>NC_060243.1:10299349-10988699 GCF_021155785.1 Neodiprion fabricii
GAAACGATATTTTTCGCTGCTGGTACTCCCCGTTGTACGTTGTTCCACTGTACCATGCTGTCCGTCAACTTCTTGTCTACGGAAACAGGTGACGCATACCGTTCGACGATTCGTAAGAGACGAATTAGTCCGTAGAAGTTGAATCGTTGATTTCCAGTATCATGGACGAAGAACGTGTATTACAGTTTGCTAATTTTTTGCTGCGTACGATTTTAAAATCGAATGAGTGGATATTTTCATCTCAATTATAACTATGAGATCTTCAGAATAAACGCAGTAATATCAAAAAATATACGAATTCAGGTTGAACTATAGGATTCGAAAATTAAAATGGTTAGAATAAATACAGACTTAAAAAGAAAAAGAAAAAAAAATAGGGGAATTTAGGCAATTGTATTTTTTGGCTTCCTAGATTTTTACCCTTTTACAGTTTCAAGTTCTGTTCTTATTGTCGCTTCTTTCGGTATTCGACACAAGAGATTGCAGTGATTCTTGTATCGTGTGGCCATTGTACTTTTTGACCATTGGCTGTCGGAAAAACTTTGAATTTGACAAACATGTGATATCCTGTAATTTCACAATATTCCTGACTAAAAATTACTAGACTAGGAAACTGTGTATTTGCATCTGAAATTCGATAAGTTAAGATGACAGATATGTAAATTAGGGGTGCGAAATAAAATAGAATATAATATATTGCACAAGAAGAAAATTGCTTATTGGACAAATTGTATGCTAAGATTGAACTGATTGTAATGTGGCGTCACGTATCATACAGTGTTTGTAGACGAAGTTTAAATCAGTTTCGAGAGAGATCAATTATTTGATAACGACCTTTACATCGTAAACGATCCAGTACTGTAACCGAAAACTGATAATAATTCTAACTAATAATCAAAATTAGTTATTTTAGAGCTGCGTCGACTTTTCCGGACCAAATCATGCACCCAGAAGTACATACAATTTGAATATCCGAATCTGTTGACCTATTTAGTTGTACATCAGGCGTAATAATTTCTACTCATCACGGTTCAGGGGCCACATTAATACTAATAACAGAAGCCCCTACATTCAAACGAGTTGATTTTTCCATCCGAATTATCGGCTAGTTAATCATTTATCCAAACGAACGAGTCTCTTCCACTATATAAAGAAGATTATACAAATTTAAAAATACCACTCGTTATTGAAAGCTTGCTTCTTGTATTGAAGTACAATTCATATGTTACGCTGAATTGAACTGTGAACAGTTGAACATTTCCATGGGTTTTGGATAGTGCGGGTGTTGACGTGTCTATCAAAGAAAAGAAATTTTCATTTCAATATACGAATTCTACAGAATTGTTTTTCCGCTACATAACTCGTGATTTAAAAACAGTTACCATCGCAAATTTCGGAGCTCTTGTTTTTTGTTTCCGGTCCCCGGTGGGATTTACAGCTTGGTCCGACGGTATCGTGCAGGTATTCGCAACGGTCGAAGCATTCCAGTGACCAGCGTCATCTGGCATCCGTTCGTCGTGCGTTCCTTTTTTCGCTATTCTTTTGCTCCTTTTTCTACATTCTACTTGTCGCAGTTCTGCGAACGTCGGAGCCTTCCAACGGCCTTGCATCCTCACCACGTATAGACCTGGACCGAGGAAACCGAGACCGAGGTCGCCACACTAAGGTGCAAGTCGTAGGTATTCTTACGGTCCATCGGAACATCTACCCAACCACTAGGCGTATAAGGAAAGATGACTCAGCGTGTAATCACGGCAATAGCTCTAAAATGTCACTACGTGTGAATTGGTACGTGATAGTTAGTTCACGCAGATCAATGGAGAATTTCACTCTTTCACTTTCACGCTGTTACAAATTTATTTACTAAAAAACTGGTCATTTTTGTATCCTCCGTTTATACTTCGTTCTCGGAGTGTCAATTCTTCGAAAAGTACGTTTGTGTTTTAAAACTTATCTTCTCACAATCGACTAAACGTGACTCATTGTCAGACCCCTTGCCATGCTATATAGTGTATTTAGTGCACGCGGTCGAGCTGTGTATGCAAGGGCATCATCTATGAAAGAACTTGACACCCTGGCCAGGTAGTTATAATTGTTTTATCGAGCGCAGGGAGTCTTTGATAATGAAAGCGAGGCTTCGACCGTCTCGTATGGTGTCGGATGCCGGGTTTAAAGTTTCCAGAAATATATCGAGTTACTAGCTACATGTGGAGCTTATTAGAAGGCCTGGATGAAAAAGTGTTCTGAGGCCCCTTTGAAGTGAGTTACCAACGAAAATTTACAATAGTTGTTTCAAGTAATGCTTTCAGCGTTGAATTAATTTCAGCATGTTTGTAATAAGAGTTATGGGCAGGGCGTGTATGACCTCTGGCAAAGAGGTGAACAATGACAGGATCAGTGCTGTGGATCACGAGCAACGTCAAACCGGACAAAAATTTGGCTTTTTGGGAATTCAGGAAACTCGCTACAGGTGCAGGTAAAAACTTGTTGGGTCGTATCGCTGCGGACGATGGAAATCTCGGTCGCGAGTTCATCAAACTTGGAAGGCTAACCTCCACGCACGACGGGAGATGCGAACGTGTTTGTGGGTTGGGAGAGAGTGAATGGCACGGGAAGAGATAAAGAGAAAGTTTGAAAATAAACCTGGGATAAGTAACTGTGTTCAGAACCCATCGGATGGAATACCGTCGTATTAAAAACAGATTCAAGTCCCTACCTATGCTGGCCTCCACCCTCTAACCGCGTCCGTATTGTGGTCAGAAAACAGTGCTACTCGTGTAACGCGATCGTAACCTTTATTGACCGTATTGCATTCGCAAGGGGATCGAGAACACAGGGGCGTTAAAAACTGCGGAAGTATCAACGCCGCATTGTTCACAATTACTTATCAACGTTCCTGTTGTTCTGCAATCGTTAGGACACCCATCCGTAGAGATGTCGATACGTCGTTTATATATGGTAGGAATGTGAAAAGGTGAAAAGTTGTCCCTGAAAAATTCTGAAACTAAGTGCTTTAGATTATCTCTCTGTGAATTATTTCACGCAAAGTTCGAAATTTTACATTCTAACAAAAGTTTTTCACAGATTCAACGCAACGTTATACGGTTGGAAGTACCGAACAAACTCAAGGTTGTCAGTGGGTTTCAGCAGAATTTAGATTTGCAATAAAACTTCGACGTTTCCATATATTAGAAATTTAGCTCGGTGCACTTTTGATTATGACTGTTCAGAAATCGCTGGAAACTTGTTGAAATTAATTTCAAATGGCTTGGAGTCATTTTTAAAGTGCTCGAAACATTTCGGAACCACTTTGGAAGCGATTGGAACCGTTTGTCTCGTGACCTGTAAGTGCATAGTACCTTGGTTCAGCATCTATATATCGATTTTGGAGAAGAACCTCCACTTCCGGTCGTTGATTCTAAATGCATTAAAAATTTTAGGATGAGTATGAAAATCATGGCGGTCGAATCTGATTTAACAAAGTGCTATTGTGGAAAATAAATTCAATTCCTATGAAAACAAAGAGAATTTTGATCGAGGATTATGTATTTTTAATACTGATGTCTGAAATAAATGCTACGAAAAATTTGTGCATACGTATTTCAGTGAGAAAATTAGAGAATTTGTACTGTTTGAACATGTTACGAAAAGAAACTTCTTTCGACAATTTTTTCTTACAAATGCCCCAACAATAAATCGGAATTAACAGTGTTGAAGAGTAAGTAATTTATTCCGGTTTGAAAATTGAACGCCTATTTCAATCCGAGGGAAATGATACTTTCGTGAAACTTCTGCATATTTCAAAAAGAGAGAGTTGAAAAATATTTGCACTGACGGGTACAATGAGTTGCAGAATATGCGAACTTTCTCTTTTCTGAAGCACGGAATTACAGGCGTTGGCATGGAAAATTCGCTGTCGCCAGATCTTCCTTGGGAACGGTTCAACGTGCCTCGACAATCTTAGTAAGTCCGGCTATGCGTGGGAGACAGAGCTGAACAAGGTGTCATTGTCCGGTCCTTACAAGAAGCATCTATCTAGCTAATAAACGCGAGGCTAGTCGCTCAGCCAGAAACTCGACGCTCTGCTTCCACGGACGGTTGAGGATCTCATCGTGCACAGAGCGATGAAAAAAGACCCAGGTAAAATTTGCTGTATGCATCCTGTACTAATTTATTCGTGACTTTGATCCAGGGTTTATTCAATTACGCGTCACTCTATCTACGATTGCTAATATAATGGAATTGCAGAATATAGATATAGACAAAGAAAATAGTGATACACGGTATGACGAGAAACGAAAAGACAGATAAATGTTTGAACGCTCTTTATTCTTTTCGAGATTGATTCGGAAGTTTGTGAAATTTATAAAGCGTTTACGAACAGTAAGAACTTATACCCAGATATGCAAACAGTGATCCAAAAACTATCTGGAAGATGCGGTGAATGATCTATGCAATCCACGGATTATAGCATTCAGGTCATGGTCATCGAATGGTGTTTTCGTCATGCTTGGTCCGAAGTATCATTAAAAACGGTACTATTACTGTCAATAATTTTGTCGACGGTATATAAAATATCCATAAAACTATTTTAACCGGCCCGCATCAAACATGATATATAAAATGTCCTTCAACCGGTGAGCATCGCATATTATATGTACAGTGACTTGTTGATGGTGTGGGTGGTGTGCGATAATCGACGCTAACTTGATATTCAAATCACTTTT
This sequence comes from Neodiprion fabricii, assembly GCF_021155785.1. Classification (NCBI taxonomy): domain Eukaryota; kingdom Metazoa; phylum Arthropoda; class Insecta; order Hymenoptera; family Diprionidae; genus Neodiprion; species Neodiprion fabricii. Next base: position 10,304,077 of record NC_060243.1, read on the forward strand.
GGAGCTCTTGCTGCACGTACAAAACGCGTTGGATTCACGTCATGTTCTCTGTTACGTCGGTATGTCGATTCGACGTGTCCCTCGAGCACGGGAGGCGACTACACGGCGTTGCTGCAGTTGTGTTAAAAACGAGTGCAGACATCCCGGGATGTGTCAGCGTGCAGCCATGGCGAGAAATCAGAAACCCATTAGCAAATTATTTCGTGATAATCTACAACGCGGTCCGCAATTTTTTCCCACATTTGTACCGGTTTCATCACTTCAACTGCCACGAGCCGGAATTGAGGGGGGAATCGTTGCATATTTCTGACTGCGGTATAACAACAAATGCTGCAGTTTTTACTTTTAGTGCAACGCCTGGCGCCACTGACGAGTATATCGACTCGAGACACGAACTTTCCGGTCTCGAAAAAAACGAAAACAAGAAAATAAAACAGTGAAAGTGAAGTTGGAAAAGAAAGAACCGGATAAAACAGACGCCAAGTGCACGCGGCTCCGGATGATCTTGAGTCTCTCCGAAAGACGCATGACTCAAAACTGTCGGCCCTACACGTGTGACTCTCTCGAGCTTTGACACGGGTTGGTTAATTCACGCCCCGTGAATATCGCGGTATGCGTTTTACTGGGATTTTCAAGAGGCTCGGCCCAAAATTACAGAATTGTAAACACGACCCGTGGGTATACCGTTTGCGCGTTCACACTTACTCGATGGAATGTTAAAAGTGTTAGTGATTTAGCTTTCTCATGCGCGTGGCGCCCATATGCATGTACGCAACGCAGGCACACATTGCATGCAACGTGAACGATGTGTTACTTATCCACAGGGCCGCCGACTTATTATTTTTTCACAATCACAATCGAAAAATATAGCTCTTGGTAGAAAATGAAAATTAGTTTCGTAGCTGTTACCGGAAAGTCTAGTATCCGTTAATTTTCCTTTTCATTACGATCACTGTTGCTATATATTTTCTTGCAACTGTTGCGAAAATCTAATGCCTGTGCAACGATAAATTGACGTTCAAGACTTATTTAAGTAAAAAAGTAGAGTAAACATCACAAACTGATTTTGCTTTGCAATTACCAAAAAAGGATCGACGATAGCGCAAAATGGTTACGCGTAGCTCGTTTTTCGTAATTCCAACTATATTCAAACAGTTTTTTTTAACGATACCTGTTTTACTGAATTTTTATAGTTACTATGACAAATGAAATTTTTCACAATGTAGAAGTGGGAACGTAAGGGGGTTGTTCATTTACTCTATCACAGTTACATGGTATTTTGATTAACGTTATAACTTTGCACTTTAGAAACATATGACCCTCATTTATAGATTATTTTTTAATAAAGTCAAAATTAACTTGAAGTTCAACATTTCACTTATTCGTAATCGAGGCTCGATTGATTTCTATTACCATTTTTGTCCGAATGTAAAGGATCGCTGTGTGTATCCATCTAGATACCAGTATTAACATAAGATATGAGTTTTCAACTTCTGACGCTGGGATGAATGGAATAATCCTAAAAGAAAGAAGAAACGAATTCCGGATGGAATGCAATGGGTACGGTATTTTTTAGACAGACATATGCAGAAAGTTCGAAGCAACGAAGTTACTGACTCAATAACAATCTTCTATAATTTTTAATTTGATTATATTCAAGTCTTCGCCTATCAACAATATCCAATCTGCAGATGTGTTTCGCTACTTTTCCCATGTATGAAAACTCCATACTCGGCATACACCAAGTGTGTGTTACTTCATACTGACCATGCCGAAGTCGCCGACGGTGCTTATCCATTAATATATCATATTGACGATAGTGTGCTTTTCACACGAGAGATACGAACAATTGGCAAAAGTAGCTAAGCCGCGAATAAGGGGAATGATAAACATTATATCCGTGTGTACAATTGACTGAGCGATGCGGAAGTACACTGCAGTTGCCCGAGATGTTTATTAAGTGGAATTAGCGTAGGTTTGTTTTAAATTTCTATAAATTACAGCATCCTGATTATGACCGTTCGCAATTAAGTGCAATTGCACCAGTTTCCGTGTCGTTTATGCCGCTGAGATCCATCCCTCTGACGATGCATTACACGATCTGTGTTACCGAACTCCCGAACATCACAGTGTAATAGGTGTAATTATACCTATGAAGATTAGAACGCGTGTATGAACTCCTCTTGAGAAAACCTCTACCGGGACAATCTCTTGAAACTTGAAAATCAACCGCGCATGCGCCAAATAATTCAATCTCATTGGTCGGCGAAATCTTCCCGTAGCGATATTCTTGTCTTCGATGCAGGCGGGCCAACGTACACAAAATGTGTACCTTTGAATTTTCAAAGAGCATAAGCATTAAATTCCGACCTTTCTTTCAAGAATCAACTTTCCGACCCAATAACAAATGCTTACCAAACCTTTCCGAGTCACCACCTCAATTATTTCAGATTCTAACCTCGAAAATTCATATCAACTACATCGCCGACAGAAACAGTTTGATAGCTGAAACTCGGGATGGTCAGCCTGTACGAACTGCCGATAAAACTCGCGCATGCGCAGTTGATTTTCAAGTTTCAAGAAATTGTCCCGGTATACTCGTTAAATGGTCAGGATTCTTTCCACTCCACTTGGTAAAACGAGGACTAAGGTAGTCTTGTAAAAATTCACAACGCAATTTTTTCCTACCCGCGCGTTGCGAGTCATGCGTATTTCACATATATCCACAAGTTTCTGAACATATACCTCGATTCGAGTCACGCTCGTCAGGATAAGAAGAAGAGGAGACGCGTTTCTTTCGGTGACCAAGGGAACCGCTTGTCGCCGCTTCCTGTTAACGGTGATTCCAGCATGAACGCGCAACTGTCACTATCCGTGTTCGCCGTCATGTTCACCACGTTTGCAGTGGCCGATTCCTCTTCCGGTTATACCGTAGATCTCGTAAAGTTAGCGCTCAATTACAACAGACCAGCAGTGAAGCTCATTGCTCTCATTATTTGCCTCGAAGAGCACGTATCCCGTCAAGGAAACGGTTAAAACAGTCATCTGGACGTTGATCCGGATTCTTGACAAACCCTAACGGGTTTCTTTTGTCTTTTCATAACCTCAATCATAGGTCTGGGCTTTAACCGAACCGTGATGATCCGCTACGTAATGTCGGGTATTTCTCGGATCGGAAATAACGCTTTGATAAATAAAGGTAATTGTAAGCGACGGATGAATTATCAAGTCAGGTCGACTTTTACATCAGGATTATATATGAGCGTATGGGGCTAATCCATCAACTTCCGGCCATTTTTTCAGTGTCAGAATTTTGACGTGACTATAATTGGATACGTTACTGTGGACACTTGGATATAAAAATATTTTTACAACCCTTGCCGAATTCGAATTCGAATTCAACCTTTTTCAGCGAATTGACGGAAAAAAATATGACCCAACGTGTTTGTCGTGCAAAAAAAGTCTGGTTTTTGCACATATGAAATCTATTTTAAGGCAGATTCTCAGAAGTTACAAATTAAAGTCGTGTTTCTGACATTTTTTGTATATACGAAAGGGATCAGATACGTTTCACATATACTGAAATAAAAATGTCGAAAAAACGTATTTGAGATTGAATTTTGGCACCGAAGTATCCGACCGAACGTTAGCGGATCGGCCCATGTACTTTTTCCTGTGTCCGAAATGAAATATGTTTTGTATTATACAATGTAGGAGATTTCAATTTACGATAAACGGTTCAGCAAAAAGTGAAGAAGAAAGAACCTGCTGTGAACAGAAATTAAATGAACGACTCATCGTCAGCCGCCGTCTTAATAACATCATGAATAGAATTTTCGGTATTGAACGGAAGTTTTGGGGTGTTGAAGCATGAAATTGGCGCATTGGCCGCCTTTGAGGGGACGTTGAACGTGGGGGCGCATGTTTGAAGCTGAGTAGAGTCGAGGGGGCTGTTTCATGCAATATTTAAACGACCGAGATTCGAGGAAGCTTACTGCGGGGTTTAGTTTCACCCGATTTGCTCGTGAATGCACACCATGTGAAACAGAGCGAATTTACTCGTCTTCAGTAACGACGTCGAGCGGCGCGAAAAAAGAAAAGTGGACAGATCGGGCACCTTGATTTTACGACCACAAACTTCCGGACTTCGCTCTACTTCACCGACCAGGTTTTTTTTTTCTACAGGCTTTCGTCAATGCATGCTGATCGTTTCTAGACTTCAGTACGTTTCAACCGTGTATCATGGTACGAGACTTCACTCCGCAGACAGAAAAACCTCACCATGTAATAAACGGCATTGACTTATCGATGATATGTTTACGTTGCACTATCGGATCTAACATTTGCTCTGTCTAAGGGTCAGTTTTATCGCACAACTGTATCGTCCGCCTTCAGATAACGAGAGTTCACCGTTCGCTTGGTCACGTTCGACGGGAAAATCAATTTTCACGGAAAATTACGTACGGAGTGAAAAAATTGTTATGCATGTTCTGTGCATCCAGATTTCCCCAGTCTGAAAAGTACTGAGATTAAAAAAAAAAAAATTCCTTCTCAACTTGTAACAAAATTTCATCATCAGTGTATTTATTTTCTAGCTTATACCTTGAGGCACGAACAGTTTCGGTTTCAAATTCCGGAACAATGACTCGATTCGATGCGGATAAGATTTGAGTGAAAATCGCGTAAATGTTATCGGCCAAGTTGAGGCATCAAACTTTTTAAACCTTCGCGTATTTCCATGACGAAACAGAGATACTCTAAACTCTGTTACTATATTAACATTATTTTTAAATCTCTTAATATCAACTAAATTCATCAAATTTGGAGCAGAAGTAATATTTACCAATTCAGAACTTCATAATTTTTTCGCAGAGTTTTCACTTGGCCAACTTATGTATTTTACTCATTCTAATCAGAACTTTTACCACCATGCATTTGGAAATAGTGACATCTTGATCTTCCATATTTACCATTACTTTCGTAAAAAAAACGTTGCTTCCATAGTCATAAACATTAGTCTTCTCGGTTGTGAAACCAAGCCTAAAATACGATTCGCGGTAAAAATGCTTAGTGCTGCTTGATTATTGGGTGCAAAGGCGCCGCGTTGTTTGTTCAGGAGGCATGCAGGTAGAAACAAGGTTTTCTACCCAGGTAAGTGCAGAGGGATTTTCTGCGGCCAGGTATCTGCGACTGAGATACAGGGTAGTTTTATGAAAAGGATCAGCCTATATTATCTGTGGACTCACAATGATAAATTTTTACGAACCTCAAGTAGTAGATTTTGACAACTTTCTTGAAACAACGATTTACCTGAATTTTCCTATCTGAAATATGTTTGTTGCTGATGGTATTATCCGTCTGCTTTTAGTTGCGATTACTGCACGGTCGTAAACTCTTGAAATTTTATACCACAAACGAAAAATATAATTTTTGGTAAAAAATGCAAATTCGTTTTGCAACTTTAACCAGGAACTCTAGTATCTGTAACTATTCTTTCTGATCATGGTCGCTTTTACTATATTTTCTTGTAACTCTTGCGAAAATTTGATTACGGTACAATAGTAAATTAACGTTGGGGCCTTATTCTACTAATAAGAGAACAGTTGACTGAACAAACTGATTTTTGCGTCGAAATTACCAGAAAATATAGTAATGATGACTCTGAACGCATAAAATAGTTACTTGTACCACCTCTTTTTGTGATTCCAACAATATTTAAACAGCTGTAACGATACGTATTTTATAAAATTTTTTTGGTACTGTTGAAATTTTTTTCAGTACAAAAAGTGCGCCTAATTTTACAAATTTAGAATTAAAAATAAACTCACTACGCAAACGTTTTTACCTGAAATTCAAAATTTTCCCAAGTTTCCAAAATAGAATCTCTCAGTGAGCTTTTATTCATGATATTTCATAATATACGGAAAATCAAGCTTTTTGTGACCTATTCTCAAGATTTCCAAGGATACTTAATCATCCACGTACGCGTTGCAGTTGCCAGTTCTATGCACGTTGTCTATAAAATATTTCAGAGCGAGCTGGTCGATTTTATGGTTTTTGCGAAGTCAATCAGCGTACCGCAGCGCACTTGAGTGTCATAAAAAGCGATAACCGTGAGGTGAAAAAGTGCTCCGCTTCACGGCGACCCCTCATACCTACAGAGTTCTGCTTCAGGTCGAATACCTTATATATATATATACATATATATGTATATCCCTGCCATGTGTGAGCTGAAACTGGAGCCATTATAGCCGTAGGTAAAACGTCTCTGTCCGTGCACCAATGACGAAGACAATGCAGTTAAAAATGAGAATAAAAAATTTCTTGGAATCTCCATCCATTCATCGAATGCGAATTCGTGAACTGCATTAAGCTGAAATCAATATTGCGCCAGCTTCGCAACTAGAAATGGAAAGATAATTCCCAGAATTGACGTGCTACTGACGGTCCAGGCTAAAAGCCATTGCGAATTATTTTTGGCCAGGAGATAATTCGGAAAAAAATATGCCATAACCATTTGATAAAAGATTTTTCGTAAATTTATATCATCTTCTATGCGAAATCTAAATTTTTACACTGCTATTATATACAAAGAGAAAGCATCAGTTAGTTCGTTATCAGTGATTTCAAAAACGGCTAGGCCAATTTTGGCAAAATTTTACGGATGCATCTCTGCTATCAGTAAAGTATCATACGAGCTGCGAACTAAATTCATTTAAGAACGATTGAATGCGTTCTGCGGTTGTCACGTGTCAGTTCGCGATCTTCCGCCAGGTGGCAGGAGCTCAGACGTCATTCTCGCAGCTGAATTGGCCTGTTATTTTGGTTTTTACCAATGGACATAGGTTATTCCAAATTCTGTATACGTGTTGAAATACAAGCGGTGAATGAATTTTGTGCCCTGCGCTTAATGACGGCTCATCCCAGATTAAACCGGTAGGCATAACGTACCCGAAGCTGTGATCCTTTCACGAATGAACGGAAGAATGGTTTCCTAGTTGTTGGTGTACTATTATTTCCCTGCTCCATCCCCGAGGGACCCTCGAATTTGTACGATGAAAAATCTCCCTGAGATCACAGACAAAAGTGCCGCTGCAACTGAAGAAGCGCCAGCTTAGCAACCCATGTTCGATCAATTCACAATATTTCATCTTCTGCTTCGAATTTGCTTTTACAGAGTAGGGTATCTAGTATACACGTAGGCAAATCTAAATGAGAGGGAAAAGCAGCTGCGCGTCTCAATTACCTGATGCTAAAGTTTCGGTCATCCGGATTATTGAAGTGCACTGAATTCTCTGCGGGTAAAATGTTTTCACTGCATTTCTTTTTCCCTTCGCAAAGATGCACTCTGATTAATTCTGCACTACCTTGTAATTGTTTATCATGAAATATTCGATGTCTGAAATTTCCAACTTTCTGATCTGTCACGCGTCTGAATTTATCTGCAGAGTGAATGACCGCAGGGCTGCCAATATAGGATCGTTGATTAAACCTCGCCGTTTGTTTATCTCAAGTCAAAAGGACCGCTTTTAATCACTGGGTAACCGCAGCATTGACACGGTTTACTATCAGGTCTATATTTACCAGGTTCGCTACTGCTCGTAGTTGAGGGGCGCCTGAACTCTAATGAATCTACAGTCAACATCGAATCGTCGTCGTCGCCACGGTGAATCCCAAGAATTAGAGTTGAGCCCTATGGATGGATATACGTGACGTGCGGTTCCATGCATCATGCGTTTATCGCTCGTACGGCGAGGCGTGTGAGTCAAGACTCTGTTTATATGCCAAGTCAAAGTTCAAAGTTCAAGAGCCTTTGAAATTGACACATTGACAGAAATTGGACAGACACTTATGAATGAATGGCTTGATTAAAAAATAACTATCGATGTTGCATTTTTTTTAACCACATGTAATAGTTATACTTTTACAAGCCGAGTATAATTGTTCATTTTTCAAACCAAAAATATTCACGTCTCTTGGATCTGAAAGTTATATTCAATCACTTGTGTGTAGATTTCGGAGATCGATAGTCTATGAAATCCAACGTGATGATGAAACGATTGAATTGGTGGTAATTACGGATGATTGAAAAAAAAAAAAATTAAAATAGAAAAGAAGAGAACACTTTACTGAGGAAATGCAGTGTCAGATTGTTCTTTGATTTGTTCAGATTGACACGGGCTTGATTCTGCGAACCCGAGTCTGGGCAAAATTCTTTCTGATTGATAAAGTTCGGAAATCGGTTTCACTGAGTTAGTACCAAGTTATCAATTTTTTAAAATCCGCCCCCAAAAAAAAAACTCGAAAATTGTTGATAAGCTCCTTGGATGTAAAAGAGAAAAGCGTTCTCCCAATTAGATGAACCGGGTTCCCAGTAAAGCAGTATCCTGTTTCCACTGAAGATAAATTTTGGTAAGTACAAATCGTTTCTGAGCTCAAAGCGACTCGGATCTCCATGTCCAATCTGTAAACTGACACTTTCTCCCGAATCTTATCTGCCTAGCCGGGTCAAGACAAGAGCGACGAGTTACTTTCATTCAGATAGAAGGAGAACTTTGACGTCAGTTAAGGGGCGGAAAGATGCGAGCTGTCGCCAGTTTCGTCTGCGGTTGGCGTCTGCCGGCCCGTTTTGACTACCAAATTAACCAATTAAGCAGGGTCGAGGGGCGTTTGAGGCCAACGTGACCCAAACTCTTAAGAATATGCGCCAGGGCTCCTCGATCGCAGATAGAAATCGGTCCATCCCTCTAATTGCCGGAAGGCCCCAGGCGCATGGATTTACGAGATACTCTCGGGGGGCAGACCGTTTTTCAAAAAGGACCACGCCAAGGAAATCGATAAGAATCTACGACAGTTGTTCGAAGCTCAAACCTCGGGCAGTACAGGCGCCTACGCTGGAGATGGCCAAGAAGTACGTTTTGCCCCTAAGAAGACGTTGCCGCCTTTATCTACGGATATATCGCTTCGGACGCGTCATTTTACTCACCGTTACCTTACCACTGGGAGTTTCGATGCTCAATTGTGGCATTTGAAATCAGAGAACGCTTGAACATTAAGATATGATATTTTAACCTTGCGTATAGAACGGAATTTTTTTTTATCGAATTGGCAAGTCATAAAATTGCAGCGAGTAAAATATCGTAACCTGAGAAATAGTTCAATGCCGGTGTTACTTGACACTTGACTCGACTCGGGAAGTGCATCCTGAAATGTGAGCTTTGGTTTGAGGCGATGAGTAATTATGGCGATTTAAATGAGCCGGGTGATAACATCTGTGCGGAAATAAGCGAGTTTTAAATGAATAAACGACGCTAGTACAAAAGCCTCACGCCGTCGACGCCACAGCTATAATGACTTATGGAAGCCTCGGAGGCATAGCAATTAAAATACGACGACATTGAGCCCGATGAATGGAAACAGAGTGAAGAATACGCGATACGAATGGAGGAGAATATGAATCGACGAAAACGCAACCGCTGCAGGGCCGCGAAAAGATCCGGAAGACCTGCGATACTAGAACCTTGGAATCAATTGGAAATTGCCAAACTGCATCGGTGTGTAAATAGCCCCAGACGACAGTTGATCCGACGCTGAGTTGAACCATTAAAACAAAGAGTATTCGGCCCGCTCAAAGTGTTCAAGATGGTCCGATGTACGTGTATCGCATTCCAACTGTTCCCTATATTTGGTTGCTCGAGTCTCTCCTGAAAAGGCTAGGCTGTCCTCTGCATCGTCCGGTCGGTTGCCTGCGTAGACCGCAGAGACTCGAAAGTTATAACTAAACTCACGTACGCGGTGCGTTTTAGTCGTAGACATTGGCATTCGTGGAAAAAAAAGAGAAATAAACGTGCAGGAAATTCAGTATTTCGCAACATTCCGCAGACAGTTTTGTGCCAATCGTCTCTTTGGTATGCCCACTATAAGTGGAAATGCAGGATGTGCAAGCACGTGCTTTGTATATTTTTCTTTATGCCTACAAAGATCCAGCGACAATAAAGTTTGATTCAAATTAATATTCGGCAATTTGCAATTTCGCGAATTTTAGATCAGGTTCACAGCTGCAGTTGTTCAAAATAGCATAGCTACAAGGTGAGTAATATGGTCAGGAGTCAACCTACTTCAATTTCCAAATAACGTCCAGACCTCCTATTCAGTCTTCGACTCGTCAATGCATGAAATTCACGTATAATCCTGAAGAGGTTTGGCAGTTAGTATGATCTGTAGGAAGATACAAGTCTGAAACTGGTCTTTGCAATTTCAATGTAAATTCCTTCACCGATGCACCTGCGTGTTGTCCCTGACGAGACGTTCTCGTCATCGCATAAGGCGACATTGCACTATCATTACTACTTGCAATTTGATGAAAAAGTAGATGCGGTAAACGAGGATATACAGTCATGAAGTTGTAGGAGTAACTTCGCGGTCCTTGAATTTTCCGAGAGAGTGGTAACAATGCGCAATTTTAAAAAGTTCATTAATCGCACGAGGAGAGCTAATGAATGAAGTAGCCCAGCTCATCGTGTCTCGTCGAGTTTATTACACCGTCTCGTCCCTCTCCTCTGATGTGATATAATTGACTCCTCGGGAAGAGAGTTATTAAAATGCGAAAGAGCACCCTTCCCGGTTCAGCCCTTTCGAATTCATTTCTAATTACAGCAGGCCCGCTACATACTAGAGTTTGACGTGCAGCGGGTTCGACCTGGGAGAAATATACGTGTTTATTATAAAGAATATGAATTAGCATAAATTGATCAGGACCCACGTCATTTCATTCTGTGAACGTCAACATACGTGGCGCGATGGAATTTTCCGGGGTACCGATCGATAGTCCGCACATATTTTTTACGATAAACTCGGGAAAGCGAGGACGGACAGCCTTAATTTAATAACCGCGAAACCCGAGCGCCAGCAAAAATTTACCATCTCTCATACGATCTTCCAGTCCGTAAGTTAGTACGAAAGTATTGTATACGACGACAGCGATGTAACCCACGTCAGTTAAGTAAAACCTGGAAGGAACGGAAAGATTGAGAAAAAGGAAGGGCCGTTTCTTTCGCTAAAAATCCAGCCCTAAGCCTCTTTCTTCCTTTCAAATCTCTTTGCGATATGATAATTGAGAATATTTCTAGAAGCAACGTTATCTGTTCTCCAAATTGTCCGGTTAAGCCCCGTAGGGATTTTTTCTTCTCATTTCTGTAGCCTCTCGCTTTTTTGAGAAGGATAAAGCACGAAGAGCATACATGGACCGGTTTTGGTTCAATCCCTTTCTGCCACCAGCTTCTGCGCAGTAACGTTCATAATAACTTTGTTTCACCAGCGTTTAATTTGTTTCTCGATTCCGCTGGGCCCGCTGGATTTAGAGGCTTTGCAGAAGTTGGATCACGCTTGCCAAAGTCCCGAGGGTGGGTAGCCGACGTCACGGGATTAAGAGGGACTCTGATGAATCGGGACTACTTGTATTATGGCCATCGCAATTTTTTAGCGTCTTTGCCATGGTTCCGCTTACGCCCTGACGGAGACAAAAAGCCTCGATGAGAAGTGGAGGAGCTGAAAGGGTTCTCACCCTCCAGCTGAAATATATACCGCGAAGAGTCTCATCCGGCAAAGGGAACACGCGTTACTTCGCTTACATTTTTTAAGTTTATTATATGTACAAAGTAAGAGCAAGAAATGGATACATAAATTGTATAAAACTTGCGCACGAGGCGGTTGAAGGGAAAAAATAAAAAGCGGTTTCCGAGGCGTAATTTGTTTTGCATCGAATTTTGCGTAATGAAAATACATTTACTTCGATAGAATATTGTACGTATTTAGATATCATTCTTAAGGAGTGTGATTTCAACAGCTTTTCCATTATTGATCTTGAAGTCTATGGGGAATTTTTGGTAGGAACGGGCGTGACATTATTGTTTCAAGAAACTTTTTACCCGAGTACACCAGATTCAGTCTCTACCTGAGACTGTAACTGCAGAGGCAAAAAGATTTTTGTACGAATAATTATATATAACCTCTGAGGAACGTTAAAGTGTATATTTATAACAAGTAAGAAACAGAGAGACGAGCTAATTGCAGGAAGTTGAAAAACAGACCGGGGACGGAGAGTCAAGTGTTGCGAGAGAAGTTGGAACAAGATGACGTCGACAAAGAAAAAGAGCTCTAACCGAAGCCCGATACGATTCGTTGCGTGTTGGATATTTCGATCAGTTGATCCAACCATCCTGCATCCGCCTGGTCAAACACTTAAATCCAAGGAATTCCATCGCTCGGCTTCTTCAACCTTTTACCATGATTATCGAATGTCCGAGGACACCCTGCGTCACATGAAATCCTTCCAATAACTGATCTTGCGAGCATCCGTACCTAGGAGTCCATCAATCTTGCAGAGAAGCTCCTTGGCTCGAGGAGCAATCCATTAAGGGAGTGTCACTTTGGCTTGTCGGCATGATATTTGACGAAGGAATATCTTCCGGCGAGGGATCAATGACCGGTAGACTCTGTAGACATTCCGTGGCTATGGTTTGCGTGCAGCCTCAAAAATCGACAGGTGGAGAAGCGCAGTTTGGTAGCCGGGAACGCGTTGGGATTTCTGGTGAAAATTGAGGGCTCCTAGTCTCCGGTAAAATGCTTGGGGCGGCTGATCAAACGCGAAGTGTCATTGGACGGGAGAAGGAAGGGGGGGGGGGGAGGGGGCAGTTTAATATTCCCTCGATATTTGCTTTGCAGCTAGCTAGCCAAACTTGGGCGCGAACCCGCCTACTCGCCTCTTCAGCCTTCCAAGAAGACCGCTTTGAAGTCGAACATTCAACGAGGACAGAATGGCTGAGGTCTTAATTCCACCCAAACGAGGATCCTTCCGTCAGAAATTGCAAGTCTGAAGCGAGAGGCAAGCATGTGGCCATGGAAACCCTGGTGCAATAACGCACGAGTGAAACTTTCCCAAGATCACTTCACGCATATCAGTCTCAAACCAAGCGGAGAGCCGTCGCTGCCTGTAGAGCACCCCCTGTACCTTGCAGTGTCTCTTTTCGCGCAACGCTGATCAAGGAATATTGGAGAGGATCACCCACGGCGCGTATTCTACATTCTGCAATTCAGTTTTCAGATTACCTACATGTGCGTGTACACATCTGTTTGATCTCGAGTTCTCGTTGTACAAGGGTACATGTCATATACGACTAAATTCAACGTCTTCAGAGGTGCCCGTTTGCAGACTACACAAGAAAATACATCGCAGCGACAGTTCTGTGACGGTGTGATATCAATTTCAAAAAAATTCCAGCATTTTCCTTTGTGAAGCTACCTTTTATCAAAATATCTATAGTCAATTTGTGAAATGAAACGAAGACTTCGTCCGTACCCCGATGACGAGGAAACGTCGAAATGACTTAATTTTGGCGATGCGCACCCCACTGTGATCAGTTTGAAGGTTCGCTACTTATTCTGAGCTCCATAATATCATGGCGTCTGTTTTCTCAAAAAAAAAAAAAAAAAATGGTAGTTTCGCAGCCTTTGGGAAATAGACAAACAAACAGATAGACGAGATAAAACCCTAGCAACGTTTTTTTTGTACGTATTGTTGAGTTATTCTCTTAGTGACTATCGATACTGTATTCCCATTAATACGACTAATCAACCATCAAAATCGTTCCAGCTTTATAAAAATTAGTGACCAATAAGTAAAAATTTTCATTTTTAGTTTCATGCACAAGTATTCTGAGGCTGCAATCCTTCCAAATCGAAGCAACTTGACGTAAACCAATTGCTGTTACCACACTTCGCCCTGGCGGAAAAGTACAGAGAAAAGCGCTGATGCCTGACGATGTTGATTGGTCGAACGCTGGGAGGGCCGTTATTCTTCGCCGAACCGAAACGCCGGGTGCGATTAGTTAGCTAATACTGTTTCCCATTTAAAATTTTTAATAGCTTTGGCTATTTTACCGGTCACAGTAATTCGTCGAGGCCTTTCATGGTGGATGTAACGCAACACGAATGATAGTGTTAAGATTTGTAAAAGAAATACTCGTCGTACAGCGAGTACTTGTTTGTTTGTTTTTTTATTTCGACTAATTTGATCATCCGTTAATTCACTCGTCGTCATTTCCGTGTACAAAGTGGCCTCGGCCGGCCTCATTGTGCAAGTGTGGGTCGACATCATTGTGGGCTGGATAAATGCGATGCGAACGATGACTCGAGAACGCGTTGATCACGCGAGGCACACGCACGCACGCATCCACAGTGTATCAAGAACGACCGCGAGTAATCTAATTGAGACTTACAATGGACCAGGGCGATTACGTTATTCGGATAACCGGTAGTTAAATTTCTCCCTCTGTAATCCATTCGGGGTTAGTTTAATTTGTCCGTCTACGACCTGTCTGACTTAAGCCTCCTGCATCTGGTTTGCTTGGGGCTTATAATTCGTGACCTTCTTTTTTATTTCTGTTCCGCTTTTGCAGGATTAATATAACAGTGGAAATACACAGAGGTGAAAAATGTTTTCTGGTTAATCCCGGACTTACCTCATTTCCACGAAAAAATTTACTGACGTATTACGGTAATAGCAAACTACTCGGTGTATAAAAATTCGCACACGGGGGAGAGTGCATTCGAAATTGGAGATTAACTGCTGCCCCGGATAGTCCGGGGTCAGAAAATGCGGTATAATTTGAAAATCCTCGAATAAAAAGGCGGGCATTTTGTTCAACGACCGTCACCGCAGGTTCCACCTTGAATACAAAGTGCATTCTCAAGAGTCTCGGCACCTTCGCGGGAGGGAGTCGTGCAATCGCGTAATAAAACACTCGGCGATTAGGAATTCTTACGCAAGAGTCATGGCTGCTCCCACCTATACGTGACTCCTGGCTGAAGATCAGCATGCAGAAATGTAATAGAAATCGCGCCAACGACGCAGAGGTCAACCGGAATTAGTGGGAAGGCTGGGAATTGCAATTATCAGAATAGACGCGCACATTTCAAGCGTTTTGTATAAAACCCACACTCGAAGGTTGGGAAGAAGGAAATGAGTCAACAATCAAGGATGCGCTCTTCACTAAGATTGGTTCGCAGCCATAAGCTTCGCATTCTTGAGTATATGCAAATTCACCAGACTTTGTGTCACCTTGAATTTGGCCTTGCAAGTGATGTAAGTTCTTACTCATCTCCAAAATATCCTAAATATTAATTCTGTTGATCGAATGAAATGTTTACTCCAGTTCAGCGGTACAACGATCTTTTAGTAGAGTACCAAAATCTTACATATTATTTTCAGGTAAATATAGGAAATGGAATGTATACTGGCTGAATTATTATCACACAGTGCCTCCCTGGATGTTAATCAAGGCTTCGTATCTCAGGCGATAGTTCAAGCGTAAATAGACTGGTATAGTATAATCGACGATAAAAGTAAATAAAAGCTTTCACGTATCAGGCGTGTCATGAAACGCAGTCCTATACCACAGGCGCGGTCAGAATATTAATGTAAATAACGATATTACAGCTAGCAGCAATCTGTTCGACTGAATAACACCGAAGCAAAGTTAGCATATAAGTCAAAATAAGGGCACGTGATGAGGAACATTGCGATTCTACCAGTGTTCAAGTAAACCAAAGGAGAGACAAGTATACCGTACAATTTTTCTCGGGACAGTTCATGTCAGGATCGACTTGTCCTTAATTTACCGAGAACAATATAAACTAACCCCAATTAAACGGAGATAATTGAACAATCATCGAGATACCGATCTCTGCATCGACCTCAATGTGATACCAAGAAAGACGGCTTCTGCCACAGGTGATGCAGGTGTGCTGCTGTGGCGACCTGCACTTGAGGGGTCGTTGTACTCCTCCGGCACTCTTTACAGCTGCTTGCTACGGTAGGCTGTTAAGTCTTAGGCCTAGTTCACACTGAGGCCCGATTTTTACCACGGTAAAAGCCCACGGTGGCGGTAAAGAGCTGAAAGATCACACCGACGCAGAGCTGCTGGAAGATCGGTGTGAGCGCAGTTTGAGATCGAGACTCTTTGTGCACGGCGTTGCTCTTCGCGGCTGAACGAGTAGGTCGTGGATCGTGACGCAAACGGTAACAATGTCACGATCCGTCGAGTTCACTGTCAAAGCCGTATTTACACGCGATACGCCAATCGGCGTATCTTCACCTCGAGCTTACAAGAGCACGTTTCGATAACCGCCGCTGCGTAGTTTCCTCTGATAGGTACGTGGTTTGGCACAGTCCAGATTGGGAGAAGATCCTTTGTTCCTTGTTACACACTTGCCGATCGTACGAGGTTGGTCGCTTGATTTGCTGATCGACGCGTAGATCTACGGCTCCTTTATTTGTGAGTATCGTTTTTGGGTGCGAGTAGCTGGCCTGCGAAAAATTGATTTAAATCTATAGGGACAATTCTATAGTCGGCAAAAAAGTGACTAATAAACCTACAAAGATGTCGATTTTTCGCTTAAATCTCGGGGTTTTCGAATCCTGCTAACAGTCTTCGAAACCATGGAATAGAGTAGATTTCTGATGGAACGATGACAAAGTAAAGTATAATGAACTGATTTGTTTCATTTTTGCACTAACCATCCTCATGACTGCCGTAAGTAAACATGGGAAACTGAGGGATTCTGTAATTCCATAGACGAAATAAATCTCTTCTGTACGTAGGGATGAAAGTGTGCGGCGCATTTACAGAGCTGATGTACGTTATCGTGATCCACATTTGAAGGAAAAATAGCGAGAATATCACTCCAAAGAATACCAGGTAGAATACAGTGAGTCGAACTGCAAAGAATAGTATAATAGAGAATCAATTCCATACGAGCGAAATGAAGTAAAAAATTTTGATATTACTCCAGCTTTTGCACGTTCTGTCCAGGACTGATTTGTTTTCAGGGTTCCAGATGAAACGTTTGAAGTTTTTTACTGGTCCCAAGTCAGGCTGTGGTTTTCTGCTCTCGTAGTAGTTATCGTCGTGTAATATCAACATTTTTGTGGCGAATTAGTATACGTTTGTTCAATCTCGTGATTTTTTGAAGAGGTTTAATGATTGATGAAAAACGCCGTTGCTACTGGTGATGTGAAGACTGAATGGCGGTTTCTGATGTTTTTCGACCATAGAAATGTTCGTGTGTATACAATTCGCACAGTGAATTGCTAACGCAGAATAGCCCGTCGCGTGCTACAATTTAATGCGCATGCGCTACAAACCGAGAGTAGTTGATTGTCAGGGTGACCAACCGTCGTGAATATAACCTCAAAAATTTTGACAGTTGTCTTCAACATCGGCAGCTGTCAAAATTTTTGAGGTTACATACATCACGGCGAACTGTCTTCTAAATTTAGGAGGACGGTTGGTCACCCTGAGAAACAATTGCTCTCGGATTGTGGCACATGCGCATTAAATTGTTGCAGACAACGGATCATTCGGTCGGTAACAATTCAATCTGTATAAAAGCACAATAGGCTGTTAATTGGTGCTTTAAAATGATCAAGATTACGGCGTAGAAATTATTTTATGAAACGTAAACGATTCGCAATATTTTAAATGATGCTGCGGAGCGAAATGCCGTATAACTTTGATTGCGATTTTCATGCGACACTTTCCACGTCTTCTCGATTTTTCGTTCTCCTTCTATTTCTCTGTTTCTCGATTGACTTATAGCTTCTGGTCTTATCTCCACGACTTCCTGGCTACTTCTTCGTCTGTTACATCATACATATATGTATTCTTTATCTTGAAACCTTCCATTTCAAACAACCTACATTTTTCTACCATCATGGATGCTCCAGTGACTCCAACTTATGTAATCTCTCTGACGAAAGTATCTCTACTTCTTTTCTCCTAACTGCGGCCTATTTTTCTCTTCTTCCTTATATATGCTCTTCTCTTCTGTCTCAGAGGTTCTGGAATTCCTCATACATATCACACATTCCTCATACCCTCCAGCCACTGTGTCATTCGTCTTACAATTCGCATTCTAGTCCACATTTACTCGTATTTACATACAAACGTTTCTTTTTTTCAATGAGCTCTTCCACTTTAGTGCTTCCGCACTTTTTCTTGGTCTTATCTCCTCACTTAAATCTACTTGCGGGCATTATCTTGGTACAAGTTTACGTTTTATTCTTGAACGGTCTCTTCATGTTTGGTAATTTTGTACTTGGTTCATACTCTTTATAATTTCTAACTCTTTGTACCTGTGTATACTCGTACATTATTTTGGGATTATCCCTAAACCAAGTTCAAGTCTCCATTAAAACAATTTAATCATTTAGGATATTTGTTTCAGATATGTAGTGTTCAATCTTTCAGTAAACATTAGTGAAAGACTTCTATCTCGATGAACCTAGAATCAAGAGATAAGTAATAGTTGAGCAACGTTTAACCAGAAAAACAGAATCTCTCCGACTATACTGAGAAGAAAATAAATTGCAAAAGCACAGTTGCGCAGGTCTTTAAAAAATCAGTTCATGGTTCAATTCAGCTTCGACGTGATAGTTTCAAGTACTGTCCTGATCACAACGATATTTTTGTTGGATTTATCCTTATCTCGAATGAAGGTTGAGAACTTTGACGATATTTTTTTTTCAAGTGTAATAAACCTGAGTATTTTTATACGTGGCCAAGCAATAGCCACGCTTCGGATTACATTTTGATGGATCTTCTTGTGAGAAGCCGAATCAACATCGCATAGTGCTCGTTCTGCATACGAATCAGGCGTGAATCACGATTGTATTCTGTCATCGCGATAATTTTATTCCCAACGTTGGGGCGCGGTTCAAGTTCCGAAAGCAGCCAATTAAAAAAATGCGGAATTTGGCGCTTGCGGAGCTTTTCAAATTCGGAATTCCAACACCGCTCCCTAACGTTTGTACTCAGCGTATAGGTACACATACGTGCATTGTCAACAACCTCCGAGTTTCCAGGTGGCGGATTACACTGAGTTCCGACGTAAACCGAATTTACATATTATTAGGCAATGTCGCTGAGATGTTCCTTGGATGTAGGGTCACAGGTCACGGCGTGGGTCGTGCTCTCTCCACGTCGCGGCGTCGTCCCTCTCGCTACACCGGAGACACGCGTTCACAATCTTGAAGAAAAAAGCTATGACCGCCTGACTCGAACGTGAATGCAATAGCGTTTGGTGAATTCGTATCACCCCCAAGCGTACCATGACGAGAATGTCACTCGAAACTGTTCTATGCGTTATGTATTACATGAAATTTTTAAACACAAGATTCATCATATGCACCAATTTAATTTGTAGGTAAAACATTTTTACTCGTCGCTGGGAATTTCGAACGAAGAAGTTTTTCTTTACTCTGCTCATGAAATGCTCAATGAAACGTCTGAAATCCAATTTTCATTTGCAATATTTATACGCTATTATTTCGAATTAGTCGTTGAATGCTGAACGACAACGGGTGAAATTGAATTATTACGGCACAATTATTGCCCGCAGTAAAATATTGTTGAAAAAAGAAAAAAACAACTTAAAATTAGTATCTCGGTTTAAATTCAGTACAAGGCAGACTTTTAGACTTTTATGGCAATGAAAACATCTTGTTTGCGAACTTTATCGACCCGGAATGAGATTTTTAGATTCTACAAACGGCTATTTTTTATTGTATTCCTCGTTTATTTTTATAACAATAGGGTTTGTGAATTTTTCTGCAGCTTTTCTTGTCTCATTTTTATTTCGTTTATTTTTTTGAACAGAATTGCGATCTCGAAACTTTTTAACCAATCCGGAAAGTTTTTTTCCTACTTTTTCACAGGGAATTGTAATATCTTTAACTGGTCCGGTGCAGAGCAACGTTGTTTCAAAAAACAGTCGCTCCATAGCTGGCGGCTAAGCTAAATATTATACTACGGTCTAGTGGGTGACCAGCACTTTGCACCCTCATGTCCTCGACAGCGGTGTGTCTAATTTAATTGTAAAATCGAGCAAATTAATATTCGTCGGAATATTCCGCGAAAAAATATATCCGGAGACTTTGTTTGTTTGGAGTAAAACAAATATACACACCAAAATGTAAAAAAAAAAGGAGATTAACAACACGGAAACGGAAAAATGCGCTTGGAATAATAATAATAATAATGATACTAATAAAAAAAAAAGGTTTCTGTTATTGTATAATATTTTTTGATATTTCTTCGAAATATGAATCATCGAATCATTTTTTACTTCGTTGGAACGCTTTTGATAAATTTCTCAACGCCGGTCAAACGCGGATGAGTTTGAAAATCCAAAAATATTTCAAAGCTTGGTGTATTTTAGTTTTCTTATACATCAACACATATTATGCTTCGCTATATTCCGGCAAGTAAACAAATAAATTGACGATCTGCGCAAGGTCCGATATTGAAGTGTCGGATTCTCAAAGTACCACCCGCATAATATAATGATCTCCGCCTTATATAAAAAAAAAAAAAAAGACACGGACGTCCTAATTCACAGCATCAGTAATATTATTACACATACATTCATATATAAATGTGTGAAACTTTTGATGCAGAAGTAAAACAGCGACGTGGTTTTCACTTTTCCTTGCGTAAATATCAATCTAATTGACAGCTCCGAAATCTGGCTACTCGCCAAAGTTCACTTCTTACGATCGTATGGTGCGACGATACGAGAAAGACTTTGTTTCAATATCTCTCAGCCATTATTCATGTTTTTTTATCGGACACAAATTGTGTTTACCGAAGCAAGTAAACTTCTAGACTGCAATATTTTCTCATTTCTTTTGTTGCCCGTAGATATCACGTGGTAATGTGAAAGGAATCGATGGGGGTTGACATTTTCCAGAACGCCGTTTTTGCAATCTTTGAGACCGAATTCAGAAGGATTATCAAGCTTGGTTGAAATATCTATTTTTACGCTGTATAAGTTTGTCAGATGTCGGGATTGTGGAGAAAATCGATCTGCGGATACAAGATAAATCGCAAACGTACGTAACAAGTTTTCAATTTCAAGATTGTTATTTAAATTAATGTTTTAGTTGATAAAGAAAGATATGTTGAAGATGGTGTTTCAGTTTGTTGGAGATATCTAGATGTTGTGGGGTTTGACGTATTTTATGCATGAAAAATTTTAAAATCAGTTCTCTGAATTTTGTACCATTAACATAAAAAATACCCTCAATTGATCCATTATCTTATCCTGATGCGTTGATTTATCCATTCGTTTTTCACACGAGTATCAAATTTCTAATACTAGATAATAAATTTTATTTCTGTGTTATAAACAAAATAACAAAGATTACAATATTTTAAGGTAATGATTATAAATTATCGGAATAAACGAACTTCAACCAATCTAGAAACATTACAGGTGATTAAAAATCGGTTAACAAGTTTGACTGTATTATTTTTAAGACGAAATACGCGGATTGAATCGGTGAGAATAGTAATCAAGGACCCGTTATTGGCAATTTTTCTACTCGACTGTTTGCTACATTTAAAAATAATCATCAATTATCAGGAACATTTGTTATGAGACGCAGCATAATTTTGCGTAGGATCGATGCATGATCCGTATAGCATGTTGAGTGTGCAAAATCTGGTGCAAAAGTGCATTACGCAGCTACACGACCGTCAAACTTGGTTGAGCAGCTAGGTCACGGTATACTTACAATTAGCCGTATAAATCGTCCGTGAGAAGGTGAACTTTGATTAAATTAACTGTAAAGTTTCTTCCTGAATCTTTTTTTTGTGTTTTTTTTTTTGCATAATACACGTTTGTGAAAAACTCCAGGTGCAGTAACATTCTGCGGATGATCGGATCTAGCATAGATCACTGAATTGTAACTCAGTATGTTTATCGGCGAGGTTGATATGTGTTATTCAAAGAAAATTGTCATCTCGATTAGCAATTCAAAATTTGGGCCGTTCTGTGCGATTCGGAGAAAAAAAATTACCCCACGCTTGAAAATTTTCCTGTTTTCAAACCTGATTCGCGTTTTTACTTTTCTTTTTTTTTTTACATTTACTGACAATGAATAGGTACAGGCATTAGTCGATAACGACTTTTTCAAGTTCATCTTACTGTAACTAATTTTTTCATTGATAGGTATTAAATTTTAGAAATTCATAATGCATAAGGTTAGATAGATAGATAGACAAGAAGGACATAAAAATACTATTCAAGGTGTAATTATAACAACTAATCTCTTTTTGACGTCAAATTCTCTGAATGATCGCAGAAAAATTGCATTCATCTGGACACGTGTGTTTCACCGTTCAGTAAGAACAGTATCATCTTCTGTGACCAAACGGATTCACAAGCATACGTGTTTTGATAAAAATAGTTTGAAAGACTCGACTGTTTACCGTATGAAATGCGCGATTAAGATTAAAATTTTGGGATTGAGGTACTAATTAATTTTAATCGGTGTAATAATTACGAGCGATTTGAATCGCGGTGTGATTTGAATAGATGGACTACTTCGAAAGAGAAGTAGAAAGATAGTGAACGATGAAGAAGAATCGATGTTCAGCCCGTTGGTTGAATTATTTTATTTTTTTTTTTTCAGCGAAACAAGAGCGGTTACATCACAGCTAGTCTTTAAATAATGACGGTAATTTGTGTAAATGTCTGCTTCGCGAGATTGACGAACAAGCTAAACAGTTAACCGAGAGGCGTGTGCTTCTAATTATACTAATTATTCGAATTAGTCAACTGTTCTTGTACAATACAATCGACACAATGCCAACCTTTATCTTTCTTCACGGTTAAGTATATTTTCGTTGTTCTTCTTCTTCTTCGTGTCTTTCCCGCTATTGTGCGGGTTTCTTCAGGAAGTCTTTCTCGCAATGAAATAAACGCAGCTAATTTTTTCACCGCTTTTGAACATAGAAACGGTATCTGACTTAAAACGTACGTAATGTATCTCTGGAAACGAACATAACTGAATAAATCGCTAAACATTAGATTTTTCCTGTTGTTCCACTATAGGTCGGGTCTGTATTCTGTCTATTGTTAAGAATTTCATAGAATGTGAAATGACGTGTTTTATAACGTTTATTATAAAATCGGAACCTATAACAACGTAAGTATTCTTAGGCAGTATAATACGAAAAAAGCCTCTAATGCAAACTGGCAGGAAAATACGGTGAACGTAATTTTATTTACCACGTGCATAAATATGCGTTAGTTATCATAATTAGCATGTGTATGCAATAAATGGAATTAAACACGTGTTAGCTTTTAGAAAGACAGATGCATTGAATTATCCCCGCAAAGCCTCGAGTTAGCTTTGCAGTCGAGCGTATGAGCATCTCCAATCACGTAGCTATTCTATGCTGATTGCATTATATCCTCTGATGTGCTAATTAAGAAACGATTCGCGGCGTCAATCGTCGGCGTTTGATTATATCGAGCATATTAAGCTGCAGCTTCGCAAGATGCACCAACATTTTATATAAACTATAAGTTTGCGAATGATCTGCAAAAATGGTGATGTCAATTCAGTCGTTGAAATAATTAGATTTTTCTCGGACCAGTGATTTTGAATTCATCGAAAGAAAAAGAAAACTTCATCAGCTTCAATGAATTACATTACGCATTTCATTACAGTGTTTTTCACGCGATGATTTCACAACCGCGGTATCAATAATCTTCGTCTCAAAACATCGTCAATGCATTCCGGAATACGAAATAAAAAACCTAACATAAATCTCATAGAATGCTAATTTTCAAATATAATTTATGACGTTACCAATTTTCAATTCGAAGTGCAGATTGTGTGGGATTTCAATTTCTACATTCAATGTGACAGTTTGATATTGCGAAAGACGATTTAATTGCGCATAAACTGTTTGTGGAATCGTAGAATTATTGTCTCAAACCTAGAATAAGTATTTCAGTAGATAAAAAGTAAACCTAAAAGTCGCACCAGCATTGTCGATATTAGCAGTGCGTCGTATTGGATTTTGAATATTCCACGTAGCGTTTGAATGGAAATAATCAACTCCGATGAAGAAAAGTTGGACTCTCGAATTAACTCGTCAGAAGCAAAGATGTTTGGGTAATTTGTCGATCCGAGTCAGAGCCCCCAGATTTTCTTTTCTTCGAAAAAATAAAAATCAAAAAACAAAGTCAACGAGATGCAACAAGTATGTCGAAAGATAAATCGTCGAATTTCATGGTAGACTGAAAAAACACGCATTGCTCAACTATTCGAATATTTTACAACCGTAACATCGAGGAACGTCTGAAACGGTAGACACAATGTAACGGGGAAAGTGTGTCGACATTCGAATTGTAAACCAAAGAGTGTAGAAACGTGTTCGCAGACATTGAAAAAAATTGAAAAAAAAAGTAGAAAAAAAAAATAAAAAATAAAAATGACGGTGTTGTAAACTTACCTGAAAGTCCACCAGATGTTAAAGCACATGGTGTTCAGCCAGAAGAATGCTGCCAGAAAGAAGAAGTGGGTCAATACCGCTGAAACAAAAAGAAATGGAACACATCTGTTAGCCACGAATGTATGTGTTTTGAACGTAAAAAATAATTCTGCGGTTTTATCGCGTGTTTCTAAACATTTACGTTAGTGCCAAGATTGAGATATCGTTAATTTAGGATAACAGAGGTTTACCCATAAACGTCTGAGCGTATCGTTACAGCGATCGAGGGATTGACGCCTAAATTTAATTAGACACGAAACGTGGTTCGTGAAATTTTTTTAGTATAAAGGGAAAACAGGTTGGCGGTGCGGTAAATTTTGAATGTAAAATCTGTTGTGACAAAGGAATCAGGGGCAGTCCTTAGAGACCGGAAGGCCCATTGTGTTCTCGGAGAGTTTTCACATAAACGCGCGGCATTATAAAAATTGTGGGAAGTTTATTTCTGGACCAAAATAAACCGGCCTGCTCCAAAGAAATGTGAATTCCCTGGGCCCGAGGTAAAAACCCCGTAGCTCCCCAATTATTTATAAAGCAATTAACCGACGGCAAAACCATGCCATGCATTTTTCTAACACGACTATAAGTAGGTACAATAAGGCGCCAGAACGACAAACAACACGGACCACCATGTGCCACGGTATTGAGGAAAGTTTCCGGTTCAACCATTCGGAACACTGGATTTGAATGGGGGGACGCAGATTCAGTTACTCCGATTAAATAATAGTTAATGCAATAAATTATAGTATTTTTTCAAGATGCAAACTGATATTCAGCAGATATATTTCGCTGTTTTGATTACGCAGATCCGCAATGGATGAATTTGCGGTGGAGCTTTTTATTGATAGCTGAATAAGCAGACACTTACTGCGTCGGGTTCCAACCCCTGAGAGAGTTATCAACCCGGGTATTTACCGAACGTTTACCAGAACTGGTAAAAGAAACTGGTATCAATTTCAATGTGATGGAGATGGATAAATTGTTGACGATTGTGAGAAGAATAGAACAAGAGAAGAGGTCGATTACTTGTTTCAAGTAGAGATATAGATAATAGAATATTGGACGCCAATGCTGTTACTACTATAAAGTTTGTATGATAATATATATTGGATAATAAAGTCGGATAAGAATACAAGTTTACAAATTCATTATAAAGTAGAGTTCAAAAGTCTTGAGCTAATACTAACGATAATTATTGGTGTTAATTTTAATTTCTAGTTGTTGGTACGAATGTTCGTAAACAGTTGAACCATATCTGAAGAAGGGAAATCATAAACCTGGTAAAAAAAATTCAAAGGGACCACTTTCCTTTTTTTCTTTTTTACGGGGTATAGACTGCGAATCCTCAACGTCCCTGCTCGTGTGACTCGTAGATGAGTTGCAGTCCCAGCAAGGTATTCAAAGATTATCGTGACCATTGTCCACGGTTTGGACCTTTGTCAAATAAACAATAAATCAGTTACCCAGATTTGTAGGCCCTCCTCATGATGGTAGATGGCTATTTCTAACCTATATACCTGTACCGTGACAGTCTCGGGATATTGAAGACTCCGTTCCGCATGCGTTAAGTTTTTTGGTTGTTATTTAGACAGGCTGGCCAACTATATCTGGTTGGGTCCCAGCGTGAACTGTCAATAGGTGCACATGGGGCCAGTGATTCTGAGACGGTGTGTATTCGAAAGCGTTTAGAGGTTACATTGACTCAATTACAGAGCCATCACATTCAGGCCATCTTAAATTCTCAACGAAACATAACCTCGAAGCGCCTAGAAATTTTGTCAATTGGCGTCTGACCGCAACCGAGTTGGTCAACCTGACAAGCAGACTTGAATCTATCAATGGGATCGCACGATTTGGCGCATGCGCATGCGGATGTTAATTTTCCTTAGACTATCGCGGCAGATTTGTATTCCGAACAAGTGTTTTTTGCCCGCGTAAAATCGAAGGTTAATCGCTACGTGAGTTAGCGGTGATAATTAAATTCCCGCTCAAACTAATTACGCCCACGCGGCAATTATAACTTGGGGTAAACAAGGACGTCCGTTGATCGTTGGGTGCGTTCCCTTCCTCCTCCACCTCCTCCACCTCCTCCTCGATACACTGCGCCGCGAAAATCGAGAGGCGGAGGGGTCCTGGTCTGTAAAAGACCCTTAGGTGTATAACGGGAATTGGTTCTCCAGTGCCCACTGGGTGATGGTTAATTCAAGTACGATATGGTTCGCCGACTCCCATGGTGCGGAGGGTCACGCGGATGACGCGCGCAATTCGCCAAGGGGAAATCCGGACTCCCCGTATCCCGGGGCGGCAGCTAGTTAAGTCCTTGATTTGCATGGGGCGAGATTAGATTGCGTGTTTCGCGTTTAGCTTCTCATATTCACTCGTTTTTGTTTCCCGCCACTTTCAGACTCTCGGATATAATATGGGGCAGTTGTCGTCGCGAGTAGCCACCCACCCATGAATCAAACGAAGTTCCTGCGAATTATCACGCCGATCAAGATTATACACTCTACAGTTTTTTAACAACCGATTGTCTGTGCAAAAGCAAATATCTAGTTCTCTAGGTCGAGATAAACGGCTAACGGCAGTTACTGAATTCTTTCATGCATACATTATTCCTTACGTGCGATTCACTTGAAACTTTACATAGGTATATGTATATGAGCTTTTGGGGTCGCTCATTCCGATTCTAAACTCGGAATTCAAAAATTCAAAATGGTGGATCCAATATGGCGAATAAACAAAAACAAGAGAAGAAATTTTTTTAAAATTCTGTAAAATTTTTTGTTGTGTACGTGTTAAGTTTGTGTAAATATTGGAATTTGGATTTTCACCGTAGATTAGCAGACAATCCTTTTTTCTAATAAATAAATTTTGTATTTTTCTTAGATTTAGAAATATTTCAGGGACATTGTGGAACTAAAAAATTCACCAGCTGTTACCAAAAAAATATTTTAATAAATAAAAAACTGCAAAAAAAAAGGTTGGACGCCGCGTGTCCCAGCGTGAATCAAAGGTCTAAAAACCGCGCAGCATTGCCTCAAATTTTAGTAGTCCGTTTTTCAACAAATTCTCGTGTAAACACTCGGTTGACAATTTTTTCTTTCCTGTTCAAATACAAGTGAAAAATAAAATGACCGATTTGATAGTCAAATACTCGTTCTGGATTTGCATAGAATTTTTCACGCTTTATTATAGTTTTTGACAATACGACGAAGTATTATTTTGGTCCTATTCAAGTGCTGTTCTTTGTTGGTTTTGCATTCTGCGTACAAGCATATTCCATGGGCGCGTTACATTGTGCCTTATTATGTAAGAAAATGATGATATTTCGGGTTACAAATACGTGGATCGTTATTCAAGTGAAAGCTACTTCTTACCCACACTTGTCGTTTATTGTTATTTCTGAAAAATTCAATCATCCTAATTGCTTCAGTTTTGAATCATGTAAGAAGGCTGGTTCCGTTCCAAAGACTTATTTATGGACCCATAAAACCGTGACATTGGAAAGTTTTTCTTCGCCTAATGGTGCAGGAAAAGATGAATTTATACAGAATATACTTTCTTCGTCGCAAAGAATTTTCAAATGAATTCTGAAACTGGGCTTCGGGAAAACGTTGAAAACTAACGAATTGCATCGCTGTACGAATAATATCTGCAAATTTATGCGTCAAAGTTCGAAGCTTTTAAGTATAACATAAACATTGTGCTCAAGCATCAAATTTATTTCTTCAGTCCATTTTAGTTTGCAAATGATGAAAAAAAAAAAAATAAAAAAAAAAAAAATAATAATAATAACTAACTTGAAAAAATATGGGGGTTTTAGGGGAAAATTCAATGCCTTAGGGTACAATTAGAGGGTACTTTTGGAGAAACAGGGAAACCACTGTGCAGCCTATAATCGTGAAACGAACCTCAATTTTGTTTTCACAATTTCTCGAGACCCGTCCGTAAATGAAATTTGGAAAAATGGATTGTTTCGAGTCCACGCGTTGAACGCAACGAGGCGAATTACCATTTTCAGCGTAACGGCCCGCGTATTAAAGTCAGCCACACACCGTGACGGGGTTACACGCACTTCGTCAGCCCTGCGCACGTTACTTCCGCTCCTTCGTCTGGGTGTTATAAACCGAGTCCAGTTATATTTGCGCGAGCTGGATGATTCACTTCTTGTTCATTACCGTGGCACTAGGTCGGCCGTGTCTCGCGATCTCTGCAGAGCGTTGGGCCGGCGGAACTTCTGCGCTACGCCAAAACCTTTCCTTTTCCGCCAAATCTGGGCCAGTGTATATACACGGTGGCCGAAAATTTTTGGGAAACAAATTCCATGAGATTTCCAAGTTTTCCAGGACCCAAATCCTAGTGTTCCCTGACATTTTCCCGGCTCTAGTAAGTTACTAAAACCCAAATCTTTCAGCCGATTAACTCGATATTAGGTTCAAATTCAATTCAAATTGACGAAGAATATAATCTACAAAAATGTCAGTTTAAGAAACTTTGTTTTCTCGACGAAAAATATCAAACTCGTTGTGTCAAAAAAATATATTTCTAATTCCCAAAATACCAAACTGATATTTTCAGTTTTTTCCACGTTTCTTGGGTGTGTGGCCACTCTGGAATATTTGCCTGTCAACTCGAAACTCGCTGCTGCGATTTCTACACACAAATATGATGCAGTAAAATTTTCCAAGTTTTGATGTACATCCAGAACACTATTTTCTACAAAGTAATCGAAACAATTGTTTTTATTACTCTGGTATTGTTGGATATTTAATTTTGTAAAATAGTACCGATATTGATTATAATCAACAAATGGCAATATTGAATTATCTGCTAGAAAAAAACGTAAATCTGTTTCAGTGATTGAGTAGAACTTGCGAATAAAATGCACCGTCAAGTGAAATCAAACAAATGAACCTGAACAAATCAATCTGAAATTAACCATCGATATGCAGGCTTTTATTTATAATTCGAGTATTTTTAATTTTCATATTTTTGAAGAAATGTTTGCTGTTCACAATTGTAATACTGTATGTAAAAAGAATAGATTTTTGTCAATCAAGATCTAAGATAATTAATATCTCAGCGAAGTGTAACGTAAATTTTTCAACTTCAGTTAATTCTGGTTTTACACAACGATTTTTCAGAAATATTACGTAAACACGGTTTCGGCTTTTTTCAAATGTTGACCTCGGATATTTGTCTAAGACATTCGTTATACGTATATGCATTCTGACAAAGTGCAGCGACGAAAGAGAAATGAAAGAAAATGAAAATACGATTGAATGTTTATTGGCCATTATTTACCCTGCAGAATGACGAATAGCCAAAAGAGAAATCTGTGAAAGTTGGTAAAATCCACGATGCTACACATATAACGGTGAAATTATAATCACGAATCTCGTGATATCGTGACAAGTGAAATAGCTGCAGGTTAAATGAAAACTTTGAAAAACGTTAGACAGAAAGAATAACATACACAAACTTTATTTCTCATTCATTTTATGGATCGGAGTTTTGATAAAATTTGTTGAAAAAATAAGCTTATACACAGGAAGCCGGGGATGACAAGGTCGTCTTTCCCCTCTTCATATTCAAAGATAACAACCCGGGGCAAAAAGCTTAGGTTCAGGCCGAAGCTGACGTGACAATTTTCGAAGTAGGGGAATTTCTACATGCACATGCTCGTACACGGAATTACCTGCTGCGTAGGGGCGAAATGTAATTTATTCTTCACACCGTGTCAAGACCAAGAAAAAGAGAGAGAGAGGCAGAGAGGCGAGCCCTCAGGAACCCTTAATCGAGTTCTGAAGGCAGGAAAAATATACCGGTGAATTAATATTGTCGCTGAAAGTTCGGAAGGAAGAGCGCGTGTCGAGAGGCTTTGAGGTTGAATATTTCAACATTATTTTTTCCTCGGAATAACAATTACCGCTGCTCCTCGAAGAGACGGTAAGGGGAAAAAGAAAGCTTAGCCGCGATTCTTCTTACAGTTCCTTTTTTACTTTCCTGAAGGATAATGAAAGTTTATGAGGTTTAAAAAAAATTCAGGAGAGCAAAATCCAGCCAACACAATCTTCGCTCCGCTTGTCCACAAATTACAAAGAATAAAAGTGAGTAATACAATTCTATTATTTTCTAAGAGATCGCATTTTCCTCGGTCTAATGTAAGAAGCATTAGTGATATACGAATGAAGATTCAGAATTTCTCCAAAATTTTCAGCAGTTCGTGATATATTTGTACAGTAAACATCAAGAAATTATCAATTTTTTTTTTTACAGATCACTCGGTCTATTCTAATATTCGTATAAGCGAATAACGTTTTTTTAGTTACTATTGTTGAGAAATATATTCTTGAAAAAAAAAAAAAAAAATTGTTCATTTGAAAACTTTCACTACAAATGAAACGATGTAAAAGGTTGAACTCGGAAAAACTGACCAAAATCTTTTTTCTTAGTAAATCGTCCGAATTCCTCCACTTTTTTAAGATTCTCAATATTTCCTGGTGACTGATAAGCGAAAAAGTATTCCTAGAAATTACACCGTTTAGTTACATGACTAATTTTCAGTTCATTCAAAGATATAAGAGTGAAATTATTAAGGCGTGAGTATCTATCACGAATATCTTCAGGTATACGAGTACATACCTGGGAACCGGAAATAGGAAATACCAGTCAGTCGCAGAAGTTACACGCCCCATCGATGCTATTTTTGAAAGTAATTAGTCAGCCGTCAGCCAGAGATATTTCATGACGAGAACCTAGGAAACGTTTCAGCCCTAAGGAAGTGCTTCGCTGATACCGGAAGTTCAACATACGCGGGTAAAGGTAAAGAAAAAGCGATCTCAATTATTCAAGAAACCATCCGTGCCGTAGAAAATTATTTTATAATATTAATGAGACTC
This sequence comes from Neodiprion fabricii, assembly GCF_021155785.1. Classification (NCBI taxonomy): domain Eukaryota; kingdom Metazoa; phylum Arthropoda; class Insecta; order Hymenoptera; family Diprionidae; genus Neodiprion; species Neodiprion fabricii. The sequence goes on from NC_060243.1 coordinate 10,335,383, forward strand.
TGATTAATTAAAAGATATAATTTACTGCTTTGAGGAGCTAAACTCTGTAGAGTCGAAGACTTATAGGTAATGAATTTTGGTTCACAATGTAACGTGAAGCGGAAAATAAATGAACGATCAAAAAATTCTAATCCATTTGTTACGGTCGATAAATCGGCAAAAGAGATTTCTTCTCAAACCCGTTTCACTGGTGTGTGGTGTGTTAAAATATGAAACTACTTGACGTTCTTTGAGTGGTGGTAAAAATGTAGAGATATCAGAAACTAGAAGATAACAATACGTATTGAGTTTCAAAAAAACGTGAAAATCTATTTTATAGAATGTCGAAATGTCGAATAGTCAAAACGTAGAAAAATCAAGTGTGTCTATGAGAAACTTAAAATGTAGAATCGTCGAAAGTCCGACGATAAGCGACAAAGTTCCCAAAAAATTCCGACGGTTCTATATTTTAGTTCTCTCTGCCTACGTTATACTTTTCTACAGTCACAAAATGGAGAAAAAAAATGAATGAATTTATCAAGTAGGTATATGATGATCAAATATGCCGAAAGAAATGATTTTCGAATTAAAGTAAATGCGGTTTCACTTCACGATCCAAACTCTCGTTCTAACAACTTCTTTGTTGAATCAAATAGCGTTTCTTTAAATCGTTAGAATATTTCTTTCGCTATATTTGATCGCCATGTTTGGTAAATTCAATAAATGTTTTCTCCATGTGTACGTTACGTCTTTTCTGCATTTCGACTTCGCGCATTTAAAAATTTTATATTGCTGTATTGTATTACAAGTGCGGGAAGCGGGTGATTTCCAATGAGCGTGCGGTTTTCAGCGTGAGCCGCAAAGGCGAGTTCTGCAATCGCACGAGTCAGATATCGCCGTCATTTTTCCAACACCCGTGAAGGAAACTTTGACTCGAGAAGTAACGAAAGTGCCACAGACAGCATGTGTAATTGGAATTGGGTAATTAACGCTCAACGACCCAGTGCGTGAAATTGAGTTGTCCGAAAGTGCGCATGCGCCAAACAAACTTCCAGTGCGTAACATATGCCATACCAATTGTGCGCATGCGCCAACTTTGTTTTCCCGCACCGTTTGGAAATTGTGAATTTTACACACGCTCCACAAACTGTGGAAATCGAACTTTCCAAGCATATGTCGGAAAAGCTACAAGTTTACAAAAGATTTAGCTTGTTTCTTAGATATCGTGACCCTTCTATTTTCTAATCTCCTATAATTGCATCATCCACTTTATTTCACCACGATTTCACGGATCGCAACCTGAGAAGAATCTCCCGACACCTTGAACTTGAAGACACGAAGGGCAGGCGGAATGCAGCATCTGGTGACGCCCGAGACAATCAGGATTCGATTGTTCGGGGGGGGGGGGCCATGCAGGGTTCGAGAGAAACCGGACGTGAATCAGCGAAAGTCACAGGGTATTGGTTGGCAGGACGATTCGCGGAGTCGCTGGTCCGTTGAGAAATAGTCCAAGTGTGCATCCCGGGGTGCAAATGCCATTTCCCTCGCATACGACTCGCATACCAAAACGAAGCGTTGCGACGTTCCCCAAACCCGGGGTCAAAACTGGTCCGCTTCCAAACCCGGAGTTCGGTCCGATTGGGCTATTTCCGTTCTCCCCCGCCTCCTCCACCGTGCCTTCCTTCAATTTCGCAGGATTATATTCCCGTTTCTTGGTTACCCTTTTTTCAACGCTACACACCCCCTGCCAATTAACCTGCGTTTGCTTTACGCAAATTGAAGTACGAGGCGAGGCCGAGCCAATTACAAACCTTGCTCAATTTCGTAAGAAATTTTTATCCACGGAAAATATTTCAACTATAGTATTTTTTTTTCTCAATAAGAAATTCGTAACCGAATCTATTGCACACTTTTATCGACTTGCAGTCGAATTTTAACCGTTAGAAATATTTTGCGTTCGACGTTGTATGGTTGAAGAAATTTTGTCAACTAATTTATTTTCTTGGAGCGGGAAAACTCAAGGTTTTAATACCGAAGGTGTGGCCACGATTAAGGAAACGCGGATTGCGGTTTGGCAATTTGTCCAATTTCCGGTCCAGTTTAACGTGCGTAGCGTATAATTTTAGGATTCGATCTTCAATTTACCGTGTTCCCCGGTGTTTTCATTCGATTGAAATAATTCTACGTCTCGCGCTAGATCGACGCAGTGCACGGCGGTTTACCAACGGCAAACAGCTGCGTTGATCGTTGCAATTTCTACACGAATTGCTTGAATTGCTCGATTGTGTGCTTTGCAATTTCACTTGTATACTTATAAGTAATGCCTATTACGAAATATCTACAGACTTTCTAGAGGGTGAAAGGAATTTGTCTGAAAAGTTGGACTTGGTAGTGGATGAATTCTCATATCTGCTTATTGTAAGATAATCGATCTTTGACTTTTTCATCCATTCGCAAACATCTGCGGATATGACGTAATAAACGAATAAAAAAATGGTCAAGGTTGGCCGAGAATCGGCACTTGTTATTAATTTTAATACGAGATAGTCGTTCGTTGAGTATTTCACAGGAACAGAAAATACCAGAGCTATGAAAAAAAAATTTCAGATATCAATGTTTTATTTCAAATTGGTTCAAAATGTTTGAAAGTACAATCTGTTCGTTAGATTTTACCCCATAAGGTGGCCCATTTTATTCAGAAGACTATTTTCTACAAAGCTGCTGAAACAATTGTTTTTATTACGCTGGCATTATTGAATATTTAATTTGACAATATTTCGTCGATAACAATTATATTTACTATCAACAAATGGCAGTATTTCATGGACTTCAGGAAAGAAGAAAATCCGTTTTATCAAACTTGAAGAAACTAAAATATGCCACCGTACAATAAGATCGAACGAATCAGCTCAATTCATATTAATTTTTGAACGATTTGAAATGACGCATTAATGGCGAAGCTTTCGTTAAAATTACAACTATTTTCTACGTTCACATAGTTCCAAGAGATGTTCGTAGCTGCCGAATACAATAATTTATTAAACAAACATCCTCAAGTGAATACAAAAAATGCAAAATCGATACTCCAGATGTCTGAATTGCAACACGAAGTTCTAACAAACGTTTCGACGAATTTTTTTTTTTTTTTTCTTTTTGCAAACGTGCACAGCCTGTCAATAACTAGACACGTAGATACGTGCGATGGTCGCATCGCACGATCACCGCAATGCGCCTCCGATGACTGACAGGTCACAGACGAACAATTTGGAAATCCCGTCAGGTGAGGGTCGCTGCAATTAGGGGAGGACAAGCTGTATCGACTATAGCGGTGCGGAATTAGGGCGCGTAAAATTTGGAAACTAATTAGCCGCGCTGGGTGCACCAGCCTAGTCAACAGCTCATCAAGACCCCGAGAGCTGCAGATTTTCATCATCGTGGTAGGCCAGATTGAAAATCGAAATCCTTTTTACCTTTTCTATTATCCTAACGACCCTCCGTTCCGCATCGACCCGCTAAGCCGTATAATCCCTATTAATTAGGGCAGTGATTTAATAGCTGCAGGTATAATTAGCGATAATATCGTAGAGCGTTATAGCACCGGGGTTGAGCGTAGCGTCGATTTAAGCGTGTCAGGGATACTGATAAATCATTCACGTTTGTATAAAGTCGTTATTTCGCAGTATCAAGGATATCCGATTGCGAGATGCAGTCAATTATAGCAACGAAAAATATATACGTATTTTGGAAACTAGACTGCTTTAAAGTCATTATAAAATTGCAAAACGGTGATTTTTCCTCTCAATGTTTCGTTACTAATAACTTTAGTCTCTTGAATACTGCAGGGATATGTTCAACTTCCGGATAGATTATCAGGTATAATTAATTCTTATGCGACTCAATTCGACAGTGTATTGATCAGCATTCCCTGTTCTCATTGGTTGTTTACCAATTTATATGCAGGTATGATAAAAACAATGTTTACACAAGTATGTATCAAATATCAATACAAAAAACGCTTGATGTACAGCGAAAATTAAGAAACGGATTTTGGTTTTCCATTTAAGAAAAATCATGGAAAAGTCAGAGGACTCTGTCGAAAATCTGAAAAAATTGAAATTTCAAGCACAAACTTTTAGATCCATTCAAATTTTACAGTTTAAACCAAACTTCGAGCAGAATTAGCGGCAGCCTAGATTATTGTAAGAGCTCAAGACCATGGAGGAGGTGAACAGCGCCGGCGGTAACACGCTATAATTCAATACTCGCGCAGTACATTATTTACTTTATGGTTGGAATACAGCCGGTAGTACAATGAGCAGCGAAGATAACACAAAGCGGCATTGTCCGCGAATGACGCAGGGCCCAAATTCGCGCTACTATACTAGTGAAAAGCCGGGCGAAAGTCGATCGGCCCGAATGGGCCCAAACGGGACTTGAAATACCCGGGATCCCGTCTGACGGGACAATCGAATTTAACGGGATCGGAGAAAATTGTTATTTGCAGGCATCGAAAGGCTTGATTATAGGGAAAATTACTAGAGTGAAACTTGATCGACACATTGAAATAAAAAGTCCAATTTCGATCCTTGTAACGTCAAGCGAGTTTTAGATTGCTGTTCATTAGATCTAGACGATGTTTTGGTTTAATGTACACTCAGAGAAATTTTTAGTTCCGGTTACGGTTTAGTCCTTAAGTAATTTCATTTTTCACCATAATCGAAAAATATAGTGAAAATTAGTTTTCTAGCAGTTACCGGAAAGTCTAGTATCCGTTACTATTCTTTCTCATTACGATCGCTGTTGCTAGATTTTCTTGCAACTGTTGCGAAAATTTAATGCTTGTGCAACGATAAATTGATGTTAAAGTCTTGTTTGACTAAAAAACTAGATTAAACCACAAACCAAACTGATTTTGCGGTGCAATTACCAAAAAAGGATCGACCACAGCGCAAAATGGTTTCGTGTACCTCGTTTTTTGTGATTCCAACAATATTCGAGCAGTTTTTTTTAACGATACCTGTTTTACTGAATTTTTCTAGTTACTATAACAATTTTTCTCAGTGTACGTTGTTCATAGTGAACGAGTTTTGTCTAGCGACTATTCGTAAAAAATGTGAAAATCGTATAATCTCGTCTATAGAAAGTATTTCAACGGTTTGAGTATGTTAGAGAAATACAAGAGTTTTGGGTAAATATTAAAAATTAGAAAAAAAAATCTCAAAAGGAATACAGGATAAAAGAAAAAAAAAATTTTGACCATCATTTTAATTCGTTTATACTTTTTCCATTTTTTCTGCCATTCTTCAGAATACTCAAGTCTCCTGAAACTACAATATAAGTCTGAAACTGACGGACATTTGACTTTCACAAACTTTTTTTTCTTAATTTACGAAGACTTTATTAGGTTTCCAAGAAATTTACCCACTAATTCCCTGCAATTTATTTAAAATGAAGATATATTTCTGAGATTTTTTTCTTTCAAACTTCAAACAGCCAATTTCCATTAGTTCATTAATTACTTATCCGTAGAGCGAAGAAATACGCACAGTTTATTCTTAGCATATATTTACAAGTTTACTCTACAAATATTTTGACCGTAAACTTATTCGGAATGTGACTCGTCCCTTTGCCAAGAATTCAGTATTCAATTTACCTAAACTATCAATATTCTTACGCTTCTTCCGCACTTGTCAATCTTTAAAAATTACCCCACGGATGAATTTTCCAGAATTCCGCAAACCGTGAAATTCTGCAATTTTTAATTTTCCGTCTCTGCGGACAATTAGTGCAGATCGGATAATCTGCGGGACGTACTTCAAAGGTCAAATTCGTTCGAAGGATGGCAGGCGAAGCGGAACGAAATTACGGATCGTCGCAACTGATCGGCGTGTTTAATGCAGCAGAACTTAGTTGTCGAGTTGAACCAGGTGGTCCAGGTCGACACTCGATCCTGCAGGTGAGCCGGAGTTAATACAATTAAATAATCCTCAGAGTAATTCGATTACTCACCTACCCGTTGAACCGTACCGTTCCATTACTCTTCCTCGAACCTACCGATAATTAGTGTTAGTTACCTGACTGTAGGGTTTACCGTTTCGACCTCGAATTTCAAATTTACAAATTAAGAGGCTGCAGAAAGTAATCGGAGGCGACCGGATCGATTCAATGTATCCCTCATTTCAGAATTGGCCTGAAACTCTTTATACTTTTTTAAAAATGAGTGACGGTAAATCGACTTGATTCTGAAATTCTACAGTATTATCAGTATCTAAAAGTTCATCAGTACCTTGTCATGTTTCGCTCTGAACTTCTTGAAAACAGTACTTTTCCATAGATGTCTCCATTTTACTCCCGTCCAGTCAATTTCAAACGTATCGAATAGTAAATATTGGAAGTCAATATCAGTAATTCATGATGTTCACGATTCTTATTAGGTTCTTGGGGCGTAAAAACCAAACGATAACCAATCACGAGTCATTTAAGAGCACTTCATCGTTCCTTCGGTCAGTTTTTTATGTTTCCGATAGTGTTTTTTACTGTCAGTACAAGTAGTTACAGAGTGAATCGTTAACGATAGAATGATCCATCGTTTAATGCGCATGCGGTATGTTTCTAGAGCAGTTGTTTGTCAGGGCGACCAATCTTTATGAACGTAACCTCAAAAATTTTGATAATTGATGCAGGCAGTTGTGTTCAACACCTACAGCTGTCAAATTTTTGAGGTTACATGCATCGTGGCTAACTGTCGTCTAAATTTGTGACGGTTGGTCGCCCTGGTAAACAACTGCTCCTAAATTGTAGCGCATGTGCATTAAACTATTGTGATTGTCATTTTGTAATGCTGGTGGAGAAAAATCAAACTAATGCAATCGGGCTGACAACAGCTGACTGTTGACCTGGTTTTTTCACGTTTGGATGGTAGAACAGGTACATTATTGATTATGTTTAATTAATTTTTGTCACATGAGTAATTTGAAACCTTAGGAATTACCATTTGCCTTTATTAAAATTAAAAGCTTAGGTTATGTGGTGATAGAATGACACCGACAACCAGGCTCTGACGTCATGAGGACATTTTTCAATAGCAAATGACGAACGGAAATAGACTTGGGGAAAAGACTCGTAGATCTGTAGAACAAGCATCCTGCATCGAGTGATTTGAACAACAAAAACTTAGCACTGCGAGTATAAAAAATTTCCGGACGGCGACGAAGAGAATAATTACCAGCTTAAGTTAGGTTAGGTTAGGTTAGGTTAGGCTTAAGTTTCACAAACCGACTGTACCAACATTTTGACTAATTTTCAGATTCCTTGAAGTAATCGTAAATGTATGATATAAAAGTGATCTTCTTATTGGTAATTATTTCCTTGTTTCGTCGATTGTTGGTCAACGCGGCTATTTATTTGTTTGTCGATGTTTCGGCCGGGCCATCTGCCGACCACCTTCAGGCAACAATGATACATAAATGTTTAACACGACATTCATGCGTAACTTACGACTAGTTTAATGTTCATAAAGGACACATTTGTTTCCATGTCATGACGATATTTTCCAATAACAAATGACGGACCATTTCGTCCTTAGCTATTCACTCCGTATTTACAGACGGAAATCTGCATCTGTAGATCAGATGAAAATTATCAGCTGTGTAAATTCAGAGATATGTACGCAGCAGCGGTTCTGGACCTAAATGCAATTGTCGATTTGACTTGTAGGCATGCACTGGAACATGTATGCATACTGCACAGTGTGTATACCTATAACTAAGCGGTACTGAACCGCATGCAGGCTGGTATTTAGCACGAGGCAAGTCAAACGTGACTATATTCGATTCTTGAATAGTGTGTACGCGAATATATAACGTATATAGTATACGGTTACGTAGGTATAAACAACACCGTAAGATACTCTACACCTCTCCTACTGCTGCTGCACAGGCTCAGGCCTAAAGAAACTGCAATTTGCATAGCGGCACGTATAAACCATAACCCGTGTCCGCAGCCTTTCTCGGCGACGTCCATGCAGCGTTCGGACACATTCGAACAAAACAGCAAAACTTCTTTCTCACTACACAGCCGAGCTTGTACTTTAATCAGTGCACGGTGTTCATGTTCAGTTGCAGAGAATCTACTTTTATTGCATATTCTTGTCAATTTTTAGAACGTACATGTCACGCGGTTAGATATTCTACATATACAGCGTCCCCTTTGGTTGCAACGTTATTGTTTCCTTACTGCCACCTGAAAAACTTGTGAGTATGAGAAAAGTATGAAATTTTTAAAGATCGCTCTTCGAACTCGAAGGTTCTCGTTTAAATGGTACGGGACATTTTTTTTTTAATTCCTAACACCAAGAGGAATTTAGTGATGCGGGGTTGATAGAGAAACAGCGCTGCGGAGAGTTAAGTTTTGTAGAAAAGTGTTATTCGGGCTTGTGTCGTAAATAAATCATAGTTTTGTCACTAAGGACGTTTGAGGATAAATTTTTACATAAAATTGACCTTTCAGCCGAGGCTTAACTATTGAGCGGTTTAAGCTATGGATTTTGTTGTCAAAGCACTTAATTGTTTTTGCGAAATGCTTTCAGCATCGAGTTCGCATTATCAAATGTGACTGAGTAGTAGGGAATTTAAAAAAAGGCATCTTCTCTGTGTTATTTAAATGGAAAAAACTTGGAGTTCCGAGTGCATCGTTTTAAGAAATATCCTATTGCGAGGATCCTCCTCTTGCGATCTGCAACAAGTTTTTCAGGTGAGAGCGAAAAACCGAAAATTCTGCTTGCAAAAGAAATACTCACTGACTAGAAGTATTTATCTAAACCACCTCCCACATAACAATTCTCAAATAATTTGAACATTAAATTTTCGAAGTGAGTCCTTTGAATCTCGTACGAAATAATTTCCTTCAAATTAGAAGGTTGCCTGCTTCTAAATCGAGTCCATAGTAGCTCTAAATGAAATCTATTGACCCTCGTTGAATGGTTACGTAGTTCAGCTTGAAATTATTGATTATGGTATATAATTAAAGAAATACGATAAGTCCAATTAGCCCTGGAATGGCTGGTCTTTTTCAACGAGCCAAGAGGATTAAAGAAAGGTAAAAAAAAACTAAAACAAAAAGAACCGCGAACAAATTGAAAACAATTAAAAGAAAAATCAGAGCGATCCGAAGCGGGCATCCGGAGCCATCTAATCGATTTTAACGTCGGATATCGTTCTTCACAAAGGGCGCGGAGGGGATTCGACTGCAATTAAATATTGGACATAGAAGAGCGGTACCTGCGGCACAAAACATGTAATTACGAGGGAAAACATGGACAGCCTGGTGGTAACCCGTAAAGGAGGAACTTAAAAGGAAGGACTACGGAGTTTCGAGGGGAAGAAACAGGCGGTATGGAGAAAGATTTTACAACGATTCGTTCAGAGGCGTGACTTTGCCGACTGATTGAAAAGCGCAGAAACCCTGGTAGAGGGAGCAGGGTGAGAAAATTGTTTGGGGTTAAAGTGGTGGACATAAATCGAATTGGGCGATGCATTGAGCCGTTAAAATATGTCAGTCTGCAGTAGCCGTAATTTAGGGGTTTGATACCCGTACAATCTGGCCCAAAGAGTAGCGAAGCTGAAAAAATGTACCAAACAGAAGACCGAGGAGTGCGAGTGAAGTTTGTTCGTTGAAATAAATTGAAATACGGCGTTTTAAAAAGGGGCGGAAATTCGTTGATTTTTGTATTTTAGTTGAAAAATCGCAATTATTTTGATTAATGGTTTTAGAAATATTAATTTATTGTACCCATCTTCTTCATGGCAATATTTCTGTCTTTCACTGGGTAGAAAGTTACTTAAAGAATATATTAAAGAAAATTTTTGCGTGGTATCATATTGCCAAAATTCCAACATCTTATCTACATTTTTCACGTTGAAAAAGCCGTCAGTACCAGAACATGGTGATTCAAAAATTTGTAACAATTGAGCTTTTTCGAATACACACCTCTTCAATTTTTTTTCACGTTGGAATATTAATGTAATCGAAGATGAGGCGAATATTGTAAAGACCGTTTTCAAAGAAATATGTGTAAAAATACAACCTAAGCTAATCGAGTATAATTCAACTAAAACAACTGCTCCAAATGATAAAATTATTGAAAACTATTAAAAAATTTTTCCTAATTGTCTTTAAAAACTTTTTTCTGTGATATAGAATACAGTTTCAATCAAATTTAATTCGATTGACCAAAGTCCCAGTTTTTTTGATCCCCAAACTCATTCGACTGTACTGTGCAGTGAAACATCCTTAAATTCAACTCAATCAATTAACTTCGTGTTCACAATTGTTCACTCGTTGTTGCAAAATTTCTATATTCGTAAATTTTTTGACCATACTGTACGAGTAACGCATTCCTCTGGTATAAATCCAAGATGCACCGAAGATTCGTCCCCAGAAAAGTGAAATAGGAAGTCAATTTAAGAGAGGGTCGAGGGGACGTGAAGCCGAGTGAACGAGACTGGAATATATTGAATCTATTTTTCCTGATAAATATCTAGGTCCTGCTGCTGCTTCTGCCGCTGCAGGCGATCGGACATGTATGTTGCATACACTTGGCGTTACTGTATATTACTGTAAGGTGAAAACGGTAGGTAAGTGCAGAATTATCTGGACCTTTTCGCACAATCAGCGTTTGCAGAAATGAGACTGTAATTCTCTTTTGAAACATGTGCGTGGCGTGAGTATCAAAGTGTAACGTATAACGTATAAATGTGGTTTCATGTGCGCGAAGGAATTCGCTAATAAGAACAGGCGTAATTTTACTGTCGTTGGTGTTATCAGCTGATTAGCCGGAACGGCTGAAATTGTGAATTATAAACGAGAGGAAAAATTCTTCACGCGCCAATTGGGAAAATTTACTGTAGTGTGTGACACAGTGTTGTGAATTGAGGGAGTGTGCTGGACCTCTCGGACTATACATAAAAAAATTTAAATCCGGCGTTATGTGAAGTACCGAGTAGAAGAAACTCGATAAGTCAGAAAATGGTTAGGTATTGTTTCTACGAGGAGTTTCGCTCGAGTTGATCCACTTTATGTCACAATAGGAGACATTAGTCGTGCAAATTCAAACACCGCAAGTTTCTCGATGATGTTAATGTATATTATTGGTATATTTCCTGTATTTGAGCTAGAGTCAAACTTTACAGAAAAAATACATAAAAGGTTGCTTCCAAATGACGATATTTGGTTAAAGTAAAAGTTCTTCCATTGATGAAACGATCAAATTGTAATAAAAGTAGTGAGGTAGAAATGAAACATTCAGAAATAGTTCTTTTGATTTGAAGAAAAATCATTATCGTCGATAGAATGTGTTAAAAAGAAATAACCAGTGCAATATCCTTGAAAAATTTTTGGAATCGTGTGCAAGTTTTCGGAATTCTCAAAGATTGTACAAAAAACTGATAAATTCTTAGATATAAGTACAACGTGTTCGCAAATATATTCCAATGGTTTCACTATTAATCCTGTGATTCCAGAAATGTTATCTTTACTTAACTGATTGTGAGCGCAAATAAATCGAAGCGTCTGAAATTGTTGAAAAATAAAGAGACTACAAAAACTCGAGTTAGTCAGTCCGGTTGTACGGCTCGAAAATTCGACGATATTTATTTATATTCCTTGCACCGCCGTTTCATCATGTCATGATGGTTTGGCAAAGATCAAAGTCTCCAGCTATCAAAATCTTCGACATGTTTTCCAATATTATTTTATCAAATGAGCTGGCAGAGACGCGAATTAGCGCGTTCAGGGGATTGGAAAGTCTCTCCACCCACCGTCTGTGTAACTTTCGACAGTAAAATCCGTTGGCAGCACGTGCAGCCATTCGCTTCGTTAAGGGGATGCACTTGTAGATTCCGACGTGGAGTATAGGAGACGGGTTTTAGCTGTCAGAAGGTTCATATTTCCACGGCTAGATATCGGAACGAGCCACGCTATAGATTGGAGTTGTAGTTCAATGTTTGAAAGAAATAAATGTTGTTAACTAGAGTATCTCACTGATTGAAAAACTGAAATTGGACCTGATATGTAATTGTTTTCCATGCCACGAATATGTTTTTTCTCATTTTCTTGGCTGCATTGGGATATTTCGCAATAAGGTAATCGGAAAAGTGATTCTTCTTGCTTTCATTTGATATATGTACATATATGTTTTTGATACTGAAATAGCGGGTCAACAAGATATGCACATTTTTAAAGAAAATCGCGAGTTGGGGTAAATTGTCACATCTGACAACAATTTCGAGACAACTTGCCCCATTTCGACATTTTCGTGGGTTTTTTTCATGGTTTTCGAGGTTTCGGAGTCTGTGCCGAATATTTTGTGGTCTCCAGGGAAAAATACAATGGAGAAAAGAATTATTACTTAAAAATGTACATTCAAAACCCAAGTTTCTTACATCAAAACGAAAAAAAAAAGAAAACAAAGATGCAAAAAAGAAAAAAAAATTATGTATAATTTTTTACCCGTTTTCGTCATTTAAAATACTTGGGACAACGTACCCCGCCTCCAGGGTGAATTGTCAAGCTCCGAAAGTTTTTGGAAAATTCGAAAGACCCTGTTCAGACTTGCTTCGGAAAAACCACGAATTTTCCCGAGGCACGCAAAGGATGCATCTAAAGCGCCCCGTATCTGAATTAAATCAAATTACATTTTAAAAAATTCTAAAATTCAGAGATTAAAAAGTGTGACAACTAGAACCCGTCTTCCCGATATCTCCGAATATCGAAGTCCACGTATCTGAAACGTAAAAAATGGCTTATTAGTCCCATTCTACACGCAATCCTGAATAAAAACACTCTAAAACATTTTCAATTGACGCAGAAACGACGAAATGGCACGGATTCTACGAAATCGCAATAGTAAATTCGTAGAATTCATACCATTTTTTTAGTTTACGTCAATTGAAAATGTATTGGAGTGCTTTTGTTCAGAATTGCGTATAGAATGGGGCTGATAATCCCTTCGTCGCGTTTGATTTACGTGGAATTCGATATTTGGGAATATACCGGGACAATCTCTTGAGACTTGAAAATCAACTGCGCATGCGCGAGTTTTATCGGCTGTTCGCGCAGGCTGGCCATCCCGAGTTTTCAGCTGTCAAACTGTTTCTGGCGGCGATGTAGTTGATACGAATTTTCGAGGTTAGAATCTCCAATAATTGAGGTAGTGACTCGGAAAGGTTTGGGAAGCATTTTTTATTGGGTCAGAAAGTCGATTCTTCAAAGAACGGTCCGAATTTAATGCTTATACTCTTTGAAAATTCAAACGTACACATTTTGTGTACGTTGGTCCGCCTGCATCGCAAGGAGATTGAATTATTTGGCGCATGCGCAGTTCATTTTCAAGTTTCCTGATATACTCTAGCGTCGAAATCGACTAGGCCCCTTTAAGTCGGAGCCTAGGTTGTTGGGAAGTATTTACGGGGTGACGACGGACAGTGAAACGCTCCACGTGTAGTGCTGAAGTTAAGAACTGTAGGTAACCACAGTAGAAATTTCTCGTCGTGCAGCGACGGCGATTCGCTTGGAAATAGTGTCTGCTGTACGCGCATGCTGCAGCGTTCAGCATGTGGTTCTTATACGCTGGCTGCGTATAATGGATTTCCTCACATAAGTTTAGGATTGCCTACAGATGCGTACTAAACCTTTCAAAATCATGCCTTCTAGAACACGTGCCTCAACTTTTTCTCACTATAATGAAACAACTTCAGTGACACGCGATACTTCACCCTTGTCAGTCAATTACATTGCGCGAGAGAAATTTCTTGTTGCAATCACGAGGTTTGAAGCTAGTAACGTTATTGTAACGAAACACTGGGGAAAAAATCACTATCTTCTTAATCTTACAATGATTTTGAAGGGAGTTTGAAATATGATTTTGAAATATGAGTGTGTTTTGTTTCATTACGATTTACTAAATTTCGGACAATTCCAAAATCGCTAAATAACGGGTTTTCCTTTTGTGATCACTGTACACTACGTAACTATTACAGTGTTTTAACGCATCCGAAATAATACATTGCGTACCAAGAGCGGAAAAAGCAGTTACGAGTATGGTGTTTGACCTGTATTGTAAGGTTTAATGACCGAAATTTTTCCCAATGAACTAAAAATCTACTTTGTCTACGTTTTTCACTGATTCCAATCGTGCCAAGCGAGAGATTTTTGGTTGTCTTGATTGTAATGTCACAGAATAAATAAATTTAGCTACGTACTCGTGACATATTTTGTTTCGAGTCAGATTGAAAATTGTGCCCTGAAAAATGAACACGAGTATAAGTTTATAGTAGAGCTCTGCTTTAACTGTAACACACTCGTCGCAGGTTTTGCTACACGGAGAAGCGAAATGAATACATCTTGTCTATCTTTTAGTTCATGCTCTAATAATTCCTGGTAACTAGCGCTCTTTCTTTGTTCGATGTCCCACTTCACCGTACCTTCCGACTATCCACGTTTCTCTGTCTCTACTTGATTATGTTCAATGGTCGCTCTAGTTTTAGTACCGTTTCTTCCTGAGCTGATTTCTCTGCAATGTCAACGAACGAACTACAGCACGTTCAGTTGGGGCATGAAGATGGCTATAATATAGCCGCAAGGAAAAGACAAGCATCCTGCATCGAGTGATTTGAACAACAAAAACCTAGCACTGCAAGTATAAAAAATTTCCGGACGGCAACGAAGAAAATAATTACCAGCTTAAGTTAGGTTAGGTTAGGTTAGGTTAGGCTTAAGTTTCACAAACTGACTGTACCAACATTTTAACTAATTTTCAGATTCCTTGAAGTAATCGTAAATGTATGATATAAAAATGATCTTCTTATTGGTAATTATTTCCTATTGAGGTAAGTTTCGTCGATTGTTGGTCAACGCGACTATTTATTGGTTTGTCGACGTTTCGGCCGAGCTCTGCCGACCACCTTCAGGCAACAATGATACATAAATGTTGAACACGACATTCGTGTGTAACTTAGTAGTTTAAATTTTGTAAATGATACATTTGTTTGTCGAGAAAACATTAGTTCCTTGTTTAAATTTTCGTTGATTATTATGGTAGTTAGATGTAACGAATTGTAAAGATTTTTTCAAAAGATGTGATTTCTGAAGTAGGTTATGTACGTGGTGAATAATATACGCTTTAAAATGACTAATCATTGACTAACATACATTGGAAAAATGACTGTAATGATTTTAACGTCACGTTACGATCGGTAACTGACGAGATTACGTTGAATAAAGCGGTTTGCTCACATTTTTTCTCCTGTTTTTGTTTATTTTTATTCATTATTTCCTACTGGCATAGCATATTATTTACTCATGCTAACTGTAAGCGAAGAAATAGTTTCAAACGAACGAAAATCGCAGGGAAGTGTACAAGCGGCGATGCTCGAAGATAAACGAACGCCGACCTTGGGTTATAGGCTTGGCAACATTCCTCGAGTCACCGATCTTGGTCACTTTCTTATACGAGTATGCAGTGCTGAGCATCCGCACGCACTATCCTCACACTGGCATGTGACTCTCATTGTCAAACTGTACAAGATCTGGAATATCGGGCACAATATTTTGTAACCGACACTTTTACTCAACTATTAACGGTTACTTCGAAATTCATTAATATCCTGGTGCAGGTTTTCTAGTCGTTGGATGAACCCCGAAAACTAAGCGACTCGTCGTGATGATGTATTGAACACACATTGCGCGAATTTATGAAATGAGAAAAATTTATCCTTCATGTTATTTGAAAATGACCGTTTTCTTTATCGATCACGGACTAGACTTTAGTACGTCAAATAGCTGCGATATTTATTACGCACCTGTCATCCAATCTTTTTTTCGCATCTTACAAAATCCACTTACTTTTTGTACCAACTTGACTAACCGTGAATATTTACAGCTGCTTATTTAATTAATTTATTCAACCGCCTTGAGGACCAGTTTTAACGGCTGTACGTTTTGATATCAAGCAGTCACGCTGTCTGCGGGAAAGTATGAAAAAAACATAGAATACGATATACATGGAATGAAATTCCTTCATTAGCGGTTACAGAATTCATGGTTATTTTGGTAGTCCATCGGTTTTATGAAAAAAGAAAAATTTTCTAATCGGAATCGCGAAGAATTGGCATAAATATGTTTCAATATTCACATATTTCAAGTAGACTTCATCAAAACATTTTGAGGTCTTCATCGTACATGGATCGCCTGAATGTTTAATGTCTAAAACTAACAAACTGGTTCGCTTTGTTTAAAAATTTTTATTTCCTCATTGTCGTCCGGTATAGTGATAATTAAAAATATAAAACAATAATCATAAAACTTTTTCGCTAGAAATCAATTTTAAGTACCTAAAACTATTTTAGCTGTCAAATTGCGTACCTACAATTAAATTAATGAAATTAAGGATTTGTTAAGTTGTTACCAGTTACTATTGTCAGATAAAAAACCTGTAAGGTCCCGTGAAATTCTTTTCTACGGAGCCTAAAATAAATGATTTGTAATAATTAATTTATGTATTAATACGTTTTTCGGTTACGTGATTTGTGCAACTGTCCTAAAGTTCAATTAATTTATTTGCTCGAATACAACGAGCCAGTCCGACGTGCATTTACTCTATCATCGTTCGCAAATTGACATCACGACTCAGCAATTGTCCTTAATAACACACTGACATATCGTTGTATCGTTATTATAATTGGAATTGTAAGCCATTGTAGCTTTTACTGCATTGTTAGCTTTTATTGTATCATCTTGAGATATAGTTACGTTCGTTATAATATTATCGCAAACGATCTTTATCATTGCCATAGACAACAGGTACAATAAAAGAATCGAGCATCGTTCGCGTTTTGTATCTTTACGAGTTCAAGTACAGCGATCCGCAGAGAAGATAATTGGACGTATGCTATGTCAGCCGTGAGGTGAATAACGAAGGAACGAGTGAAACTGACAAAAAGAAAATGGAAAGGGAGGGATGAAAATATAATAAAAATGTAAAAGTTATGCGCGTAAAAGTGAGAAGGTAACGAGGGACGTGTACACGTACATAATATGAAGTAAAGAAACGGAAAAAAAGGGAAAAATCGTACAACACGGTTACACAGATACCTAAAACTGAACGAGCGCATCTATGCAACGTTGCACATCTGCAGCAGCCAGCGAGGCGGTAAATTCGCGAATCAGTCGTGTGTGAGAGAACCGTGCGTTAGGAGTAAACGAATAAACTATTAGTTTTTTGTGGACCTGATAGATCCGGATATTCGTAAATTATTTGTCTTGCGAAATGTGCGATAGTTTTTATTTGATTATGAGTATAGGATAACATTGATCTGCCTGTAAGATGGTTGAGATATGTTTTTTTTTTTTTTTTTAATAGGTAATGGTATTAATTAGTTGTATACGTTTTTTGTCACGTAAATGTATAACATTAACTGGTTATTTGATTCAAGGTGCTTTTATTTACTGCTAAATTTTTCTCGCCACGTTTTTATCCTAGCCAGCTCATTCGTTATGGATAAAATGCTAGAAAAAAATTGGTTGTGTTTACATTCAGGACCCGGTGACTTTTTTTACTTCAAATCTTGTACAGGATAATTTAAAGTAATCAAAAAAAAAAAAAAAAAAATTCCACCTCACTGGATCAAATCTGCAAATCTCAACACAGGTTCAAATTCTTAACAGTTATTGAATTCAATTCGTGCAAACGCGAAACTAGCATGAAAAAAGCCTGCTCCATTCGAGTTTACAAGTAATTGAAAAGTACGAAAAAGTTACGCGACTGAAGTGAATGTAAAAGAGACAAAAATGACGATTTCGCAACACGCACGATTTTTATTGTATCTTTGTGTTATATACGTTTTCCTTTTGCTTTATGATGATAAAAAATGACAACTCCAGAGGAATCACGATGTAGAAAGTTAATTCGAATCATCGGATCCTCGTTCTTTTAAATGAGTGTGTTTTCCAAATTCATCTTTTTGCGCGCGCACGGAAGCGCAAGACAATAAAAGCAGATTTTAAATTTAATTCGTAGGAATGTGAAATCCCTCTATCAACTATTCTAAGGCGAGCTTCCGGCTGGTGATATCGTTTCTTGGTTACTTCCGGAGCGATCCGGATGCTCGTTTTAACGACTGTTGATTCATGGCGCTCTGACTTCAAGTTTCGTGGAAACGGTTTGCGGTGATTTTGCGCTTCTCGACTAGGCGCATAAACATTATGAACTCCGTTTCTGGTGTATCTCCTCCATTGCGCACAACTGCCAAGTTCAGAAATAATTTTCACGAATCAGTCATATACGCATGCATTTTATTATCACGTATAGCGGTAGGTAACGTAAGCCCACGAGGTGTGTTTGATTATTTTCTTACCAAACTCACCGCCTCTGCATTCTATTTGTTTATCAATCCATCCTAATGCTCGCCGTTTCTACTAGTTGGATAATATTTGGCAAGAAATTCCAGAAATCTTAAACCCACATTTGCGCGGAGCAGAGTTTCTATTCATACCGCGTGTAAGAGTCTTTTCCAAATCAATTAAACAATGGTCCTCTTCCTAAGAATAATTCTGAATAATAACGCCATTAATTTTTTTTGGAATTTCAAACGTTTCTTTAAAAATGAAAATTCGTTGAACTAATTTATTTTGAATTGATTACATTCAGCGAACGCAATTTTCTGTATGTGTATTATTTTTTATCGTTTTCATCCTTCCCGTGCGATTTGAAAAAAAAAACCAAAGTCGAAAGAAATCGTGTCATTCGATAAAAGCTGTTGAGCAATACATTTTTTTGACGATATAAAATGATCTTGCATAAGAGAATTAGCATTGCATGAAAGCAAATAAATTTGCAATCAATATTCATTATCATTCCGACTATTATAAAAAATCTTAGTTTTACAGTATCGCACAAGTTGTGAAGTTTTGGTAAAACTGTATGAATCCAACTTTTACTGAATGTTTACCGAGAAAAGATACCGACAATTTCATGAATACAATATTATAAATTTTCACAAATTTCACATATAAAGTTATCACCCTACAATACTCGAATTGCATATTACTTCAATTTCATAATTTACTGCATAATCATTGGTGTAATTATATTTCGTGTACTTTCCTACAAAGTTTACAGACAAATGTGCTTTATACGTAGCTGTACGATCAGTACTTGCGAAGATTATCGTGAATTGTTGTCTTTTATTCTTTAAAAAAAAAAGAAAAAAAAACAGAAAACGCTCTCGACTTTAATTCAGAGATATTTCATTTTCATGCACCTATAACACGTAGCAGAATAAAGAAAATATCAGGTTTTTGCCCATTTCCGGAACATAGTGTTAGTTTTTTTTTTCTCTCCTCTGCATATCAAAGAGAGTTTGCAACGACGAGCGAAGCCGACGATTATGCAATCAATTCTTAACGTCTTTATTGATTTTTCGGCGGGCATGTACTTTGCAAGAATGTTTTATACGTAACCGGTGTACAATTAGAGGGATACGCATACGACGTACAAGGAAATTGTTGTATAAAATTACCAACAAGTGGCAGACACTGCAACTGCACCATTTGGATATTTATACTTTTTAGAGGCAACGCTCTATCCATGTCGACGTATTATCGGTATGTACAGGGTGAAGTGCTAGCGGTAGAATGGTTCGTCGTCTGCTATAGTTAAAAATATGCATGCGCAACAATTCGAGAGCAGTTGTTGGTCAGGGCGACCAACCTTTATGAACGTAACCTCCAAAATTTTGACGGATGACGCTGGTAGTTGTGATCAACACCGAAAGTTGTCAAAATTTTTGAGGTTACGTTCATGACGGTTGGTCACCTTTGCAAGCAACTGCTCTCGAATTACCATGTTGAAGTAAGTAACGTTATCGTAAAGATTCAAGCTGAGGAAAAACCTTTATTTTAAAAACTTCGTTCCTTCATAGTCAGAGTAACAATAAGAAAATTCCTTTTTTTTCAATGTTTCGTTACGATAACGTTACTAACTTCAATCTCGTCTCGAATTGTAGCGCATGCGCACTAAACTATAGCAGACGATGGAACACTTTATCGTTAGCAATTCCGACGTATTACATCATTTTACTCAAAACTAGGAGAATCTACAATTTTTAGCCATTTCATATTTGGTTCGAATTGCAAAATTAGCTGTTATTAGTCAGCCGATGATGATCATATTATGAATTCTCATAACTCTCAAGAAAATAATTCACGTTATATCACGAGGGATCATTCTCTTGGAAATCGAACGAATTATTTCAATTCATGAACATCGATTTCTATCGATTTTTACTCAGTCACGTGTTTTTCGTTAACTTTCAACATGACTTCTGATTTTCGATGATTTCCTAGTATTATATGTGATTTTCAGTGATTTCCGGATTAGGTGAAGTCACAGAAAACCACAAAAAATTACCGCAGTCGCTGCACAGAAAACTTTAATTCGCTGGAATAACAAATTCAGATGTTGATTAATTGTCAGATACAGAAAAAAAATTTGTTGCAACAGGTAGAATTTTTCGAGTTTAACTAACGGGTTTGCTACATTGAGAAGTCCACTACGCTATGCTTACAAAACTTTGCTCTGCCATTTCAGCGAAAATTTTTGCTGCATTCATATCAACACTAAAATTTTCTAGTCCAACAAATTATTTTTCTCTCATGGAAGTTACTGAGAAATCACCTGGAACACTGTAACATCATTGGGAAATAATAGTTGTCACTCGGTAAACTGGAAATAAACGGAAACAGTCAATTGGATAAAAATTAGTAAAAAACACTCGAGATCCATACGATTAAGAACCGCTTCGCATTTATCATGATTTTTAATAACGTTTATTGATTCCAAGTCATTCGCAATGATTTCCGTTAATCAGTGAAACGAATGGATTTCTTGTAATTTCTAAGAACATCCCTCTCAAATATCCATCTACAGATTGTGATTAATTATTCGTAACTGGAGCGGATTCGATCGAAAGGCTGCAGGAAGAGAACAGTTTCATAAAAAAAATCTGCATAAATTTCGAGGCCCACGACTGTAAGCGTGTACAGGAATGTCCATGCAGGGTGAAATATATATTTAACAATTTTCACCGCAAGTTCAAAAGCGATCACTTTGAAAGACTTCAAAGTTAAACAGAATTCTGGCTGTTTACCAGTCGCGAAAATAGGAATGGCGCTTCAAAAATTTCTTGGAATTATCATATTTGATATTCTCGAGTTTGTAAACAGGATATACACGAGGTTTTTTTTTTCCTCAGAATATTCAACCCCGAACTATCTTGATCGATGATAAACTAAATTTTCTTACAGCGCAATACTTAGTTATGCACATACACACAAAGCTAGAAGGCGAAGTTTCTCGTGAAAAGAAAACAACTTTACATTGGCAAGAAATTTTATATCCGCTAATATTTTATTTTTACTTAAATGAGTAATTCGCGTTGAAATACTTGAAAAATTAGACAATCTTTTGTTTATACTTGGATGTGATCAATAATTAGCGCGACGAAAATACTATCGAGAAATAAGTTTCATACCGAGCAGGTTTTCGATTAGATTTCACTATGAAAGTCGTTCTCCCGTAATGACAGGCTAATTATTCGACGAATTAATTTGGTAATCGTAAGTTCAACCGACATGCCGGGAGCGAACTGATCTCCATCAATATTCAATGTACGGAATGTTCTCACGCATTCATAAATTGAATTCCTCTCTTCTACTATTCAAACTATTAACTGTACATTAATGTATTACTAATCGCACACGTGTATCTTCAAAAAACGAACTTTTTTTTTTTTCTTCGAATGAATCACAAATTTACTTAAAATAATATCTCATTGAAATAGATTTGGACAATATTATTCTTTTCTGTGTATAATTTTTAAGACGCATCAATTAATCAAATCCGCATAATGAACGTGGCTGAATTTTTTTCTTGCTAATTACAAGGTTTTCAGATGGAAGCAAAAGAAAATCTTTTCAAACGTTACACCCTGTTGTAAAATTGCAAAAAATTTTAGTCACGTTAAAATGATTAACGTTATACCTGAAGTTCGGTCAACCATAACAAATCAACGTGCCTCAAAGGCCAAACTAAATATACGTCGTTTACATTTTTGCGCGGTCTTCTCAGCAGCGAAAATTTCTAAGACGATCGTCATAATTTTTCAGTCGCAAGTGACGCGGACATCTACGATAAATCAATTATCTTCGGCAGGCAGATTGTCTTCGAGTTTTCTCCATTGCAGATGACAAAACCTCGTTTAGTCTAGCGGAAAACCGAATACACAGGACAGATATCGGAGCGGACCTTTTGTTGATTCGCGAGATATAGACATCGGCGCGACGATAACAACGACCATCCACCGGGTTTGGAATGCAGCCATTTTTCTGCACCCAGCTCCAGTCACCACAATGCATTTCGGCTAGACGCACAAGCGGTTGAAATAACAGAGAGAAAGAGAAGCGTCAGGGGGCGCGAGAGAGACAGACAGAGAGAGAGAGAGAAGGAGAGAAAACCGCGGCGCCGAGAATCGCCAGACAATTGGGGGGAGTCCGAGCCTCCTACGGTGGTGATTTCCACCCCCCCCCCCCCCCCCCCCCCCCTCTTCTTCCCAGTTTCTCCGTCCTCATCGCCTCGGAGACAATATGTAGGCTCCACCGTAGTAGGAACGACTGGCTACCACCCCGGTGTACATAGATCTCTTCCCTTGTTTTTGTACCGACCTGGGGGAATCCCCGCGGTCGATCCTCCCTTACAGAGTCCCGCCATCCGGCCCTCAGCCCCCGGAATCAGGGACGATCCTCATCTTCTCAACACGCTCGTTACGACCGATGAAGGAATACCCGAACGATCTCCGTCCTCCGACGTATGATGGGGGGGGGGGGGGGGGGGGGGGGGATGACTGCAGCTACGGTTGTTCTGACTTTCAGGGACACCGTTACGACGGAATATCTCAATTATCGAAGAATCTTGCGGGATGATGAACAATTTTTCCATCGTTTTTTCCACGTTAGCAATTGGTCGGTTCGAATAAACTCAAGAGTGATTCTCAAGTTACTATTATGGTGCTATTTTCGACTAATCATTAGATATCATGAATACAGATGTGTTGTAGGCAGAGAAAGTTTCCGAGTATTATACTTCAAATTTATTCACGCGATGGATGATTCACCTTTTTTGGAGAATACTACGGATAAATGAGAATATATTTTACACCGGTGTGATGAACTGTGTGATACATGCAAATTTGTTAGAAGTAGAATTTTTTTTTTTTCTCATTCTTTTGTAAACGGACTTCGTCAAATATTGAAATCACTGCTTTGGAAAGTTGATATAAAATTTAAACTATACTCGACTACTCACATTTTGTAGCGTTCAAGATTGCGCTCCGTGTCGCATATGATACAGAGAGAAAACAGCGAAACTTACAATTAGCAGGCCGAATGATCGACAGCGCATGCGCGGAATAACTGGATTCTGTTGGTCGGCGAGATCGTACCGTGAAAATATTTTCGTCTGTTAGGTATAGAAGAGCCAACTACTCGAAACGAAACGTGAGATGTCAAACTTTCCCGCATCAAGCGGCAAATTGAATTTACGTTGTAATCTTGACTCGTAACAGTTGTCAGTCACCGGTCGATTATGTAACAATAAAACTTCACCACGCCTTCTCTACTCGCTACATCAACAATTTGAGATCATTTTACAATGAATAAAGGAAAAAACAAATTCGCATCATCTACATAACCTCCGTGAGATACGTTTGACAGCTGAAGCTTGAGTTGGCAAGCCTGCATGAAGAGACAACAAAGCTCGTGGATGCGCAGTGAGATTCTCTTTTCAGTCTGCCGAGTTTCGCAGTTCGTTTTCTCTCGTAATAATGCAAACTCGCGAGAAGTATGATTTCCTCAGTTTATTCAGCAAACAGTCTTTGTCAATTTTTCCGCCATGACGTAGGTTTATACCGCTTTGTAGCGCGTGTCGATGTAAAGTACTGAAGTCAGTTCAACACCGAGATCGGAGAAATTTGAGAGCGGATATTATTCTTTAGCGACGCAGCTGGATGTGTGGTGCAGGATCGTTGCGCAAGATGAAGCCTGTGTGAATTATATTTGAGGGTGAACGGAACTCGGCGCCCCTGCTTGCCTCGTCAGCTGCACCAGAACTTCGCCGCGTAGGGTATATAGAGTGGTTTCTTTTCATTCGGTAACAAGATCAGGAGGCGTCGGGGTACCAGGAAAGATAATTCCTTCCTTTCAGAAGAACCGGGGCACCTACCGCCACGAAAATGAATTGCGAAGGAAGGACGATTCTTGGAAATACCCGTCGCTTCCCGACCCATCCCTGCCATAAAGTGCGGGGAATTGATTGCTATACCTACCTACATTTCGGAAACTGTTGGATAAGACCGGAGTTTCTCCTCCTCCTCGCTTCCTCTTCACTCGGTTAACAGACTTTTTTTGCCAGCGTAACAGGGTTACAGAACCGTTCGAAGAACTCTATTTTCTTTCCGGTCCTGCACGCAGGGTTCGTAGTTTTTGCTCGCCCCTCTTAAACACATGGTTGGCGATCCGGTGAAGATTTCTCTTACGTGTATAGTTTTTTAGTGGAAAAGAGTCGATCAACATTTTCGAGAACATTTATTGGGCTGTTGCGAGAAAAATTGATTCTTGAACACTCGATAATGACAAGGAATTCAGTTTTGACAGATTTGTACCATTCGGTGAGAAATGTGAAAAGTTTGTCGTCTATACCGTCGAGCATATTTTCCCTTCTACCGGGACTCATGTTTTTCCTTGAAATTGTAACTCGTGAACTTTTCATTCGAGTAATCGTACGGTCATCTTATTTGTACTGGAGGCATCGGAACAACTACCAGATGGCGCTTAATCTTCTTTACTCAAGAACCACAGCTACCGGACAATAATCTAATCGGAGACTGGTTAAGAACGTACGATTAGTCTTTCAATGTGTTTATTCCTGAATGACTGAGAAATTATTAATACCACAAAAAACATCAGGCGTGTTATTGGAACTTTTGTGCCTTTGACATTGAAATTCAAAGCAATACGTTGTACTAAAGTCGAAATAAAGCCGGTATAACAATCCAGCATCATAATTCTGACAGTATTCTAAATGTTTAGACCTTATATATTTTCCTAAAAATTGTCTTACACGATTTGAGAGTTTCTTAACAGTATTGAGAGTACGTGGAAATCAAAAGCTCTTCGCCAAGTTTCTAAGAAGAATATTTCCACACTACGTATACGTGAGAAAACTGCACAGGTATAGAAACTTGACCTTTTTTAGATGCACGGTACACCTAAGTGCATATTAAAGTTTGAAGGATTACTGTTAAAAGCAATGTATACCTAATCTCTTTGCGTGCAGGTAGAGGAGTGCGTTTGAGAATTCCTCGCACGATAAAAAAGGACAAGGATTATTAAGAAAATGACGGACACCTTTCCTGAGCTGCCGATCGATGGATTAAGGAATAATTGACCAATTAAGAGTCACGAACTGGAAGGGCTCGCCGCTCGAAGAATTGCTAAGCCCGATGACCTCAGCAGTGATCCGAATCTAGGCTACACTTATACCAGGTTCTACACTTACAATTAATTACTGAGAATGGATTAAGCGCCGTACTAATCACGACCATAAATAAAGCTAATCCCCGTCTATTGGTGTATCGGTAAAAATTAAGAGGAACCGAGGAAATGAATTTTGAAAGAAGGTTGGACGTGTGATGTCACTGCATTATATCGTGTTATATTAAATAGTGATAAAAAAAACAAACAAAAAGAAATAAAATAAACATCTCCAAACCTTTAGTACAAACGGACTAACAGAAGTAATTATAAACTTTTGGTCAGTAGCAATTTCAAGCTGTGCAGAATATGTTTTTGACGTCTTTTCAGAAACAGAACCCTGTAGTTTTAAATACTGTTACAGAGATTTACAACATTTTGGACTCACCTTTATCGTGGCAGTTTTTCGAAAAAAATTGATATTTATAGACAAATGAAATCTAAAGATGGATATCATTGAAGCACGAATCAGAAAATTTTTCGAAAATCTCATTGAAACTTTAAAAGCCATTTCCGTCCGAAGTCAATTGGCCATTGTAACCCGACTATGGCCTTTTTTGAAATAAAAATTCAAGGGTGGTGTTCGCATCTGGGTCTAGCAAAGTCTAAAATCTCCAAGATGTCACAGAAACAAATGATGGAGCCGTAGAGCTTAGTTGTTAAATATTGGCACCGTCTGCATTTATACAGGGTGACAGTCACCGCTGAGAAAAGCAGCGATTAAAAGACTGAAGTAAAAAAATGAAACAAAAGAAACGAGAGCTGGATTTGAATAGGCGCCAAAGTTTTAAACCGAATGACTCGCGAAAGTTGTTGTCCGTGACTGCGGCCTTATACCTACTACTACAAATATACCGTAAGGCCCCAAAATAAAAACCGAGAATCAATTCGAGTCTAAGGCTAAACGAATTCACCTCTATCTTTGCTTTGTTATATTAAATTTCCATCATTGGTAAGTGA
Organism: Neodiprion fabricii; assembly: GCF_021155785.1. Taxonomy (NCBI): domain Eukaryota; kingdom Metazoa; phylum Arthropoda; class Insecta; order Hymenoptera; family Diprionidae; genus Neodiprion; species Neodiprion fabricii. The sequence continues at coordinate 10,361,963 of NC_060243.1, forward strand.
CGTATATATACCAGTATTAAATAAGCAGCAACGATTCAATCTATGTCATCGCGAAAATTAACTCCGCAGGCGTGATCAAGTGACAAAATAAAAAAGAAGAAAAAAAGAGAAGAAACGTGGCAGATTAAGAAATGTGTAAAAAAAAACCAGCAACATTTGCATTTTCATCAGTTAATACTGACCTAAATTAGCGTAACTGTCCTCTTTTCTACAACTTGTGTTTGCATACATTGCACACGAGCAGAATCATCATTACGAGTGCGAATCAAAGTTCTGACCTGCACTATCAATCGCAACATGTTCGATCTACGGATCAGCAATGTTATTAGTAGCGGTAAATATTTTATTTCCAGCTACAATCCCGACGGTGTGATGAGTTTAAGATAAGAAGAGCATATATCGTTGTGTATGCAAATCGCCATTACTGCATCCATCGCTTTATGTGTTCAGACTACATAGACGAGATAATGCTGTATGGAGGTTTACCCACGATAATATTATACGTATTTGATAGGAAGATATTTTGTACAAACTTTATTTAGTTACTCAATGAGAGAAAAAAAATTATCCTGCCTCGCAGATAAGCTGAAGCTGGTATAAAAACGGAGAGCTGCAACCTTGTTTTCTGACGCTGACACTGCCACCCGTGAGTTAATATAGTCCACACTTTCAAAAAAAAAAAAACTTACTCACGTTCGTACGAACAATCTACACACTTTCTACTCATATGCGTCTTTCGGTCTATCTCGCTGCTTCGTGCGTGTCATTAACTCCGAGATGTACCGAATGCGCTGACGCCACTGCTCTTGGTAACTGTACTCAATCAAGACCTAGAAAAGTATATTGGAAGTACCTCTTCAGTTTTGGACATTCGATGTACCGCACGATAACCTTAACTCATTTCTAAGTAGATTTTCATGAAATAATGGCCCAATTGTGTTTGACCTTTCGTCGCGATTGTGAAAAAAATTACAGGGGGACGTCACTTCCTATTCTCAAAGTCTGCGGCATCAAATGCTAATTGCTGCGACAAGTTCAACGAACCTCTGTTCAACGAGTTTTAAGATCGGTGACCTCGAGTCGATCTAAAAAAAACGGTGAATACACGCAATTAAGACTACCGCAACATTTTTTGGCAAACTTTATCTTTGCGCCAGCATTCGTCATGCTCAAGTCTACTGAAACGAAACATTCGGTAACTGCCTTGAACTTGAAATCACTTCGTCGCTCGTAGGTTTCTTTTATTCTCAATGTTTCACCCCGTGACGATTCTCACGAATAAACATTTTCCCGTTTTGAGTTATCACATTCGTAAAATTAACTTGACAAATTTCTGCAGTTGACCTGATTCATCCGTTGTTATAACTATCCCGATAATCAATGCACGTGTTTTATGACACCAATTCTTACTGTGCTTCTGATTTTTAAAGGTCAATGTTCTCAGCCTTATGTTTTCGGAGAATTTCGTTGGCCAACGTTTCAGTTGACAGATGACAACGCTCACGCGTTGAGTTCCGCTGATTTTTGCCATCTCAGAACGTTATTTTTACTAACGAATTGGTAAACTTGCTTGATTGTTGATGTGCAGAAAACAGGCGGAGATCAGCAGACGTTATATGCAAGCAGTCGACGAGTAATTGAAAAAATTTTAATAGTCGTATTTCTATCTTTGCATCCTCCATCAAACCCTTAGAAAAAAAAAAATGTCATAGGTTTATCCTATAATTCAGCGACCTCAAAAACGATGATTTATCAAATTGCAGTCAAATCGATGTAACAAGAGCACGTTTTTTTTTATCAAATGTCCACAATTGTGTCACGACACAAAAGTGGCACAACTGTTTTCCATCCATACGTGTGTCACTGACAATCAAGGAGTTAATTCGTGAGATACGTTTCATTGTGTTACAGTTACGCCAAGGGTTATGACTTACAGTAATTTGCTGTGTAATCGTTGAATGAATTGTAAAAAATGTTAAATTGCCATTTCCAAGAATATTTACAATTCTCATCTTCAGGATAGACAATGTTGGAAAATGAACGACAGCAAAGTCCCGCATGGGCTAACCATAAGCAGAGATCGTTCTCAATGCAATAAGAGGAGACGATCGTAATGAACGACTCATTCTTAGTGGTCCTATACGGGGGCCAAGTCAATCTAGGCGACAGTTTCTTATCAAAATCCGTGATTACGCCGAACTAGAGTCAAACCAGAATCAGTCAAGCCAGAAATGCAGCCGAACCGTTTTTGAGTGGCTGAAAGATTGGAGCGCAGGCCTCTGTTGGGCGACGAGGAAGAGGCTTATTTTATGTGTACATGTATGTAGCCACGTATATAAACGCATGTACAGTGTGCTTGTACGCTACACGCAGTAGTGCTCGAGCTGCTAAGAATACATCAACGAGTCGAGAGAAATAATTGAGCGTTTATGAAGATTCAAGAGTTGGCGCCTACAATGCAACGCAGCGAGGGCTGCATGGATTCGCTTTTTACTTACATGGATGTGAGCTTTTTACGAGCACAAGCCACTCTTTTCTTGCATATCTCAGATTTTCTTACGATTCATGTGTCAAAACATTAACGCTAAATCATCTATTCCTCGTTTACTTCGAGCTGCTGTATTGACGCAACGTTTTTCACGAATTTGAATCAGTTTACAGTTTTAAACTTTGTGCAGTTACTACAGATCGGGAGAAACGAAGGTGCTGAAATTTTAATGCATTCCTCTAAAAGTTTGTTTACTTTGAAAACTTGATGTTTTGTTCTTAAAATGTGTAAGATAACCTTGGGAAAAAGAAATCGATCTCCGATAATTTGAACTAATTTGGAGTATTAATTTGGGTGATTCAACGTTACAAGTGAGCAAAAATAATTTCATCGGTTTCGTTGCAGTAGGTAAAAATTTATTTCCTACCATCACGAAGGAAGCAGAAACGACCAAGCATTGAAAATTTTGAATATTTCGCGCGAGTTGATTATAAAAAAAGAAAACGTGTCAATGAGTTGAGAACGTCGTAACCGCGATGAAGTCTATATTTTGAATAATGTATACTCGTAACATTCTGTAACGAACTATGAAAGTCGAGTCGTTGAAAGATATGCTTTGACGCGTATGTTAACACAGACATGGACTGACAGAGGAAAAATAAAGAACGTTCAGACAATTCACTGAAAATTCAGTCAATCCTGTAGAACAAACTCCCAATTTCAGCAGACTTGAGATCAGATGTTTTTCCCGTGAAATCAGTATGGCTGCTGTTGGTGCTAGTCTCGCCTGGCCGTATTATCGGCATAAATACACTTTTGAAGTGCGTAAGAATCGAGTGAAATAATTCCCGTCAAGGACGCTGCAAAGACCGATCGAGCACTAGCCTAACGAAATAATTGGACCGCACCCATTATTACAGACTCTGAACGTCGTCGTGTATACGTACACGTTACTTGCGCGGTAGAAATTACACGCCGCAAGTGCAATAATAGATACATTATCCACGTTATAAACGCGTGCATTAATTTCTCTGGATAATAAATCGCCTCGCAAAAAAATAAAAAGACGTCGTTCCGTATGACGACAGTTGCAAAAAGTTCGAAAACTGCGATCAAGACGTTCGATTAGGCCTCTCTGAGTCACCGTCTCTAAATTTATTCAAATTACTTATTAATATATTTTCAACCCCGAGTTTCTCGCCTATTACATAAAACGTGTGTGGGTGAACGATATTGCAAAAAACGGGATACACGATGCGATTGTTTCAGCAATCATCACTGTGTCTCGTGAGTGAAGAAACTGGCAAACTGTTTTTAGTCTTCTCCACGTTCTAACCGATATTCGAACTGTAATTTTTTGATGTCTTTACCGATCACTGATTCGCAATCATGAGACCGTTTGGCAAATTATTTGTTCTCGCATGTGGTTATCAAGTCTCGGAATTGTTTGAGAATTTTCACAATAGAGGCTTGAGCGCGAAGATACGATGTGAATCGCTACTGAGCCTGACTCAACTCATTGATATGTGCATCAGAAACGAAAGCATGGCGTACTCTATGCCACTCGAACGCTTTCACGAGCGTTAATGAATTTCATGCCTTACACATTGTCACACATTATTGCCACACATCGTTGCATTGGCGTGGGAAATGATCGTGATTGACTTTTTCTTAATAATCAATAACCGTTTGTTAGAATAATTGTTTCTACTTCTGCCTGCCACGTATCAATTCCTCTTAAATTCCATTCAATGGCGATGTGAAATAATAATTATGTCTCCCGTGGTGCAAGTACCAATTGTAAAAAAAATTGGTTTCAGACAAATCGGTCACAGTACCATCTTCTTGTTAATATCCAAGAGCTCGTCATTCGGTTTCTTCGAAATTTTAAGCCGAAATAATCCGTGTAAATAAAACGGTATCTCCCGTCTATGGACAACGGCACAAATCTTCGCCTCATTCTGAGGATCACAACCGCATCTTGCCCTTATGCGGGTGTTGCGGTCGCACATCTGAAGCCCATTACTTTTGCCGCTTTGGTGGCATCCATGTGCTGCGCGGTAAGGCGGTGAACGTACATATTTTTTCGAGTAACAAAGAACGGTGGAAAAGATCGAACAGCCGAGGCGTAAAAAACAAAAAAAGGAAAGTGGTTTGCCAAGAATATACCCAAATGCATTTGACCGCTTGGAGGAATACACTTAAAAGTGAAAGAAGATGCGAGTGATGAGCGTTTTAGAGAGATAACTTGGGTTGCGTGGTTCGGGGAATTTGAAATACTGGTAAAAAGGTTCAGCAGCGAACGTTTTAGATTGCGGCAATTAATTCCCAGCTTCCAAACCCTTCTTTTTCACCTCTCTGTAATATGTCTGTGTCACGGAGAGCCGCGGCGTGTGCGTGTTGATAAAAATTGCCGCGTATGCTGCCGACGTTGTGAATGTATGCAACATTATAACGTACACAGAGAAAAAATTCATTTGTTACAGTAACTAGAAAAATTGAGTAAAACAGGTATCGTTAAAAAAACTGTTTGAATATTGTTGGAATTACGAAAAACGAGCTACGCGTAACCATTTTGCGCTATCGTCGATCCTTTTTTGGTAATTGCAACGCAAAATTAGTCTGTTCGGTTTACTCTACTTTTTTAGTTAAACAAGGCTTTAACGTCAATTTATTGTGGCACAAGCGTTAAATTTTCGCAACAGTTACAAGAAAATATGGTAACAGTGATCGTAATGAGAAAGAATAGTAACGGATACCAGACTTTCCGGTAACAGGTAGAAAACTAATTTTCATTTTTTACCCAGAACTGTATTTTCCGATTGTGGTAAAAAATGAAAATAGTTAAGGACTGAGCGGTAACCGGAAGTAAAAATTTCTCTCAGTGTACACTCACGGGTGATGAGAGAAAATATTCGATAACCTATACGTCTCGGCATTTCACGGAGTATATCAAGTGACGTACCGTTATATCAGTTTCCCCCAAGTGTTACCCCGCACTTTAAATCACCGTTTCGGCTAGAATTTCCATTACCCTTGTCCGTAGCCTTTCTGATTACGTATCAAATTACATAGAGACAAACAAGCAGGTTTAATACTGGCATCTTATCCATGCTATGGAATTACGGGTATTCCTTACATCCATCACGATGATTACGGGGTATCCGCATTTCTTTAAGAGAAAATTGCAAATCCTCTATACATTTATTCTCAAGATTAGAACTATCCAAGTTCAGATACCTGACCTCGCGCGCGTATCCCGACGGCTGCAATCTGTGCATCACCGTTTCGCAAATTTTTTCCATCGTCACTCTGCAAATCATCTTTGTATAAATTGAACGCCACGCGGTAATCCCTTATCTACGAAAACCAGCAGACATATTCAGAAAGAAACGCAGAATTTGGTAGTGAAAAAACGATCACGTCTTTAGAAATGTCACCAGCAGAGCGATTCGTATATCCTAACAGAATTAGACACTCTATACGGTCTAACAGATTCATCGTAGGCAAGAATGTCCGTGACGCTTGTGGGGTAAATGCAGGAAACGGAATGCGTTAAAAGCTCTCCGCACGACCGGAAGTGGCGCACGGGCATCTGTTCGAACTAGTGGACGGAGAGCTTGGAGGCACAGGCACAAGTCTAATTTCTCGAGGGATAAGTCACTCCGGCAGAAGTTTGATCCCGTTGCACCGTCTCGCAGATGATGACGATTCGTCGACTTCGCTGTAATATTTAAACTGCAGTTTCAAACCGGTGAACAACTCGCAGCAATTGTTTGCAAAGCGGACTGCATCCGCTTGGTCTAAACCAGACCCATTTCCGTCGCAGCATACCGTACGACACGGAAATTTCAGAATAGGAAATAACAGATGGCAAACTATGATCTGGTAATCATAGCTTCTCGCGGTACCTGCTCTAGGCTGAACCGAATTTCCTCTCGGTATATTGCAGGAGGGAAACGATATTCCGAAACTGTGATTTTCAACCCCGGTAGACGAAATCACGCAGGAGTTCGATAGGGTTTCGAATGTTATCGTCGTTTGCCGCGATGTCAGTTTCAGGCTTTCGCGAGTTCTCGTCCTTCGAGCATGGCGTGTCCTGCAAAGTCTTACCTTATGGATCGCGTCGCGATGTCCGATTTTCACTGCACTCTTGAACGATTGAAAGAGAAATTTCTCGTACAACGTATCGCGGTGTGGTTGAACCGAAATATTTTCGCGAATCGTGCGGGAAAATTCTAACCGTTGAATAGCAAGTCCAACGATAAACGAGGGGCTGTATTTTGAATGTTAATCTCTACTCACCTATGGATTTGCAGGCATTGGGGTGTAGCGACTTGCTGCCGAGGTAAATGATGGCCATGAGAAGGTCGGCCAGCATCAGGCAGACAACATGCTGCGTCTGGCACCGCCAATGGAGGACATGGTGGGCTGTTGGCAACAGCCATCCGGCTGCGAGGGTGGCCGCCAGGAATACAACGCTGATCAGGAATCCGACCGCATATAGAGTGAAGTGTGGGCTAGTTTCCTCGTCGATTGCAGACCTGTAATTAGGACGTTAAGCGCTCGTCAGATTTTATTACTCATTTCCTAGACTAGATCAAGATACGAAGTACGTACAGCAGGCAGTGGTAATTGGTAGGACATCTGACCATACTGGGACAATAATTTTCAAATATCATAAAAGTAGAAGAATTCGTTACTATGTAAAATTGGCCAAGTAATTTTTTTCACAGGAGAAAGGACTTCTGTAGCAAAAAGTTGCTAGATTCTATTAACGTTACTTTTGGAACATTACACGACATTTTTAAGAACCTTTCGGTGATGTAATTTCGCTAGGAAAAATCAGAGCTTGTAAAAAGTTAAACTGTGATAAAACAAAAAAAAAAACGATTTTACTGAAAGTTCAATCGTATAAGTTTGTTCGTTAATGTTCAAGAAATGGTAACACGGTGAAGCAAAACTTGAAATAATAAGAAACCTGAACCCAATTAATTACTAATTCTCGTATCATTTCGTGGATAATATGATTTTTTTTAAAAACACCAACTCTGCAGTAAAAGTTAAAACAAGGTTGGACGATTATGTTTTCCCTGAATAAAAAACATCCTGTGAATTTATCGAAGTAGCGCGTTAGCAAAATGCTTATGCGATACAAAAATCAGTGTCTTCGATTCGAATAAATACGGGTATCATAAAATTCACTAAAGGCTGAAGAAGCTTGACACGGTCGAAGTTATGCCAATTGTAAATATATACATTTTGTTAAATGAGTAATAACATGCGGGTCAGCCCGTCGCGGAGGATCAAACGAGAAAATAGTGTACAATCCTTGAAAAGTTAATATACTGGGACGCCGCACAAAGTAGCGTAAATAACTCGCCGCAAACCGAGATAACGGAATCGCTATAATTGAGAAAATAATGTTCATCGGGCGGGAAAATAGGATCTGCATAAAAATTGTATATACATGCAGATTCCCGTGTGTCAAGTCGCATGAAATTTCATAAAGATATGCAAGGTATAGGAGGTTTAATACCCAGCACGAATCCCATATTGTCATGTTTCAGAAGCTATCGCAAGTCAAGACCGTCATGACCAAAAATGTTTCATCATTTAGCAGGCAATCAAAATTCTAGCCTTATACACGGGTAGAAATTTTGCAACTCCATCGTCTCAGCGAATTCTGCTGAAGCGACAGAATTTATAGTTATAGTAACTCGAGAAAGAAATATTGTTGACCTCGATATGTTGACGGTACATCTCGTTGCTGCGCCAGAGGATTCGCTTTTTCCTTTTAGAAAATGACGATTGCATTCCGAGTTCCGGAGAAACTGATAGGCTTGCTTGTTTCGATGAGGATGGATAGAAAAATGTAATAGAAGTGGTGCGGTTTCAAACATCTATGGTAAAAATTGGGATATCGTCTTGTATTTGGCAGTTCGATTGTAGCACTGGAGCAGTGCATGGCGGTTTTAAATCCGTGGAGCAATTGATTGTACTAAAGTTGATCGATCGAGCTGAATACTTGATTGGAAAGCGTGTATAAAGATTAATAGGATATCGTAAAGCAGAACGCAGTTAACCTCACAGAGCGAGATAACGACGAGATATGAAACTGGTTGGTGCAGCAAGGGATTGCGGCGCTTTGAAGGGGTCGTTGATGATCAGTTTGGATCAGCGAACGTTAGAGGAAAGTTGCGTGATTGATTATGCCGGAGGAAAGAAAATGATACGTGGAGGGATTTTAACGATCTTTTGATTGATCCATACGCCATCGCCTGCGTGCCAGAAAGAATTAACGTCTCTCTCTCTCTCTCTCTCTTTTTTATTTTATCTCCGTTATATTTATTGTACGACACGTCCTCGAGCAGCGTGTTAAAGTTGTTCGTAGAAGAGTTTGCGAACGATAATGCGAAAGCAAGTATTTCAATTAATTTCCATGCAGGTCAAGTGGGACGTTACCAAGCCATTAATTGCATAGCTAATAATTGTCATAGGCGAGCATTGATCCTTTTCACAAGTTGCCCTGTCGAACGGGAGATTTATCCGGTAGCGTAGCGCTTTTGGGAATCAACTGTAGCATACAAAACCGGTTGAAAATCAGTTTTTAACATCATTAGAGTATCAGAATCATCAAGTTAAAAGTGATCCAGGTTCAAAACATGTCAAAAATTTCTTGCATAATTGATTTTTTTTAGGATTATCTCATGTGAATCAGATGCTTCCATGAAATTGAAAGTATGTATGGATACATTATCTTCAAAATACGTTTTTTCCAATGACATATCCACAGATCGTCGATCGATTTTCTATTGTTTCAACAGATAATTTATATACATCTACAATATACGTAAATTTTTTTCGCTGAAACCGAAAGTAGAGTCGGGAACTTCAATATTAAAAGAGATTGTCTAATTAACAAGAAAGCCTCATTTAACGGGAATCGAAAAATTGATCGAAGATAAAAATAAACGAGGTTGAAATTTGTGACGTGGACGAAACGATGTATTTTTAGAAGAAGTCTTTCTGTATCAAAAATTTAACACCTTCAAAGTTATTCAACATTTTATTACTAACTTCAACTTTGTCGAGAAAAAAACAAAAGAGAAATAAAACTAAACTACAAATACCGCAATAATACGAGAACGAATGATGCGTCGAAAAATGTTCAAAATTTATTTACTAAGCCTGCACGGTGCTAGTAAAACAATAATTATCGTGCTGTTTGTTGTTTTCTTATTTCTTGTCGGTGTTGCAGTACGTATACCGATGACTTTGCAGATCGCGGTTCGCCTGCTCTTGACGAATGTACGCAGGCACGCAAGTTTTGACAGGTGAAAGCCGAACCGTTGTATTATTGTACAACAACGTACGTTGGTTCCTCGTACAAAGTACGCAAGTTTATATTTCCGACATTCGACATGTTCAAAGGCGCGCGATTGATATACACATAAAGCATTTTACCCGATTCGCAAGGTGAGTCTAAGGATGTGGTCTTCTTCTTTTCGCGTGTATAACGTATCCTATTAGATCTGCAGACACGTCGGTTTGTTATCGCTAATATTTTTGGATTCAGCCTTTGCGTAGGAAGTGTAACGAATTTAACCTCATCTCTTTCGTTGATCGCGATGCTCCAACATACACAGGTATAACAACACGATACTCGGAACCATACTGAAATTATTTTTAAAATACGCAGAATAAGAGGTGCCGTCAGCTAATCCTGCTTTCTCGGAATGTTTGGATTCGGAAGAATGTGGGGGAGAAATAAAATAATTTATTACCGTATACGTGTACACAATATCGGTAAGAATAACCGTCGATCCCGGTTTTAAGTGGGTCGCTACACGTTGAACATACATAGTAGGTACAATGTATATACCGTGTCTTCCGATCTCGATGTTGTAAAACCCAGAATATAATCAAATGGTTGCGAACTTCGCTGTAACTGTATCGTGTAGCTGTTTTGAAAATCATCGATCGAGATCTGTTCGACGATCGCTGTTTGCGAAGATCATATAATATCAACACTAATTGCTTGTTTCAATTCCAAAGTCTATACCCCTCGTATAGTATTTGAATTGTGAAATACATATATATTATACCTGATATGTAATCTACCCGATGTATTTATGATTTTCAATGATTGGCGTTGCGTTTTTGCAAATTTTCTGAAAGCTTTAATGGTACTAAAATTTACGAGGTAGGATTATCGCAATTAACATTGCAACGAATGTGTAGGTGAAAAAATACTTTTAACGTTATTGATTCGGCCGATTTTTATGTTGGTGGGAATTTAAATTCGACGAGGAAAAATCAAACTCTTAAAGCGAGGTTGTCGATACCTTTATTCAAATATCCAAGACAATTTCACTGAGATATTGACGGTACGAATTTTCTCCCAAGTTCTGCCGTTATGCTAGAACGATGCGTAAGGTCCTGTATGTACCTTTCGCGAAAGTGTTTCGTAGCATTGGTGCTACGTTTACTTTCTTTTCTGATGTTATCTGAGATTACAGAGTAACGGTTTCTGAACTGCTCGGCAGTAACGGATACTAACGATTTTCCAAATGGCCGATATAATCAAAAATGAATCGGTCAGTTCTTTCACATCAATGACATTTGATGTAAAGCGAATTACGTAAGGACGTCACGTTTTCAGAAATGAGAATCAAGGGTTCGCTTTGATTTACCGATTTCCGATTCTCTTTCATTTCAAATTTACTAACCGAGTGAAATATCACTTATTTTGTCTTTCATCACGATGCGAAAATTTCGCAGTCAGTGCAATTCTACATGCGACGCCAAACAAAACTATCCGAAAACTTCTTGGTTTTATGCGAAAATGATTCCAAGAAATGTATTCCTGCGATAAGAGGTAATTCAATCGTATGAATAGATGGCTTGGTACTATTGTTGCTCGGTACAACAAATCTTTTTTTGGACATTTGTATTTTTATGCGGTATTATCACATCAGTGACGCGTATGTGGCTGAAGTTAGTAACGTTAACGTAACGAAACATCAATTTTAGAATGACTTTCGAGGAGTTTGTTTCGTAAAATACGAGTATATTTTATTTACGATGGTTTACTAGATTTCAGACATTTCCAAAGATGCGAAGCAACGCTCTTTCCTAAACAAGCATCGTTACAGTAACGTTACTAACTTCGTACTCATTGATTCGCAGAGACTTTCAAAATAGTCAAAATAAGTGACGTTTGACGTGGTTTGATGCAGACTAGAACCCGTTACAATATCCTATTTCTCAAAGGAATGACTTAAAACCTGTTCTGTGGTGATACCAAAACAGTCTCTCTCTGTAATCGATTTCGATCCCGACCCCCTTTGAACAGACAACTTACAAATAGGGTTGTCAGAAAACATATAAAACACACCGCGGAAGTCGTAAAACCCTTCGCATATTCCGACTTTTTGTTCACCACGTTATACAAGTTTCATATTTCCCGAATCAGCTCGATCTTGGAAATTACCATATATCGCCAGGCTTTATTCAACCGCTGTGCAATCCCTACAAGAATAAAACATGACATGTTCTTCTCTCCTTTCAGACTTCTGAATTCGAGCCACGTGTCTTGTCTTCGAGTATGTGTGCGTATGCTATCAACATTAAATACATCCCACTAAAATATGGATCCTTTTAAAATTCTCGGTAGAAATTTCGTCACCAAACATCAGATAGTCTGAAGATTCTTCACCAAAAATCTTGTGTCGGATTGACCGAAGTCTTTGATACTGGCAAAGCTGGAACTGGAAGTAAAGCTTGCCAAATTATAGGCAATACTTTCAAAGAATCTTGTACGACAAAACTTACTATTTTAATTATTTTAATTATCCTAGCATCAGCTTTATCGGATACTCTAGTGAAATAAATTCTGATGGAAAATCAACTACGGATTACAGAGGACTTATTACGTCTTACATACGAGTATTCTATGTAATAAAGAATATAAATACTCTAGCTGGAAACATTCTTCAGGTCTTTGATATTCTGATGTATATCTACAGGCCGTCTTTATTCGTATCATTAATAGCTTCGTATAATATTATAGTATACTAATGATATGCTTTTTGGCAAATGAGAATTTTCAAGACGAATGTTTCGGATGAAACAAGGATGTACAGTCGGATCGATAAAGTGGTTTGAATGGAAACATGACAAAACAAAGGCACAGAATATCTCGCTCAAGCTTATCTAGCTGTATATAACTGAAAAAGTCTTCCGTGACACGGTAAAAACTTTCTAAAATCTAAATTTCGAATTGTATTAAAAACTTCAGAGAAATAACATTATTCTATCGCTTATTTCTGAAAAAGTGTCGATTATTCTGACTTTGCTGACAACACTTTTTACAGCCGAAATTCAGTGCATACAAATTTTCTTTCCGGATCGCAGGGATTATTTCAAAATCATTTTCAATTTCGTGAGGTTGAGTTCCACTTTTTACACGTGTGTTTGGTCACGCATTTGCTGCATCAAAATTATCAGCGGACTGTAACGTACGACCTCTACATCCTTAAAAGCTCTCGAAATCGCAAAATAAACACACGATTTCAATGATTGAGTATTTGAATGAATTTTTTTTATTTCATATTCTTGTAGATTGGAAAGAAATATTTTGGACGTATTTTTTATTTTCCGATTGAATCCAAATTGCCATTAATATAACAGATTGAAAACTATAACATTGTGACGTCACCCATGTTAAGATATATCTATATATTTTAAAATCAGTGAAATTCAATCACCTGTAACGTGAAAAATTATGATTTTTAACGAAAAACAAAAAATACGTCCTCGTTATTTTGGCTTGCACTGCATTGTGCACCCCTAAAACCGAAAAAAAACAATTTCACTCGAATACTCAATTCCCAGCCTCACTATTCGCTGAGATCACCGGTACCGATTTGCAACAAAAATACCGGTCAAATTTTACCCAACGCTCCGTGACTCACCTGACTTTAGCGTGTTCGGTACAGGCGATAACCTTGACCGATTTCATATCGTAAGTTTTCTCGATGCAAAACTGTCCCGGCGGGATGTTGAGATGATCGAAAATCAGAGTCCCGTTTTCCATGATGTGTGCATCATCCACGTCACCGATCACCGAATAATTTCCCACATGATCGCAGTTTGGGAAATCCAGTATAATATCGTAACTGGTAGCGTTCGGTATCGCGAAAGTGTCGGGTGGCGAGCCTTCCGGCATTAGGGCGCACTGAGATTTATCCTCGTGCAAAGTGGCCTCGCTTCCGCAGCACTGGAAGACCATCGGCTTCAGTTCCTCCTTCATCCTGCATAGAAGCAACGCCTCGTTTTCGGCGCAGTATTGGTCGGGCTCGTAGGCATTTCCGGTACCACTGTTCAGGATCAGGAGACCGTTGTCGAAGAAGATGAACGGCTGGGTCTTCGAGTTCGGATAGAAGCTCAGGACCCTGTCGACTCCGCAGTGCGGACGCGTGTTCTCTCGGATATCCCAGTCGTCCGGTATTGGGATTTGCCCTCGGCTCGAAAGCGAGAATATCAAAGGTTGCCACATCGCCGTTGTCGGTACGCACCTGCCGACTTCGCCCTTCGACCCTTCGACCAACGTCTCGCCGGATCGGCAGCACCTTGGAATCGCGGTCCGTATCTTTTCCACGCTCGGCTCCGACGAAACGATCGTCGAAATCGCGATCAGGACGACGAGCGAGGTGAGGAGGCCCATTTTGGTCGGTGGAATCCTTGCGATCACTTTCACTGAACACCACCGTCACTTTTTTCAGCTCCGATTCCGCCACTCACTTGATTCTGTTCGTGAAGGGTGAGGGGGTTGGGATTTCAACCCTTGCCGATGATTTTTTACCTCGTTCAATATTCTACTCGCAGATCTGCCCACGCTAGTTTTAGTTGTCCGAGGGTAATTTCGCGGTTTTAAATAAGCCCGGTGTCGAGGGGAGTACGGAAATCGTTCGACGCACGACGTTACCGCAAAGAAGTTTCGGAGTCACTAAACCGAAGGGATCCGAAACACGCGGGTAACGTCCGACCGGTCGCTTGGCAGCGTGGTTTCGAGATGCGCGCGCATACTTTCGCCCCCCCACCACAAGCCTTTGGAGGCGTGTGACTGAGTAGAGAGAGATTCAAACAAACGGTAAAACCGCTTGTCGACGCCGGCCCGAGTTCTGAAGAACGGGGTAGAAGCCCTGTGGCTGCGCTGGAGAACGCCCAACAAGGCAACAATGCGTACTCGCACGGAAACTGAGAGATGCATTCTATTGATTGTCGTAGAATTTCACAATTTCCGGAAGCGGAAGGAAATGCGAAAATCGGCCGCACAGAATTTTCGAAATGTACAAACTCTGGGTATCTGAAATTCGAAATTTAGAAATATCAAGCCGAAATGAAAAATTGCCTGAATTAATCGAAACATAGCGCGCCGAAATTTACAATCGGTAAGGATTTTCAAACCACAAAATGTAAACCGTCTGAGCTTTCTACGATTTTAATCTTTCTATATTTTGATCCCCACCCCTTTTCTTTAATTCTAAAAGTTATTGTTCACATTCCTTGGAGAAGTTTTCAGTAATGACTAAACTATAATGCGTTATAACTGGAAAAACGATGGATTCCATTCGTTTAATTCGATTGAGTAATAATAACTTGAAGTTTGTTTTAGTCTAAGAATGGTTTGTTTCCTTCGCACCAGGTTCAGGTGACGGTGATAAGTTTATCTCTTTTTCATGAAATTCGAATAATATGCATCGAGGACCCAAGCAGTTTTCGTTCAGCTATATTTTAATTTGGCCTGTAAATGTTTGAGCAACGAGAACAACCAATTTTCTGTAGAGTCTAGACCGAATTATTGCTTTAACTACATATTTAATCAATTAACTCCATATTTTTCGCAACGTACTTTGGTTTGCCGTTATCGTGAAATTTTTTTCACTGGAACATTTCGATAATTGCAGCGGCTGACAGCTGAAATTTCATCCCCATAAAATATCGATACTACCGAATTACTCATTTCAATAATCATTCGTCATTTTGTTTTTGATAACAAACAATGCTTTGGACAACGCAACTTTGGTGAATAATTACAGGTCTTTAGAGAGCAGAAATTTGAACGGTTCACACTGGATTTTCACCATTTTTCTCACACTTCGCAATTGAAAAACATTTTTTTCGTAGGTCAAATCAAATTCAAGTTTCAGATAATATTCGAAATATTTCAGAGAGTAAAATATAAGATGAACGATTATTATTATTGTATTCTTACGTGGTTAATATTGTGGCCAACGTCCAACGGCTATGTCAATAGCGTCTGTCTGCCTCTTGAATTTACTAAAGACTTGGGATACCAGTTGGAAATATCAAACTTGTGGACTTTGTGACACGAATCTAATGCATGCAATGGAAGCGTCTCTTGCTGATATTGAAGAAAGTCACTTGCAGTAAAGATAACAGTAGGGGTTTAAATAAGCTATATACTCAATGTCATCAACATGAATTCTTGATATTCGATATCGCTTGCATTGCTGTCATTGCCACCATGGTTAGGAATGTCAAAAGTTCTGCGAAGACGGTAAATATCAACAAGAAAATATGGTCATAATATTGATGTAATCAGTAAAATGAAACAAGATTTCAGTGTTAAATTGAGTATAGAATTTTACATTTCTCATATAACGGAGTTTAGTTTAGTTCAGTTTAGTACTTTCGTAATACAATAATGCAATATAATAATAACATGTAGATTTTGTTTGAATTTTCATGATTGATTACTGTATTATATATACTCATTGAAACGAGGATTTTTCCAGACACTTATTATCACATTTTCAAACACTTTTCTTGCAGGGTTGACAGTAACAATAACTTGAAAAATATCAGGATTAAAAATATTTAAAAAAAAATAACAAAAAATCAAAATCTCTGTAGTATCAATATCTCACACGGTTTAGATATCGGTAATAAATGTTTCACATGTTGAAATACAAGCGTATAATTACGTACAGCAATATCGATATTCGTTTGAGCGGGGAATTATTCTACCAATTTCTCGGTCTTGTTCAAAATTCTGACGCTCTGAAATAATGGATTGATTATTGGGCTCAATAAAAAGACTGATGGATCTGATGTAGGATGAATTTCATGCACACAGAGAAAAAAGATTTATTGGGCGAAATGAATATTCTTTCACTGAACTAACTACGGCAGTTCTGGACCGCGAAATAAACACTAATTTGAGGCCGAAAAATTATTCAGTTGATGAATATATATTTGATTACATCGATTCAGGAATCGGTCATTTCAAACGACTTTTTCTTCAACTCGATTTTAGTCCACGCAAATTAGATCAAAAACAGGTAAATAGAAGAAATAATTTATAAAGAGTTCAAATTTGGTGTACGAGCTCGTGATATAAGCGGAAACAAATGTCCGAAAAGTTGGGTGCATCATCCCCTAAATTGAGAAAAACAACACCCAGCAGGTACTTTTTTTTGGGTTTTTCAATTTTTCCAACGAACCGTTGCTCGAACGGGTAGAAAGTATACAGATCAAAATGTTTATCATAAAATTTTACATAAACTATGTTCTATTGACTTTTTAGCTAATACTCACTTAACTCTCACAATTAGCGCTTAAAGTGGGGGGTAGTTTACAATGCGCAGTCAAAAATTAGCTTAAACTATTTTTTTACAGCAAATATCACGAAAACGGTTTGTTTGGCGAAAAAAATTAATCCGAACGAACTTGTGGCGTGGAATCTCATCTTCAAAATGAATATTTTTTTTTTTTTTATAATAAATTTGAGGTGTTTTTTCTCTTGTTGTTTTGCGAACATATGTTTGCTATTTTAATCTATTTTTAATTTTTTCTACAATTTGGTGATTTTTATGTATTACAACGTACTTTTCAGATATTTTTGTCATTATCTTCTTCGACCATCGGAACTAAATCTTACGGAAAAAAAAAACACTTTTATAAGTTTTTTCAACGCAATCAATTCATTTTATTGAAATAGCGAATAAATTTGAAAATTCCTTTACAACCAATTGTTCTTAGGTCTAAATCATATTTTCAGCATCAAACTCTTCGAGATCTTCATCGGTTGTTGAGTTGAAACAAGCTTGTCCATGGCATGAGGAGCACGTATATAAAAAATTTAATATAGATTAAAATAGCAAACATATGTTCGCAAAACAACAAGAGAAAAAACATCTCAAATTGATTGTAAAAAAAATTTAAAAATATTCATTTTGAAGATGAGATTACACGCTACAAGTTCGTTCGTATTAATTTTTTTCAACAAACAAACCGTTTTCGTGATATTTGTTGTAAAAAAATAGTTTAAGCCAATTTTTGACTGCGCGCTGTAAACTACCTCCTACTTTAAACGCTAATTGTGAGAGTTAAGTGCGAATTAGCTAAAAAGTCAATAGAACATAGTTTATGTAAAATTTTATGATAAACATTTTGATCTGTATACTTTTTACCCGTTCGAGCAACGGTTCGTTAGAAAAATTGAAAAACCCAAAAAAAAGTACCTTCTGGGGGTTGTTTTTCTCAATTTAGGGGATGATGCACCCAACTTTTCGGATATTTGTTTCTGCTTATATCAGGAGCTCGTACACCAAATTTGAACTCTTTTTAAATTATTTCTCCTAAAAATGCTAATTTGCGTGAACTATTTGTAGCTGCTCTGCATTGATGGAATATTTGATCGACTTGATTGGTATATTTGATTATTTGTACCATATGACGTTTCAGTTTAAAGAAAAAAGAACAGGAGACGCGAAAAATCTATCAGTTCTGTGAATCTACAAAGAAACGTTTGAATTTGCCAAATAAGTAATCCCAGAGAACACAAGATTGTAAAATTTAAAATTGAAAATTTTCTTAAAAATAAAAATGAAATCCGCATTGTAATTAACACAACTGAAACTTACCAACCACGTTACCTATACGCCAACTATTGATAATTAGTTGTATGTCGAAGAATGAGCGTCTTGGATTTTTTTTAACGCCATACTCTAAACGCATGACCTACAAATGTCAAAGTCGTACACTTATAACCACTACGCTAAACTATCGCTTAAAGGCTGGATGACTCTTCCTTATTTATTTTGAGCCATACACATACTCACAATTATATGTATTAAACGGATTTGTTTACTACATATACTACTCAACTAAATCCGAATTGTCAAATATTATAATGTTCATTTGATTGAAAAACACGTTTGTTGATTCAATTGCTTCCCTCAACTAGATTATTTATTACACTTAAATCAATCACTTACCATGTTAAACTAAATCATTCACCGAATTCAACTGAATTCGAGTGGCTGAATAATCTGTAATCCAGTTAATTCGAGCACGCGTTAATTGATTCAATTAGGTTTCCCCACTAAATCATTTTCCACACCCAACTAAATGCGATTTATCAAATATATTATTCGTTTACTAAACTCAACCACATTATCAAGTTTACTCAACTATATTGGATTTGTCAACTGTGCTTTCATTTATTTGATTGAAACATTAACCGGCCTGAGTCAAGTAACTCCCTCAACTATGTAAATCGTTTACTAAGCTGAACTACACAGAAATTGTTTTAGAAATTTTCTTTTTTTTTCAGTTGATCTAAATTCACGCTGGTCCATTCAAATAAAGAACGAGAAAAGTAATATTTTATACGTGAGATTTGAACAATCCAGTGTCAACTTTTGGGCTGATACAGTTGACTCACACACGCTCATCCCTATATCTATATGCGCACACTCATGTACATTGCGCAGAGACTGGCCGTGGCAACATCGCAACGTCCAACAAGGAACAAGAAGAATTTAAGGTTACATACATCCCGGCGACCGCTCATCTGAATTCATGAAGGTTGCTCGACCTAACAAGAGACCTGCTTTTGTTCTAAAATTTTAACGCATGCACGTTAGACCATTCTATCGATAAATAGTCAATCTGTACATTGGAACCTAGCTTCTGAAGAATGTATGTATTAGTGTACACTTATGTACACCGGACGCAATCTCTCAGAGTGCAACGTTGCCAAAACGTTTCGCTCTCGGCCGTCGCACGAGAGAATTCGTCGTGGATATCGAACTTTTTCTACATCTACCGATAAACGCTATGAGTAAAAAGTTGGTGGTTTTTTTTTTTTTTTCTGGGCAAATTTCTAATTTTTTCTTTCTGCCACATTTTCGTTTTTCATCAGATTAGCACGGACGAGTCAAATGCAATAACAAAAACATCCGCGTTTTATTGGCTCGGTACAGTGAATGTGTTACGAGTGCTGGCTTCAAGCGTGATTTTTTCGCAAATGTTTCAGACAATCGTGTTACAAGTTTGTAAAAAGGTGCATCGATATACAAATTAAGAGTAAACAAAATTTCAGCTACATTACGCGGTACCGAGTTTACCGTAGTAATTTTTTTCCGTTTCCAGTAATCAGTTATCTACTGTCAACAATCGAATCAACTACGTGTAATAGGCCAAGAATTGGTCTCGCATTTCCATTGTCATCATAATATTAAGATCATGTAGTACTCCTACCTTTACCGACCAAGCAAACTGACACTTTTTCTTCCTGTATTAAATGAAAAAACGAACCGAGGGGGTTCGAATTTCAACGGTGCATTGCTCTGTTGTAGCAGAATTCAGGAAAGCTAATCTTATCATGAAAATCATTTAAAAAATGTGTAGCTTTTTGACAAGTGTTACTATTCCCACATTTCCCGCATTTCAGGAGCCGCTAAATGCATAGCTGAGATACGTTGCGCTATTCCGGAAAGAATGAGGAGTAAAAGGAACCATTGTGCCACTGTTCTCATACAATGTTTAGGTCGCTAGACTAGAACTAAGAATTACAATAATTTTGTAAACAAAAGGTGCTCTAACGATCAGGTGGGCACTCGGGCACACATTTTTTTGACGATTTCCGGGACATGAGTAACTTTCCTGAAATCCGCTACAAAAGTTGAAATCGGAAACCCGTTTCGTTCGTTTGTTTATTTAATATAGGAAGAAAAAGGGTGACCTTGCTCGGTTGGTAAAGGTAGGAGTATTACGTGACCTTAAAATCCTGTTTGAAATTTACAGAATAACAGTATGCAAAAACGTAATTCTAGGGAGTGAGTACACATTATACATATGTATCTAATTCCGCTTACACCTCGAGGCACCATCTCTCAAGTACAGCTCTGTCGCTTTGTGTAGAAACCACAATCGTACACGATTGCGTGCATGCTTACGACTTGCGTTCTCCCGTAACACAGGTACTCAAGATTCGCCGACGGTCACCTCTGGTGAATCATCTTGCGTTTAAAGTTACCGCACGATTACTGCCTGTTGCGTTCCCGGCTTCGTTTGCGTCGCATTCATTGGCGCTGTGTGCTTCTAATTGTAAGCGGACGATCATGCGGTGTATATATTTGAAGCGTGTGACTTAGCACTCGACGAGTTGCGACGCCGCAGCAATAATATTCGGCCTGAATTCCACCACGACACGTCTGTTGTCATTTCGGGACAACTAGATTTCGCATGTTCAAGGACACATTTTCCCGCCCGTACCTTCATCTTTGTTTTCATTCACTTCTTGCTGTACCTCTCGGAGGACAAAAGATCGGTTCCATTGTCACGAAAAATTAACATCCAATCGATTGTTCGTCGACGGGGTTAACGGGTCAAATCCCTAATGTGTCAATGTGCTTTCACAATTGACGATAACAGCATTGCAAAGTTTCGCTAGAGTTCGGATAAAAAGGTTAACACAGATCCGCTGAAGAAACGTTGAAATGAAAATGTTTATATACGTTTCGCTTCCGGGTCAATTGTCAAATACTCGTTTAAATGCTTTCTCCATCACTGCGGACGTATATTGAACAATATGAAGTCTTTCCAACTTGCACGCGTAACGTGCGACAATTTCATCCGACGTTTCACAAAAAGAAAAGTACAAAAGTAGATTAATACGATTTCTGAAAGTAATCCAGAACTGAGCTTCCACCAAACTATGAGTTCAAGTGGTTTTCGCTGTAAATCTCAAATCATGTCATGACCGTTATGAAAATTAATTAAAGTGAAATCATCTTCAGCTTTTCAGTTGTTGAGTTTTACTATGGTTCAATTTTCTTTCTCTGATTGTGAACAATGATGCGTGAGAGTAAAATTTTTATAAACATCTGCAAAGTGAAATTCGCGAATTATCAGTTTTGACTACTCGGAATACTTTTTATTCATGATTTATCAATCGAAGACATGAATATGATGCGGGAAGCTTGATGAAATGTCAAACTTTTCCAACCTTCTGTATAAAACATGAAACTTTCAGTAGATGTAGTCGATGATTTTATATTTGCTTTTCATAATACTGAAAAGTAGTAAACGTTTATTACACGAAGAAAGCGAATCCTTTGACTGCACATTAAAAAGATTTGACCTTTTCGCTGTTTTCTTCTTACTAGATCTCGTTAATTTGATGAATCACGCAGGCTCAAAAAGTGTCGTCTTAGGATTCGGTCGAACGTACGACAGAGTTTGGTTTAAAATTGGAAACACACGCTTGGTGAGTTAAGCAGTATTAGGTACAATGTATCCGTTTTTTCCGTCTCAAGATTTTATCTTTTCGTCATAAGTCTGGACCGAAAATCATATTTTTACAAGGTATTCTGTTTCGAATTGGGTAGATAAATAAGCATCACTCAAACTATTGACTAGATAGAGAATTTTCAAATGGCAGACTCGGGTTTTCAAAGGAAATACAAACAATAGTATTTACAGTTCAGTTGAACGTGACGCTACAGCTTGTATATTCGCGAAAAAACAATATAGATTTGAAAAAATTGTCACCGTATAGATTTCACAAAAGCGGTTTCACTTGTCAGGAATACTCAATTCCGTGGTGTCCATTTCGACTGCCTTTGATGTTTCAGTAACTATTATCGATAATATTTTCTCTGAAAATCCGCGGTTCCGGGTGTATTTCACGGCCGCCTTTCGATGTCCACGTGTTGTACGAATTCGTGCACATACCGGAACAATCTCGTGAAACTTGAAAATCAACCGCGCATGCGCGAGTTTTATCGGCTGTTCGCGCAGGCTGGCCATCCCGAGTTTTCAGCTGTCAAACTGTTTCTGCCGGTGATGTAGTTGATACGAATTTTCGAGGTTAGAATCTCCAATAATTGAGGTGGCAACTCGGAAAGGTTTGGAAAGCATTTGTTATTGGGGTCGGAAAGTTGATTCTTCAAAGAACGGTCGGAATCTAATGCTCATGTTCTTTGAAAATTCAAACGTACACATTTCGTTTACGTTGCCCCGCCTGCATTGCAGACAAAAATATCGCTGCGGGAAGATTTCGCCGACCAATGAGATTGAATTATTTGGCACACGCGCGGTTGATTTTCAAGTTTCAAGAGAAAACGGATAATTAACGGCCATTAAGATTTTTTCTTTTATCGTTTACTTCCTATTCCTGACTCATTTTTCTCATTCCGTGGTTCCATTTTTCATCCGGTAAACAGTTTTTCTCGCCAAATAACGAAACAATAAATTAAAACAAAAAAAAAAGGCGTTACATCGCGGTAAAAGTCTCCTATTTCGAACTCGACGGAAATGGTTTGCAACGTTTAACTTGCGCTTGGCGCCACTGCGACGCTTGCAACGATGAAATTTTTTTTAGTTCAATACGTTACGCGGCACTTACACGTGCGGTATTTCTTATAAGTGCAGTCGGCAGAGACTTATATCTCGATCAAGCACCCACTCTCTTTCCTCATACGTACGGTAGAAGCTGCAATTATATTGCACACTACACCCACTTTATTTTTCAGCAGAGTGAACCTATAACTTGACACATATCTCACGGTGCCCAATTTCACTTCAACGGTACATATTTACCACTTAAGATATCGCTGAGAGGGATACCTTGAACCGTGCAGTCTCTTCATGTTACAAGTATCTCTCCATGCTCATTATTTGACGATCTCCGTCATGCCGATATGAATATTTATAGAATCTTCGACGCGTGACATGCATACGCTAGGTATAAGGATAGAAAAAGTAGCGCGACGTACGATATCCTGAGAAAACGTACGTGTAAATGAATATTACGTTGAGTGAACTTGATTTGAGTCCGTAGTTTGACAAAACTTAATGCAAATATTATAAAGTCATCAGAATTCTTGCGCTGGGTTGAGTTAACTAGTCACAAAGGACAGAAGCAATTCGAATAAACAAATCAATGTCATGAGGATTTGTAGTTCTCGAATAGCAAGTCCAATAATTCACAAGCCATTGTGGTATGGACGACAACATTAAAGGTAGCAGTACGACATTACTATCATCAATACTAATGCGAAAACTAATTATACCGACGCCAATATCGATACTAACAACAATAATACTATAAGAGTAATAATAGCACTATAACTGACGCTAACAATCAGAGTAAAAACATTGAGCAGCAAGTAAAGAAAGCAAGAAGTTCACGGAGTTGGACGAATTCTTCGAATGAAATTGAAAAAAGATTTCATATCGGGAAGTTCTTTTTTTGTTGGATCCTAGTTGAAAACTCGCCTTCTCGCGCATGTGTAGCGAGTGCAAATGTGGCGTTTTCAAAGGAACTAGAACGAAAAAAAAAAAAAAAAATCGTGTGCAAAGACGGCTGGAGGGCGATTTCACTCGTAATTATCTTCTTTCCGCCCTTGATGCACAACGTACTATCTGTCAATCGGCCGTTTGTGTTAAAGTAGTCATCATTTTTGAGGATGCGATGAGATAATTAGTGTCCAATCCACGTAATCACCGACCCGTGATACGAAATAATCCCTGGACTGTGTCTGCCAGACGTACATCCACCTTTCGTCCCCCTGGTGGTTGAACAAATGACCCGAAATTCTTGACCAACTCCACAAGCCACGACGTAATTCAGGTTTAGGGTAGTCCGCAGTTCTCTGAAACACAGCTTGACGAGTCGGGGAGGGTTCTGCGTAAACACACACGAGCAAAAGGACTCACACCCGCCCCTACATGACCTGCAGCGCATGTTTGGTGTTTAGGTTGATTTACCAGAGTCCCCGTCTGCGTGACGAAGACCGGGTTTCGAGCCGACTATCTCTGACCCTGGTCCCCGTCCTGCAGGAGCCAAGGGGTAGATAAAATCTCAACCACACCGCCAAACGTTCTGCAGGAACACGCGCGTGGAAACGCATTAACGCGCCAGCCGGCTCGCAGATACTTGCGGGAATGCGAATATTGTATTTACACGTCGTTTACACGGTGTGCTAGATGGAAAATCACTGCTTACATTTCTAGTAAGCTGCTGTATGAACCTTATGTATGGGACATTATGCGTGTTATAAAGCTGATCATAACCCTAATCCTGTCAAAATCGATTTAAATTTGTGTAGGGAAGGCTTGTTCGTTGGCTTATAGCTTGTAAATTAGTTCTAAGTTCGTTTAAAGTTGTTTGTAAATGTTCGATTGCCTAGGAAATAAGTTCAAGTTTAATGAACAACGCTCTTTTCATGGGATTGTTGTGAAAAGGGAGGAGAAAGCATTCTGTAAAAGATGTTGGAGAAATTGGGATGTTTTGTGAATAATAAATAAAGTTATTTACGAATTTCATATCGCTGGTATCATGAAGTGCACTGGAAAAGTTTATTTAAATTCATTATTCAATTTAAGTCGTTCCACCTCTGTTGTAAAAGTTCATCAGAGAGATACTGGCAACTTTAGTTTATCTAAAAGGACAAGTCTTCCAGAGAACTAAAGACCAGGATCTAACCAGCTGAAGGTTTCACAAATTCATCAAATTTAAAAGGAAACACCTTAAGCAAATCACCAATTTATCTTGCGATAAATTGATAAGACTTCTCGTAACGAACTAAATAAATAAATAACCGTAATAAAGTAAAGTTGAGGATAGAAATTTGGGAGACAACACCTTTTCATCACAAAGTTTATAAAATATCAATCTTTAACTGTTTATAATATATGTGAGTTTTTGTAGGTTTCTATTCGAAGTCGTTTAGACGTTAAACTATAAACGAAAATCGATAATTTCCGATGATTAATTATAAATATAACTCGAAAACTGTAGATTACACAAAGAAAAGTGGGATATAAAAAAACTTCAGTTTCAAGTGAATTTTTAAATTAAAATGAAGTTGATGAAATATCAAAAATAAACCTGATAGTTTCGTCAATTTCTCGAAGATCTTTCAAGAAATACTTTTGTGTTGCTGTAATAAAACTACATGTGTAAATACCATTATGGAACCGGGTAAAGTTTGGAAGATATGACTTTTTTTCTCTTCTTATATCTTCCACGCAGTTTTGTCGTCCAATCATATAATGAGACAGATCTAAAATGTAGATACTATAATTCATAATATTTTACAATTTTATTAGGTATTTTATATAGGTATATATTATACAATATACGCATTCTAGAATATTTACAATTTGCGTAGGATTTTGCAAGAGAAAATAATTTGGAGTTCCTTCACTAAATCCAGCCCCATATCGAAATGTATTATATATGTTTTTTTTTTTTTTCGACACTAACACGCTAGTATTTTCACAAGTTTTAGCGAAAAAAATATCGTTTTCGATGAATCAAAGAAACTTGGATTTTTATTGTATGTTAAGTTACAGGTTGAATCAGTTTTCAGATGGTCAGACACCAGCAAGTTATATATATATTTATTTATATTATATAAGTTATATATTATATTATATTATATTATATAATATATAATAAGTTATATATTATATTATATATATTATATAAGTTATATATATATTATATTATATTATATAAGTTATATATATACACCAGCAGTTATATCGATAACTCGCGGTAGCGCAGAAAAATTTCTGTACCCAAGCATTCAAGTACCGAAAAGGGCCAAAATATACTTTTATATAAAGTCGCAGTTTTCCCGGCTAATATCTTGTAACCTATTGTAACGATTTTAGGTTCTTCTACGATCTACGCGATAAAATCAGATAAAGATATAAAAACATGAAATCAGACTAGAGAAATTAATTAATATAATTTTGGCAACTTCTTTATTTTTTTATTTCTTTTATTTATCCACCCTTTCTTAAATTCGTTATTTTATTTTTACAATATAGAAGGGACCCTACTCGTCACAGGTTTAACAAAATTAGCCTGATAGTTTAAAAAAAATACATAATAAATAACAAATAACGCACATATGTATAAATAGAAAGATAAAACAATGAGTGAGGAGAAAATTGTTCGCGAAATAAAACCGAGCCGAGAGAGGTTTCTTAGTGAGATACGTAGATATATGTAGAATACGCTGACGATGTTTAAAAATGAATAAAAAATATTGCGATTGAAGGTTTTGTGTTCTCTGTACTATATTCAGTTAAAATTTCTACCTGGCTAGGATTTACGCTTCAACTCACTGTTATGACACGTCTTATATTAGCGAACTACGTAGATCTACTAAACCTTCTCGACCCAAACTCGTCTCTCTCTCTCTCCCTCTCTGTCTTCTTTTTTATATTCAATACGAATCGTCAGACCATCAAGTTGAGAATATACGTAGGCCGGTACTTTTCGATGCAGAATTTGATGCACTTTCAGATCTCAGGAAAAAAATATACCATTGCATTAAAAAAAAAAAAGACAAACAAAGTTGATTCTTACACGTCATTGACGTCTCAACTTGCAAAAAATGTGATACCGTTAAATTTTTTACCTCTTCGAACCCTCAAGTTGTTGTATTTGTAACTAACGGTTTTGCGTAAAAAAATCACCCTGTAAATAAGATGGCATAAATTCGTTGTTCCTAAGGTTCAGAACCTAAGAGTGAAATTAGAGAGAAAACGCTCACCTAACATCGTTGTCTTATTATTTCCTGTAATGCAGAAGTCAAAGTTCACGCTTAATAGAAGACAAGAACTCAGATCTGGGCCTCTGCAAAGCGAGGGGCCTCAAAAATTTACAATTACATGCCTTTTGTTTTACGCCTTGACACACATAGCAAATCATCAAATTTTTAATCACGGATATTTGCTGGTTTCGATAATCTTTGCGCAAGAATTTTTCATGCGTGTACGAAGATACGAAATACCTCCGTTTAATCCTGAGTGCCGTAATTACACCACACGTTAGGAATCTAATGGAGGGCTAAGACTGGTCACCGGCAACCGCAAGTAATTGGCGGCTTGTGTATCGTGGACAAGAGGTGAAGAGGAGACTGCGGGATGCTCGAATACTGCAGAGGCTAGGATGTGTGCTAGGTTTCAGAGTTTGTATAGGATACTGCGCATGATCCGTAATTACAACGTGTATGCAAATGCATCTTGCTGCACAGTTCAATTTATATGTTCGTGGTAATTAATGGTTGAATGTCACTGCCGGAACCCTCAGATTATTCTGCCTAAAATTCAGTGAATAGACATCTAGTAACGAACATAAATTCAGTCACCTACTGCGAAAAATAGAATTTTCAAATTTTTTCCTGCTCGTGATAAAAAGATTTTGACAGCAAATTGTAAATTACGCGTCATCGAATCCTGGCAACTTTTGGTTACCAGAATTAGGTACTTTTTACAAGAAATATATGCTCCGATCGTGACACGAACAGTCAACAAGTACGTCGAAACAAAAAATGGAGAATATTTTTGAACAACTAATGTATTTACCGTTAAAGACGTGGCAAATTTGAAAATCGGTACGTAATTCCTTTTTATGAGGTGCCTAGAGTCTGTCCTTACTGACCAAGTGAAATATCAGTTGTTTTTAATATTATCAACACCTGTGCATCATTGACAGGAAAAAGTCACAGCTGGCGCAATTCTACGTCCGAGGCAAAAGAAGGTGGGAGTGGTGAAACCGAAATGTTGCTTCGAATCTGAATACCCTGCTATGAAGCTAGAAGAGTTGCAGCCCTTTCCGAAACGAACGATAAGCAATAAACATCGGGCTTGATTATTCTTTGAATCCCAGTGGCATTCGAACGAGTTGTGTTCACGCAACGGACGTGGCGTCGAAGGGGTGATTAGCATAGTGTCCCGTCACCCTTGAACGTATATCAGCCGTTGAATTTAAGATTGTATTCGATTGCGCAGACCTTGGATCGTGACGAGGCATATGTAAAGGGGCATAAATGGCATATTATACAATGCGGGACGAAGCCCCTGCCCCTCGAGCTTTTGGTAAAACGTGTTAATCTCCTCCGAGCTTATACATGCACACACGACACTGGGAACTCCTAGTCAGTTATGTTCGCTCGACTTACTCACACCCAGGCGTGAACGGTCGTTTAAAAGATTATAACTTAAGATCACCAGGGGCGATACGACGTACGAGGCGTTATGGATAACCGGGCGAAGATCGGTGACGTCGTTTATACTACGAAATAGAACGTTGTTATATCCACGTTCAATTTCTTTTTATCAGATTCGAAATGCCGCTTCACTGGCAATACAAGATATGCGGGGTTTTCAATGTAAAATTAGATTGCTAAGTTCCTGAACTCCTCCTCTCAAGTTTCTTGCACCTTTAACAGGTTTTGAGATTTTTATAAATCAATAGTTCCTTTACGATATCCACGATAAAGATTGAACTTCATAGCTATCCGATTCACAGATATTTTTCAGAGCAAGTCATGACTCATGAATAACGCGGGTCGGTAAAGTAGTGGACCATCGGTACGATTGAGGCAAAAAGAGAGGAGATAGAGATTGCGAAATATCAGGTGCAAATAATAAGTAAATAGATTATTGTAATAGAGCGAATGAAAGAGGTTAAGAATAAACATTGAATGTAGTTTCTTTGTTTATTTCAAGTTGTATATAGTAACTATGTAAGTTTGAATAAGTAAATAAAATGCAAAATCTTTGTTTATTTCAGAGAAACGGTTCTTAGTTATTTTACACCCACCCATTTGACTACTCAATAAAGTAACATCATATTACATATATTATACCTGTACAAGTTTTGCATCTTTGTATGAAATTTCTGATACCTATTTGAAAACAAGAATTTCACTGAAAGAGTGCAGATTTTACTAAAAATCTACATAAACCATTTGCAGTATTCCAAAAACCATCCAAATTGATTTCGCTGAAACTTACACATAGCGTGTCTTGTTCAAATTCAAGAAATTTTTCAACGATATACACTGTTTTTTGGCCCTCTTACAGTCGGGAAAACATTATAACAAGTACCGAAATCTGTTATACGAGTGAAAGAACACTGGAAGTTATCGGCAGAGTAACATGATAAAAAACGACAACCTTCGCAGTGCGGCAGAAGGGTAATCCTAGTAATATTGTCACTTATTAACCCTTTTGTAAATTTAGTTCACAGTATCGGCGCATAGGATAAAAAGCTGCTTGTATTGATAATAAAATGAAATCAGACCGTAAGTAATTAATTGTTTTGCAATTAGTGCAGCGGGAAAATCAGGACGAGCCTGCAAGCCACGCACTGCTGGAAGAAATGAGAACTTTCCATCGAAAGAAATATTCGAATACCTTTATAATAACAAGTAGATCGAGGGAGAATTCATTCTACCTCATACCGTTTTTTACACGAAAATTGAAGTTTCAGATTAAATGTTTCGTTGCAGTGAAATTCGTTGCGTTAGTCTTATATCGTCATCGGTATGCTTTAATACATCACTCGCTATTTCCCTAAAATGTTCATTTTAGATTTTCCGAAGTTACAGGAAACAAAGAAAAACCGAGATTTTTCGGAATTTCAAATCTTTTTTCCATTTGTTTTGTGTAAGATATACTTTTTGTTCCTTATAAATCAATCGGCTGCAGATTAGTTCGTTTCGGAATGAATAATTTCTACTTGTGCAAGGAAAAGGTGTATAAGCAATGTTACAAAGACAAAGTACACGATGAAGCAGTAAACCTTCAAAATACTGATCATTATGTTTTTGTACCTTTTACGTTTTTCAGTTAGGCGACACGTTGTATGTGAGGTGCTGTTAGTGGGCAACCGTCGTTATTGATACGAGGAAAAACGAGCAAAGCTTTCGTCTTATTTTTGTGAATTCGATCAGGGAGAAGGCATCATACGAATCTAACTGTCAGTTGGTGTCTGAATATTTAATACTTCGATTTCGCAGCAAGTTTGTAGGTACAAGCAGTTCCTACTCAAAGCTGTTGACACTGCGCAACTCAATGTCCATTCTACGGTATCATACATTATGGAAATTCACATCACTCCGGAGATTAGAAGTCTTGCGAACAAAAACTCATCCCTGCAATTGAACACATACGTTTTGTACCGCTTATTCTTCAGTATATCGAAAGACGATCGTGTTGTTCTTCTGGTGAAATTCATCACACAAACGAGTTACGTTAGAAGTGGCAATTTTCGTTCACCCCGAGTTTTCTGATATCAGCGCAGCGAACGAAAAGCGACGAACAATTGGAACTCGAAGTTTGATATCATTGTCAGGAGCGAATGAGAAGGAACTTCGTGAATAACTCGCGAGATAATAAAAATAAATTTAATCTTGCTACATGCTTCATATACTCTTCAGAAAACTTAACTATTGTTCGTTCTATAAATTAATAAAGTCAGAAGAACTATGCAGGTGTAAAAAATTACTTGTATACTTTTGTGCAAAGATGATCGACGTTTACGTGTGGAATCGATGAAATTCTAGGTCGTAGAAATACGAACTCAACCTATTTAAACATCACATACCCCGTGTAATGAAAGTTATGTTATGCAACAGAATAGATTAGGCGTTGAATCCATTCACAGCCAGAAAATTTCAATTTTTGAGCACGTGTCTCGAGTTTTCTCCGTATTCAAGTCCGATTTGAAAAATCCCTGCATTTACAAGGAAGGTACCCCAGGTCGATTTCTCCGATTTGAATAATTTTGTAATATGTTTTATTAGACTAAAAACTGAACGACACGAATTTTTTTTGATCTGCCGTTAAACACTTTAAGAGGGTGAAACCACCCTTCGAAGTAAGGCATGCCGAGGAACGATTTGACATTTTTTTTTCCTTATTCAGAAAATTACATTCTCCATTTCTCGTTACGTGAAAACTATCTCGGTTGAATTGATTAAAAAATATTATGTTCTTGTGAGTAAAACTGCCGAATCACCCCTCGACATGCCTTACTTTGGAGGGTTGTTTCACTCCCTTAAAGTGTTTGATGGCAGATAAAAAAAAAAATACGTGTCGCTTAGGTTTTAGTCCGTTATCACATATTACAAAAGAAATAAAATCGGAGAGATCGACCTGGGATACCTTCCTTGTTAGCAATATCGTATATTCGAACGTAATACAATTTTTTAAAATTTCGGTTGAAATTATTCCATTTTATTTTAATCTTGTAATTAAGTCTTGGCAATGCGTAATGTACATTATGCAATGTGTATGCAGGGTTTCCGCAATTCTCAAATGGATTTTTGTTTCCACGATTCCAGCGTGCCGAATACATATGTAGGATTTGGTGCTGGGCAAGTTGGGTAAACCAAATATGCGTCGAGTTACGATTAGTTATTCCTGACTTGACCATCCATACCTCTAGTCGAGAGGTCGACGGAGATCGGTTTGTAAAATGAAGCTATAAATTTCGACATTCCTACATCTGTGTACGTACGCGTTTACCTATACAGTGTATATGAAATTATGTAAATGTTTGGTGAATCGACGCGGGATTTCGAACGGTTTGCTCGGTAGGGGGGGACAAACGGAACGGTGATAAATTCCAGAACAGCTTACGATGAGCATTCGTGGGTTTTGGGTATTCAGAATTCAGTTAATATCCTCTGCTATTACAATGCTAAACGGGATGTCAGCAACAAGCAACAACTCTCGCTAAACTCATATAGGTTAGGTTAACTAATCAGAGATAATAATTCGTTTCGAGTTTCCAGAGTTGCACATACTTGGGTTTAACGCAGATGGTTAATAATCAATTTGCAACCAGGAAACTGTAGCATGACCTCAATTAACATGATTACAATTTTATTTCAGCTGCACAAATATCTGTATATCGATCAAATCAATTATTATACAACAGCAAGATTAACTGAAATACGATTTTATCTTCCACTAACGCAAGTCCCAAAAATTGAGAATGTAATTTGAAAAATCGGTAACAGACGATGGTGATATAAATTTTACAGTGAAGTTTAGACACAAATTACAGTGAACACTTTCTGTCAGTTGAATACCTGCTCAAAGGCTGTAAAAATTACACGTACACTAGAATTCCTTACCACGTAATTGCTATCGAAGAAACACCGCGTAGCTACTCTTCTTCTGAAACATTCCAAGAAGATTGAAACAAGATCGTATTCTAAAATTTGAGAAACAAGTGTTTGATCCTTGGATTTGCAACGTGAAGCAGTTCGGGCTTTGATCTAGATTGTTATTTTTTCTTGTTACTTTTGTTTCCACCCTCTGAAAGTACTCTGATTGCGAGTAGTCATCCGGAGCCCGAAGGTTTAATTTTCTCATCGTGTTGGGTAGATAAGCCTCCATGACCTCATCTAGTCAGGGTGGCTGGCGCTCTTTGATATTGACGAGGAGAACGTTCGCTGAAAAGTTATTCCAGAATAAGATTGATGCGTTTGATGCGTGCGCACTGCGCACAAGCTTGAATCGGTACCTGAGGGTTTTAGCCGGCTGTCCGGGAATGATGAATTGCATTTTGACACCCTCGCCACCGTCGTACATTCACCCTGCAATAACTTCCGCAGTGATGTGAGTCCGCGATTCGAGCCGGAGGCCGAAAGTGTTCGCAAACTTGCCCCGTCATTCAGTTCGGGGATTCCCAACACCTGTCAAATTGCATCGAAAAGGCACTCGGTCCTCCGGTTGCACATACCCAAGTGTTCGCATGCTCATCCGTGAAAATCGATTCACACGTTACACACATTTCAAATTACACACATACTGTATTGATTTGCCTGCCAAAGTTCCCTTATCTTGCATGAGGGCGATCCACCAACTTTTGCCCAGCTTTCTAGGGTCAAAATTTTTATCTCGCAGCAATTTGGATATCCTTTAGTACACACCAAGATATGAACATGCTTTAACTTTTCGGCTCTTAGACTTTAAGGTAGTTGGATAGTAATTTCAGAAATGTTGAATTCAAATGAGTTTTAATTACATAATTTATAAAGTAATTTTAAACAATCCTGTAAAGTTTGAAAATGATTTACCGTTTAGTTACTGAATTTTTTGATTTTAAATTTGAGCTATTTTATATTATGTAGATGGGGACTAGGATGAAAACAGATAGTTTCGAGTTGGTTGTTTTAGAATAAAATATTTAGGACGGGAAAAAATATTGAATAAGATAAAATGAATATTTAAGAATAACATATCAAATTTTTGTGCATTTTGTCCGTCATTTAATAATTAAAAACATAATTTAAAAAAGCTATCCGATTGTAATTTTAGTTAGGTTGTACATTTGGCAACATCGGAAGTAAACACATTACGCGCGGTATTCAAATTATTGGTTTTCTGCTGTTTAGATATGGTACTGCTAAAACACTTTATTTTTATTTTTTTTTCACCACGAATCTCCCTTCAAATCGTAACTGATACGACATTTCGATTCACAAAAATAAAGGTTATAGCGAGGTAAACACCGAAGTTTCAAGCAGACTACAACACAAGAAAATCACGCCACGTTGCCAAATTTATTTACTGATTATTTGAGGAATACAGTTCTCACGATTATCCATCGGATGGCGTTACCGTCGCTACCCAACAAGCTTACACAAGTTCGTGATTTTTTTTTTCGAATAACCTCAAACTTTTGGCGCTTCCTGTCATCAGTCAGCCACATGACCTATACAGTTTTTAGTGAAAAAAAAGTCTGATTTTTCTCAATACGAAACCCATTTTAAAGTAGGTTCTCATACTGTATAAAAACAGGTTTTTTCCACATTTTTAGTCGAGTATATACCAAAAACCATGTGAACTTTGATTCAGAGACGGCTAGTTCATAGGCCGGCCGACAGTAGCACTGCGAGCTGAATATGCGTTACCAACGTAATCGATTCGGCCCAAAAACTAACCTATCTAACGTCTCTGAATTAATGCCCATATTTGTACACTTGGTGACAATGAATCTGAGGTGGCTAATTTTTTATACTAAACAGTTGCGTTCATAACACAGAGAAACCTAGAGTGCCATAGTCGGCCGAGCGCGAAACAAACTCAATCTCAATAAACATAACATAAATCATGACCATCGAATCTAACCATAGAATACCGGGGGCATAATGATTTGTTGGATTGCAATCCCGAGGTTAGATTCGACGGTCGTGAGTTATGTTACGTTTACTGAGATTAAGTTTGTTTCTCGCTCGGCCGACTATGGCGCTGTAGGTTTGTCTGTGTTGCCAACATAACTGTCTAGTCTAAAAAATTAACCGTCTCAGAGTCATTGTTTCCAAGTGTACATCTTGAAATTTTTCAAGTTGGATGAAAATGGTATCATAATTAAATTGGTATAAATATAGAATGTATTCCAAATCGACCGTATAGTAGCTAAATTCAAATCCTCAGCGTATCCTCGAGGACTTCAACATCACTCGCAAAAATTGTAAAACGGGTCACGTCGTTCAGGCGCTGCACCAGAAATTTGAGGTTTGAATTCGGTCCAGCTACACCTGGGCAAAGTTTTCTGCATATTTCCTTGCCCCTTGTGCGAATGCAGGTTTTTCTATTGAACATCTCAGGACTGTTGCAGACGCATGCATAATGATGCTCACTAATCTATCCCCCTCTGCCCCCACACAAGGCAAACGGTTCATGGGGACCGACTCTATCGGGCATGGTTATTATTTAGAAAAATCAGAACCTGGAATATTGACACAGACCTAATTATGATTCCATCTTCAGTCAAATATGAAAATTTCAGGTATCATCGATGTGACGTCCGGTGCGGAGATGCGGGGACTTTTCAGATTTTGTTTAAGAGACGAAAACGGATCTGTGTACCAAAATCGAATAAAAAGGAATTATTCCGATGCAAAATGCTAATTTTCCTGGGCTATAAAGTCGATTAATATCTACGCAGTAAAAATGTGACGACTTCGAAGTCAAAACACGCTCGTAAAAGTGTAACGTATGTGCCAACTCGCAGCAGACGATTCAACATAAAATAAAAAAAATTTCGCATTTTTTATTTCCAGAGCTTTGTGTTATTCTTTTTGTCTTTATTTCTTTCTAGCACATCTCGTGTCTTTGTATATAATTTCATCGATATTTGTGACGCAAACATGCTGAAAACAAAAAATAACACTTATCGATTGTTTGTGATATGGCGTACGCGTTTGTTGCAGAATGAGGTTTTGCCGCAACAATAGATCACGTAAATATGAAAGAGAGAAAAAATACACCACGGTTGATACGATAAAATGAAGATTGAAAATGGAAAATTTAAAAACTGATCAGTATCTTGGATATAATGAAGCCCACGTCAGTATTGAATCGGCTAAATGTTGAATATACATATGACTCCGTGCGGCAATGTGCGTCACCAACGTCGGAATGTATAATAAGTATAAACTGATGTGTAATAAGTATAAACCGATGTATAATAAATGCACATGTGGCATTCCATCGCTACGCAATCAACCATCGATATTTGTTTCAATAACATACTACGTCGGAGAAATTTTTTTTTTCTTTTACATCAGCATAATCGTATAAAATACTAATGGATAGAAAAAAAATTGGCGTGCGGATATTATTAAATGCAATTTTTAAAGTTTTTTTACAAATCGTTAACAATGTAGTTGCATATGCAATGTAGTCGTAGAACCGAATCAAGCCTTTGAACGATCATGGTGGCTATCAATTTATTCAAGATAACACGGCGTGAGTTCCTTCCAGTAATGTGAATTTTGTTTCAAGAAAATGTGTGATTGCTGAATAACTAAAAATTTGATTGAACGCGCACCGTAATCGTTTTGTTTCCAAAATATGTAACTTTTGTTTGAAAACAAGTTGAGCTTGTTTTAATACATGTTTTGTTTAGTCAAGAAGTTCAATGGTTTTAATATGTAATGAAATTTGTTGTTTAGAAAATCTGCTGTATTTACTGAACATTAGAGTTGTTCAAGCGCACACAAAGTATTCTACGAAGGATGTCATTTATAACTTTGTTGACTCAAAATTTTGTTGAATTTCCCCGATATTTAATGGATGAAACTCATTGTTTTATAAGTAGAAATATAAATTGAACATGTGTCAATAACTTTTGTTTATTTGTAGTCATTGTTAGTTTCTTCGATGACTCGAAGTTTAGTATTATGCTTTCTTCGTTTGCAATAAGTCTGATGACAATTTTATCTATCCGTATCTAACTTCCGAGTCGACTACCCCGTTTTATAACTATCTCTGAACCTACTACCGTAGAGAGAAAGTTCACTGCCTGGTGGCCATTTACAGTACCAGTCTACTGATGTCTACGACGAATATATTCTCTATATTATTTCAAAGCACGCGGTGTTTCTTTTATCTCGCAAATACATTAGTGCAACTAATTCAAGCAGTTACGTCAAAAAAGCTCCGGTTAGATCAACAAAGTATATCATTCGAACGATATAAATGTTTTGCTAAATTCATCCACTTATTTTATTTAAAGTACCAAATTGTTTCTGTTAGCAAATACGCGAAATGGAAGAACAATACATAAACTTCAAATGACTCAATTTCGAAAACGCATCGAAAGGGTCACTCGAATCAATACTTCACTCGATCACGACAAGAAAGGCTTTTGTTGAATCAAAGAATTCGCTTGAATAAATCATTTTGACAAACCAACTGAATTGAAATTATCGAAATGAAGTCATTGTATTTGAAACAAATAAGAGATACTAGATTGTTGTGCGTGGACTCCAACAAAATCTATTTTGTTGGTTCAAGAATTCCATCTGTGTACAATCCGTGATTATATAATATTGTGCAGCCAGATCTCAGAAGGGTTACGAACAATTTTGAAAATTACACTTTACTCCAAATTGATAAAATGGATAAAAAATTATTCTATACCCTTCTGGCCCGAGTGCAATCAGCACAATGAAGAAATGTGAAGAGAATTGCTGTCGGCACGACGTAACCAGCAAAACTTGATAAATGGTGTTACACCCTTCTGCAGTATCGTGCGAAAACCGATTCGGGCTTACACCCTTCGAGTTGAAAGCTTTCTAATATTCCGTCCTATGCAGCCCCCATGTTAAATTGTTCTCAACGTATAACGTAATGAGATGGTTGCTAAAATAAACTTTCTTAATATCGTTAGAAAATGTCTAGGTAAAAATTTGAATACATCCGCAGAAAATCCAATTTTTAAGCTTTCAACTACTCCGTTTTCAGAGAAAAAGCAAAAATATTACTACCAGCCGAGGAATTCATTACTATGGATAGAAATGGTGTACACTGATTAAAATTACAAAGAATACAAGTTGATTATAGAACTGACAAAGATTGCCAAAAAAATGCATAGATTATAGAAGTATTAACATGAGATTACATTGGTTACAATGGTATCACAAAAATGAAAAGTGATTACCAATATTACCGGGATTTCAAGGTGCGGAGTGTTGATTAATTTTAAAGAATATTACTACCGGAGAGCGTTCACGAACAGCGGTTGAATAAATGAATCAAGGAATTATTGAAATAACGATTATTATTTCGTGAGACTAAACGATCATTTTGAAGATGGAATGTTAAAATGAAATGAAAATTGGAATACGACGACGATGGCGTCTGAAATTATCCGTACGTGGCTACGAGTTATGGTAGACTGATTTTGAAAAAGTGATG
This sequence comes from Neodiprion fabricii, assembly GCF_021155785.1. Lineage (NCBI taxonomy): Eukaryota > Metazoa > Arthropoda > Insecta > Hymenoptera > Diprionidae > Neodiprion > Neodiprion fabricii. Next base: position 10,400,304 of record NC_060243.1, read on the forward strand.
CGTAGGAGGTGTCAGATGATAAGCTTGATATTGATTGATAGAATGAAAAAACGAGGAGTGAAAGAGTATTTCGCGCAAAACATGTGCGAGGAAAATGCGAGCAGATGCTAAGAATGAAAAATTCCAATCTTTAGCGTCGGGTTGTACGGGAAAATTGAGTCCGTAGGTAGTTATGGTTTTAAAATGAGAAAATTACCACATGACGCTCTTGAATATCGTGAATGAATAGGTTTAAGGACAGGGAAAGGAGCGAAAGTGAATGAATAATGTGACTAAAAACCCGCATAACTCGGCCCGAAGTTAAAAATTGACCTGGGATGTGAACAATTACAATGGATTGCTAAGATTACGAGCGATTTCATAGATTACAAGAATTTCAAGAAAGGCAAATATACAATGACAAAAACAAATAAATCAGAAAAATAGTGCGAAGAATCACATTAATTACAAGACATCGCGAAGATTACAAATGGATTACAACGGATTTAAAAAATTACGAAAATCGTGCAATATTACAAGAGATAACAAGGATTACATAATATTACGGGGAGTAGGTATACGTATACCAGAATATGACAGTGATCCCTTCGAATCATTCCGAAAACGAAAACTTGAATTTATACTAGACCTCCATGTTTTTACAAAACCCAATTTTTTTTTTAAATGTAGTACGTAGTTGACTGAACACATAATACAAAATACGGAAATATTGAAAAATTATTTTGTCGCAATTTTGCAATTTGTCAGTCAACGACCTTCTCCGACGAATGTCTTCCTCAAGTTGTAGTTGTATTAGAAAATTTTTGTAAAATGGGTATCGTTAGAATAACATTTACAAGAAAATGTAGCACAAGAAACTATTTAGTGGGATTATAGTTGTCTATACTACATTTTCTGTTTATACTACAAAATTAAATCTATGAGCTTGGTTTACTACATTTCTTCCAATAAATAGGCCTTGACATCAATCTATGTTGCCCCAAAATCAAATCATCGCAATGGTTTGAAGAAAATACAGTATGAGCGACTATAGTAAAAGACTAGTGATATAATTTAATTAAATATCCGTCGATTATGGTGAAAAATGATGATATTTGAGTTCGATTAGTTAAGATAGTTAGAGCACATTCGGCTACAGTAGCCGTAAAGGCATGTTAAAGTTACCTGAACTACACCAAACGTTGCACTGCAGAAACTCGATCTCTCAGCCGCCGCTTCCGGACCCTTGTGTGCCTTTCCAACCGTTTGCTACAGGGCGTGGTTTCATCCGAGAACATTGTGATGAGCACTGCAGTTGCCGAAGCAGCTGTCCTCCGAAGCAGCTCTGATTGTGAGTACGGAAACTACCGGCAGTCAATACCTACAAGCACGCGGCAGTGATCGATGTCCCTGCGGAAAGCTGCGTGAACGATGATCGTGCGAACACCTGAATCGGACAACCATTGCGTGAGGTCCGGAAAACATCCCTACCACACTCCCAGGTTCACGGCTACTCGTATCACGACATGGGGTTTACGATCCCGGTTTGGTTCCTCTTGTGATTCGGGATCTGGTCAATATTTTTTCGGCTAGATTAGACCATCCATGCTTGTAAACAAGCTGGCGAATTCGTTCATTTGTATTATAATTAAAACAAATTTTTTTACACGAATTTTTTGAAGCTCTGAAATCTGATAATACCAAGAAAGCCTTCAAATCGTGAGCACTGAAAGATATCTGAAGTATTTGGTATTCCTAAAATCTCGTCAGATCATTGTGGTTCTGAAATTTTGTCATTTTTTGAACTGTCACCATTCGCTTTAAAAATTATTCAAACGTACAAATAAATTGAAATGAGAAATTTGAAAATTTAATCGCAAACGCAAACTTTTTACCATTTGAGTTCAAGTTGACGAAAAGTTAAAAATCACGGCAAAATGTTGTAAGCACCAATTTGAAAAACATCACTTTCACGAAATATTATATACACAGATGAAAATTTGAAAAAACGACATTAGCCTCACCGAAAATAACTTTCGGTAATACGACTTTGTGCAATTAGCTGAGACATTTTTTTAATTGGTGCAATAAGCTCGTATCTACGAATACATACAACCTTCTACCATTATTTGACATATTCATACTCGGCCCAAGAAAAAAGATAACTTTTAGTATTTTTTTTATTTTCGCGGTTACGATCTTATACTATTAGTTATGCGATATCTTTATTATTGAATAATCATCATATTTAAGATTGTGCCCATTACGTACGTTACAACGTTCAACATATTTTGCAAAGAAATTCACAGCTTGAAAGTTTAAATCAAAGAATTAAATGAAATGAAAAAATTGGTAGAGGAGAAAATTGCAGGTGATTCTTCAAAGACGGATGAATAAATACAACTTTGGCAAATTTATGATTCCAGAGTATTCGAAGCGTCCCTTAGCTATACGTATAAGTAGATCTAGTTAGTGTAATGCAGTCTGCGGATCAAAGTGCCGAGGTTGACTTTATATAATCAGTGAAATGGCGTGGAAAATCGAATAGTGAAATCGTGGCAGGGTGCAGGATTTTCTAGAACGATACGACGCTCCGTAGGTAGATAACCCGGCGATTTGAGGGGGGCAAAAATGGTTTTCCTAGATTATCCAGTCTTAGCCCCTTAGTCCCGTTCTACGAGGCGAATCAGCAAGGCTAAGCCACGATCTACCCTCGTACAGGAAGCGGGTGAGCTAGTCACCCGGGTAAATTAGACTCTGCAACGCGGGTGTAATACCTAATAAGTTTTATGCAAATTTCGAGGTTAATGGTTGCCAATCATGAAGAGTCATATTCGTTTAACCCGCAGCCAAGCCACGCCGAGACCTTGCGAGGGGCGTCGTAGAGAAATATTGGGGCGAGAAACAAGCTGCATAATATTTCTGGCCAACGATCTGCTTAGTCCACGTGGGAGAACCCAAATCGTCGGGTTTCGACTTTGGGGTGCGGACCACTGCGGGATGCAAGGGGTCTTGGATACCCAGGGGACAGTTTGACCCTCCTGCTGGCATCCGCCAGTTCCCGATGGGATTCCAATCCCTTGGAACAAGAGGGTAGCAAATCCAACCACCGCGCATTCCGATGGCCGATTATCGTTTCCGAATGTCTCTTCGTCATTTCAAGAAAATTTCCAGTTTCTTTTAATGCTCTTCCATCGCTGTATGACTGCGAAGGCACTACTTGTCGGCGTTGTTAGGAATTATTTTAAAGGTCCCAAGCTGCAACGAATGGCGGGGAAAAATCGGGTTCGGCGGATTAGGGGTAGTGATGCTGCACGGTTAGGGTGAGGCGGCGCCCTTAAAGCTCTCAACGTTTCAACGGCACATTTTATAGACTGGGGTGTAAAAACGGTAGGGATGTTTCGGGTTTGATTGCAGTTCTTAGTGTCTCTAACCGAGAATACGCGGGTCGATTTTCCGAGATATGTGACCGAACGAACGGTTCGACCACGCTTCCAGGAAGTTGATAGACATACTTGGACAGATTTAATTTACGGCAAGAAAATAAACAGAACGCACATTGTTGCGGCGCAATCGTAGCGTCTTTGATCGCGACAAATTCTGAGAATTTTATTTAATCCATCGGTCATTTCGAAGATCGGTCATAGTTCCAGGCTGTCTTATTGTTGGTAAACATCAGAATACGACGAGCACTGTAGCTCGTACTCCCAAATAATCCTATGTGCGTATAATATCTAGAGTCGTATTTACCCACTTGAAGAAAAAAGAATGCGCAGCTTGCGCCACCTGTGTACATAGACGGCGCAACTGTCTTGTCGCAGCATACGGACTGCAGTACTGTGTAAACGATCCTATAGCCTAGGTTATCGGTATAATCGACGAACTATCACGAGGCGCAGTTCCCGCGAGGTCGATCAACCTTTTGATATTTTCCATAATATTTGAGCGAGATCAATACTTCATGACTGTCCCTATGAACCAGGAATATTCATGTCGGGACTGACTATACGGGACTTACGAGCAGCTCTAGAAGTGTGTGATCCGCAGCGAGGGCTGGCCGATTTTGCAGACATTACCGCCGTGCATCGAGCGTAATTTTAGAAGATACGATATTCGCTCTGATAGGGCAACGGGTCACGCTTTGATAAGAATAATAATAATCGATAAGAGTTTTCATGAAGTACAGGAAATTTGGGCAAACTTCAAAGTTAATTCAAATAAGCTTTGCTCTCCCACTCTCTCTGATTTTCTTTTCCAAGTGATGCAGTAACGCTCAAAAGTATTCTGACAAAGATAGTAATTGAGTTATTTACATGCAAGAATAAACTACAAAAATCAATAATATTATTTGTTGAAACAAATTCGACGTTCTACAAAGTTGTTGAAAATTAACTTTCGCGTACTCGAAAATAAAGTTAAAATAAAGAAAAGTAAGGAAAACGATTGGTCAAAGTAATAACGAATTTCATATTATCAAAATACTTTTGTGCGCTACTGCATGTGATTGTCTTAAACAGATTGAGAAAGCGATGTGTGAAAATTCAAAAATTGTTTCATCGGCAGGCATCTCCTTCGGTGCGGAGAAATTTCAGACAGTGCTTTCAACAAAGATATATTTGTAGAATCACTTTTGACTGTAGGAAAAATGTATTACAGATTATTTTGGTTATCTAAATCTAAAAATATAAAAATTTTGGCTACGCTCTGAACTGAACTTAAATTACTCATTTTATTTTATGCAGAGTTGGGCGTTTTTTTTTTTTTACTAATTATATTCTAATTGCAAACAAATTCAATTTATAATCGAAAAAAATAATTACTTATTACAGTTTCAATTTGTATTTAGAGCCACGAAAAATGCTAATTACAATTGTGATTTGTGATTAGACAAATTTCAACTACAAGATAAGGATGTAATTAGTATCGATTTTTCTCCTAATTACAAATTACCAATGTAATTAAAATCGATTTTTTTTCTAATTACATATTGCAATTGTAATTAGTAAGTTCTTCTTTCCTAATTACAGTATAACAATGTATCCAATATTTCTTTTCTCTTAATTACAAATTACTAATGTTATTAGTAATTTCAATGTAATCAATTGCAAGTGGCGCTCAGCACTGATTTTATGCCCGAATATGAATCTTAACTTTATACATTTTGAGATAATTGTGACAACTTGTGGCAGTTCGTTGTAAGCGTTTTTAGTGTTTCTTTGAAACCAACCAAATTGCGTCATAATTGTATACGGAATTTGAGGCTAATTCCGGAATGCAAATCAGTCTAGATCAATGATACAAATATTCCTTTCGAGAATATTTAACACTAAGATAAATATTGAAAAGATATTGGATCTTCGTGCAATAAATTCGACACTGACCGTTAGTCGATTTGAATTATTTCCAGCTCTGTGGGTGGTTCTGCATGCTCGGCTAATTGTAAGAATGGTACAAACGTTCAGGTATACGTATTGTACAAATTGTAAATAATGAATGACGAATCCTCATAATTCATTCTGAACCTATTCACTATTACTTCTTTCCTCGCAACTAACTGAGTTTGGCGATTACACTGATTTTACTATTTCCAAAAATATCTTCTACTACTGCATCAGTCATTGAATAGTTCAGATACGCGATTTTCAAAGGATAACTGCATACAGTATTTCCAAAGTTCACCGTCAGTGAATTCCAGAATATTCAAGAATAGAATAGACCAAGGCCAAATACAGAGGGTTGAGAGATAGATATATGCGAAGAAAATTTGAGGTGCTCATCAACATATTACTTACAGTCTCAGCTAGGTAGTTGAGTAATTCGAATCAAATTCAGATCTTAGCAAAATAGTAGGAACTATTTATTCAGTAAAAGATCATCGCGAAATGAAAGAAAACATGTGAAAAATGATACTAATTGTGAGTAAAAATAAATAGCACCGGATCAACACGATTTTTGGGTTTGTTTTCTGCATGTGAAATTTTGGTTTCTCCTACGTTACAAATAAGGGAAAATATTATTTTTCTGATCAAAGTTTGCTTTTGTAGAAACGAGAGAAATTTTTTGAATTTTCAAGAAAAATGACTGATTTTTATATTTTTTTTATAATTGTATTTTAAGTTACGATCAGAAAAGTTTTTGCGGAACATCAAAGTCTTTTTTATTCAAGAATTGTGATAAATAATTATAATATGCAATTTGCAATCGGGATGATCAAAGTGCTACCATCTATTGATCGTAAAATGAATTAAAATCTTTAAAACGTACTTATCGACGTAAATCAGACAAAAGCAAACTTTAAAAGCTAAAAATGGATATTTAAGTATTTTTCGATGTCTGGAATCAGAATTCAAGTATTAGAACCGAAAACCAAAAAAAAAATTTTTTTTTTTGTCGACCTGTGTAATGATTTTAACATTGGAGAGGTTCCATTATCTGAATTTGTCTTTTTTTAAAAATAATATTGAAGAACCTATATGCGAGTCTCTGAAAAATTCGAAAGCCATGCTTCTCTAAATAAAAAAATACCTCACATATCTGGGAAGACCCATTGCCCGAGGTATGCAGGCAAATCCGTCGGCAAAATTCGCATGAAGAAATACACAAGACAAACTATACAGAACACTTGAGGGGTTATACATATACACTTGTACCGCGCAAAAAGATGAAATTTTCTCGATTTTTTTTTTGACACCATAAAAAGTATTTATTCAAAATCTTCTGTCAACGTCGAATAGTACATGTTTCTAAGAACTTGTTGAAATTTTTTCATAAAAAAATATTAATTATTAAAAAAATTATAGGCGAATTCCAGGAACTCCTTTTTTTTCGACGTGACTTGCGGTGGACATCATATCTTGAGAACGGTTAATCTGAAATCAAACATTCAAAAAAATTCCGTTAGAGTATTGTATTGTCTAGTCGCTGAACGAAGGATTTGTAAAATTTTTGATTTAAAAAAAAATGGTGACGGTCGTAACTAAAAATGTACTTTTTCAATGTATAACATTTTCGATTTTTTGCTCTAAAAAAAAGTTTTCAAAAAAAATAAAAATCCTTCGTTCAGCGACTAGCTATTATCATAATAAATAAGTGGTATAAATTTGGTGTTGATCGGATTAATAGTTTTCTAGTAATCGTGTCGACCGCAAAGGTAATTTCGAAAAAACAAGATTCTGAGATAATCGCGTTTAAAGTTTCAAGTTTGTTTCTTTCATATTTCTAATAAATATATTTCAACTTACATCGAGTCGTCTATTCCAGGGCCATATAGTAGTCCTTCTGCATCATTTGCAGCCTCCAAAACATGGATTTGTTGCTGTCGACGAGCCATCCTTCCTTCTTTAGTGGCTTCTTGCGCGCGCTGCTCAGCAATTATAATACGGGATTCGTTCATAAATAGCTATAACTTCGGTTCTGATGCTCCGATCGTTATGAAATTTTGTGAGAGTATTCTCGAGAGTATATACTTAAAGAATATGCAATAAAAAAAATGTCTTTTTTCTTCCATCACAAGTGTATATAACCCCTTAAATTATCTCCAGCATGATAAGTAGATATACATTAAAATAATACAATACAAATCATATAGTCAGTATTCATAAACATATTCAAAAGATATTGAGTCATAAAAATCCGAGTAGAACCTTATTCAGAGATGTTAGCCAACGATGATCTAACCATTAATCGATAGTTTCGATTATTCGTTTTTTTTTCGATTATTCGATTGAAGGAGTCTTTCAATTAATCGTTCTTCCGATTAATCGTTTTTCCGATTGATCGATTAATCTACGATTTCGGTTAATCGTGATTTCCACGTAATCAATTAATCGATATTGTCTCATAATAATTGTGCAGTTCAATCGGTATATACTCGCAACTCATTTACCATGTTCGAACTGTACTCGTCTCTGACCAACGTGTACAGAATTTGAGATACTTCGATTAATCGATCAATCGAAGAAACGATTTATCGAAGCTGTGAATTTATCGATTAATCGAAAAAATAGTTAACCGGAATCGTCGATTTTTCGATTAACTGGGAAAACGATTGATGGAAAACTCGATTAATTGATTAATCGAACAGCCCTGGTTTTGGCACGATTTCAAACTCAATTTATACGAGAAATGACAACTGTACGTTTTACAGTCACATTTGATTAACCAAGGGTGGTGATCATTTTTTTCAAATCATCGATACCGATCACTACTTAAAATCAAAATAGAACCGAATAAAACCATCTAAAAGTAATTGCAATATCGGATGAAATCACAGAAAACAATTACACGTAAACGTGGAAAATAATCCTCGCAATCATACGAAATTTATTGCTCACCTGTAATAGACGACTGAAAGAATGCCGTTTTCGAAAATTTTCAGCGGAAGCCTATTTTCCTTTTTTAATAAATCTAGCTGTTGAACGTCTCGTCGCTTATCAAGTTCGAATTTCTTCGACTCCGCGATCTCTCCACATGTAGATGAAGATAGTCATGCTTGCGGCAATGGTTGTAGGTACACGTGCGCATTCTTGCCTTTATGTACCGGTGTCCGAGCAACTCACGGTACTGCTTATCGATGCTACCATTGTTCCGTCTGGATGTTGGCACAATGGTACCACCTACTTTTCGCCTTGGGCCCTAGACTCGCAACGGTAATCTGATCCTTCGCCGACGGTCAAACGAATCGTATTAAACGGGCTCGGCTCTGCTGCATACGTGAACCTTATCGTCGTCCGTCGCGGTCCAAAGGCATCGTCAGACTAAGCTAACGAACCAAGTACGTTGGTATGCCGGATCCGACTGAAACAGCTGTACGTCGATATTGACGATCAGCCGCTTTTAATGCTACCGTTTCAAATAGTTTACGACTGCTCGGGAAGTGTATTAAGAGGGGAACCTGCTTTACAACGACGAAGAATAGTTCGTACAGAAAAGCAGCAGTTTTCCATTCGAAATTTTTTTTTGTAATTTCGAAACAGGTATGTAATACAATACCCCAAAAGTTTCAAAAGGATTCGTTTCCTCGTTGTCGAGAGAATAAATTGCAAAATCCACCCTTTTTTCAAGCGTTCTGAAGCAGTTTTCCCCTTGAAGAGATTTATACTTCAGTTGAAATCTAGATCTCAAGGGTAATTTCATGAAAACGATGGAATTCTCACTTAATTGAACGCTGTTACATTTCTCAAACTTTTCTTCAGCATTAGGGGTTTTCAATCTCATACGTTGTCACTCGTTCGATTGGATTGTAGGATCAATCTATTTTCGGAACTTTCAATCCAATTCGAATAATAACACTGGATCTGAAATTAAAGATTATTTTACAGATTTGATAAACTGAATCTTAATTATACAATTCGTACTTTAGTTCGGACCACCTACATGTTCAGTGAATTAGTTGGCTGAAACACTTGGTAAATGCTATACTTTACTGAGATAAATGTCTATAGTTGTGCGGTCATCACATACTCCACAGTTATTTTGATTGTTTATCATTAGCGAAAAATATCATTGCGAATGGAAAGTTGGAAATAAGCTTTGGAGGCAACACCAAAAATCTGTTGCGTGTCGCTATTTTTATTTCTATTTTGCGATCGATTTGTTAGACAAAACGACTCGTACTATATTTTTTCCGACAGTTGCAAAAATATGGTGTTGGTGCAATGTTAAAGTCGTTTTGGACCATATTAAACTATAAGAATGTAATATCCTAAACAAGCACAATAATGTTTAAATCTTCAGAAAATGTGTTATTGGTAATTATATTTACATTAAATTGCTAATTGTATGAAATTTTGTTATAATTCAAACAATATTCAAACGTTATTGTAACTATACTCATTTCATTGTAATATATCTTGATTCCTATATAAGATGTTCAAGTTTTGCCCAGTGTCATTGTTTGCAGTACCTACCATGTTTGTCTGAATGACATACAAAATTCATAATGTTCATCAGTGGGAAGAAAATTTTAACACATTTGTAAAACCGTTTCTGAATAAATCAAATTTCAAAAATATTTCACGTTGTCGAATCAATCGAAAACAGCTAGTACATAAAATAATATTTAAGTAAGTTGAAAAAAAATATTTGAGTTCGAAAAGTATATTTACACAAACTGAGTACTTTTGACCATTTTGATCATTCGCACAGTTTTTAATTCCAAGTCGAAATTACTAATTTGTATTGTATATATCCGTACGTAAAAAGTCTCTTGTTTCGATTTAAAAGACAAGAATGGCCACTCAATGGTCCATTTTGCTGCAATTTGTGTAAATCATGTGCAGATGGAGAAGCAGTTGCAAAAGAAATTTGTGCACGAAGAGCATGGACGACTTCAAGTGAAAGTGAACAAGATTCTGTCACGACGTAGTTTGATTGATGCAATTCGTTTGATGGCTGACTGATATAGATGACATTCTAAGATTAATTAGTTGCAGAGGACGTGTTTTCGTTCACTTCCTCACTTTAAAAGCATATTATCATTGAAAAATTCATGGCAAAAGTAATTCGGATGCGATAGTTCATGTCTTTCAGTTGACTTTTTACAGTTCTGACTCACATATGAGGCAATTTGAAACGATACTGCTAACTACTAGTAGTTAGCTAACGAGCAGGCTAACTACTCTGCGCATTATTCTAGATTAAAAGTGATCCGTTTATTTCTGCTAATATTTGGCATGGCATGAATTGCACTACTGTAGCACAGAGTATTACCACTGGATACTATCAATTTTAAATTATGGAATGTTTTTGGAATTTATTCAATTGCCAAATCTCAAACTGACAGCTTGGTGCTGGTGGCTAAATTCAATCTTTAATTATAAATGAATAATACAGAAAAGTTAGAGGTCTAGGCTAATTGTTACAAGAAAAACAGGTGGGATTATTCAGGAATCCAAGCTTCAAAAGCTTGTGAGTTGATTGTATTGTAACCTGAGTACCCGAATAGTTAGACTAAGGTGTATTAGACCAGTTAGACTTTGGGCATATAGAACGTTCTCTATGTAACGTGCCTTCTATGGCTGAAGCCAATTGGCGTTACTCAGTGATAAGACGCCTGACAGGGAATATGTAAAATCTTATCATCCATTAATACATCTTATATTTAGCTATCACTAACTTCTATGTGAATTTTACTTGGGCCAGACGAGCATAACCCTCGTAAATATTACCATAATTACTACAGATGTGGCAGACTTCACTTGTAATTGGGGTCTAACAGGTCATGCAGTTTGACAATTTAACCGATCTTTGCAGATCGTTAACGTTTCATTCTTTGCTGATTATGTCGTATCAAATGACGGCTTGCGGTCGCAGAGAGTGCCCTGAAATCTATTCGTTTGTTGTATCACTCTAAAGTTCAGTTGGAGTAAAACTTAGATGTCATTGCAGTTCGTGTTTGACACATGAGGTTTTCAATTCCTGATCCAATTTCACGTTGACACGATTTAAAACGATGCTTGCCGGTTCTGAATTATCTTAAAACAATCCAAATTCGAACGATTTATGGAAAGCTGATTTCCGAATTCATTCTAATCGTAAGAAAAAAAACTTGATCACACACACACACATATACATACATACATACACACATCCATACGTTCATCCGAAAATGGTCGGAGGTGATCCTCTAGATCATGAAGCGTCGAAATCTAGTGAAAATTCAACTTTTCACTTTTGGTATGATTACGATTTACTGTCTTTTTTTTCTAAAAAAAGAGAAACACAAAGTTAACAAATGTTAGCAATGTTAAAATAGTGTTCAGTAGGACGATCGGAGAGCAGCTGGTGGTTATGCAACGAAACAAAGGAACAAAATGCTCCACGGTATTTTATTTTACTTCGCTTTATTCCTCTTTCATAGAGGAGGCTCTCGTGAGTGGTAGAGACTCAAACCCGAGACCTCTTATGGTCTCCTTTTCTCGAGTTTTTTCTTGCTCCTGTTTCGAATATGAAATGAAAAAAGTCTCGTTCTCGCTTATGACCTCTTCGCGGTCTACAATATAAACGCTCGACGGCTCACGTAAGTGGTACACGCGTGGCCGTTGAGACTGCAGGGGAAAGAAAAAAGATGTCGTTTCTACTTTTTAACGATCCTTTCCCGTACCCGTATACATATATTATAGGTTTATATTATATACGGAATAAGAATTTTAGATCAGATTGAACTATGGACCTCTTTGTCTTACGCAGTGGAACGACACAAAATTTTTGAGCATAATATGACCGAATTCGAATCAAACTTTTCAGGTTTTTCGCGCAAATGCTGTCATGAAGAAAAGTAAAGTTTCAGTATGGAACATTTCTCAAATTTTTTTTATCAGTATTAAGGGGTTACACGCAGTCAGTGGACTGAAAAAAGCGATTTTTCAAGGATTTTCCATGAAGGGACATTTCAATTTGTTAATATAAAAATTGATATACATATTGGAGTACCGTTGAGCTTCGTTCTAATATTTTTTATTTGTAAATTCACCCATTCACCCATGTATCGAATACATCAAATGTGATACAAAACTTTTGATGCCTTCATTATTTGTGATAACAAAATTGTCACCACCTCGGCTTTCCAAAACTTCATGACTGTCTATGAAAATTCTCTACATAGTTGGGCCAAGTTGAGTAAAATTAGCTTTTCATTCATCTTGCGCATCGTTTTATTACACAGAATGGTCTTCTTACGAGAAAAAGTTTACTACAAAACTTCAACGGTTCAAAAGGGGTAAGATGATGCTGACATTTTTTGATTTGTGAATTGCGCGATTTTCGCAATTTTTGGAGTACTTAGTGATTTCAAATAGGGAACACATATTTCGACTATAACTGATTGATAGTGAGATTGAAGACGAATTCAAAATCGTAAAACAAATACATTTGATTTTTCAAAACTGGTCAAAAAAAATTTCTCAAATTTCAAAAAATGAACAGCTATCCTTTTTCAATACAACCACTTTCCGTCGAAATGAAGCATCAATCCCCATGGTTTGAAAAAAATACGAATTTCTTTTCGAGATGATAAAGCGTCTCCCATAGCCCTTTAATTTCAAAAAAGTAGTGAAATTTTGGGGAATAATGCCCTGTCACAGAAAAAAATGGCCAAGTATTACAATTATTGACATTTTTTAAAAAACAAATATTTTTCATACGTCCTTTAATTTTTCTAAACCCAATATTAGCTGGTCATAGTCAAAATACGTGTTCCCTATCGAAAATAATGCAGTTCTCAAAAAGTCTTGAAAGTAGCACAACCTTCCGGGCTTTATATCAAACTTTGTTTCTATCTCTTCTAATTTCCAAGATATTCGCCCGGTGCGATTAAAAAGGACAACCCTGTATACTTATGATTAGTCCGATTCGCAGCACGATCGTTTCGTTCATGAAATTTTTTAAAACCATCATACAACAGTTGAAAGATTAAAATTCCTTTCATGTTATGTATAGCATTATTCTTGCATTTGAATAATCTGAACGAAGTGCTAACGGCCATACTATTCAAAAGTTCACAGAAGCTAGCCCTATCCCAAATACATCCAACTACACATAGGTAAAAAGCGTAGTGCATTCACATATGCACGTATTGAAATATATTCGTGGAACGGACTCTCTTGTACGCTAGAAAACGAGGCGAGACGGTAACTGTGGGCCACCGTTCAGAAGTACGGACCAAAAATCAGTACCACAACTCGTGAAAGAGCTTCCGGTTTGCATTCAATTCTGCTGAAGAAAGGAGGAATCAGTTACGGAGGAACGAAACGCTCGTGCTATCCCGTCTTTGAAATGTATAATACCTGGTAGTTCAATTGTGGCATAATGATGAATACACACGGGCATGAAAAACTGTATTGATAAAAGCATTACAAGTAAACTCGCACAGCATATAGAACAGCTGGAATGATGCGTTGATGGAATTTTGAAGGCAAATTGACTTTCAAGTAATTTAAAAAGTAGAAATTTCCAAGACAACAGATTCCGGGGTTTGTAAGGTTTCTATATGCTTTTTCAAAATGCATTCGATACATGATTACCCTCTCGATTTTCACACAACTAGCCATGTTATTGCATGCGTTCTAAAATTTAATCATTAATAATTTAAGAATTTTTTACGGAAAACAAAACAACCACCAAACGAACAGACCAAAGTTCACGGAGATTATTGACAAATCGTACTGGGAATGATCAATTCATCAGCAATTCAGATGAATGCCACTTTGTTTACAAAAAAAAAATCGTTAGAATTCCAGTAATTTCTTTGGAATTCAAGATAGAAAATCCATTTGACTCACATCAATATCCGAAATCTATTGAAAAATTATTAACATGTGAGAGCTTAAACATCTACGGTTCTATGATTGAGGAAGACAATTTCATCGACACTAGCGGCTTACCCGATCAAAAATCTAAAACGTTATCCACTCGGTTTTGCAGTGGATTCTGTTGCCATGTTGAATTGAATACGGGTAATAGTAATTATCGAATGTTAAAGTGATTTTATATAAAGCAAGCATGTTTTACGCATTTTTTCATACTTGTGTTCGGTACGTAAGGTAACTGTTTTAGCGATGGTAAGAGTCACGACTGCACATGGGCTATTCCGCGTCAACCGGATCAGTCATCTCTCAGATATTTTTTCAATTTGGCATGTGGATTGTGTAGGGGGAGTTAGATTTTTGTGCCATAGCGCGAATCTCATAATGCAAAATTCGATTTTTTATTAACAATAACAAATTAGACTCCCACTTTTTTCAAAAATTCATAACTTTGGCAAAAAATTAGATACAATATATTTTTTTTTTTCAAATTACGCGGAAAGCTCCATAGAATTTAAAAAAAAATACGAAATCGTAAAAAAAAGTTGTTATCAATTGTTTATTTAACAATTAATTTTTCAAAGATTTTTAAAACAGTGACTGACACGATCAAAAAATTTTTTTAAAATTCTGACATGTTTCTTGAACTGTACTACAACCTGTAAATTAATTCCAGAGGGGTGTTTTTCTTCGTTTTCGAGTAAAAAATCATTAAAGGTGTCGATGCGCGTGAAATTGCGGCGCGCCGAGTCTCTACGTAACGGCGGGCGGCCGGTTGCCGTCCACCGCTACCCCGCGGTGGCGTCGCAGCGTTATTTTAGAGTCATTTTCACGATGTAGGACATGATTGGAGAATCTGAAAAAAATACTGTACCTTCACAAGGCTTGCTCAAAGCGATAAGTGAAGTTTCAAGAATGTGTTTTTATTTTAAAATAAGTAGCAAGTTATGTAATTATTATCATTTATGTGCACTCTCATGGTGTGTAACCGTTATTTTGAATCTCTATAATAAAACGGTGAAAAACACATTCCTGAAACTTCACTTATCGCTTTGAGTAGGCCTTGTGGAGGTACAGTATTTTTTTCAGATTCTCCAATCATGTCCTACATCGTGAAAATGACTCTAAAATAACGCTGCGACGCCGCCGCGGGGTAGCGGTGGACGGCAACCGGCCGCCCGCCGTTACGTAGAGACTCGGCGCGCCGCAATTTCATGCGCATCGACACCTTTAATGATTTTTTACTCGAAAACGAAGAAAAACACCCCTCTGGAATTAATTCACAAGTTGTAGTACAGTTCAAGGAACATGTCAGAATTTTAAAAAAATTTTTTGATCGTGTCAGTCACTGTTTTAAAAATCTTTAAAAAATTAATTGTTACATAAACAATTGATAACAACTTTTTTTTACCATTTCGTATTTTTTTTTAAATTCTATGGAGCTTTCCGCGTAATTTGAAAAAAAATATACATTGTATCTGATTTTTTGCCAAAGTTATGAATTTTTGAAAAAAATGGGAGTCTAATTTGTTATTGTTAATAAAAAATCGAATTTTGCATTATGAGATTCGCGCTTTGGCACAAAAATCTAACTCCCCCTACACAATCCACATGCCAAATTGAAAAAATATCTGAGAGATGACTGATCCGGTTGACGCGGAATAGCCCACATGCGCAGCAAGTTATGGACATTCTGTTGTTTCACGGATGAATGATTCGCCAGCTTGGACGAAATAGGGATGGAAACATGAGCTGAAGAATCGATTCTTGATTCCGATTCTTTTTTCCGAGATTTCGATTCTCAGAATCGATTAATCAATTTCAAGAATCGATTCTTTTAAAGAATCGATTCTGAGTAAGATTTTTCTTTTTTTTAATTAAAATTTTATAAATTTTTTTTTTTTTTAAATAAAACTTGTAAAATAAGGTTAAAGGTACAATAAAATGTAAATTTATAAAATATTATATTTTATTAAAAAAGTAACATTTGAAAACATTAATAAGACTAGTATTTTTTCATTCAATATTGATGCTACAGTGTCATTACTCCGGTTTTAAAATAAATTATAGAATCGATCGCTAAGAATCGATTCTAGATCGATTCTGATAACTGGGAATCGAATCTAAAGAATCGAGTTTTTTGACCACAGAATCGATTCTCGGGTAGAATCGGAATCGATTTTACCATCCCTAGGACGAAACTGTCGCCAACACATAATTACAATTTCCACTAAAGATATTATAGAACATTTTATATTTACTGAAGTAGTTGGTAATACAGTAATTGTGGCGATCTCGGTGAAATCATGAATACAACATTAAAAAAAAAAGAAAAAAAAATTTTGCGTTATATACTTTTTTCCTATTGTTGAGGTATCGCTTTGGTCCAAATCTTACGAATATTGAGTGGAGGGTGATACTAAGTGTCCATACCCTGATGCGCAGAGTACAATAAAGCTCATTTATAGATCCTAGGAGTTAAAAGTGGCCTTTTCTGTACTTCGCGCATTCACAGTCGCAAACAAATCTGACATTACGCGACGCTAACCTCAATCTTGTGCTTCGTGAAAAACGCAGGTATCAAAAGTCGTCTGTGACAAGGAGGCAAAGGTCTTTACATCCCGGGCATTTGCAATATTCGTCTTCGGCTTGCACAAGCATTATGCTCACCTACAACTCATATTGCAAACATAAACTTGGCCCAAAAACACTGCGTTTGTTACACGATAAACTTTTCTCATCTCCAATGCAGTGGTTTGAGAACGGGTCTTATTGAAAACCGGCCGGTTACTTTGTATACTGCAATTATCCAGCCGCAGTGTTTCGAGGTTTGAAACAAAAGATTGCAGGAACACCCTACATATTATTTCCACAGGCATACACAGGTGTGCATTGTAGTATGTATAATATAGATCTATGTAGCTTACCAAGCAGTGCGGCATCCCTGCGCCGTCCTGTTTGTTTTTACACGTGTACCGCAGCTCTAGTTGTATGGTTTGAGGTTGCGTATGCATATGTATATTTGGGTACAATGAATCTGAGACGGCTAATTTTTTACACTAGACAGTTATGTTGGCCACACTGGGAAAGCTACAGCGCCTCAGTCGGCCGAGCGCGAAACAAACTCAATCTCAATAAACGTAACATAACCCATGACCGTCGAATCTAACCTTAGAATACTGCGGGAATAATGACTTGTTGGATTGACACATATTCTACGGTTAGATTCCACGGTCATGGTTTATGTTACCTTTATTGAGATTGAGTTTTTTTTTCGCGCTCGGTCGACTGTGGCGCTGCAGGTTTCTCTGTGTTGCCAACATAACTGTCTGGTGTAAAAAATTAGACGTATCAGATTCATTGTCCCCGAGTGTACATCCGTACGTACGTGTATATTGCAGGCGTGTAAAAATATATCGGTGCACAGAAGGCTTGCAAACAATTTTACGCGCATGAATTAACCGCGCGCAGCTTTTCTATGGTTGTAGGTACATCATGCAGATGCTTCCGTGCACATTTTCACGCCTGTCTTTCACTTCTGTAACTGTGTATATAACGCATACACCAGTCTTCGTTTATTTATTTATGTTTTTTCACACATTTCCTTCACCACTCTCGTATCCCTGGTGCCTATACTTCCTCCCTCGACTAAATATCGCATGTTGTGTGGTGAAATGCCATCTCGATAATTCATTCGCCGCTTTAGCTGTTGACAGATTAACATCATTTCATCATCGCCTTTCGGACAGATATCGGATGCTCATTTTTAAAGTTGGATAGACATTTTCTGAAATTTCCGCGGCACAGATTTTTCTCAGTACAACGCTACATAATTCAACATTTTAGAAAGATCTTTTTGAATTCGGTTTATTCACTTTTAAATGGTTGCAGTTTACGGACTGAGAAAGAGTTGCGTGTTGCGTATAGGGTATTCCATGCCAAATCACTCAGCATGTGACTTTGATCATTTTGGATTGTTTTTTATAACAACTATTGTTTTTACAAATTATTTAAGATACGTCAAAAGGCGTAAAGTCGTAATTTCTGAGAATACCAACACAAATACAAAAATATATAGTTATGGTGGTCTAATCTACTGGGCCAGACACTTTTTTAATTTTGTGGTTATATTTTTAATTTTCTACTACTACTAGTACAAGTTACAAATCATTAAGTGACTTATTATCCGAGTTCTCGTTATTCTTTTCACAACTGACAAAGCTAGGATATATTTCTTTGTCAATAATAGAAGAGAAATTAAACGGATTGGATTTTAGAATAGAAATGAAAAGGTGAAAAAAAAATACGAAATGATCGAATCGGGCTAAGCATCAAATCGTCGACTAGATTTTGGTTTTTTGCGAGCCGTGCACGCCTAGATAACAAGGCGAGGGAATGGCGAAACAGAACTGATACTCGTTGTTTTTTCATAACAGTCAATAGCGAAGTGACACATCGCACTGCAGGGCTCGCCCCTCAAGGATATCGAGTTCTCATTCATCCAGAAGCAATTTATTAGTCCTGCGATATAGAACGACACGCTTATGCTAATGGCCGCAGGGTTTATGTATTATACACGCATGGCTGCTACTTGTCTGAATACCCATTTAATTGAGTAGTCGGATAATCGTGCTGTAACGCAAATTAAGCTGAGCTGTTAATGAGCCTAGCTTAAATATTTTATCAGTTGCCTGTCCCGGTGGATGCGATTTAATTTATTCGTTAGACTTATACCTGGTTATGTATTTATACGGGTTGAAAACTTGAATTGTACTTCAGGAATACACGAAACGATGAGGTGCACCGATTCGTTTTACGACCGGAATAAAGCGCCCAAGAGCGAATGACAGGTAAAGTGCATTCCCGGACCCGCCAGTTAATTCGGGAACCTTGATATTGCCACTTCAGGTTTCCATCGATGGTGAAATCTTCACTACTAAACTATACTTACCATCATTTTGTTTGACGTGAAGCAGTGCACGATAGCCAGTGACTGCTAAAAATTATTTTATCCCTGCAATAAAATAATCGGCTGTTCTGCGCTATTTCGTGCCAAATATTTTTTAATTATCATGCGAGATATTTTCATTCCTGTGTGGTTTTTATGTTGTGATGCAGGTAAAGTTCGGTTTTAACTTGCACGGAATTATTTGCACGATGCAAACTGCGGACGGCAGTCATCATTGCCATGATATAAACATCGATGTATGTGATTCTTAGGCAAATTGAATAGATCGGCCGTGTGACAAGACTGACGACGCATGTATTTATGCATCGAAGGGCCGCGTGTTCAAACTTCACAACGAACTTTATCCTATGTGATGTTAATTCAAATATGTACTCCAAGGAGAAAGTGCGTGAGACTTTGTGTTCAATAAATTCTTCAAGTTAAGTAAGACAACTTTTTGAAAGTGCGTCGTTACTACACGCTCGATTGTACGGGAAATTATAATGCACGTAATTGTGCCACAAAGGATTGCACCAGGCCAAATTATACTATAAAAAATTATACCGTCAAGAATAATACTACAAAAAATGCACAAAACGATACCACCTGAAATCATATCGCACAAAAGCATTTCACACAAAATAAGTTCTATGCATAGATGAGCAGCCTCCAAATATATTTCTACTTAAAATACTCACAATAAATATCCGAGTCCTGATGTACTTCATACTTTGCGAAATACAAAATAATAATATTAGTACAAATTTATTTTGTACATTTGGAAATAAAAAATATTCAGTACGAATGTATTTTGTACTTTGTGAAACAGGAAATACTAATTAAAATTGCATTGTTAATGTCAAGACTCACATGCTAATTTGGCATTTTGTGACGTTCTTAAGAGATCGTCTCAGTATGAAATTTTCAAAAAATTGTTTTTTTTTTTTTTTTTGCATTATCGTATAGTATACACTGTTCTAAATATTCTCTCAAATTTTTAAATCGAAATTCAAATTATTACGGTCGCTACAGCGTTTCTTGTAGAAAGGGAACGGTTTTTCTACCTGCGCGTGTACTAAGATGCTTAGGTTCTATAACCTTGCAGAATAAACTGTCCAAGCATTTCAGTTCGTTTTTGAAATCCACCGCGGATAGACGTACGAGAGAAACCCCCAAGAAAAAAATCAAGACCTGGCATCGCCGATTGATCGTAAGTAAACGATTTACATAAACTTTTCCAACTTCAATCTTTAAACGCGTTTTTCTCAGAATGGTGTTTTTCAAAACGGTTTCCACTCTCAAAGGAAGAGTTTCAAAGATATCTAGTTCCAATTTCGGAAGAACATTTTAAACGTCATTCTTTATCGCGCTATGGAAGCTTTTTTTTTTTTTGAAAACTTCCTATTTTTTTTTTACGAAAAACTGTCGAAAAAAAGGGCCACATTCGACACTTTTTGTTCAAACCGCCGCCATTTTGTCAAATTTGAAAAAAAAAACCCCTCCATAGCGCGATAGCGACTTTCCTACAGATCAATAATCTTTTTGAAATTTTTTTTTCAGATCAAAATTGCGGCCGTCATCGTGGAAACCGTGCAGCACCTTTTTTTTCACGTGAAATTACAACAATTCATACAACAATGATGCACTCAATAAATAAACTTTAAAAAAATCATTTTGTATTCTTCATAAACGTATTTATTTATAAAAAAAAACCGGACCGATCAGTTTATTTGAACATTAAAAAAAAAATTCGCGAAAATCAGTGATTTTTCGGAGGGTCACACTGAGACGATCCCTTAAATACCTGAAAAATATTTTGTGTGAGAAAATTATTCCGTGTAAATTCAAAATAGTAGAAGAATAGTTGCAACGTAAATTTTGCAGGTAAAGAATTGATTTATTTCAAGAAACGTATAACGGTAAAAATTTTAGATACATCAATTAAACTGCTGCCATGGTCGATACAACTGCGTAAATTTAAAATGATAAGATCACATATAATTATATTTAACAGAGAAAAATTTCGATGATATTCGTGACCAGGCAGGTGAGTTATGAGGAGAGATTCTCCGCAATACTATTTGTAGATATTAATAAGAAAAAAGAAAGAAATACAATTGGTGTGCCGTTCATGTCAATTGAGCTGAATTTGAAATACATACGATTCTTTGTCACATCGACAATGAAACTGTAAGATTTGAATATCATGAAAAATTTCGAGCCGTTTTTTTCTCTACAGAATCCTCATTTTTTGATAATGGTTAAAGGAAATATACTTGTTATCAGTTTGCAATTCGTCGCAAATAACTGAATAGTTGAAAAAACACCCAACCTTACAATTAGACGATTAGTAGAGAATGTGTTGAAAAATTTATTAATCTAGTCTTAGGTTTGAAGAAGATATTTTTGACAAAATATATATCAACGCAATTTCAGAATTTTTATAGCATGCATAATTGAGTGTTTTTATTATAGTATAGTCATTCAGCATCTACGATAAGAATTAATTTCTATGTTGCGAAATAAATTAAGCGTTTCATCCATTTTTATTTCTCGAACAAATCCAGTTCAGTACTGCAGCTCAACTGGCAGTACAACAGAAATCATCGTGAACGACACTCATCGCATTTATTGAGTTTTTCACTTTCTAACCATATGCTGCTACCTCGTACCAGAATTGAAGTTCAGTTTTATCTTTGTCGAGCGACATAGCAGTTGAGCGAGGATAAAATGAATGCCTTGAAAGTTCCGAGCGATCCCTACTTGATCAACTGACAAGTTATCAGAGTTTTACTAATCACGTTCAATTCTGAATGAAAAATCTGTCTGATTTTGCAAATATTATATATTTAAATACATGAGAATATTTGAAAGTTTCTTATTTCATTCAATATCTCGCAAACTAAAATCTTATGCAACAGTTGGTAAGAATGAACCTTGCGATGTCAGAGTTGCTCGGCCGGTATCTCGCTTCGCTGTAGTAACGTCTGGCGGTCCCTGCAGAGGTCTTGACTATGTTCCACTCGGTTAAATACCTCGGTCCCTCAGTCAGGGCAGGTAGGGTCCGGCACGCCAAACTAGATACAGCTTCTCTATTCCGTTTAGTCGTAAGTGAAATGAGAAATTATGAATGGGTTATTTGAAATTATCAAAACCGTGCTAAAAATACTCATTTGATTTTTCGATTTATGCGGTATACGTTCAAATAAGCAGAAAATATTGATTTTTGTAGGTAGGGATTTATTTTTTACATCACTTTTCTTTCTGTGCGCTACGCTAAGACTAAATCGAATAGACAAGCTGTACCCGTATTCCGGTGACCGCTGTCGAGAACTAAGCTGTAAAAAAGAACATGAAATTTACAATGCATTTACTATACTGTACTATGTCACATGGAATTCACAAACCAGCTGTCTAAAATGGAAATTTGTATACATGGCAAATACATTATGAATGTAAAAAAATGCGCCAAGTACGTATTTTTAGACTTAGGTGGGTAGAAAGTAGAGCGCAAATACGAGTCGCCAATCTTTGCTGTCAAATGTGAAAATAAAGCCAAGTACTATATATGCGCCTCGCAAGAATGGGTCGTGAGTTTGGATCTCACTGCTTCGTCCAGTGATATCGAAAAATCGTTCCACAGTTACATTAGGGTGGTTCTCATTTAGAATGTTGACGAATTTATTCCGGATCACCCCACCAAATCAACTATAAATAATTGAAAACCAATTCACAATTTTTTTCAGATTTTTATATCAACTGTAACCTGTGCCTGTAAGTGGAAGGATTTCCCAGTTTAAAATACACGTGTTTCGGACACGTTGTTAGTATATATTTTACTGTAAGAGTAATAATTTTCGAAAAAATCCATGAATGTGAGGTTCTGTGAGCATGAGTGCAACTATCTGAGAAAAATTTCACATCATCATACCAGGTAATATAGACAATTGCATTTCTTATAAATAAAAATAAAAAGTCAAATTTCTAGGGTGTGCAATTCGTCGAGATTGGTTGGTATGGTGGGGTGAATTTTTTCTCAGATAGTAGCACTAATACTCACTAAATCTTCGCAATTACAGATTGATTCGAACATCGTCACTCTTACAATAAAATATATGCTGAGAATGTATCTGAAACAAGTGTATTTTAAATGGTGATATCCATCCATTTACAGGCACGGGTTGGAATTGATATAAAAATCTGAAAGAATTAGGAAATTGTTTTTGAATTATTTATAGTTGATTAGTGGCGTGGTCTGAAAAAAAATCATCAACACCCTAAGTAGAGATCACCCTAAGTTACATACTTGTCTGAACTAAGGGTGTTCTCTAGTCGAATGCGATATTTTGCATATATCTCCAAATATCGCAGTCCACGTATCTCAAACGCGAAAAAGAGAAAACAACCCCATTCTATACGCAATTCTGAATAAAAACACTACAATTCATTCTCACTTGAAGTAGAAATACAGAAATGGCATGATATCCAAAATTTACAATTGTGCTTTCGTAGAATCCATGCTATTTCTTTATTATATTGGATTGATTAAAATGAGACACCCTGTATATATAACGTTAACGTCAAAATCGCTCGAGGCACCCCCGTAAAATCGGTCATTAGTACGAAATTGAACACAGAAGCGGGTATTTCGAGATGCTGAAAATTATGTTGCTTTCTTTCAAAAACATAATACATTGTTATATACATGATTATATTAATATTTCGTAGCTAGTTAAATTTGGTGTAAAATGTCGACAGAAACATTTATGACCGTTCGTCAAGCTTGTATTTAATACGTTACATCCAAGGCTTGTACCTACGTTACATAGTTAGGTCGAATTGCGGTCGTGCTGTTATTTATGATGCATGACAAATGTACGAGAGAATCCTGTACTGACCGTTTATTACGTGCACCGGTCATTATACATATACATACATAATGAATGACTACGAGACAAGAAATATGTCGCATTTGAATAGTTAATACGTAATTACCCGTAATTTCAGTCTTTTCGCTTGTTGTTGGTATCCAGATGTAAAAACTACATTCATGGAATTTCCGCAACTTAGAAACAACCGGGTGGAAGTTCTCATATACCCACGAAAATGAGTTGCAACGTCGTTCGATACAGCAAAATGTATGCTATGCATGGCACTTAACGGGAACTTATATTCCCGCCACAAAGCGTGGTTTAATGGTGGCAAATGATAGCGTTACTGAAAATATCAACCACTGATCGCCAAATAGACTAGATAGTGGACGGGTACCCTGTCTACATGTTACAGCCTGGAACCATTGGGAGGCGGATGAAGGGCCGGGGGGTCGGCGGAAAGGACAATATTGGGGCTCTTTAGAAGCGGGAAATTTGATCGGATATACGGTTCAAAGCTTAGTTTATTCACACGTTGCCAAATGTTTTGAGTAAATTTGAAAACTTTATTCAGTATGTGGTTACCTCTACAGTAGTTCGACTGTACATATAACAAAAAAACGCGTATTTTTTTAAAAGACCGGTCATTCGGGATTAAAACCAGCCGATTTAAATAGAATTCTAATGAAAAAAAGGATATTGGTTATGGACGATGGAAATATTATTTCTGACCTTTAAGCTTTTATTTTGTATTTTTAGCATCAATTGAATTGTTTTATTTCAGTAACACATACGGTGTAAATTTATCAGTATCAGTGATCAAATACATTATAAAACAGTGGAAAACAAAAAATAAATCGGCACAAAGAGGTTCATTACTTACAAATAGGCTGTTTGACAACTGAGTAACAATTTTAAGCAAGGGCAAAAGCTAACCTGTGATTTGTTCTCTTGCGGCTTCAACATTTTCCACAACACGAATACTTTACTATTTTTATTAATTTGCTAACCTTTTTCCTAGTTTCAGGCACTAGGCTTTACCGTTTATCGCAATTCGTTAACTTGCTCACTTCTATTTTATTTTCCGCCACCATCGAGCTGGTTTCAGATTTGAACTGCTTTTGAAACGGACCCGTAAAAACTGCAAATGGCGCTGATCAATTAGGTCCACTCAGCGGCGCCAGTTCACTATCCAGTCAATACAGAGATCAGTGATATCAGCACCGTATCGACGGTCGAATTACAAGTGGAAATATAGGTTACTAGTGGATTAGCCTACACATTACTTCGCTGTAACGGAAGGTAAACTATCTCCCATGGGAATACCAAATGTATTTTGTGGGAAATCGGTATTAAACCAACTGAGCGGTTCCACTTATTCTAATGCGATAAATTGTTTGGCCAGATGTCATGTGCATGCAAAGTTTGAAACAAGCATTTGGGGCGATTGTGACGGTAATGAAGATGCAGAAACGTAATCAGAAGCCTTGGCATTGAATCACGGAATCACGCAACGGTGATAGGAAGGAGCGTAAAAAGGGTGCTCTTTAGACTTGATATCCTGTGGCGCTTAGACCTCCCAGGGCCAGGGCCAAGTAACTAGAAATCACGTTAATTTGAGTGACGCGAAGATTGCTCTAAAAAACTTTCGTGTAACTTCTTGCACTTTTACTAGAGGTTTCGCTCCTATGGCAGAGAACCAGCAGTTTCGCAAAACCCTCAAGCAGTTGTATTAAATTGGTCGATCCACGAACCTTCGCACAGCTTTGCAAGAAAAAAAATCGATTTTGATGTATGCAATTTTGAAAAATTATAGCGTACACAGACTGGGTGATAAAAATACTTAAAATTTAAGATCTCTAGACCTTACTGTTTACACGAAACTCGTTGATCACTGTCATCACTATTTACAAGTTTTTGCACTCCCTGTCGTTGGCAATAAATATATCCGCATATGTCTTTTGTGTAAGAAATTCTGGTCTTTCTAAATATGAAATCTGTTCTAAGGTAAAATATCCTCAGAAATAAGTGCTAGGAAAAATGTTTTTCATCCCGACTGAGCCATAATGTTGACTTTTTTGACCTGAAAAGTGGGACGAAAGTAGCATATTATTCCCTCTTAACTTTTCAGTAAAATGAGATTTGCGGGAAACATGGCCTCAAATTATTTTTTGATTTTTTTCTCCTTTTTTTTTTTTTTTATTTAGCGTCGACAGTTCGCCTTCGGCGAAGAAAGAGTAGTGATGAAGGTTCAAAAAGTTGGTCAAACTGGCCATACGTATTGTTATAAAATTTCAATAATATTCTACCTGCCAAACTCATAAAATGATCACACTTACGTACGAATAAAAGAATTATAATGAGTTTAAATCTAAAATTTTTAAAGTACTCAGTAAACTCGTAACCCTTCCATGAGTGAAGTTGAAATTTATCACATTCCTTGGTTTAAAGAAGGATTTAAATATGAGTATACACATTGATATAAGATGATTGTGCGACGTTCAATGGCCTATTTTTTTTATTTAATGACACATCGAATATATGTCCGCCCTCTCCCTCCAGCTCCAGCCGACCAGCACCCATATATTAATCGTATGCATTTTTGAAAATACATTTTCTCATGATTAATCTACGTTCTCAATTTTAAACCCAATATTGCGAAAGATATATGGAGTGCCTATTTTCAAGTTAATAATGTGGCCGGAGTTGAGTCAGAAATCAAATATTATATGAAACACAGGAATACAAGTCGACAAATCTCTTGGTTCGCTCGGGCAGTAAACCTACATGCGGGAATAATCTCCGTCTTTATTCCCTTGTTACATAACGTACTATTTTCTTGAATTCTGAGGCTTGTTTATTTGAAGAGCGATGTGTGTAAAAGTACACATTTTGGAAGGCATCTTGATGATTTTGAAGTTTCTAGAGTCTTAAAAATTGAAAGATTTTCATATCTTAGCATGCAATAAAATATATCCAAATGCAGGCGAATCGAAATTTTCATCCCGAAAAGCTATCCTAAGGTTCGTGAATCGGCTCACACACACAGTGAGCTGCCAGACTGCATTGATGAGTTTTGGTAATTTCATACTTTTTTTGAAAGAAAATGGCTGCAACGAAGCTAACAGAATGCCCAAATCGACGATTAATTTGTTTGTGGTAACGATAATACGATAAGAACGATAAATCAAGGCCGTCGATTAATCGTACATTCCTGGTTTCTAGTTTTTCAATTCAACGTGTTATTACTGTAAGGACGTAACTATCAATGATTATGTAAATGTAGAAGAGGAGAACAATCAGTAATTTTATTATATTTAGGAATTTCTCAAATTTTGTAAACTGCCTTCCTTGTGTTTTTTCTAAATGAAATCTCAAGATTTCATCCCCATTGCACCCTCCCCCCTCCTCGCGGGTAAAGTTGAGAGTAAAAGTAAGATTCCCAACTTCAAAGCGGAGCAAAATATGTTCGCACAAGTTCACGCTGTTACACGGGAAATACACTAGATGGGAATCCATTCCAATAAAGAAACAGTAGTTTCATATCCTGAAATATGTATCTTTATTTTATTCCAACCACGAATTTACTAATTTTCAAACTTGAAATAAACTTTTTGTGACGATATTATAAATTCAAAAGTGCCCGCGAAATGTTGCTTAGCACAACCATCTCGATTTAGGCGTCAGGCGGGAGAAACGGCTCAGAATTTGAGAGAGTCTACGGGAAGACACCCAACCAACCGGTTTATAATTCCCCGTAGTGATTGTTTAATCATTGTAAACAATAATTCAAATTAAATTAACACATCGACATCGCCAGTAAATAGCCGTACGAATCTTATCGTGTAAGTCAAAAATAAAAAACAAAACTAAGTCACGAGATCCAAGGAATCAACAATTTTTACAAACTTCTTCGCATTACGGAATCGCCGCGAAGAAAACTTAAGACCGTGGATTCCAAATTTTATCGAAAGATTCGCAAAATCACACGGACAATTACACGACGGAGCTGCTGCCGAGTATTAAATCAAGGGATAAGTGATTTTTAATATATTTATGACTGACCAACTTTTTACATTATCACTATAGACAATTTTATATCCCAGTGTGAATTCCGGCGTATTTTATCTTAATTTATTTGTGAATGTTTGGAATGAATGTGTAATTTTAATCGTTAGAACAATGGACAGGATTTAAAGAGTTTTTAAATGTTATTTATATTTTAGTTATATTTCATCTACATTTTAGTTATATTTTATTTAAATTTTATTTATTTTTAACTCACGTTTTATTCATGTTATCTATATTTCAATAATGTTTTATTTATATTTAATTTTTTCCATTTATAGTCAATGTCATATTTATTATCGTACTCTTAATTTTTTTTTTTTTTTGTAAGCCTGTCCATTTATTTCATATTTTTTCTTTTATGTTGACAATAGACTCAAATTCTTCACCGTCCCCTTATTGACATATGTTTTGGACCCCCACATTAATCAGAATATAGGCAAAAACAATTATTTACACTTCTATATTTCACATAATCTAAATACTAGCTCACAGTTCTTTGTACTATAAATAAAAGCTCACATGTACACCTACCGAGGTAGATTCTGACTGATGCAAGGCTGCTAATGTCGTTTGCCACCATCCATTTAACCTGTATAGCAGGCGACACGGATGGCCTTAAATCGGCCATCCACATCCGGAAGTGTATAATTAGCTCAACAATCTGTGAACATTTCTGACACTCGCCGAACCAGAAATTTAATTACTTGTTAAAAACCGTCGTCACTTTTTGGATAATGACAATCGCGACGAGCTCAATATACGTATAATTAAAAAAACATATTGCAGTTCGCCATGTATCGAGTGATTAGTTATTGCTTAGCTCATATTGTAGAACTCTTTTCTTGTATTCTGAGTTAAATGTAGAATGAGTTTTCAAAATAAGCATACACACAATAAGCAAATATGAAATACCGAAATTGTATAGATGACAGAAAAACATTACTTGTGGAGTTGCAATTTGCGTCGGAATCGGCAGATTGGTTCCGTGCACGTGGATAAACACACCAATCTTCCTTAATGAGATCCGCTGCCTTTTCTGCGATCATAATTACTGGAGCGTTGGTATTGCCAGATACTATGTTTGGCATTATTGAAGCGTCCACTACTCGAAGACCTTCCACCCCGCGGACTCGCAGGCGGGGATCAACTACGGCCATTCCATCGTCATCGGGGCCCATTTTACAAGTTGAAGTTGGATGGTAAATCGTCAGCGAATAGAATCGTGAGTAGCAGCGCCAATAGTCGTGAGATGGAAAATTTAAGTGCGCACAGTCGGAAATCAAATTGGGATTAGCTGTTGCGTTAAGTTTCTTCATAGTCGGAGTCTGGCTAAAATTGTAGACAACAACGGCTCCTTCTGCCTGTAATACGCGATATCGATCAATACGTATCAAAACGTATAAATATATTGTCGGTTAGAGTATTAGAACTTCACCCTCAGTTTGCATATCAATTTTACAGAGGAGATTGATTTTTTTTCCCGCAACGAGAAAATTTCGACAAAATGAAACTTAATCGATGCTACTGTGAATAAAGAAATGGATAATTTTTTCGTCAACACGTGGCCCGAAAATGAGTAACATCAGCTCTTACCCCGAAGTGAGATTTTTACTTTACAATCGAAGCTCTTTCGGCGAATACCAAATCTTTGGAAATGATGCAAATGAAGAGAAAAATTGTACTTTCTTTTTCAAATTTAATATACAGCACGGAACCAGACCCTCTGCCACTGAAGATTATTAACTTACCAAAACATCCAAATCATGTGGGTCATCGAAGTAATTTGGAACTATAATCGGAGGGCTTGTAATATTACTATTTCTCAGTTTGATGTAACCTCTGCTCTTTGGGTGCAATAACAATGTTATTACACCGTATGAATCATTACCGATGATATCTGCATTCAAACTGTCGTAGAAGTCTGTTCTCACACCGAAACCGTGCTCAATACCTGCTTTATTCAAATTATCAGCCGTTGATCCCAAGAACAATTGGATATCTGGATAATCCTCGGAACTGTTCGCATACCTGAAAGCATCAACTGATAAAATAGCACAGATCTATACGTGGTTAAAGCATTGTGCACGTGCGAGGTTGATACGAAAGCTTTTTTCGCGTATATCTATATCAATTGCTATGAAAAGAAAATCTTCAGCAAGACGCTTGGTTCATTGTCTAGTCACAAATCTTACAGATTTTGGACTTAAACTGATTTAACTTGTGTACGTGAAATCTACTGTCGGCGATGTAAAAGTCTACTTGCCATTAAAATATATTCTTGCTAAGTAATTATCAATGCAATTACCTTGTATTTATAAATGCCAGTACTTCGGACAATGAAGCATCGTACAGTGGACCTTCACGTTGGATCAAAAACTGTTCTGCAGCTGAAAATGTCGATGTTGACAGATTATATGGTGGATCAATCAAGTAGGTAAGTCCGCCGAGTGCGACATGGTCCTGAAGATTTTGCCCAACTCCAGGGCTATCGAGAATAACGCGGATTCCAATCTCCTCTAGATCCTTTTTCGGACCAATTCCTGAGAGCATAAGTAGCTGAGGTGATTGTACACTACCCGCAGATAGTATCACCTCATTCTTAGCACGAACGGTGTACCTTACGTTCTCTCGAACAAACTCGACGCCGTAAGCTTTTTTCGTCGTTTCATTTATCAAAATCTTATGAACCATTGAATTTGTGCTGATGTGAAGATTTGATCGATTAGATATGGAGCGAAGGTAAGCTTTCGCCACGCTGCATCTGAGGCCATTTTGAAGAGTGCCTTGTGGATACGCAGCTCCAGTTTGCGTCTCTCCGTTGGAATCCACTTCGTCGTAACCCATTTCCTGAATGGCCTTCATGAAATAACTTCCAATCGGATGCTTGTATTTGTAAGTTTCCACGGTGAGATAGCCCTTGGTTCCGTGATAAGGTGATTCACGAAGATCGGAAATCGAGATGTTCTCTGATTTTATAAAATATGGCAAAATATCATCGTATCCCCATCCTGGATTGCCCAGGTCTCGCCACATGTCGTAATCCTTACGGTTTGCCCGTACATATAGCATATAATTGATAGCACTGCTACCACCAAGTGTCTTGCCTCTGGGCCAACTGCACTGATTGTTAATCATGCCTTTGCAATAGTTAGTTGAAGGTTCAGTCTTGAACGCCCAGTCCATGTAAGTACGTTGAATACTAAGGAACATCGCGGGTATCTCAGATATGACCGCTTCGTCGTCGCCAGCTTCCAGTAGCAAAACATTCCAGTCTGCATTCTCTGTTAATCTGTTGGCAAGTACACCGCCTGCAGATCCGCCACCAATTATCACAAAGTCATAAGTGCTAAGCATGTCTTCCGGAGACACAACGCGTACTCTGTTGTCCCTATCGACGATGTCTGGTCGCATGAACATTATCAGAAGTTCTAAAAATGCCATAAACCCAACCATTGATCCGATGGATAAAGCTGTTCGAAGGCCCTCGAAACTCCATTGTATCAGTGGAGCTGATATCGTGGTTTCTATACATCGTGGAATTTCTATCGCCATGGCGTTTTATCACCAAGAATTCTTTCACTGTATCAAAAACAAAGAATATAGTTATTACTTTTCCCGTAACTGAAAATGGTATCGTACTATTTGTTCCAAATGATCATCGATTGCAAAAATCATTTTCGTACAGTGAGAAATCATGTGCATTAGGGTGAGCCAAAAAAACTAACCTATCGAATCTATGGTCTTAAAAGGACCTATTTATTGAGAAAAAAATTCTCTCATTCGGAAAAATTTTTAGCTCAATTTTAAAAGGTGTCGCTGGCCACTTGAAATTTCCCATCTAAATAACACACAAAAAAAAAAAAAAATTCATTCAAAATGCTGTAACTATTGAACCGTTTGAATTGAAAAAATTTTCCAAGCATATTATGGCAAGGCATTAAATTCTCTAAAAAAAGACCCTGGAGTTGATTTTTTAGACTCCAAATTCGTATACTTACGGGCCGTGAAATTCGTAGAAGAGCGGAAATATGCAGTATAGCGTTAATACAAAATTACTATCGAACTTTAACAAAAAATTAGGAACAAAAACAATGTAGTTTGCAAGTAGTACAATTACATCGCTACCAATATCCTAATTGTAACAAACAAAGTTTTAGCAACAATTAAAAAGAATATTAATGTTCAAAAGTGCAATAAAAAATAAATAAATGAGTTGAAGCTCTACTTCTTTGACGAATCTAGTTTATAAACAACATTTTTCACACACCTTATTTCATTTTAGTTTAACTTTTTTCATTTCTTATGGATACTTTCAACCACAGAGCCCTAAAACTGCATATTTCTGCTTCTATTCGACTTTCACGCCTCGTAAGTATGTGCATTTTTGAGTCTAGAAAATCAACTTGGAGGTCTTTTTTTAGAGAATTTAATGCCCTACAAGAATATGGCTTGCAAATTTTTTGCGTGTTCTTTAAATGGGAAATTTCAAATGGCCAGCGACACCTTTTAAAATTGAGCTATAAATTTTTCCAAACGAGAGAATTTTTTTTTCAGGAAATAGGTCCTTTTAAAACCATAGATTCGATAGGTTAGTTTTTATGGCTCACCCTCATGTGCATGTATGTACACTTTGGGACAATGAATCTGAGACGGCTAATTTTTTACACTACAGTTATGTTGGCAACACAGGGAAACCTACAGCGCTACAGTCGGCCGAGCACGAAACAAACTCAATCTCAATAAACATATAATAACCCACGACTGTTGAATCTAATCTTAGGATTGTAATCCAACACATCATTATGCCCGCGGTATTCTAAGTCTCTATCTTTTTCAATTTACTAGAAACTACTCAAATGCCATCTGATTCCGCTATAGTAATTTAAGTTTTATCGTTCATGTAAATCATATACTAAAGATAAGTGATCAGCTCTAACCCTAATTTATTTACATCGCAACGCATAACTGTGTTTAACACAAAAAAAAACAGTGTGATTTAAAAAAGTGCTAAAATAAAAGTTTAAAACAATGGATGACTTAAAAAAAATTTTAACTCCACCACAATTAATTGATTCAGCTAAAAATGCGACAACAAATTTACTACCAGAAGTGTCAAAAGAAAAATACACGAATGCTTACGACAAATTGATGTCTTGGAGAACTGAAAAAAATACAACTTCATTCTCCGAAAATGTTTTATTAGCTTATTTTAATGATTTATCATCAAATTTTAAAGCCATCATCTTTCTCGCCACAATATTCAATGCTAAAAAAAAACTGATGATTAATCAGAATATTAACATTGAAACATATCATAAACTTATTGCTTTATTAAAAAAACTCAACGTTGGATTTAAACCTAAAAAAGCCAAAGTTTTCACGTCAAGATGTTTCAAATTTCTTGAATACTGCACCCGATACCGAACGATTAGATCAAAAGGTAAAAACTGTAATGTCTATATAATTTATTAATTAATTATATTAACTACAAAATATACTAAAATGAATTTTTTTTCAGGTCATAATGATCTTTGGTATAAATGGCGCTTGTAGACGAGAAGAACTATGGAATGTAGACATTAGTAATGTCCAAGAATATGAAAATTCTTTGATCTTAGTAACTTTACCAGACACTAAAACACATAAAACACGTTCTTTCACAATAACAGATAAATTTTGTACCATCGTAAAAAAATATATAAACTGTCGGCCTACAAACTGCAAGTATACTAAGTTTTTCTTAAACTTCCAAAAAGGTAAATGTACAAGACAACCAATCGGTATAAACAAATTTGGAAGTATGCCTAAAGAAATAGCATCTTTTTTAAATCTATGAGAACCAGAATTATACACGGACCACAGTTTCCGCCGAACATCTACGACTCTTCTTGCTGATTCTGGAGCTGACCTAACGACAATAAAAAGACACGGAGGGTGGCAATCAAACAAAGTAGCAGAAGGATACATAGAAGACTCAATTAAAAATAAACAAAGGATTGGTGAAAAAAATAGGACAAAACATAACTATCAATGGTGCGGAATGTCCAAGTACTTCTACATCATCAACTGATATAACTACTAGTATCCAAGAACAAAGTAACCAAAGTCATGGCTATGAAGAAAACGAAAACTTAGAAATACTTCCATTAAAAAAGGCAAAACCTAACTCAACTGAATTTGTTGATACAAATCAACCATTATCACAAATCAACAATAATTCCACTATTAATGAAAGAGTTGATTTATCATCTAATATTAAATTTCCGGGTAAAAACATTATTCTCACTTTAAACAATTGTTCAAATGTGTCATTTTATTTCCATGATAAATAATTTGCTATTCAAATTAAAAATCTAATATAAAATATAATATTGAAATTTGATTATTAAATAAAAAAGATATTCATACTGTATAAAACTATAATTTTTATGCAATAAAATAAAAATTTAAAATAATTGAAAAAATTATTTTTAAAATTATATTACTCTCAAATTCGACTTCCAGATCAGTTTTTATAAAAAATATTGTATTCTATGTGTGGGATAAGTAGCAAATATGACAGTCGCGATTACGACATTCGCTGTAAGGTTTACGAGACATTCATATGAAGACTCGTGTGCTTGTCGCAACTCGCCTGACGGCTCGTAGCGATATCTACCACACTCGTCTTCATGCGAATGTCCCATAAACCTTACGCTGCTCATGTCGCAACAACACGACTGTCCGATTATTTGCTACTTATCCCACATGTAGCATAAATAACTATTATCGTCTAGAGATATATTTTTTAGTTCAGTGAAAACGGACTGTAATTGCATTGACGCTTCTAATTTTCATTCCTGTCATCATGACATAATAACGACGTTTCATTTCAGAAATATATTTTCAGATCAAATATCCTCATAACGTGACCCTGATTGGTATTCTTAAACTGATTCTTCCCAGGCAAGATCTGCTTTTATATGCTTTAGGTCTGTTCTAACACATTGGAAGTATTTCATTTCATTATAAAAAAATTTCATTGCAAAGACTTTATAAACGGCTACACTCTAAGGGGTTGGAATTCCGTCTGCAAAATAATTTCCGTCCGTAAGATATGACAAATTCTGTTTCGTTAGCATACTTTTTGGTTGACGGCAATGTGACATAACTTGGAAATATTTCCGGCCATTTCCATTTCCAATTTTCGTTGCAAATACATTACGACTGAATGTACTACCAAAACAACCTGAAACGACTGATTACAATATTTGATTTCGATTCTGGAACGCTATATCCGGTTAACATATGATTAGGCGCTCCATCAGATATTCGTAAGCAAATAAAAATGGTTTACCTTGCTAGCGTGACAGGTGTTCCCGGTACTCTATCCGATAAAACATGACAATTTTTTTCCCATTACTCACATTTTTTCGTGTAATTTGATGTAAGTGAAATCTTCGTGATGTTTTCAAATTTGAGGTGATTTAAAATTTCTTGTGATGTTTCAAATAATTTCAGAATACTTGTACTTTTTTTCGATGAAGAATGAATTGTCTCAATGTCTTGATAATTTGACACTTGAATTTCAAGCTCCCTGTTTGATTCGAAAATAATTCCGATTTTTTCAACAGTTGAGCGATCATGAATATGTAAAAATGGTAATGGGTGGAAGAACAGAATCGAGGCCTCAAAATATCGTAGATACGAAACATCCACCAACTTTGGAGTTGGAAATAACATACTATGGGTCTCTCATAACCTTTCGGTAGAAGTGCCGAGTATGTATGACATAATACTTAAACCTGCACTGAATTATTCATTATTTTTTCGATGATTAAGCATTTTTCGAGCGATATAATGGTCAAGAAAAACCATTGCATTGAAAGTACTGTATTGTGTGAAATATATGTTTTTAATTAGACTTACTATCAGTTACTCACGACATAAGATTAATTTACACGAACGGTGCGATCTCTCAATAGAACTACTCTCATTGCCAATAATAGTGCCGTTTCTTCACTTTCATACTCGGTTGCTGTCCCCTTTTCTCTAACCCAAGATTTTATTTTAAGTAAAACTCTCATTCTCACGTTTTTTTTTTTTAATTATGACATCACAATGACGAATTGGCTCGACATAGATTAAAACAACTTGTGCCTGGTGCTCAAAAGCCATAAAAAATAATTAGCGGCTTAGGGGGGCGGTCTTCTCTGTATTGGTAACTTTTTAGCTAAGTCGTAGGATAATTATATTCCCGAAATTATGGCGGAATGTATTTCCGCTAACAGTCCTGATTTGATCAGAACTCAAAAATTATAAGTTCATCTAATCCTGCTTCCTAAATATGAATCGATGACAAGAATACCGTTGGGAAACATCAGTGAATATTAGGGTAGATGAAGAAAAAAAAGAAAAAAATTTCACTCCTATCCTTCTCAAATGGTGGTGTTGACAGAAAAAAGATCCTCCCGAAAGATGAGTTTTCTAGCTCGCAATCAACAAAACAGCGACCTGTTAAGGTTGAGCTAGACAGGGATGATCTTATTTCTAACAAACCCTAACATTTGTGGGCGTAAAAACAAAAAATTTTTTTTTTAACCACCCTAATGTATATGTACAGAAAATCATTAGAAGATTAGTAAAAAGCCACTGAATCGTCGGCGTGTGTCTACTGGTGTTTTTACAATGGTATACCTATAGCTGGGAATCAGTGAATTTTTTCTATTTCTAATTTGGGGAGTGAAAGAATAGCTGTAAGTGATTCAGTTTTAGCGATGAAGTAGTAATTTTAAACCCTAATGCCAATAGTCGTATCAGAATTGCGTAATTATAAACCAGTGGACTGCAAGCTGGATGATTCTTTTACTTACCGATTATTAGAGGATGTCGCATTTTCGTGATGTGATGAATTGATTAGGTAGAGTAAAAAGATTGTTAAATAATGTCTCCAACATTATTTATATTACAAGGTAATCGTTAAACTTCGTTGAATGATGATAATTAACAGTAAAATTTAGGAATAGAATATTTAAGTTTGTGAATCATTTTAAATCAGCCCGCATTTAAATCGATTGAGATATCACTAACAATAACTGTAGGTAAAGAGCTACGGTAAATAAAAAAATTCACACAGATGTAAAAACAGAACTGTAATATTCTGGGAGGATAGAAACGAGAGACACGATTATATTTGGGGGGGGGGGGGGGGGGGGGGGGTGTGTATTTAATTTTTATGATTTTTTAAAAAATTTTGAGGTGAAAGTACGATATTTCAGGAATATTCTGTCAAAATGTCAAGTCGATCCGAGAAAAGTTGACGGTATTACAGCATTTTTGGTATGAGTGCCTCAAATGGAATTTTCAGCACTTGCGCGGCAGGATAAATCGATTTTCCCACAACTTGCTTTTTAAAAGTCGGTGGAGACTGTCACTCAAAATCTACTGAACCGATCGGTTTGATTTTTTACACACTTTTTCTACACATATTTAGCGAGATAACCCTGTCGAGTTTCTTTTTTTTTTAATTTTAATTTTGATCGAAAATCGGGTTTTTGACTTTAGAATGCCACCACAAATCCAAAAATGAAAAAAAAAAAAATTTCTCGACAGGGTTACCTAGATAAACTTATAAACTGAAAGAATCGCTTTGGCTTTTGTCTTTTACATAATCCAGTCTTGAGCTCTGATGTCCACCGCAAAAGGCTTTTTTTCCGAGGCGTCGGACAAGAGTTGCTGCCACTGGCTCAAATCTTTATATTTTTTCACGAAAATTTCACAGAGTATTCTCCAAATGTGACTTGACAATACCCCACTGGGATAACATTATTTATACTAATTGTTTCTTCAATAAAAATTCATTTACGACGCGCTCTGTTCACGGGCTCGTCTTCAACTGCTCCTCTCTCAGTCACTAGCGCGATGTACAATCATAATATCGTATAATAGTAATAATATGTTTTCCACGAAAACTCGTATACCACGTATACTACACTCTCCCTCTCCTGATCGAAGATATTTTTCAACGCAGGTATCGGGGAGCCCAAGAGAATTACGATAGTTGATACAAAATAAAAACAACAAAAAACATGTAATGTTCACAATGTTCATACATCGCCTACACATATCACCCACGCACTCACGGTGTATTATGTTTGACAGCCAACCATGCCGATCGACGCGGCCTGTACGATACGTATTATCTTGTTTTTCGCCCCGCTGCGATTCGGCGTTTCTGGGGACTTCTTTAATCATTTGATCGACGTGTCGTTTACAGCTGATGCCGCTATCTGCAACCTGGCATTCATACGCCACGAATGGGGTTAAAATTCTGGTCACTCTGGCCGCAATCCACTTCGGTTTCGCCTTACGGTAATCCCGAATCATCACTCTCTCTCCCACCGAGAAAGCTGTTGCGCAGCTCGGTTGACGATCTTGAATTTGGTCATTTTGTTTGGTCCAAGCCCTGACATTGGTTGCCGGTGGCTGTAGTAACGAAAATCGCGTACGCAACTCTCGTCCTAAAAACAGATGAGACGGTGTCTCGTTCGTTGTGCTGTGAGGCGTTGATCGATAATCGATAAGGAACAATATTACTGCCTCGTCGAATGTTTTTCCCGAGTTTACAATGCTTCTAACCTTAATTTTGAACCTATTGACAAAGCTCTCGGCTGCGCCGTTGGTTGCGGGGTGATAGGGTGGAGTGAGAGTATGTTTCATCCCACAACTTTTCAAAAATCGTTTAAAATTTTCGCTAGTAAAAATCGGTCCATTATCCGTAACGAGTTGCACGGGGAAACCGTAACGGCTGAAAAGCGACTCGAGTATCAGTATTGTCTTTTCCGCTGTTATCGAACCCATGACGAATGCCTCAGGCCACTTGGAATGACTGTCAATCACCACAAGGACAGTGTGATTAAAAAAGGGTCCGAGGAAATCGGCATGGATTCGATTCCACGGAGTAGTAGGCCAAACCCATGGCGTTAAAGCAGTTTTGGCTGGCTCTTTACGTGTTGTTAGACATTGCTCACACTCCTTTACCACATTTTCCAAATCACTATCAATTTTTGGCCACCACACGAAAGATCTGGCCATGGCTTTCAGCTTCGTGATCTTGAAATGACTCGCGTGCAACTCGTACAAAACCGCTGCACGTAGTTTGTGAGGTATTATCACCCTATGACCCCACAGCACACAACCGGCTTCGATGTCTAGCGCGTCTTGCCTTACGAAATACGGTTTTAACTCATCGTTTTCGCCCATCGTCGGTGGGAAACCGTCAAATATCATACGTTTCACCTTGCATAATATCGTGTCATTCATCTTCTCGCTTTGAACATTTTTCCAATCAATCGTCGTACACTCTTCCGTCACGAAATTCAAAAAAAAAAAAAAATATACGCCGTCACCTGACAGATGATGTTCCTTTTCATCGCTTTTCGTGCTGTCAGGCAATCTGCTCAAACAGTCGGCTACCATGTTTTGTTTTCCCGGAATATATTCAATTTTATAATTGAACGCAGACAAGAAAATCGCCCAACGTTGCACCCTGGCTGTTGCCATGATCGGTATCGTAGCGAGTGGCCTAAAAATGCGGACCAATGGTTTACTATCCGTTCTTAGGATGAATTCATGACCGAATAAGTATTCATAGAATTTAGTGATGCCGAAGATTATTGCACACGCTTCTGTATCCAGATGATGATAATTCATTTGCCCCTTGGTTAACGTCTTGCTTGCGAATGCGATTGGTCGCTCTTCGTTATCCGGCCTGACGTGACCGATCATGGCACCTACCGCATATTTAGACGCATCGCAAACTAAGAAAATTGGCAACTAAGCGTTAAAATGTACGAGCAATTTTGACTGTACCAGATCTTGTTTGATTTGATCGAATGCATTCGTACATTTCTGACTCCATACGAAGTTCTCTTTTTTTAAACACGAATAAAGTGGTTTTAATTCTTGTGCGCATTTCGGAATGAATTTTGCAAAATTACGCGGTACTTCTCACAAATTTTTGAAAATTGCCCTTGAAGTTCGTGATCAACAATCTGTTTACACTCGTCAATTCGCTCATTCTTATCTACAAAACTGGGCGGCCAAAGTTGGAAAGCTGCTAACCAGTCACGGCCTAGGAGTGGTTGACCCGCCCCGTCGTATACGTACAGCAAGAAAATTTTTTTTACCCCGAAAGTCTACCATAACATTCAGAATTCCCGCTGGATAAACTCTACGTCCGTCGCACGCTTCAAATTTTCTTTTGGTTACAGATAACGCCAAAGTCGGAAACAATTTACCTTTAACTTTCAACGAAAAAGCGGAAATCGCCGACCCGGCGTCTACTTCCATTTTTAATTTTTTTTCATTTACCCATAAGTCAACAAAGCACGGTTCAACACTGTTCTTTCCGTCAACCTCACCGGCTGAGAAAACTCCGTACTCTTCGTCCTCCTCGACCTTATCTGCCAAGCTAAAATTTAACTCAAGATCATCCCCGCAATCAGATTCCACGTCCCTTTCAGTTCCTACAGCATTTGCATTCTGGTGTGAATTACCGTCGCACGATGGGCGTCTATAACGATTTCGGTTTCTTGGACATATTCTAAATATATGACCCTGATTCCCACATTCGCTACAATATTTCAGACGTAGAGTACAACTCGCTCTATTGTGTCCGGCTTTACCACAACAATAACAGCTACCGTCACCCGGTGTTGTCGTCAAGGCTGTGCATTATCTCGTTGCTTACCCGTCTCTGCGGGACGTGGAGTCGTGCGAGCTCTTTGTTGACGGGTTGTCACCTCGCCTCGATACCTCGATATATATTGCGTCGAGCGAAAACGCTCGTTTTGATCTCCTCCGTCGCCCCTACTTGAGTTGCTCGAGTTTTCCCCAACTCGATAGCGGTGGCCATTCTCACGATCTCCGTCAGGCTTGGTAACGTCTCTTTCTTTAAAATATCCGATCGAATATTGTTGTTTGTTATGCCTAGCACGAGTTGGTCTTTTATTTGACTTTCGGCATCCGCAAAGTTACATTTTGTCGCTAAACGACGTAGCTCTGTGGCGTACTGCTGTACATTTTCCCCTGGCTCATGTTTACGCTGGCGAAATGTATAGCGTTCCACCGCTTCCCCTTTACTCGGTTGGAAATGCTCCGAGAGGAGATTTGCTAACTGTTCGTAAGTCTTTTCCAGTGAAGATTTTGGAGTACATAAGGTTTTCAAAATTTCGTAAACACCCGGAGATAATTTTGTTATGAGAAGTGGCACTTTTTTTTTCGTTAACAATGTCGTTAACAAGGAAGAAACAATCCAATTGTTCTTTGTAGGCCGACCAAGTTGCACTTTCTTTGAATGCATTGATCGTCGTGAGTGCCGAAGTCATCGTAGCACGTGCGTTAATTTTTGGGGGCAATTCTTTATATTGTCGAACTAGCGATCGGAAAATTTCGGCCAACTGGCGTCGTAGCAGATCAATCGATGCCGTGGGACTGAACACAGCATTTACTTCGACCAAAATTGCCTCTTTATCGAGCCGGTAAATCCAACTGCTTTTTCCAACTTTAATTTCAGCGTCAAAACTGTACATAACAATATTCTGTAATTTTTTCATGCGGAAATATTGAAAAACAAGCTGGTGACAGAGTTTGCCCCAGAACGTCGCAAAAAAAAAACAATTTGCGGTGTTCACTATACCTCGGTCGGAAATTATCTGATATCAAAAACCATTAAAATTTAGTCAAAGTATCATCAAATCCTCCCCTCAATGTTCTTTGATTACTTTTTTTTCATTCAAAAATTTTTGGTGGCCATCTAAAGTGTAAACTGCTATTTTTCACGAAAAATTCTAATATTTTGTGGGTGGGAAACCCCCTTGATGTAAAAAAAAAAAAATTAACTAAACGTTGGGAGGAGATATTTCATATGTAGAAAATGTGTACCAAGTTTGAAATGAATCGGTCAAGCAGTTTTCAAATGGCAGTAAACACGGACTTTGAAAAAGTAGTTTTGAGAAAAAATCACAAGCGCACGATCGAACGTACAACGACAAACTGACGCTCGTCTCTCGTTTTAAAATATTGTACAGTGTATAGTATGCATACAAATATAAAATATGTCTTTATGGCTTTACTTACCTGTCTTTAATAAATAAAATATTCTCGAAACAGGATAATGGACCAGAACGATAGAAATGAATAAGCTGTTTACCTGCTGTCAGAGCTATAGTGTTAAAGGGCAGGAGACTAAGTAGAAAATAACTTCAAGAGTTTTGCTTAGATCGACTTAAGATTTTGGGAATATATTCTTGAAATGTTTAACAATAAGATAAGATAAAAAAAAATTCGAATTTTCGAAAGTGCAAAACCTTACCCCCCCCCCTTAACGGCCTTTTATTTACGACGCGCTCTGTTCACGCGCAGTAATAATATGTTTTCCACGAAAACTCGTAAACCACGTATACTACAAGAATTATTGATGGTTGAAAAAATAATGTTAAAATATTTATTCATATCACTCGTCGAAACATTTGTGACGGTCTCAGTCTGTTTTATGTCATGAGATGAACCATCAAAATATTATCCATTGTCGTAAAACAGGAGTCGTATTGAAGACACTAAAGTTACTATTTTAAATAAATACATGCGTCTAAATTGATATTATTCATCGTTTTTACTCGTTTCTGACTTTGAAGTTATGCATATCAGTTTAGTTTTAATCATTTCAATACAGAAGACTCAGTATTTCGGAGGTAATTAAATGCAGAAACGAGGGCTTAGAAAATAAGACAAAGTCAACGATTTGCGTCCACTGTTTACTTTGTCAGAGTATTATTAATTTTGGCTTTTCTGGTTGTAGCTGAAGTGCTGTACAAATTTATTGCATAGTTGGTAGGATTCAACAGACTACGAAAATTGATAGGACGTTGATAACTGGACGGGTATACGTTGCGTTCTTATTAATAAAAAAAAAAAAAAAAAATATTGTAACTCAATATGTCACTGCTCCTCTTAATATTAATGAATCTTTTATTGTTAGTGCGA
Source organism: Neodiprion fabricii (assembly GCF_021155785.1). Taxonomy (NCBI): domain Eukaryota; kingdom Metazoa; phylum Arthropoda; class Insecta; order Hymenoptera; family Diprionidae; genus Neodiprion; species Neodiprion fabricii. The sequence goes on from NC_060243.1 coordinate 10,443,500, forward strand.
TAATGTATTATAATAATGAATGTAAAAATCTATTAATTGATAGACAATTACATCTGCAAACTAGATCTAATCTCCTAACACTACCAAAAATTAATAAGACGATTAGCACTAAAAATGCATACTATGTGGCAATTAAGTATTATAATCTGTTACCTAACAATCTAAAGTCACTAGCGTGTAAGCAAAAACCTTAAGGAAAAAACTAAAATGTTGGATTGTTTCCTCTAATTACTAGTCTTTATTTTAATAACTGTGTAATTTTGAGTGTAATTTGGTACTTTTCACTTTGCTATGCAATATAGACAATAAGTAATAAATTATTTTTTTGTATTTTTTGTTCTTACAATGCGTATGTTTTATACTAGATGTATTTTTCTGGTTCTATGTACAGATGCTTATGCATCTCTATAGAATTTGTGTACCATAATAAAATAAATAAATAAATAAATAAATGAATAAATAGACATATCAAAGTCAATAAATGAATAAAATACATGTTGCACCGACGAAAAATTAATCACGCGGCTATTGAGTTTTATAAAACACCACTATAATAAGACAGAATGAAGTGTATAAAAACATACTAATTAAGAAAAAGCTAATTAAACTACGATCAGTTAGCAAGTGTTACATTTATGCGACAGAGATACTTCACGGAAGAAACCCTCAACTTTGGTGTCAATTTGTACCCCCAACTTACAGATAATGCTGAATTTCCATAAGTAAAAGATTGACGATACGAATTTACACCCAAGTTGAGAATATTTTCCGTGAAGGATCAAGCGAAACAAGTAGCAGGTGTGATGAGTCAGTAGTAAATAGTTAATGTACTAAGAATTTCGTCTCTTCAAGCACCGTTAAAGAATGTATTGCGCAGATGATATGTTTACATTTGAATTCCTACTTCTAATGAGAATCCACGTAAGACGGGCAAAGCCGTCTATTAAATTATATGAGGATGCGCATATCATTAATCACGAGAAGAAAATTGTTGAAGAATGTAAATTCGAAAATTTGGTCATTTCGAAAAATTAACGACGGAGCCAGGAATCGAACCTGGCGTCTAGAGATGCATCGTTAAAATCACCAAATTTTCGAATTTACGTAAATAGTTAATTGTGGCCAATGTAATATTACGAAAAAATGTGATAAAAAGCCATAATCCGATCCCTCCGTTGCGTTAGACGCAACCAAAATAGAAGACTTACCTTAATTGACGAGTACAAACTAACCGAAGCAGAAGTAGACAGAGCAAATCACAGTACGTCGATACGTATTGATTAGCATAAATTTAGTATAAGAAGCGGGACTTGATTTAATCAAACTCATGCGATTAGACGATAAAATCAGAGACAAACAACGGCGGAAGGAATATAACTAATCGGAGCTAATATGAGAAATTTCCGATATTAGAGTAGCAACATCAGGTCTAACCGCTAACAGAGCCGAATGTTGAATAGACGAAGTTCAGCGTCGCTTTTCTACGATTCTATGGACTCCCGCTCGCAACTTTACCATGCGTATGAGCATCTGCTATTAGCCGTTGCGCACCGGGCAATTGCAATTGGTGGGGGCTGCGCTACTGAAAATGAACATATACTAAATTATGTAATGTGTTGAATAAAATTGACGTGTAATGTATTACATGATTTATCTTGTAAAAACAAAATAAAAATATATAAAAAATTACATAATAAATTATAAAAACACGAGTCATCAGATATACTAGATCGAAAATAATGTATCAACTATACAGATGACTACAAAGATCAGCTGCACTGATGACAATATTTCGTTCGTTAATTGTCAATGGACGACTATACATATGACTACAAATATTGCTCATAGTAATCTTCACTGACCAGTATTTGCGTTAATATTGCCCTACATGTACTTGGCTCATTATCGTAGCATTCGGCAGGCAAATCGGTTTGTTCTTCCAATTCTGGTTCATCTAGCTTTATTAGAATTTCGACATTCTGCGTCAAAGAATCTAATAAGGTCTCTGGGTCAGCAGGCAGTTCATTTTCCAAATAAAACGGATTATTTTGACTTCATTTTTAATTAACTTTATTTAACTTATGCGGTAAATTTTTTTTTTCGCAACAGTACCCATTCAGTGTACAGTTTGCAAAGCCTTTGCTCTCTGAACAAGAATCTTTTCGTGATCATCCAAGATTGATAAAATATGAAGCTGAAGTTAGTAACGTTAATCTACCGAAACGTCGATACAAAAATTACCATTTTACTGCTTCAGAATAACTGGAGGCGTCGAATTTACAAAGTCTTTTGAAAGTGCGTTAGCTAACGTTGAAAAACAGCAATGGGCAAAACGTGAAAACATAATCAATGGTTATCACTAGGGGTGGGATGCAAAAATTTGCAAAAAATGCATCAGCTAATATTTGACTGGCTCCCGACGTCTGACCCTCACCATGATTGATTTTGTTGAAAATTTTTTCTGCAATTGTCCCAACTCTAGAATAGTACCCTCAATTTTTTCAGATTTTTTATTCAAACGATTAATTACTTCTAAATATTAAGAGTGGTTTTGAAAAGGACCTTTTCTTAAATTCGCAAAACTGCTCAACTATTTTTTCTTGTCCAAATATTTCAAGACCGGCCCATGATGGACCGATTTTTTTTTTTTTTTTCCAAGATCACTCATAACTTTTTTGATCAGCTAAAACATTGTTCAAACGGACTGAAAATTTCGAAAATATTCTCAAAAATTCTATTTTTTAATTAGGACACTTCTAGACCGGTTTCATTATAATGTTGATAGAAAAAAGTTAAATGTGCTCAGAAAAAAAAAAAAAAATGGAATAAATCGCTCCATAATGGAACTAATCCAGAAATTTTCAGACCATTCAAACAATCTTCCAGCTGACTATAAAAATTTAAAGAGCTGAAAGAAAATGGGGAAAATTGGCCCATCATGGGCCGGGTCTTAAAATATTTGAAATAGAAAATACAGTTGCTGAGGAATTTTTGAAAATTTTAAAACAGATCCTTTTCCAACTAATTTTAAATATTTATGAATAATTGAACAGTTCAATTGAAACTCTGAAAAAATTTAGGGTACTGTTTCAGGGTTGGTACAGCTAAAGAAAATTTTTATGAAGAAAATCAGAAATGGCAAGGGTCAGACGTTGGTCGGGTTTGCATGGAATTCCCCAAATATAAACATGCGCACTCAACAATATTTCTGCAGAAATTATCATTTGTTGACAAACAATTTTCAAGGCAGGAATTTTGGAATAAATTATCGTCACATGATATTGGTCAGATGCTTATAAACTATACGCGGCTAAAGCGGTCGGAAGCGTGTGAAACAGAGAGAGAGAATCGAGCGCTAAATAGATCCCTGCAATATACTCTTCTTTATTATCGCGTAGGATAAGAACGAATTTCTAGAACACGCTTCCAGGTCGGACCGATATAGTCCAGTCAAATAGTGATTCAACCTAGGAATGAAAGATAATAAGCTACAAATTTGTATAAACAGACGTAAATCTATTAAAATTCAAGTTTAAATGTGGGAGGGATTTTTTCTGTTATTTTTATTATTAATAGCAAGCGTTCATCTTCATATTCCTATTAGGAAGTAATTAGTGAATGAAGATTAATTAGTAAATAGCTAAGGTTTCTTCATATTTATGATATTTTTAATAAGTAATTAACTTTGTAAATTGTACTATGTATTGGATTCCACAGTTGACCTGGTATTCATTATGGTTTCTTGACCTCGGTAATGTTGAAGTAAATATTTTCCTTGAAAATGAAGGTCAGTAACAACACCAAGAAGGAAATTTGGAGCAAAGGAAAGAAGGTATTTACAAAAAGCCGATTTTTGCCATCTTTAACCTCGAATATCTTGAATAACGTATATGAGATTCTATGAGACTTTTGAGCCAACTTACAAAATCTTAAAACAAAGATTTATACAAGTTTATAGCTTATTATCTTTCATTCCAAGGTTTACCCCGTTTTTCACCTTTTAATATAGATTTGTTTAAGAAGAAAACCGATGTGATATATAATATGAAGTCTGAACCGTTCTTTGGCTTGAATAAATTATAATTAAAATCGTGTATAAATTACCCGAAACGCGTGAAACTCTTTTTCGATCTAACGCAAATTGCATGGGTCGTGTTTAATAGTTTTATTTCAAAATTACGTACATACTTGAAACGTTTCTGTTTCATTTTCAATTTTTTACTGGTACTTCATTTCGAAGATTGCGAAGGTGAAAAAATTGCCTATGAAATATCACGCGACGAGGCTCGAAACACACCGGAAACGTTGAAATATGTACTATGCGATCGATTCGCGAGGGTCAACCTCGTATTTTGTGGTCTAACCTCGCAGTTAGTTATACGTTAGGCTCGGTGCTTATTTTTAGACTCGGTGAGTATAAGGTTGTAGGTGGATATAGATATAAGATGAGATTAGTGCAGTCGCGCATATTGTTCACCCGGAAGTCGTGGTTAGGCATCCAAGACTACACATTAATGCATTAGGAATTTCGTGTCTTCAAGCACTGTATATAAGAATGTGGTGTGTAGATGATATGTTTACCCTTTTGAATTCTTGATTCTAATGAGAAGCCACGCAAGACGGGCAAAGCTGTCTATTAAATGATATGCGGATGTGCATATCATTAATTCCGAGAAGAAAATTGTTAGAGAATGTAAATTCGAAAATTTGGTGAATTCGAAAAATTAACGACGAAGCCAGGAATCGAAATCATCAAATTTTCGAATTTACATTCTTCAACAATTTTCTTCTCGTAATTAATGATATGCATATCCGCATACAATTTAATAGACGGCTTTGCCCGTCTTGCGTGGCTTTTCATTAGAAGCAAGAATTCAAAAGGGAAACATATCATCTACACACTACATTCTTATATACAGTGCTTGAAGGGACGAAATTCTTAATACATACATACCAGGCACACGAAAATAAATTCTAACTCACTGGTGAGGAGAGAAATTAATGACAACAGAGTCAGGGCGGCTAGGTGGTCTAGTGGAGTAAGGCTACGGTTAAGCATCTCTAGACGCCAGGTTCGATTCCTGGCTCCGTCGTTAATTTCTCGGAATGACCAAATTTACGAATTTACATTCTTCACTATACATTAATATCTCTAAGTACCTAGTCCCTTCACTTTGAAAAGAGAATAATCGATACATGGAAAATTACGAGCTATTTATAAGCTCTCAGAATATTCAAGTCCCGATTTGTGAGCTCAATCATTCGAGCAGGAATTAGTGATGTTGGATGGGAGGGGGAAGGGCTGACTTTCGTACCTGCCCCCCCACCCCCTGCCCCCACTGTGGAAAAACATGATAGCAAAAAATTGAAAATATCAAAACTAAAAGCAAAATTCATAAGTTCTTTGGATACACTTACGGGGGGTAATACTCATATAAATATTACTCATACTCCCATGCATCGGATGCACATCCCTGTTCCATGCGAACATGAGGGGTTTGAACTGTGTCAATATCACAGCCTCAGAGGAAAGGACATTTGAACTGGCAAATAAACAGTCCTTTTTTCAATGCTTGAATCGCAAACAAAGTGGGTTCAGTTCTCCACTCATGATCTACATTGAGATAATTAAAGAAAATTCCGCCAAGATCGCTGACATTACATCTGAGGTCGAAAACAACAAAAAAGATATCTCCGACACTAAAGAGGATCTTCAAACCGTCAAAAATAACGTGGCAACTTTCAAGAACGATGACACTCATACCTCGGAATTTGATAAAAACACACGCGAAATTTGATTGTCAGAACTGAAATCACGCCAGATCAGAGAATTCAACATTATTGGGAGTAATATACCTGATACAAATGATATCCGCAGGGACACCAAAGTTATATTCGATGAGATCACACAGGCCGAATTCCCGCTTGATCAAGTTAAAGTTGCCAGGCTTGGAAAATATGATAAGGCTGCAAAAAGACCTCGGCTAGTACGCATGACCTTTCCATCACCCAGTGATGCTACTTGGGTCATTTTGTCGTCTGCGCAATAAATTCAAAAACGAGTACAACGACACCAACACCGATAACCGCAGCAACAATAACAATAATAACAAGAACGTTCATTTCAAACGCGATAGAACTCCAGCCGAAACGCAGCTACTCACAAAGAAAAATCAACGAATTGACGCAAAGAACAAGCCGCAGGCGAACAAAATCTCGTTCTAAAACATAAAAATGTTATCCTGGAGATAGTTGAAAATGAAACGCCACCGGCTCCAAAAAACTAGAACGCAAACTAAAGGTTTTCTACCAAAATGTACGTAGTGTGAGAGAAAACCCCACGGAATTCCTTAACAACATTCTAAACTCTTCGATTGAATACGATGTTATCATCCTAACAGAGACCTTGCTTGATGAGAACTTTCGAAACCACGAACTATTATCACCGAACTACAATGTCTGCAGATGTGACAGAGACCGCATCGTGAGAAAAAAAAAAAAAAAACCGGAGGCGGTGTTTTCGTCGCAGTGAGTACTCGACTTCGATCCAGTCTGCTGCTGTCTTCTGCTTTCAGTTGTGACCAACTATACATGGAAATCAAATTTGGTAAACGTAAAGTCTTGGTGGGGGATGCATACTTTATCCCCTCGCCAGATTCTCGAGTATACTCCGATTACACAGCTACATGCGAAATGCTTGTTTCGAAATACATGTTCAGCGATTTTATATTTGCTGAAGATTATAACCTATCTAATTGCAAGTGGGCTCATACAAATGACCATCTCTCACTCGAATGCAATCATCCTAGTGTCTCTCACAGAAACTCCTGTAATATTGTATGCAATGCATGTGACTGCCTAAATTTGAGACAACTCAATGATTTTGCAAATTCGTCAGGAAATACACTTGATCTAATTTTTACCTGGTTTACAAAGGCCACAATTTAAACTACCATCGATCTACTGAGCAAAATCGTCAAACTACACGAAGCCTTTGACATATTACTATACGGCCCAATGTTTGTACCATTGGTGAAGGAAATATGGGGTTTGAACTTCAGAAAAGGTAACTACGATAACATCAATAAAGTTCTTAGTGAAATTAACTGGGAACCTCTTTCCGAGAACCGCCTTATAGATCATATGTGCAATACTTTTAACCAAAAACTGCAAGAATTATAAATAGCTATTGAACATGTGACACATAAGGAAAAAAAATGATAACAGGTTTCCTAATTGGTGTAGCAAAAAGCTGATGAGTCTAATCATTCAAAAGGAAACCTCACATCGCAGATTGAGGCAACAAAACTTCAAACGTGACTGCTTAGAATTCAAGCACCTCAGAGCACAAGTGAAACTGCAATTCAAACGCGATAATGCACAATTCCTGTCAAACTTAAAAAAAAACCTAAAAAGGGATCCGAAGAATTTCTTCAAATTTTGTTATTTGGTTATCCAGCTTCCACGCATCTAAAGCATGTTTCATCTGACCAGACTGAGAAAATTGCAAGCCTTTGTGCAGATTTTTTCGGCAGTGTCTATAGAAAATACTCTCTCGCTGGCTGTAAATTGCCGATTATTTCGCCAAAAAACACCTGGGACCACTCTTATTCTTGATTTTGATCAACGATATTGAAAACTGCATCAAATTCACCAAGTTTCTACTATTTGCAGATGACCTGAAAATCTACTGCGAAATCAACAGTCCTTCAGAGTTATTCCTACTTCAATACGACCTCAATAGCGTCTGATAATGGTGCGAAGAGAATGGACTTGCGCCTAATACAAAAAAATGCTACTCGATGTTTTTCTTTAGAAACAATACCGATTCTAGATAAACAAATGTGGAATACATGCTAGATAACCAAATCTTAGAAAGAAAAACCGTAGCCAGCGATCTTGGAGTTATTTTCGACTATCATCTGACGTTCGATCTCCACATAGACCCCGTCAAAGCAAACTCAATGAGGATGTTGTTTTACATACTGAGAACATCGAAACCTGTATCTGATGTTCGATCAATGATCATACTCTATGACACTTTTGTTAGACCAATATTGAACTACGCGTCCGTTATTTGGTCCCCAAAAACGGACGTCAGTAGCAGTAAATTAGAATACGTACAACACCTCTTTCTAAGAGTTGCATCCTACAAAACAGAGTCACCCATGTCATTTCTTAATCACAATTATGAAAGAAATAGCCGGCAATTAGGACTCAAGTCTCTCGAAAAAACACTTAAATTCACAGATGCAATGTTACTATTGAAAATGTTCAACAATTCAGTAGACTGCCCTTTAATTTTAAAAATGTATAACTTAGGAGTGCGAAACAGAAGATCGAGACACAATGTACACACGTTTGCAATACCAAACCGATATCTAGCCAGATACACCCACAAATCCATCATTATGCGACTGAGTATGTTAGCGAATAGTAACACCGGTTGGATGGATACCTTCAACCAACCGATCAGTCACTTCAAAGCGTTAGCCAGAGAGGCACTCTCGTTATCGAAATCTTAGTTGAAAACACTCTAGTTTTATACTTTGTTAAATTTTCATACAATATATTGTTTTTTTTTTTTTTTTTTTTTTTATATTCTGTATTAATGTTGTGTATTTTGGGAATATTAAGTTATTTCTGTTGATAGTTATAAATGAATAAATAAATAAATATCCCCCCCCCCCCACCTTCCCTGCCCATTGCCATCCTGCCGCTGCAAAAAATTGGAAAGTTCACTCGGTCCGTTTTGAAATTCAGAAAAAATTAAGATAAGTTTCCAATTTGTTTTGCCAATTATTCACGAAATTTCGAGTTGGGCTGTCGATATTTACTAAATTTTCTTTTTTTATTTTTTGAAATTACGATTCTGGGACGATGATTCGGCAGCTCAGAAGTTAGAAGAGTTATATTTATGATCGTGCGAGTACATTTCCACCTAATTGAATTTGACGTGAAATCATATTTTGGAAAGTTTGATATTGAGGTAAAGATTTCGGTTTGGGATGTAATTGGAGTTAGACGAGTTATAAACAATGACGCAGTGCGTGAAATTGGGTTATTCGAAAGTGTAGTCGCGTCAGAGGAACCCCCGGTATGTAAAACCGAGCATTTGAGTTGCGCGCTGCGCCAACGTCGTTTTACCGCATTGTTCAGAAATGGGGCACCTTACGCACGCTCCACAGGTTTCAGAATAAAATAAATCTCGCCATCATCACTTTCAGAGAAAGCTCATAATTTCAGGGGGGCCCATTAATTGGTTACATACGCCTGATTCAAAGTATTGTAACGTTTTGGGCGATACGTTAATAAAATATGGATCCGCGGGTTTACTTATTATCAAATCAAAGGCGTGAACAAAAATATCGTGATAAATGCTTTTAATGCAATATACGTGTTTCTTGTTTAAAGTCTGAAACAGGACTGTTTTTACAATAATATCGGTTGGCGCAGCAACCTTATTCTTTTTTAAAGACATAAGAGGTTTATAAACGTCTTTTATCTATGCCGACTACTAGATCATTAAAGAAGGGCAAAGGGGTGATTTCACCCTTTGTAACACTACTCCCCCCCGAGGAAAAGAGTCGTCCCGACTCGGGAAAGATAAAACAATTATAAAAGTATTCTAGTAGTCAGTGCTCAAAGGTGAGTTGGAGCTGTGGCTCTAAAAATTTAAGAACTCCCTTTTTTACTATCTGGCATTTGCCCACAGTCTCAAGGTAAACCACAGAAAACCTTGAGCAGATAGTTGAGCGTTAAATAATCTCAAAAATTTATGTGCCATGTTTTATAAAGGTTAGTGTTATTAAGTGTTATGTGGCTTCATGAATACAAAGTTTTCCGCAACGGCCCAGATTGACGTCGGGAAGAAATTCGATTTTCTTCATGAGGGATCCCTCCGAAACAGGTTCGGATGAAAACACCGAAACGGGAACCGACAATTCCAGGTCCAAATAAGACGAAAACAGACTTCTCTTCATATAAAATAAGGAAATCGTGGGGTGACTTCTTTAGAAATAGTTCACCCTAGAGTTTTGGAAGGACAAATGTGAGTGATGGTATAACAATTCAAATTCACTAAGTGAATTTGAGAGAATACTTGAATAAAATAAATTGAATATGTATTCAAAAGAAAAGAAACGATCTTATCTGAATCATTTCTGCGTCCTTCTTCAAAATAAAACCACCAGTCATCCTCAGGAATCGGGGAAGATTGGAAGGAAAGGGCTGTGTCAAATAACCTGAAAAAGTGCTCACAAAAACTGACACTTAAGGTTAATAAAATGTGAAAATCAAGCAATCGCTCAACGACCTCGAAAAATAATCGTGGCTCTTTTCACATTATTCCTTAAACCAAAGCCTATCCGACACAAAACTCGATTCTGAAGAAGAAGTTTCTAGAAAGAAACAACCGAAGAAAACAAATTTCAAATTGATTAGCAACCCAGAAATAACAAATCATTATCAGAAAAGTAGTCATTAAAGACAGACAAGACATGGATGCAAAAGAACATACTTCGACGAATGCAGCTATGTTGATGAAAGTATTCTCTCTCGAAAATTCGGACGAACTCAGCGAAATGGAAAGGTCTAACTATTTTAACTCTCTTTGGAGGGAGATGTATTGCGGCCAGCTGAATGCCGTTTCCGAAAAAGGAAGAAGCGGCTTGCTATGCCTAAGCTGCTTTGAGTCACAGTGAGTACATCATATCGAATAACACAAATAAATTATAAGAAAGTAATTTTTTTGTTTCAATCATTTCTTTTTAGTTCTAGACCCGAATTTCTTCTTCAAGAGGTCTCTCTTCATTTGACCTTTTTGAAAGAAAAAGTGCTTTGTCGCTCTTGTAAACAGAGTCTATTCGATATAGTAAAGAAAACGGAAGGGTGCGAGGGATGCGAAAATGTCAAAGAAAAAATTAAGAAGATTTTAAATACAACTCGCCTTTTCCCATTAATATAGTTTAATGTAGTTTTTTTTTTTTTTTTTAACCAAATTTTTTAGGAATAAAATTTTTCCAATATTAAATTCAAAGGTTTAACTTTGTCCGTGTATCATTGCAAGACAAAAATTAGAATAAACTTGGTCGGCTGTGGATTCTGCATTGATAACCAAAACAGGAGCCGATAAAGAAGAAAAGGTTTGTTTTACTCACCAATCTTCATGAACCTCATGGATAGTTCTGAGTAGCTCTAAAGAAATACTCGATTCTTCCTCACGAGAATGGGAACTAACTCGAGCAAAAGAAGTTTCTGGGGAAACTCGCAAATAAACAATCAAATCTACTCTGAGCTCAGACGAGCGAATGAGAAGATCAAAATTTTTTGTCAATAAATGAGATTCGAAGTCGCAAAAATTACCTAACCTTCGTCGAGCTTCTACAAAACAATTGCTACTGAATATCGATCTTTCCATCACCTTTACAGGTAATGAAGTCGTCTGCAGATGTCTATCTAACATAACCATTTGAGCGAAATGCTGAAAATAATAGCAATAACGATCTGGGTCTTGATACATCAAATCTAAAAGATTAATTCCAGCTACATCTCGATATTCCTCAAATGGTTCTAAAAGTCTACAGACCTGGCGATCTGCTAAAAACCTCTTGGTGAAAGTTGTTCTTCCGCATCCGATATTTCCTTCAATAATAATCGTAAGCGGTCGAGTTTTACTGAAATGAATTCCGAAAGGTAAATTCTTCTCCCAATCGATGACCGACTGTGAAGAAGGCCAAATCGATCACAGTCGTCAAGGGTGTTCGTTTGAAGATCTAACCTCGAAGGATGTTCCTGGTCTTGAAGACACTGTTCCAGGTTGATCTTCTTCAAATGGAGCAAGACGATCCAAGTGAACCACTTTCTGACGCGAATGAGGAGATCTTCGGATTCTATAAACAACATCTCTTATCCGGTTAACCACTAAGTAAGGGCCTTCCCAATTTCTTTGTAGCTTTGGACATCGTCCCTTCTGCCTTCGGGGTTGAAAGAGCCAGACAGAATCTCCAGGATTAAATTTTAAATCTCTGGCTCGAATATCATAACGAGTTTTTAATTTATCTGAAGCCATAGAAATTCTATTCCTAGCAAAGTGATGAATTTCTTCTAAACGTTGTTGTAATAAAAAGGCATAATCTGTTTGATGCTGTCTTTGCACAGGAACAGGGCCTTTCTCTAAATCTGACGGAAGTCGAAGATTTCTTCCAGTAAGCATGAGGGCTGGCGTCTGCTTCGTCGTCTCATGAATCGCAGATCTGTGAGATAAGAGGAAGAAAGGGATCCAGGAGTCCCAGTCTCTTTGATTCTGTTCTACGAAGGACGACAAATATTGTAGCAAAGTCCGATTCAGACGCTCTATCATGCCGTCAGATTGCGAATGCAAAGGAGTTGTACGAGTTTTTCTAACCCCTAAAATCTGAGTAACCTCTTTCATTAAGGTTGACTCAAAATTTCGGCCTTGATCAGTATGAAGTTCTAGAGGAACTCCGTGTCTACAAATAAATTCTTTAACGAATGCCTGTGCTACAGTAGAGGCTTCTTGATCAGCGAGAGGAACCACTTCAGGCCACTTAGTAAAATAATCAGCAATAACCAAAGCATATTTATTTCCAGAATGGGTTAACGGAAGAGGTCCAAGAATATCCATTGCTACCCTTTCAAATGGAGCTCCCGGGTTGTAAATTTGAAGAGAGCTTTGTCCCTTCGCTCGAGGTCCTTTCTTTGCCGTGCAGATTCGACATCTTCGACACCAATCTTCAACGTCCATCCGGCAACGGGGCCAAAAGTAGAAGTTGCGAATTCTGCCTAGAGTTTTATTTGAAGCGAAATGTCCGCCTGCAGGAGAATCATGATAAAGAGCAAGAATCTCTGGAACTCGTGACCTGGGAACCAAAAGTTGCCACCTGATTTCTTTCAAGTCTGCAGATTCCCATTTTCGGTATAAAATTCCATCAATTAAAAGAATAGAGTCCCATTGAGCCCAATAAATTTTCAAATCTGGCTCGGCTAAGGATATATCCTGCTAGTCTGGGCGAATTTCTGCTTCTTTCCAAGACTTCACTTGATTCAAAGTGTCGTCCTCTTGTTGCAATTTTCTCCATTCCTCCTGGTTATTTTCAAAAGAAATCTTCCGTATTATAAGAGAGGGGTCACGATTTTTCTCTAATCGTGCACACTGTTTACACTCTGGCATTTCCTCGCAGGGTCTTCGAGAGAGAGCATCGGCGTTTCCATGATGAATTCCTGCTCGATGACGAATGTCAAAATCGTACTGACTGAGCCTTTCTAACCATCTAGCCACCTGACCTTCGGGAGATTTAAACGAAAGTAGCCACCTGAGAGAAGCATGATCTGTACATATCAAAAATCTCCTGCCGCACAAATAATGGTGAAAATGTACTACGGTCTTAACAACAGCTAAAAGCTCTCTACGAGTGACACAATAATTCCTCTCGGTTTTACTCAAAACTCTGCTGAAATAGCTTATCACTCTCTCCTGACCTCCCTGAATTTGTGACAGAACCCCGCCTATTCCTGAAAGAGATGCATCCGTATCTAAAATAAAAGGAATTTCGACCTCTGGATAAGCTAAAATCGGCGAAGAAATAAGATTTTCTTTCAATTTCCTAAAAGCCTCTTCGCATTCCGGGGTCCAGTCAAAAGGAATCTTGATTCCGGTCAAATGATGGAGAGGTTTAGCTATACTAGCGAAACCTTTTACAAATCTTCCGTAATACGTACAAAGGCCTAAAAAGCTTTGAATTTGTTCTTTATTCTTAGGTGTCGGCCAAGAAGAAACCTTCTCTATTTTGGATGGGTCGGTCTTCACACCTTGTGCTGAAACGATATGTCCGAGGAAGCCTACTTCTTTCTGGAACAGATGGCATTTTTTCGGGCTCATTTTCAGATCTGCTTGCTTCAGCCTAGCGAAAACTTGTCTGAGATTTTGAACTTCTTCTTCAAAGTTCTTGCCAAAAACGATTATATCGTCTAAATAAACGAGGCATATTTTGCCCGTGAGCCCATGGAGAACAGCTTCCATCATTCGTTCAAAGGTAGCCGGGGCGTTACTCAAACCAAACGGCATAACCTTGAACTGCCATAATCCTCCTAAACCCGTAACAAAAGCTGTTTTTTCTTCATCTAGAGGATCCATTTCGACCTGCCAGTATCCGCTCTGAAGATCTATGGTGCTGAACCAAGTTGCACCAGCTATCAGGTCGAGTGTCTCGTCAATTCTGGGTAGAGGGTAAGAATCTTTCTTCGTTATATCGTTCAGCTTCCTGTAATCGATACAAAATCGTTTGGATCCGTCCTTTTTGTTAACAAGGACGATTGGTGAGGCCCAGGGACTAGACGATGGTTCAATCACATCGTTCTTCAGCATGTCTTCCACAAGCTTCTTCACCTCTTCTCGGGCGTTGAGAGCGAGTCTTCGAGGAGCTTGTTTAATTGGTGAATTCTCTCCGACGTCGATCTTGTGCTTGACAGAAGTACATCGGCCCTTATCACCACTATCTTTAGCGAAAGAATCTATAAATTCTACCAAAAGAGATTTAAACGATTCTACCTGAGCTGAATTTAACGAAATCGAAGATTTCTCAACAAGGCTCCGTAAATGAACAGGAAAATGTTGTTGCAAATCATCCTCTGAAAGTTCTATTTCTCGAATTCTAGGAGGGGTCCAATAAATTCCATTCCTATTCGTACAAAGAGTTATTTCGCGATTGTTTGAAGCTAGTGAATTTCTCTTAGTCGAGATAACACAGTTATGAGCTGTAAGAAAGTCTATTCCCAAAATACCTTCATCCTCTATATCTGCTATAAAAACCTTATGTGGAGAGTCGATACACCCAAAAAGGTTAATTTGGACAGTAGCCTGTCTCAAAACCGGGGTCGTCTCTCCAGTGGCTGTTCGCAGAGAAAAAGAGGGAACAATCTGGTCATCGGATTTAAAGAGATCCGATCGAACTACGGTTACTTCCGCGCCCGTGTCTATTACTCATAGACAATCGACGCCATTAACAGTACCACGCGCGTAAAGACCAGACTGTCGTGGACTTCTAATTAAAAACTGTTCTCTGAGAGGGCTTTCACTTCCAACAATCTGCGATGATTTTCGCCCTTACAAATCATCTGAAATTAGTTTTTTGAGTGAGTTCCTGTTGAAGAACTCGATTGAGGATTTGCTTCCCCTATTTCTAAATTTTTCTTACGCCAATTATAAGAATTTGGATTCGAACCTTGCATCGGTTTTCCACTA
This sequence comes from Neodiprion fabricii, assembly GCF_021155785.1. Taxonomy (NCBI): domain Eukaryota; kingdom Metazoa; phylum Arthropoda; class Insecta; order Hymenoptera; family Diprionidae; genus Neodiprion; species Neodiprion fabricii. The sequence continues at coordinate 10,458,762 of NC_060243.1, forward strand.
ATTTTCTTAATTAGAAAACAATGATTGGCGTCGTGACCTGTTTTTTTACAAAATATATAAGTCAAGCTAGTTTGACTTGTCACGACCACGTTTTTATTTATACGCTGGTTTTGTTGGTTTTGAAAAGAACCTCGATTTCTTGGTTTAAAATTGATACTGTTATTTCTATTTTTATAATTTTGAGGTTTTGACTCCTCCGAGTGTTCAAAACTTTGCCTTCTTGAGGCGCTTTCAGACACCTCAATCCGACGAAGCTTGTTCAGCCCAAAATATTGCTTTCTCATTGCCTCCACCTTGAGGGCTTTGGCTGTTGCCTCCCGCAAAGAAGTGAGGCCCGATGTTCCAACGGCCATTTTAACCCGTTGAGGACACATGGGGTCCAACGGACCCCAGACAAATTTCAATGCAATTTTAAATCTACAAAGACCCTTAGGAATTAGATATATAGCACCATCTGTTGTTGTTTGAAGTCTCCACAACAAGTTTTGACACGTTACGAAGGTCTCTTTGGCATTAGTCATCCTGCAGAGACATATTAGTGCGCACGTGTTTTTTTTTTTGGGGTTCTGTAGACCCCGTGTGGCCTTACTGTGGCAAAATCTTAAAAAAATTCAATTTTTTTTTTTATCGTTGATTGATGTTATATTGTTTCTGTAAACGTAAGTATTTATGCATGAATTGAATTTTTTTTTTCAGCTATAAATAATGGTTAATAATTAAATATATATGTGTGTATATATACAGATGTCTTATAATCTTCGACCTCGAACTATCGCCAGCCGTCTAATGGAATAAAATTAAAGTTTCGCACCGGTTTCAAGTCGATACATAGCGTGAAACACAAATGAGAACTGTTTTTCTGCGTGCGGTGCGCTGGACCCCGTGTGTCCTCAACGTTATTTTTTCGATGTGTGTCCTCAACGGGTTGATTTCCGGATCATTGATTGCATTTAAGAAAGCTTGCGTTGCCAATAAATTTCGAGACGGTTCGTGGTCTGGCAAAGCTATACGAGAAAGCCGTTCCATATCTTGACTAAGAGACGCGAGGTCTTCGTCTCATCCTTGTCTTCTTGTTTGTAATTGTGCCGTGTACAGTTTCGTTAAGTGGTCATTTCCATACCTCAACTTTAATGCAGAACTAAGTCTTTCATAATCAGAGATTTCTTCCTCAGACAACGCCGTTAAAACATTCAAAGCCGGCGTTCGAAGACAGGAGGCAAGACTGTGGGCCCTCATGGCGGAGTCCCACTGATTATGTTTAGCAATTGTATTAAACTGGCGTTCATAATCTGCCCATGGAATTTTTCCGTCAAAAATTGGCGGTTTTAAAGGATAAAGAGGTTTCTCATTAATCTGAGAAGCAACCTCAGGAAATCTCGAATTATTTAATTGATTAAAATGAGAACATTGAGGCCGAACTTGAGTCAAAGACTCGGAAAAAACCAGCCTCATTATTTACTCTCATTCTACTAATTGGAGATTCATCTACTCTCCTAATGAAAGGCACAGACCTTGATTCTTGAACATTCTGGAATCGACCTGGATGTTGAATCTGTCGAACAGTGGGAACGGGAACAGGAGAAGGAACAGGAGAGGGAAGCGGCGTAACAACTTTGGAACCTCGTGGGGTGACAGCCGGTTCTCCTGAGCCATTCACCTGATGAACAGCCTGAAGAGCTGCCACAGTCGTCCGGAACAGTTCGTGTAGACTAGTTTCGGATCGTTCTTGTGCCTCTCTATCAAGCCTGCGCTGTTCCAGCTGTTGTTCATGTTCTTTTCTTCGCTGTTCTTGTTGATCAAGAAGCAGCTGAAGAAGTTGCTGTTGTTGGCGCTCAGCAGCCTCTTGCTGTTGAGACATGATCTTCAGCAGATCAATTTGAGAGATTGTCGAAGGAATTGGAAGAGGGTCCACTGAAGGTGATGGAATTGTTTCAGGGACCCGCGGATTCTCCATAACGAAAGGTTCTTCTCCGCTTCTTTCTCTTCGTCGTTAGCGCGTCAAACGACTGCTACTCATAATTAAAGTTCGTGCACTGAATTGACTCAATTAATAAGAACTCAAGATCCCGCTTCTGACACCAATTGTAACGCTTTAGGCGTTACGTTAATAAAATATGGATCCGCGAGTTTACTTAGTATCAAATCAAAGGCGTGAACAAAAATATCGTGATGAATGCTTTTAATGCAATATACGTGTTTCTTGTTTAAAGTCTGAAACAAGACTGTTTTTACAATAATGTTGGTTGGCACAGCAACCTTATTCTTGTTAAAGACATAAGAAGTTTACAAACGTCTTTTATCTATGCCGACTACTAGATCATTAAAGAGGGGGCAAAAGGGGTGATTTCACCCTTTGTAACAATATTAATAACTGACATGATTTATGACATATACAGTGTAAATATGCGGCGCTCGTGACAATAATATCGACGTTTTGATCTCGAGTAAGGTGGTCGGTAACAGCTCTCATTTGTGATAGAATGAATTGGACTGCTGCGTCAAGAAACATCGTTGTAAAAACAGTCTTGTCATCGACTTCAAACAATAAGCACGCATCTCGCCAATCAAGTATTTCACTACAAACAGGAGTTATATAGGGAGAGTTCCGGCTCAAACTGACTCACCAACCTTAGCGGGAGCTGCAGGACGCGCCTCGACTGTATTCGGTTTGTTACCGACCAAGCGTCGGTCTGTTACCGACCTAAGCTAGCCCGACCCAACCTCACCCAACCAATGTAAACAACAAGATGTCCGACTAATCTGCAAATGGCGGACTTGTCTGCTCAATGGCGGAGGAGCTGATGGAGCATGTAGTTGGTGCGTTACTGGCCTGAGCCAACCTGACCCAACCTCACCTAACGCAGCCTAGCCCAATGCATGTGAACAACAACATGGCGGACATGATTGCAAAGCACGATGACGATGCAGGATGACCGGGCGGTATCGCAAAATAACTAGTGGAATACACCGTTTCAAAAATAATATTTTCGGCATACTTCATATACATTCTTTTGTACTAACTGACCAGATGGCGACACCGCAATAAGATGGGCTGGGAATGTCGATGATGATGATGATCCGTAAACTTTAATGTGCAAGAATTTATTGTGGGGAAAGGTGTGGTTGGTATACATATGGATCGCGAGCCTATTCAACACGTTGAATTGTTCTTATAGTTTTTCTATCGCGAACTTCAGTATCCATAGTACGTCAAACTTATAAAATCTACATCAAACGTGGTGGATCTAAGTAAAATTAACCTCGTCTGTTGCCTACAAACGCTGCCCACTAACAGAATGTCGGATCTGGAGGTTTGGTAGGAGTACAACGTGACGGGGGTAAGACGCGGACGGCTTGAGTATTCTGCTCGCGCTGAATGAGCAATTCGAAATATAGTATCCGTCAAACTTCTTGGACAAACGACCTTGAATGCGCAGAAACAAAAAATAGGTCTCTTTGGCGGTGCGGTGCGGGACGCGGAGGCGGGGCGCGCTCTGATTAGTTTGTAACGTCCCGCTGGTCTCTTGTGTACACTCGCGTTCAGTGATTATGGTTATTTTTGTTGACTCGTCGTTTTCTTTGTTCTAATTTAGTTGAGTTTTTTGTTATAATTCGTTGACTTGGTTGTTGTTAATTTGTTTTTGTTATTTCATTAGTTGACTTTTGTGATGTTTGTTACTCCATGATGCCATGAAAAACGAACATTGTTTTGAAAAGACAAAGTAGAAAAATGGTCTACGAAGTTTATTGTTTTTTTAAAAAAGTTGCAAAAAGTGATAAAGAAGCGTTGGAGCGGACTTCAGAAGCCACGAAAACTTCTGTTCGCACAGTGCGACGAATTGTGGACGAAGTAAAGAAGTCTGGCTTGCTAGCCGTATTCCGGACTCCCGGTAAAAAAAGATCGGGGAAAAAAAAGGTGACTGACATTGACAGTTTTGACCAAACGGTGATAAGGAGATGCGTCCACAATTACCATCTTACAAATAAGGAGCTTCCGACCGTAGAAATGCTACGAGAAAAATTAAAACAAGACATTCATTTTACCGGATCTGAAAGCAGCTTACGACGAGTATTAAAACAGTTGGGCTTTCGATGGAAGAAAACAGAAAATAATCGAAAGCTGCTAATTGAAAAAACTAATATTCGGTTCCTTAGGATTGAATTCCTACAAAAAATTAACAAGTTTAGGGAAGAAGGTAGGCCCATCATATACACCGATGAGTCTTATGTGGACTCATCTCATGCTAGCACCACGGATTGGACAGATGGATCAACCCAAGGTTTGAAAAAACCAATATCAAAAGGGCAGCGCCTTGTTATTGTCCACGCAGGATCCGAGAACGGCTTCGTGCCTTATGCACTGCATTTATTTGAAGCCGGCACGAAGTCTGGAGATTATCATGATAATATGAATTATGAAAATTATGAAAAATGGCTGCGTTCCCAACTTATGCCAAATCTGCCACCGAATTCGGTCGTGATCGTCGACAACGCCTCGTATCACAATAAACAGAGTGAGTTGGCCCCCACATCCAATACGATAAAAGCAGATATGCAGAAGTGGCTCCGAGATAGAGACATTCAATATCGCGAAAATATGTTAAAACCGGAGTTATATCATTTAATAAAATTAAATAAAGACCTGCACAAAAAATTCAGCGTGGACAACATTCTGGCTGAAAATAACCATTCCGTTCTCCGTTTGCCGCCATATCATCCTGATCTGAATCCTATTGAGATGGCATGGGCAAATATAAAAGGATATGTCAGCAGTAAAAATGTGACGTGGAATTTCGAAAAGGTGAAAGAGCTGGTGAACGAAAAAGTTGCTGCAATGGGTCCTAGCGAATGGGCAAAACTCTGTAAAAAAGTGAAAGAAATTGAAGATGAGTATATTAAAAGTGATCATGTGGTGGACGTGGTCACTGAACAGTTTATTATTTTCGCTGATGACGACAGTGAAAGTGACAGCGACGATGATGATGATGAAATTGGTGATGATGATGAAACAACTGAACCAACCCCTGGCACCAGCTCGGCTTCGGCTGGTTTCGACATAATGGAAGGCATATCTATCCTCCCAGTTGATGATGATGATTAGCAGTAATTTGATTAGGAGGGGGTTGGAGTCCTTATAGTAATATAAGTTTTTAATAAATATTATGTTCTGTTCTTACCCATTTTTTTATCATTACAATACTCTCCTCACTTTACTAATACCAATTACTGTAAACGTTATTATATTAGCTAACGCAATCATGAAAAATTGTGTTTTTCATTGACATATTATTTTTGGACGTAAGTGTACGATGCGCAAACTTTCCCCCACCACCTCGCGCGATGGCCAAGAAGTTTGACGGGTACTGTACCTCTGTCTCCTCGAATCGTAAGTCTCATGAAACATGATGTGGTGCAGTTCAACGAAATGCAAAAGACGATAATCGAGAGCATTCTACGAATGAAATATCATGAGGGCGAATACAGCAAATTTGAATTTTTGTGTGACGGATGAGCAGTCAGCAAAAGCATAGAAAAAGATATCCCAAGAATAGTTTGCTCTCTCGGGGAAATATCAGCTGTTAGTCGGTGTCGCTGATGGCTTGGAAATTTGTTTCCCCCCACACGTTCCATCGAAATTCTCGAAGCATTGCAAATAAAAGCGAACGTGGCAGAAACCGAGTCGTCAGTCTCGCATCAATATTCATACACGAAAAATTAACACTGTTCCAACTTGCAATATGGAGATCATCATGGACATTCAAAGTTTCGTTCACCCCGACGATAAATTTATACTGAAGGAACTTTGCATCATAAACATAAACGCAGTGGGTTTGAGTCGCATCCTCTTCGAACCAACGCACGCTTGGACAGATCTGCCGGCTGGACACAAAGCTACGGAGGCTTGGCTAACACACAATTTCCATGGGATACCTGGGAATGCGGGACTCGAACCTTATGCTGAGGTGCAGAAAGTTGTAATAAAGGCTGTTAAATATGCATGCTACGTATATGTCAAAGGTGAGGAGAAGAAACGGTGGCTGACGAAGATCGTTGACGGTGCAAAACAAGTAATAAACATGGAAGATCCACACATTTCACCACCATCACTGGAAAAACTGAAACATATGGAAGAGGCGGGTTGGTGCGATGATTATCATGAAAATGTTTCAACGGGATACAACTGTGCCTTCGAAAATGTTCAGCGGTTGAAGAAGTGGTTTGTAAAGGAGTGCACGGGGTCTCTCGCGAAATCGTTCTGTATATTCAACGAATTGGGCGGTTTGAAGAAAATAAGGACTGAAAACATCGCCAATTTGCCAAGGGAATTGATCCTTACGTTCGCATCAAATTCAATCGACACGGTGTGGGATAAGCTGCCAGAGAATATGCAAATGGACGCCAACATCGCCAGCCACCGCACATTTTCTCTACATTATAAGTTAACTGATTCCGGTAGTCATGCGTTCAATAGTTCAACTTCCATTGTTGAAGATTGTCTGCAATGCTGCTATACGACAAAATGTTAATGTTACGCGTGGAAAAAAGAGATATTAATAGAATTTATTGTGGTTATGTATATATATATAATTGGGGTGATTCAAAAAAAAAACAAAAATTTTTTTTTCTCGCAAACAGGCTTAAAAGTTTCCTTTTGGCGTAAAAAAGTGCCAGTTAAAATTTGAGCCCTTAATATTAATATTCAGGTTGTCCGCATCGCACTTTTCTATTTCCCATAAGAATAACATGAGATAAATTTTTTTTGCACCTTCTGATTTTTATTGCTTGCCTATCGTGTGTCATAAAAAAAAACTATTGCTTAATCTTATAGAGAATTGAACGCTCTACAAAAAAGGTCTCTTATGATTTGTTGCGGAAACTAATAGTTCAAAAGTTATTCGAGGTCAAAGTTCAAGTTATCGCAAATTTTACCGTTTTTAATGCATTACAGCGAATTTCATGGTTTGATTAAAAAAATTTATCAGAAAATTTGTGTTTATCTTGAACTTAGTCTTTAGGAGACATAAGTTTGTCAATAATTTTTTGCAATAATCTAAAAAAAGCGGACTGTTTAAAACAATTTATCGAAGTAAATTTTTAAAATCGTTTTATAAAATAAAAAAAAATTGTGTCAAGTCAAGTACTGCATTAAATTGTTCTTCTGTTTTTCCAGTAGTCTCGGTACATGTTTTAAAAGTTATGACTGTTAAATTTCATTACTAAAAATTATATTTGAGCATTTGTCTTATCGTCATGGGTTGATCGATAGAAAGGAAAACTTTTGGACTCAATCGATAATGTAACTATTTTTCTACTAGGCGGAGTTGTAGATAAAATAGTTTAGTTTGTTGACACTTGTGAAAATTGATATTTGCGTGCTCTTCAGTTTATTGTTTTTCTGAAATCCTAGTTTTCTCAAATACTGATGGTTATTTAATAATTTTGTTTCGTAAGATCATTTTGTTTGTTATGAGTAATTCATTAACCATGGATTATTTAAGTCGCGTTGTTGGTGATAATCCAACTGAAGACTTTGTTGGACGTAAACTTCCTTTCCTACAAGAGGCAATGTCAGTATACCTTTATCATAAAAAAAACTTAAAATTGCAACGAAAAGAAAGTCTTTTGATTACCATCGATAAAGTACGAGAAAAGTGGTCACAAGCAGGAATTCCAACGTGTGGAAAAGATTATGCAGTCAAAAACCTTTCTGGCGTGCTAGATCAAGTAAAAAATTTACAAAAAAGTTCTAAGCGTAGACGGTCAAAGACACAAAAACAGAAGGAGTCAAATTTTGGTCACAAATTGAAAAGTTTATTCGACATCGCTCAATTTAATGTCGAAAAATTTATCAATCATGATCAGAAATTATTCCTTGCCGGTCAAAGATCAAAAAGTCGATTTGGTTTAATTGATAATACTCCAAAATCAGAAGGATCGATGAACATATGATTGTTGACTGTGCTGGTAGGTTTAATACATTTTTGATAGTTATTTTGATTTGAAATGATTATTAGTTTGAGATAAATTAATATTTCTATTTTTAGTCGTAGGTGAGGTTGCAAGTAATATGCTATTAGCCGCTCAAAAATCTGGATTACTTCAATCTGACTTATCAGCGACGATGTCTAGTCAAAGATCAAACTCATCGTCTGACTTTGAAATTCTGATGAGTCAACCAGAAAAAATTGACATAATGACACCTGAACTTGCTGGAGCACTTGATCGAGCAAAAATTAGTAATAGAAATGCTCTTTTCATATTGGCTGCTGCATTTAAGAGTATAGGAATTGATATTTCAACTCTCAATCTTAGTTATAGTACACTTTATCGTGGCCGTATTAAGTTCAGAATGAACATAGTCGAAGATTTGAAAAAGGAATTTCGCACAGAAGACCGTTATGTTGTGCATTGGGACAGTAAGATTCCATGCGATATTTCTGAAAAGAAATCCGTCGATCGTATTGCGATTCTTCTATCCGTTTCTGGGGTTGACCAGCTTCTTGCAGTTCCAAAAGCTGACGATGGGACAGCACATCAACAAGCTTCAGTTGTTATTTCAGCTTTAAACCAATGGAACGTAGCTCCGTACGTAAAAGCGATGTGTTCCGACACGCCGCTTGTCAATACCGGTAAAGTTTATGCAGTAAATAAATTACTCTAAAATTTTCATATTCAATCTTCTTTAATAATTTAAAATATTTTTTCATTTGTAGGTATTCACAAAGGTACATGTGTCTTGATTGAAAAAGAATTAAACCGGAAATTAGTATGGCTCCCATGCCGCCATCACATAATGGAAATTATTTTGCGGGGAGTTTTTGAAGTATATTGGAATACGACGTCTGGTCCTAATGCACCGACATTTGGTCGTTTCAAAAATTCTTGGGAGGAAATTGATCAGTCAATGTATAGAAGTGGAATGGATGATGAAACTGTTGCAAGCATCTTAACAAATGAACGTGCTGAAATCATCATATATATTAACAATTGTTTACAGGTAAAAATTGTTTACTAATACTATACTTTGTTAGTCTACTCAAAACAATTCATTATAACATAATTTATTAACGTTTTTTTAGATTTCTCAACCTCGAGATGATTATCGAGAATTGTTACTACTATCACTAGCTTTTCTTGACAGCTGGTCAGCAGAGAAATTTATTTTTAAGCGTCCTGAAGCCATGCATCATGCACGATGGATGTCGAAAGCTATCTACAGCTTAAAAATATTAATGTTTCGAGATCAATTCTATCTTTCGCCCCGTGAAACAAACAGTTTACGGCAAGTTTTTATTTTTGTTATCCTATTCTACATCAAAGCGTGGTATCCGTCGACATCTGCTATTCTGGCACCAAATAATGATTTCGATTTGTTAAAAAAAATTGATTTCCTATGATAGAGTTAATCAGGCAGTTTCACAAAAAGCTTGTGACAAGATAAGTAACCACTTGTGGTACTTAAACGAAGAATTAGCTGTAATCTCTTTATTTGATACCAATGTCTCCGTCGATGTGAAAAGGAAGATGATTGAAGCAATTAATTCTCGACCAGCTTCTAAAACGACAAATCAGCGGTATGAAGTACTCGGAAATGAGTTGGAATTGTTATTGCAAAAAGATTTATGTGATTTTGTATAAAAAAAATCATGGGAATTGTTCCAAAAATTTGATTTGCCGAGCGATTTTTTAGAAAAAGACATTTCAACTTGGTCTAGTGATGACAGTTACATTGAATGTGCTGAATTTTTTAAAACATTAAAAGTAACAAATGACGTAGCTGAAAGAGGGATCGCGTTGATTGAGGAATATAATAATTACCTCACTAAAGATGAAGAGCAACTACAGTATTTATTACAAGTAGTCCAAGAGCATCGGCAACGTTATCCAGACTGTTTGAAAAAAAATCTTCAATAACAATAATTTAGATCAGATTTATGAATAAGTTTTTTCGCAATAATTTACAAGTACAAGTAAAATGAATAAATTTTTTTTCTTAACAAAACCAATCGTCACTAAATTTATACCTCATGTAAGTATTTTAGATGACTGACGCTAAAAATTTTCTTAAGGAGTATCACTGGCCTCACTATACCAAAAAACTATTGACAAACTTATTTTTCCTTAAGACTAAGTTCAAGATAAACACAAATTTTCTGATAAATTTTTTTAATCAAACCATGAAATTCGCTGTAATGCATTAAAAACGGTAAAATTTGCGATAACTTGGATTTTGACCTCGAATAACTTTTGAACTATTAGTTTCCGCAACAAATCATAAGAGACCTTTTTTGTAGAGCGTTCAATTTTCTACAAGATTAAGTGATGGTTTTTTTTCTATGACACACGATAGGCTAGCAACAAAAATCACTAGGTGCAAAAAAAATTTATCCCATGTTATTCTTATGGAAAATAGAAAAGCGCGATGCGGACAACTTTAATATTGATATTAAGGGCTCAAATTTTAACTGGCACTTTTTTACGCCAAAAGGAAACTTTTAAGCCTGTTTGCGAGAAAAAAAAATTTTTGTTTTTTTTTTGAATCACCCTAATATATATATGAGATTTTTTATTTACACTATATACAAGGTATATACAAAAAATATCGTTGGCCGTAGAATAATAATAATATTAAATGTACGCGATAGAATTAGACAAAACTACCGCCTCATTCGGAGTGTAAGTCAACTTCTAATTTTTAGAAAGTATTTTAGGGTGTGTTTCTAAGTTGCCCGAACATAATACGGGTCCGCGTATAAGACGGATGCGATGTTGACAGTTGCTGTCAATGACAGAAAGCCTTGGCATACATTCGGTGCAATACGGTATTTTGACATATTCGTGCTCTCTGTTTCCATTCGTAATGTTTAGTTGCAGGGCTCAATCTTGCTTGTCATAAATAAGGTACAGGAATGTGTCCACTTTAATACCCATAACACATAGTAGATATAAATAAATATGCACAGAACTATATCAATTGATCGAATGTCAAAGAATGTTCATGAACGGTTTACCATCGCGTGACGCGAATAATAAAACAACCGCAATATGACCAACATCGAATGCACTTGCGTATCTACGCCGTGTTGCCACTGTCAGGTTTGTATCCTTGAAACATGTAGTAACCAAGGGGTTGCATGACTTCGGGTGGCCTAAGCGGTTTGCTGGGCGCGGCGAGCAGCCTGCTCCAAGCTCCGTAGGTCTTTCCCGGCCAGACCCACATCCCGGAAGTGACGCCGACTACGAGAAAGAGAAACAATCTCAAGAAGACGACCTATATATTGTAACGTGGCAGTTCGGTTAGGCCTGCCCGTTACAAGAGACTCCCTGAACCCTGGGCGAGATCTCGGAATCAGGGTCTAGAAAATCGAGTCGCGGAATAATTTCAGAGAGCGCCAGAACTGGAGTCACGCACCCGAGCTTCGACAGGGACGAAATAGAGCATTGCGACCCAGATATTTCAGGCTTTTGTTTTGAATTTTTTTTTTCGAGTGCACCGGCTACCCTCCAGTAACCAACTACAACACCGAACATCTTTCGAGGCAAGGCGAAACCACGACGATCTCGCGGGAAGGACACCGAGGCTGCGGAGGGGGAGGCAACGCAGATCCCTGCAGCGAGGGAATCCAAGGCGGACGCGATTCCCGCTGGCGGCCGGCGCGCCGCAGCCTCCCCGCTCGCCCCGCTTACGCCCAACCAAGGCAACCGCGAGGTGCCAGCTAGCGACGAGGGAGCACCACCCCGCCCAACCCCAGGACTACGTAGCGCTGCGCGGGAGACGACATCGCGATCTAGCCTTAAGTTCTGCGCCGCGTAGAGACGACAGGTGCGCGGCAAGCTGCGCAATCCCCAAAATCGATGACCGATCGATTGTTGCGCATTCTTAGGGTGATGACGTCACGAAAAATTAGCGCGACGAGATCGGCGTTGCGACCATCCTAGATCACTCTGGTTCTGGCGAGGACACTAGGCGGTTGAGCGGTATTTCTATTGTCTTGAGTTAGAGTTGCGGTGGTTCTGTGCCCGTGAGAGAATTTTTCGTTGCGAGGAAGAATATGAGCCGGCACGAGGGAGTCGGACCTTTCGTCGCGTGGATGTGGAGCGGTAAGCGTTGTTAACATTCTCGCGATCGAATTTCGAGGGTAATTGAGTCAAGGCTGATCCGATAAAGGGTAGCCGTTTTCTTTTGTTAGTTTGCGTGTCGAAGAGTACTCGAAATTCGTTTGCCGATTCTTTTGCTTGGTGACCGTAGCCTGAGTTGCGCGCGAGGGAGTAGCGTTAATTACGGGGGATCCAGGAAATCGAGTCGAGCCACAGGTTGAGCCGAGACGTTATTGTCTCGAGTTTGAGTGTGACCGAAGCCTGTTGTGACGTTGCACCCAGAGTGCAAGTCACAACAAACCCCAAACCCGCGGGGAAGAGCCGAACGGGTGAGCCCTGTCCCGTCGGGAAAGACCCGAACATCACCGAAGCCCCCCCGACGCTCGGCAGAGCCGAGCGCGAGATTCAGTACGATCACGGCCGTAAACGCAGCAACATCGTCGACGCTAAAGATACGAGCGAAAGAGAGAGAGAGAGAGAGAGAGAGAGAGAGAGAGAGAGAGAGAGAAAGAAAGAGAGTGAAGCACAAATACACACACACCGATACCACCCCGCTACACGCACGCCGACGACTCCAGGAGAGAGAACCGGAGAGGCCCAACTACACTCCACCACACCTCTATACACACCCACACACGTTGACGACACCAGGTTAGCCTGCACTCTACAGCCGATCTGCTCCTCCCCTCGCAATACCAACCCTTTCGACCTCACACTCCCCGTCACACGACATCCCCGTCCCCTGGCAATATCAACCCTCCCTACCTCACATTCCCCGGCACCTCACACTCCTCCCCCCTCCCCGCGCGCGTATCTGTAAGTTAGTATTAAGGAACGCTAAGGGCTGAGGCGTGATCAGCCACCACTAACGTCTACAACCCTTTTGTACCTTTCCTAGTTTAAGTCGACTCATTCCCCCGATCGCAACACCTGTACACCCCCCCCCGTCACAAATATACACATCAAGTTCTACCGATTATATCCGCCCCGTCTCTAATTGTCTTCCCCACCCATATTATTCGTGCGGACTCAAAACCCGTCACACCGTTACACGGGGTCATTTCACTTCGTCCGGTATATCCTCCATTCTCGGGTAGGTCGCGAGCAGTCACGGGGAGCATTCGAATTCGCGACTGCGTCCCGCCGTCGCCGAGAAAGTGAAGCTCGGGTGCGCGTTGATAAAAATATGCGTTTGTCGAGGAGGATCGCGGGTGTCGCGACGAGCCTCGTCTCAGTTTAGTTTTTTTTCCTTTTGTTTGCATTATCAGATAGTATTAAGTCGGCGATCAGCGCCATTTTGTAAAGGACGTTTGCGAGCAGCGCATCGAGTCCGATTTTGTTTTTGGTTTTTATGAATTAGGGTCTTATTAAGACGGCGACTAGCGCACGTAGGCCGTAGAGGTCTCCTAGATTAATTCACCTTTTTTTTTGTTAATATTTTTTTGTTTTTGTTATTTTTTTGTTTTTGTTATTTTTTTTTATTATTTGGTGTGTTTCTCCATTTCTGATTTAGTCTAGACAAAATTTAACATAATATTTGGAATCGCGAAGGACGACTGGCGTAGTCGTATTATCATTCTTTTTATTTTTATTTTTATTTCTTTTGGTTTTTGTAACATCGCTGATGAGAAATATACCATTGTAATTTTATAGTGAATTGGCCACCTCACGCGTTGGTTGACTTGTGTTGCAATTCTCTCTACCCAAAAATTACCCCTCCCCTCTCCGCGGTACTGAGCTACCGAGCATATGGTCGCGGTGTGTCGTATTATCGATTTCGAGGCGTGTTGATCACGCCAGGCGCCCAACAAATTTCGCGATATTGTTTCAGGTCCAGGATACCTCGCCGGACGCCAAATTATTGTGCACGCGGTAAGTTCCCGGTTATTTGCTCCGAGTAACCGAGGTGCAGAAAAATCCACGTCACAGTATATATATATACATATACATATATATATATATATATTGTAACGTTCTTTGACGTTACGGAAATAAATATGGATCCGCGAGTTTAACTATCAACTCAAAAATCAAGAACGTAAATAAATGTTGTGAAAATGCTTCAATTGCGTAATATGTGTTTCTCGTTTGAAGTCTGAAACAAAACTGTTTTTACAATAATGTTGGTTGACGCAGCAACCTCATTTTTTTAAAAGACATAAGAGGTTTATAAACGTCTTTTATCTATGATGACTACCAGATGATTAAATAGGGGGCGAAACGGGTGATTTCACCCTTTGTAACACTACTCCCCTCCGAGGAAAAGAGTCGTCCTGACGCGGGAAAGATAAGACAATTATAAAAGTGATCTAGCAGTCAATGCTCAAAGGTGAGTTGGAGCTGTGGCTCTAAACATTTAAAGACTCCCTTTTTTACTATGTGGCATTTGCCCACAGTCTCAAGGTAAACCACAGAAAACCTTGAGCAGATAGTGAAGCGTTAAATAATTTCAAAAAATTTATGTGCCTTGTTTTATAAAGGTTAGTGTTATTGAGTGTTGTGTAGCTTTATGAATTCGAAGTTATCAGCATTGGTCCAGATCGATGTCGAAAGAAATCCTCTTCTTGAAGGAATGTCCGAACGAAACAGGTTCGCGTAAAAACATCGAGGCGGGAACCGAAAATTTCAGGACCAAACGGAATAAAACCAGACTCCTTTTCACAGGAAATAAGGAAATAGATGGGTGACTGATCCTAATCTTGTTAAGAAACAGCTGACCCTAGAGTTTTGGGTGGACAAATGTGAGTGATGGTAGAACAGTTCAAATTCACCAAGTGAATTTGGGAGAATACACGAATAAAATAAATTAAATATGTATTCAAAAGAAAAGAAACGATCTTATCTGAATCTTTTCCGTGAGTAGTGTATATATGCCGGTTCTAACTCAAAGATGGCGGCGCTCCCCCCTTGTTCCCCCCTAGCCCCCCCGCCCCCCCCGACTCGCGGCGCACCGTCTCCACACGTGCACCCCCCCCCCCCCGACCCGCGGCGCACCCCCCCCCCCCCGGTCATTTTCGGCGGCTATATCCATAGGATCACACACACACACACACACACACACACACACACACACACACACACACACACACACAAAATAATTCCTGTCGAGACTTGTTTGGCGCCGGAAAGCCGCACATAAATCAGATAAGGCAAGAACCCGCTAGATCTATTGAAAAAATTCCAGGAAATGACCCCTGAAGGAAGGTTTAAAATGGCGTTTTGAATGCTTTCAACAATTTTTTTATTTAACACCAATTACATTTAGTTTTCTTATTGTATTCTCAATTATCTTATTCTAAATTTTAACGAGTAAAATTATACATATTATTTTCAATATCCATATTAATTAAACATATTGTTATTCCAAAATTGACTTAAACCAATTTTTTAACAGTACCACTGATCGGATTATATTCAACAATGCGATCATGCAAGATCATGCAGTAGGCAGAAGTGTGTGGTGGGAACGTAGTGCTAGAGTCAAATTCCAATCGAATGTCCACAGGTCCAGTTTTCAATGTTTCGTTCTGCTTGGAGCAATCGATGACGATAAGGGGAGCTTGGTTTATGAATTCACGCCTCGATAGCAAAGGCTCAGCTTCTTTGTTGTAGTAGCTCATTTGAAACCGAACATACATATCATAGAGAATGGCGTATTGATTATTGTATATATCAATATTCATATTTCCGTAGGGATAGCACTGTGAGTTGAGGAAGAGTTTTACATCTCTGATCCGACAATGATCAAATACGCCAGCATCTTTCAGCGGCTCGTTTCTCCTTGCAGTTTGAAATCCTAGAATGACATATCTCGGCTTTTCAAGCTGCGTCGATGTCTTGACGGACCATATATGCCGCGTTGTTGACGGGAGCATCGGATACACGTACGTTTCCCAAGAACGAAAACTCATGGATATGGCCGGATCCTTGGCGATGTAGTTGAGTAGCTGGATTTTCGGTTTATCAGCCAGTTTGATGTAGGGCAACAACCACTCGATTTTATTCAGGGTGATTTTGAAGTTTTCCGTCGCCGAGCTCTGAATCACAGCATTCAAATCAGTGTTGGAACGTGTGAGAATTGACTCGTGTTTAGCGTTGACGATGACTCAACGATAATCTTCGGCGAAGCCTAGCACATAATTTAACGGCAAGACAACATCGAAATTTCCAGCGGCATCGGTTAGTTCCTTATCCCCACTCAACCACCCGGTATTCTCCAGACTATATTGCTGGCCTGGAGTCAAGGATACGTAACCCTTCATGGTGCTGGTGATGCCGACATTTTTATTCCGATCAATCTCTTCTACACCGTTCAACTCGTAGCGAATTTCCTCGAACAAATGACAAACGGCCATATTGATCAATTTCGTAACCGTCACCGCAGCCACACCATCATCCTTTGTGATTTTTCCGTGAATGTGTAGAGAGCTTTTACTGGGCAGTAGACACAAGTCTTGATGTTGAACAACAATATGGATTTCATCGTTGTTCTGGAAGGTGGATGATGCAAACGGCTGATGAGCATGAATCTCAGAGTGCGCGATCGATTCGTCGAATACCACAGGTTTCTGTATTCTTATTATTTCTTCCATGGTAACACGCACAGGATGCAGCGAACACGAATTTTTATTTTCCAAAATTTCCACGTAATCGAAGACCTAGGCTCTGGAGAAACCGAGCGTTCAGAGGTGTCAGTCTCGTAGGCGGTGTAAACGTTGTCAGAGGTGTCGGGCGACTGACGATTTTTGGCCATGACGTTTGACTTTTATAACTTTTGCCAGACTTTCTCGTCTCAAACACGATTCCCATTATTTGAGCGATTTCAAGTGTAAACGTACAGTAATCGTTTCGCCGCGAAAATTAATCAGCTCGTCGTCTTGATCGACCATTTTCAGCTGTAAATGATGTATCGACTGTACGGCGATTGGCAGGTAAATGACGTTGGTAGGCACTTCGACAATCTTATATCCGGATGGAACGGTTGGGAAAAATTCGTGAATCGTGTGAGCTCGACGCCCGTTTATGTACGCTCCTGTGGTTATGCTACACTCAACGCGTAAAGTATTAACCTTCAGTATGGCTACGGGTAATTCAGATTTATGAGTAACGTTTCGTGATAGCTCAACCGCCTTAAATCCCAATAATCGGCCGATCGAATCTTTGGGCTTAAAGTCTACCACATGATTGCATGTGACTTCACTGTTCAGCTCGTTGTTGTTAGCTGTCAGACTGAGGGTGATATCGGAGGGTAGCACCTTATGTAGAAAATTTTCAATATCCTCAATTTCATAGCATCCCGTGGGTATCACGATGCTCTCTCTGCTGTTGTCCGCTCGTTTCAGGTAAAATTTATTACACCTCTCATGAATATTGGGTATTGGATTGAATGTCAGGAACTCGACGAGTCCGAGAACATAGTTCTTCTCTGGTGATAACTCGATTGGGGGGAAATATAGAGCCTCCAGCACGGAGGATGTACCTGACAGTGTTAACGTCAACGATTCCGGCATGACTAATGCTTGCTCATGTAACACCCGTCTTTTTATAGTTGTTCGCTGAGAAATTTGAGACACAAGTGGCCGCAAATCACAGTATCATATTCTTGATACCTCTTATGATTGTATTCAACGCTGCCAACACCGAGATACCTCATCAAGTCCTTAGGTGGTTTCAAATCACCGAAACTATCGAAATATACAACATGGTCACCATTTTTCTTGTACGCAACCCAATGTGTCCCCGGTCCGTTTTTATCATCAAGATTAATAATTGCGGATTCTTGCATTTTTGGTCCTGATTTCGGCAGATCATTCCGCATGAAAACACCTCGAAAATGCGAAATTTTCATATTTTTAGCATAGTTGCGTAAATCAATGTTGGTGAGAGCTCGGTGTGGCAGCTTTACTAGTTTTTTGCCGGACGTAAGTACAGGCCCATTCCGCTGCGGTAGGGTCGCAGGTATAATCCCTTACCCAAAGCAATCGCCTCCATTGTTGCATTGTGCCGTTTGGCCTCTTTCAACTGATGTTTGTTGGCACTAGCTTCGTTGACAGCTTTAGCTATACCCGCAGCACCACCCGCAAGAGCCCCAGTAGCGCTTAGACCGGCCAGAATTGGAATGAGAAACGGTAGGATGCCGCCAATTTTATCAGGCACAGGTATAACGCGAGGCATACGAATATTCTTCCCAGTCCCACGCGCGGCCGCACGAGCACCCGCCAACGCCGACTCGACGGCTTTATAACCCGGTCGCATGGCGACCTTTGCTGCCGTGATGATGGATTTAAGATTCACAGTTCTCTTCCGCTGTTTACTCTTTCCGTCAGTTCCAGATTTCTTCTTCGCAGCCACTCCAAGTTTCGGCCGCTTTGCAGCTAAGCCCATTCCGAGTTTAGATTTAGCTTTCATGGTGTTGGTGACTCCCCAGGCTACCACCTTTTCACCCACACTAGCGTCCTTGGCCAAGACGCGATTCCACGCCTTCTCAGCGAGCGCTTTGTCGGCAAGATTTCTCGCTGCGGTATCGCGATTCTTTGCGTATGCAATGTCGTGGTCTTTACACGCGGCATCCAGCGGATTGATCCCCAAATCTCCACGAGCCAACCTCTTGGTCAATTTCGTTCCAGGTCCGCAGTACTGATAGCCTGGCACATGCA
Source organism: Neodiprion fabricii (assembly GCF_021155785.1). NCBI lineage: Eukaryota > Metazoa > Arthropoda > Insecta > Hymenoptera > Diprionidae > Neodiprion > Neodiprion fabricii. The sequence continues at coordinate 10,477,517 of NC_060243.1, forward strand.
ATTCAACTGGGAGATGATTGATGATTTTATTTAACAAACCACCACCGCGTTTTTTCCGTGTGCACATCCTCATAGTCAGGCAACAACTAACGTGACTTCTATAAAAGGCGGAATTTATATACCGTCATCTCAGTTTTCGTTGTCATGCTAACGAAGCATCATGAGATTTCAAGATCAGCCCGACAAACTACCTATCGCAAATTTCGATAAAATGGTTCGACGTGGTAAGAGGAAGATAGAAAAACGACATGGAAAATTGCTGCCAAATACCGTGAGAGCAATTTTTTGCGGACCATCCAATTGCGGTAAAACTAACGCTCTTCTCGCACTCATCACCCACAGCAATGGATTGCGATTCGAAAATGTCTATGTCTATTCGAAATCTCCCATCCAACCAAAGTATCAATTTTTGCAAAAGTTACTAGAACCTGTGCAGGGAGTGGGTTATTTCCCGTTTCACGAGAACGATGAGGTTGTAAAACCGGAAGATGCTCGCCCCAACTCTGTTATGATTTTCGACGATGTGGCTTGTGAAAAGCAGGATAATATCAGAGCATACTTCAGCATGGGCAGGCATTGCGACATCGATAGCTTTTATCTAAGTCAAACGTACGCGCGCATTCCAAAACACCTGGTGCGTGACAATGCAAACTTATTGGTGCTATTTCGGCAGGATGATATGAATCTGAAACATATCTACAACGATCATGTGAACACGGACATGACGTATCAGCAATTTAAAGACTTGTGCTCAGCATGCTGGAATGATGACAATTACAGTTTTACCGTAATTGACAAGGATAGCGAAATCAATGGGGGGCGATATAGGAAGGGGTTTGACTGCTTTATAAGCATAAACTAACATAAACTTGCACAGTTTCGTTGCAACAATCGAGCCTGCAACATGGAGAGTGCCAAGATTCGTAAGCATAGCGATACATTGAGTGAAATATCAAAAGCATCCGATGTCATACGGCTGAAGCATAAGATGCTCAAGTTGGACAAGGACACGACCGAACAGGTTATGGGAGAGGTATTCAAGCCTTTAGTAACACCGCTGCAAAAATTGGTGGATACTTCAAAGCTGCAGCAGCAGCATATTAAACGTGAAATTAAAACGGAACTACCGGATGTGACAATGAAAATAGAAGAGGAAAGAGATGACGAGAGTGCCGGGGATGATGATGATGATGATAAGGAGGATGAGGATATGGATGTGGGGAATTTCATGGATGCAAATGATAAAACACTGAAGTTTGGTGAAATTTCTACTACAAGTACACCGGTGAAGAAAACAACGGATTCCACAGCACAATATTTAAAAATGTTCAGCTCAAGTAAAAAGAGGGATTTGGATACTACATACGGCGTTCGAAAGTTGACAAGCGGTATGATGATTGGCGATACACCGATCAATTTCACTGATAATCTGGTCAATGTGGGGAATAAAAGCTATGAGAGAACACCTGGATTACTCGAATTACTGTTTAAAAAATCACCCGATGCATCGGTTGTAAATGACGCGGACAAGAATAATTATATAAAAATTGTAACGACGACAAATGCGCATCGAAAACGTTACCAAGCCGATGGAAGTCTTCGAGATTATTTAAAAAGTGCAAAGTATAGAAATTTCATTGCACAACACGTTGGCTCGCCGAAAAAATCAGGTAAAGGCTTACCCGACTATAAGATTGCGCGAAAGGAGGGGCAAGATGTCGATTACGTCTACTGGGATGATCCAAATGAAATTGTAGATCGTCTCCGGCTGCTTATGGCGTCACAGGCTGCAGGCAATACCAGCCATTCCAACGAAATAGTCTCCATTATTGAGGAGTTGCGTGAGGCTGGAATCGTTTATTAGCGGCGTGTAAACACAAAATCATCATTTGTTCAGCGACCGTCCAGTGATGAGCATAGACATATTCGGGCGACACTCGGAGCGTGGTGGGGGCAAAAAATTTATTCGAGGGCCTCCGGGTGTTGGATTCAAAATCACCAGCGACAATCAGTATGATTTGGACGGTAAACGATTGTGTAACATAGCTGATCCGCAGCACTCCACCGACGCCGTTTCCTTAAAAGTTCTCAATACCGCTTTACAGTCTATGGCTGTGGATATTGTGGATACTTTTTAATCAAATTTTGAGAGTTTCGCACATAATCACAACGAAGAGTTGAAACAGCTACGCATAAATAACAAAATCATTGAAAATACGTTGAATCGCATCAAACATATTGGGGAGCAGGCAACACCAACGTTGGGACAGACCAGCAGGGAATTAGTATCGATTGAGGAACCAGAGTGGTTGGACAGCAATTCGAAAAATTGATAGGTGAAGAGTTGGGAACAATGAAGACTGCCATAGCTGCCGAACTTCACAGACAGGCTCGTCGCAACTATCCGCGCCGATTCGTAGATGTACGCAGACTGGATGAGACCTGGCAAGCTGATCTCGTCGATATGACCGCATACAGCTCGTGCAACAAGGGATACAAATACCTACTAACAATTATCGATATATTTTCCAAGTACGCGTGGGCGGTGCCGATAAAGTCCAAGAGTGGGAAAGATGTTGCCGCTGCTATGAAATCTGTACTGATCCAGAGTCGTATACCTACACATCTGCACGTTGATCGTGGCAAAGAGTTTTACAACAGCGAATTCAAAGCCCTCGTGAAGCATCACAATATCAACATGTATTTGACATTTAGCAACTTAAAGGCGTCGATATGCGAACGTTTCAATCGAACATTGAAGAATAAAATGTGGAAGCGGTTTACTCTCCAAGGATCGTACGAGTGGATTAATATTTTGGATGATTTAATGAAGTCCTACAACAACACCAAACATCGCACGATTCGGATGAAACCGGTGGATGTTAGCACGGAGAATGAAAAACAGCTGTATCGTAGCGTGTACAAGCCTCGGCAAATCAAACGAAGCGATCGAGCGCGGAAATTCAGTGTAGGCGATCGAGTTCGAATCAGCAAGTACAAGAATGTATTTGAAAAAGGCTATACACCCAATTGGACGACTGAAATATTCACCGTGAGTGAGGTGAAAAATACCAATCCACCCACCTACAAACTGACCGATTATCAAGATCATCCCATCGAGGGGGGCTTCTACGAGGAAGAGCTCGCCAAAGTGAAATATCCCAACGGCTACCTTGTGGAGAAAGTATTACGCAAGCGGGGGAATCTGTTCTATGTGAAGTGGTTGGGTTTTGATAGTTCGCACAATAGTTGGATAAATGAAACAGACATGTAACATAATTTGTATGTATTTTCCGAATTACAATAAAAGATTTTGAATATACAAATATTTCCACATTTTATCTTCCTTGTGCGTACATGTGCCATACTCTGTACTACGAAAATAATAATAATAATAATGATATAAAATAATAGTGATAATAATAATGATAATATGCAATTTTTGCCATACGATTATTACACATTTTATTTTTTGGAAAACTTTTTTTCATTTTCTGAAAACTTTTTTTCGTTTTCTGAAAACGTTTTTTCATTTTCTGGAAACTTTTTTTCGTTTTCAGAAAACTTTTTTTCATTTTCTGAAAACTTTTTTTACGTGTTAATCAAATGGGAAAAAAGTTTTCTGAAAACTTTTTTCTCATTTTCTGAAAAGTTTTTTTCGTTTTCTGAAAAGTTTTTTTCATTTTCTGAAAAGTTTTTTTCGTTTCCTGAAAATTTTTTTTCATTTTCTGAAAACTTTTCTCGTGGTAAGCGAATAAATATGAATAATTGCTTGATATATCAATAATAAATAAATAAACAATTGTTGAGTATATGAATTCGCATTCACATCAATTCTATGTCTACAGTTTATCCTATAGCTATTGGGGGGCTGGGACAAACCCCCCAGGTACGGTGTCAGTCTGTCCAGGTATCAATTGCCGCTTGTCATCCTGCCAACTCAGTGCCAATTTTTTTTGTACGATCGTGCTTACTTCGTGTTTTTTGCTGCGTATTAAACACTGTGGAAGAGTCAACTCTCGGTAAGCCATCAGACAGCGCTTATAATCATCAAACGTGATGCTATTTATCGATGAATTTCTTACACCCTTGGCACGCTTACTCACTTTTACGCCACTGTCATATTTTTCCCTATCCTCACCCATCGTAGTAAATGTGTACAGCTTTGCTCGCAGTCCCACAAACTCTGTCATAATTTTACCATTATTTTCATCCTTCATTAGCCCTAGTTGTTTTTTGTTTTTAAGGGGAATACCATACACATTGTCGGGCGGATAGTCAGAGGTGTCAAACATTGTATCTACATCACGTTTGATGATATCGTAGATATTAGGCACATTGAATTGATAAATAAGGCTGTCTGTGTCGGTATACATCAATTTAGCCTGTTTATTCGAAAAGTTGGTTTTAATATAATTATAGTGGAAGTCGTAGAGAAAGATTGTTGACAGATCTAGAATTGATGCGCCGACGTAAATAGGTTTGGCGAAGTGAACTTTGACACGATTCATTTCAATGATAACCATATCAGTGTCAAATACGGTGCAGCTGTGAAAGTTTGCTCGGGCAATAAGCGTTCTCGCGCCACCTTTTCCCTCCCATTTTGTAACCAATTTAACATCTTTATGATTTCGCACATTCTCCATAGTCTTGCCGAACACAGCGTTATTCATGAGTTTGTAAAAGTTTTTCTCAAATTCATTCCTAGATTGCTTACGCATGTCTGTATTGAGCGTGATGTAAGGCTCGAGCCATGGAGATTGCGCAAACTTCAAAATTCTATGCACTTTCGTTAATTTCAATCCTAAACTCAAACACTGTTTCAAATTTCTATAGTGCAATATATACTTTGTTTTGGGGTGAAGGGTGGTCGCGAGTTTGGCATTTTTACTACCTGGAGGAGTAAAATGTTCGGGACAAAGAGGTAAGTCTTTGTGATCCCCGTGGAGTTCTACAGGGTAGTCCAAATCTACCTCCAGAAAGTAGCCGATCGGTGAATCGTCCGGATGGTTCGTTATATCGATGTGCTGATACTCCCACTCGAACGAACCGATTGGTAAATGCACGCTCATAGCTGCGCCGTACAGGTTATTCACGTCAAAATACATGAGATACGATTCCGCTTTGTTTGGATCAAAATCTATTCCCATGAATCTATTATTGGCCCGAGCGTGTCGATTAGAACATTGCGCTACGCCGCTTCGAATGGCTCTTTCAATAAATAATACCATTTCAGGGTTGTCTAAAAGTTGCAAATTTACATTAGTATGCTTGAGCATCGCGTCAAAAGCAAGCCCCGGTGCAGTGTAGTAGTGCAACGGATCTAAATTGTATGTTTTGAAGCAGCTAGCGCGGAAATTTTCGAAAATATCGGCAAGCAAAAGAACATCGGTCTTTAAATATAAATCTGAGTAGCCCCCCAATGACTCTAAATGGAATTCCCTCCAAACAGTTTTCGCGTGCTCGTAATCGGTGTCTGAAATATTTGCATCGCAGAGGTGCGAGTAGAAATGCTTCTTTGCAGGTAATCGCGGTTCATCGAGTTTTCCCCAACAATCGACGTATTCATAGGGAAAAACGCCTTTGCGGGTCATCAAACTGAACTGAGTCGGGTTATTATAAAATCTACGTGTTATGCGTTTATCGGTATCGGTCAAATATTTGGAAAGTTTATCGATACTGCTAGCCATAAATCGAAACGAATCGATGAATCTCAAGTGCATCATTGTTCCATCGACGCGTTTCGTGAAGGATATGTATTTTTCCTTATTTATGGGTAGCAGTGTAATTTTACCGGGAAAAGTTGACGCGAGAGATTTTATTAAAAAGTGAGAATCGTAACCGGACAAATTGTGGAAAACTATTGGAATTGTGTGCGACTCTCTGAAATTCAAATTACACCGATTATGAGCAGGACCACGATATTTACCCGTGAAGTGACAGTGATCGTAACACTTTTTCTCCTCAGGGGTAAACGGTTTTTCACAAATATAACAATTCTTTGCGTGCATGTGACGATCGCGTTGCACTTGGGTAAGAGACTCCATCGGAATTATGTTTTTGATGCGTGACTCTACTTGAATTGATAAATCTTTAAGCTGTTTCATAAACCAATCTATGCAATCGACACCGCGTTTACCGTGAAACTCCGATAAAGTCTCATCGTACGCGCAATGTACATAGTACGCTACACTGTGCGGGATATGCTTTTGAATTTCACAAGTCTTACGAGTTTCAAATTCATCCACAGGTTCAGGGATTAATATACATTCGAGATCGGCGTATACGACAAATGGAACGGTGCCTTTGTTTTGAAAATTGGAAAATACTAAATCTTTACACTTGGGAAACTCCATGCGTACTTTATTTAGCGTAATACAATCTTGTCGATGATTGTCGTAGGCATGTTTCACGCTAAAGTGGCACAAACAATTGTCACATAAAAACATTTTGTGTTCATGAACGGACAATTGTTTGCTCACCAATCGGGAAAGATCTTTAATCCAAGCAAAATGGAATCTCGGTGCAAACTCGCCAGTCATATCGTCTTCCGGATTACTCTCAACCATTAGAAGATGGATCGTGTCAGTGTTTACGCTATGCAAATTTTTACTCAAATAAATTGGCACGATGACGCTTTTATTTGATTTTGCATGATGCGAAAAAGTTTGAGATTCTATTCCATATACATTGATGCGCAAATTATTTAATCTCTCAAGCTTTTTCACATCATGTAGAGTAGCAGGGAATTCGATACCTGTACAGTCCAACTCGGAAATATATCGATGATAACGGCTAGTCCTATCGGCGTTGATCTTGACCGGGTGGAGGGCTGCTATGACGGACCAGAGAAGGCATCTTTCGTCCTCGTTCCTCACGTTCACCACCGCTCTCTTCCGTTGAATGTCTTGGGGCAGCTCGACGAATGTTGAAGCCCCGGCGGCGAGAGGCTGATAGCGATTGATATTTACAGTGAGGTTAAGGATCTCAATCATACTCCAGCCGGAATCGCGTTGCTCGAAATCTTCCACCTTTGACTGCAGATCATCCCGTGCACGTATAAACCAACCATTTATATCGCTTGATGGGAGGAGAATCGCCACGTTGGAGGTGTTGAAACTCTTAACTTCAGTGGAGATCTCTTCGTGCTTGGCATTTTCGAATTTGCACGATAATATGATGTTAACCTTCACATTTCCCTCCTCGCGCAGTATCAGCTCCAACTTCTCGGTGACGACGCGCTGCACATCGTCCAGAAAGGCGTCCAAATTTTTATGACGGAGATTTGTGACAACCCCCGTTCTGATTCGGCTGGCAAAAGCGCTATCCACGTCGTCCCATTGTACACCCGCAGGAGTACCGATATTTCCACCCGTCACCACTGTGCGCTGCTGCAACTGCTTGATCTTCGTCACCCAAGATTGCAGGAGTGCGATCGTATGTTGGATCCGTATTTTCGCACCAACGGTTGTTCCTCGTTGTATGGAAATATCGCGCAGAACTTGGATATTCGCAATTCCAATATCAGTCCAATGATTGATGATGGCGTCATTCTCTTCTCCGGGTGGTTGCTCTCTCAGCAAATTGTACGTCCTCTCCATCTGCTCCGCAAGTCCCATATACGCTTCGACTGCCATGACTTTGACGTTGATATACGCTGAACTTTGTATAACTTTTTTGACTTGCACGTATCGTGTAAGACTGACGAGTCTGCATCGGATGCGTTGAGCTTATGTGTATATAGACCGATAGATCGCAAGAACTTGGGAACTGTGCGCACTGCGTTCTGCGCATATCGGAGGGTAAAATGACGTCAGAGATGCGGTGCGCACTGCGTTCTGCGCATATCGGAGAGTAAAATGACGTCAGAGATGCGGTGCGCACTGCGTTCTGCGCATATCGGAGAGTAAAATGACGTCAGAGATGTGGTGCGCACTGCGTTCTGCGCATCTCGGAGGGGAAAATGACGTCAGAGCCGACTGGGCCCACCCTTTATCCGACCGGCCATCCCTAAATTTTTGAGTTTTATTGCTCTCCCGGCTCTGCAGAGAAGATGAAATTCATGTAAAAAATGAGGTCAGAGGCGACGGGGTCCGCAGTCCCCCTCCCGCCATCCCTAAATTTTTGGGTTTTATGAGTCGTTAAGCAGCGTGAGCCATGTGGTGGGAAAAAAATCGGTCAACGAAAAGCGAGTGGCGAACAGTGTTTGGTGTCAGAAAAATCTTATCTTGCCCGCTCTTCACCGGATGGTATGTGCACATGCAGTTTTTGGGTTTTACGACTCTTGATAGCGAGCAAGTTCGAGCCTGCACATCCCCAACCATATTAGCGTGGGGTATGCAATGGAAAGCTGGCGAGCTCTTGAGAAAATTTTCTCCTAGCTTATACCGCCTCCCCCCCGCGTTACTCTTTCGTCGAAAAATCGGTCAACGAAAAGCGAGTGGCGAACAGTGTTTGGTGTTAGAAAAATCTTATCGTGCCCGCTTTTCATCACCCTCCCGACTCTGCAGAGAAGATGAAATTCATGTAAAAAATGGCGTCAGAGGCGACGGGGTCCGCAGTCCCCCTCCCACCATCCCTAAATTTTTGCGGATTATCTGCCAGTTTGAAGTCACCCAGTTCCGCAGCTGCATCTTGCCTTAAAGCGTGTCGGAACAGGTTTTCACCCCCTCCCCCTCCCCCCTCTTCACGAACCCGCCGCCGCCTAATGTAGTTTTCGAGTTTTCTGAGTCTTTAAGCAGCGTGGGCCATGTGGTGGGAAAAATCGGTCAACGAAAAGCGGGTGGCGAACAGTGTTTGGTGTGAGAAAAATCTTATCTTGCCCGCTCTTCACCGGATGGTATGTGTACACACAGTTTTGGGTTTTACGACTCTTCACAGCGAGCAAGTCCGAGCCTGCACATCCCCAACCATATTAGCGTGGGGTATGCACAGCCAATATTACATAAATTACGGTGATATATGTATGCAAATAATTGTAGAAAAATGGGCGAACGAAACTATCGTAATAATTATAGATGTCGAAAATAGCGATGATGATGATAATGTTAACGAACAGGATAGCGATAATGATTTTATGGATTATTTCGAGGAATAAACCACGCTAAATTCATAATTATTGATTATATATTTTTCACCAGTAGAAATTCATAACATTTACATTTTGTATGAGGAGAATGGGTAAAAGTTATAAAGATATATATTTGTAATGTATCCTATTTCTAGATTATAATTTTATTGAATAGTAAATTCTTTTAATTCCATGTATAAGCTATGATATAATTGAGATTAATTCTATCGAATATTCTACATATAAACGCGAATATAATTGTATATATCGTAATAAATTCTATTGTTATTTTGGTAAATATTGTCCATATTATCTATACACACGATTGCAAGCTAAACAGTCTTTAATTAGAGGATTCGGTCCATCCACGATATCGCCATCGGGTCCTGGTGTATAATGTATGCTACATCTGCGGAACCTTGCGACGGCGTGGTCCATTTTCATATTCTCTGGTAGTTTATCCCACGCATCATTGATCGAGTTTGATGCGAACGTGCAGATAAATTCTTTTGGTAAAAAAGCTATATCCTCGGACATCATTGCCCTCAAACCGTCCAATTCTTTGTACAGACGGAAGGATTTCTCGAGGGAGCTGGTACACTCCTTCGAATACCAACTCTTTAGTCGCTGCACATTTTCAAAGGCGCAATTGTATGCCGGGATGTATTCAGAGTTGTCATCATACCAAATTGAGCCTGGCGCTGCTGCTTGCTGGAGGTTATTCGCTGGAGAGTATCCATGGTTCGCGTCGTGCCACGATGCCGCTTCCATATACCTCAATTTTTCCAGTGCAGGGGGTATGATATGCAAATCTTCCATATTAATAACCCTCGTTGTACCATCGACGATCTCCGTCAGCCATGCTTTCTTCTCCGCCCCTTTGACGTATACGTAACACGCATTTTCAACCATTTTTCTCACAATCTTCGTCACATCCTCGTGAGATTTGTTGCCTGCATTCCATGATATTCCGTGGTGATTGTGCGTCAACCATACATTGGTAGCTCTACATTCAAGTGGTAGGCTTGCCAAATCATAGGGCGGCTTGAAAATGATGTAATCTAGACCCGACCCGTTTACATTCACGACTGCGACTTCCTTGGGTACAAACTTCATGTTATGACCGATAAAACATTGCACGTCTAGGATCATCGCCATGTTGAGGAGTGGGAATGTTGCGCTCGATTATATACTGACGGATTGTATGGGAAGACTGACTATTCCATCTCCAGCACATCCGCTTTTACCCCCTCATGGATGAATTTTGTGGAAGTAGAGGGGGATCGCACAGTTCATTTAAGGCGCATAACTGCATGAAAATTCGAACTTGTTGAATTCTCCACCAAGGTATTTCATTTGCAGACGATTTTCCCCGGCCATGCTGCACATTTCAGTCAGCTGACTGGAATCTTCTTGTAGAACTCTTGCGATTCTCGGCGGTAAGAAGACGTTGTATTCTCCATCGATTGTCGCCAGAACACGTACCCCGAATTTTGCTTTGACCAGTCGTAACCCGATGACGTCATACACTCCCCCAATTTCGAGTTCCGACATCTTCTTGGTTGGCAGATTCTCCAGGCGGCTGACGTGGTTAACTTTTGCTAGATCCATCGCGTTTCGAGGTTATTTCACGAGCGAGAACAGTTCACAATGAGAATACGATGAGAACAGAGTGACGATCACGATAGACGTACGCTTTATATACCACCCACCCCCACTACAATTTTTCCATTGGACAAGTCTCGACACGCATATTGTGCGAGGAATTTTTATGGGGACCACTCCCCCACTATCCCAGATTGGTTTAAGTGCATTGTCGGCACTATCTCAAAGAGCAATTTCCTGGAATTTTTTCAATAGATCTAGCGGGTTCTTACCTTATCTGATTTATGTGCGGCTTTCCGGCGTCAAACAAGTCTCGACAGGAATTATTTTGTGTGTGTGTGTGTGTCAAATCCTATGGAAATAGCCACCGAAAATGACCGGGGGGGGGCAGCGGGTGCGCCGTGGGTCGCGGGGGGGGGGGGGGGGGGGGGGGGGGGGTGCCGCGAGCCGCGGGGGGGGGGGGGGGGGGTGCGCCGTGGGTCGGGGGGGGGAGCTAGGGGGGAACTAGGGGGGAGCGCCGCCATCTTTGAGTTAGAACCGGCATATATACACTACTTCCGTGTATTCCTTCAAAATAAGGCCACCAGTCATCCTCAGGAATCGGGAAGATTGGAAGGAAAAGGCTGTGTCAAATAACCTGAAAAAGTGCTCAAAAAAACTGACACCTAAGGTTAATAAAATGTGTAGATCAAGTAATCGCTCATCGACCTCGAAGAATAATCGTGGCTCTATTCACATTTCAAAAGAAACCAAACCTATCCGACACAAAACTCGATTCAAAAGAAGAAGTTTCTAGAAATGAACAATCGAGGAAAACAAATTTCAAATTGGTCAGCAACTCAGAAATAACAAATCATTATAAGAAAAGTCCTCATTGAAGACAGTCCTCATATAATTCCGTTGACCCCACTCAAAAGTACACATGAACTTGAACTCAAAAGAACACATCTCTTTAAATGCGGGGGCATTATCACATAAATGTCTCCCGGACAACATCGAAGATCTTTCTGAAAAAAAAATCTCTGATTTCCTCAATTCCAAATGGGAAAAAATGCCATGTGGTAAGTTAGAGGGATTCCAAGAAAAAGGCAGAACCGACTATTTTTGCCAATCTTGCTTCATCCTCCAGTAAGTTCATCATATCGAATGAGATAAATAAATTATAAGAAACATAACAACATTTTTTTTTTAAGACGGCCCAGAACCCGAGTTATTGGACCACAAAATATCCTTTCACCTCACGTTCCACGAGGAAAAGGCAAAATGTTGGTTCTGCGGCCAAAGTCTGTTCGTCACAAAAAAAGGGAGGAGTGGATGCAACGAATACAAAAAATTGGAAGACGAAATTGAGAAAATTAAAAATGTTACTCGTTACTTCCTTCCTTAATTATATGGATTATTGAAATTGGACTAAAGTTTCTTATTTTTTCACCCACAGTCTCGAGGTAAACCACAGAAAACCTTGAGCAGATCGTTGAGCGTTAAATAACTTCAAAAATTTATGTGCCTTGTTTTTACAAGGGTTAGTGTTATTGAGTGTTGTGTATCTTCATGAATTTGAAGACATCAAAATATCCGGATCGTCGTCGAAAAGAAAATTCATTCCTCTCCAGGGAGAACAGTCCGGTGAATCAAACACAGATGAGTACGACGAGGCGGGAAACCATAACTGGAAAAACTCTGGGTCCTAGGCAACGTAAAGGCTGATTCCCTCTGAGAACCGGCACAGGAAACAGAAAAAAAGGAATGGGTGACTGAATCCAAGGCTTCTTCAGAAACAGCACACCCTAGAGTTTGGAAGACAAATGTGAGTGGTGGTATAACAATTCAAATTCACTGAGTGAATTTGGAAGAATACGCGAATAAAATAAATTGAATATGTATTCAAAAAAAAAGAAACGATCTTATCTGAATCATTTCTACGTCCTTTTTCAAAATAAGACCACCAGTCATCCTCAGAAATTGGGGAAAGATTGGATGGGAAAAGGCTGTGTCAAGTAACCTGAAAAAGTACTCACAAAAACTGACACTCAAGGTTAATAAAATGTGAAAATCAAGCAATCGCTCATCGACCTCGAAAAATAATCGTGGCTCTATTCACATTTCAAAAGAAACCAAACCTATCCTACACAAAACTCGATTCAAAAGAAGAAGTTTCTAGAAAGGAACAATCGAAGAAAACAAATTTCAAATTGATTAGCAACGCAGAAATAACAAATCATTATAAGAAAAGTCCTCATCGAAGACAGTCTTAGTTAGTTGAAAAAAAGAAAAATGTCAATCATAAAGACTCCACCCGCTTCCGCCTTCATTAATGCGGGCGTAATCACCTCAAGTTATTCGTGGGTGAACATAAAAAATATGACACAACAAGAATTCAAAATTTATTTCGAAAATCAATGGAGGGCTCTAAAATGTGGTCGGGGTGAGACCATAAGAGAAAAACACAAAATGGGGCTAATATGCTTAAACTGTTGGGTTACTCGGTAAGTTCTGACGCAAATTTTTAGTTAAAAAAAAATATATAAGTTCCCTGTGTCTGATTTATTTCAGCGCGGACATGAAGAACTTCCATGAGCACGAGCAAACTCATCTTACCTTCGTATCGCGGGAGAAAGCAAAGTTTGCCGCGAATGCCGGAAGAAATTATTCGTCATAAATTCTACCGAAGGTTGCAACGATTGCGCAGAAGTTGAGTCTGCTCTAAAGATTGTAGAGGAACAAATTTTTGAAACTCAATTTTTATTCTATATATGTAACCTTTCGTTTTCACCATTCGTTCTTTTTTTATCTTGTTTTAATAAAGAAAATTAAACTTTGTTTTTCGTTTTTCTTTTAATTGAGAATACTTCTTTATTATTCAAATCTGAATTAACCCCCGCACATCATAGACGTACAAAAATCTTTAAAAACTTGATAGGCTGTAGCTTTTGCATTTAAAACCAAGACAGGAGCCGATAAAGAAGAAAAGGTTTGTTTCACTAGACAATCTTCATGAACCTCATGAATAGTTCTGAGTAGCTCTAAAGAAATACTCGATTCTTCCTCACGAGAACGGGAACTAACTCGAGCAAAAGAAGTTTTTGGGGAAACTCGCAAATAAACAATCAAATCTACTCTGAGCTCAGACGAGCGAATGAGAAGATCGAAATTTTTTGTCAGTAAATGAGATTCGAAGTCGCGAAAATTACCTAACCTTCGACGAGCTTCTACAAAACAATTGCTACTGAATATCGAACTTTCCATCACCTTTACAGGCAATGAAGTCGTCTGCAGATGTCTATCTAACATAACCATTTGAGCGAAATGTTAAAAATAATAGCAATAACGATCTGGGTTCTGATACATCAAATCTAAAAGATTAATTCCAGCTACATTTCGATATTCTTCAAGAGGTTCTAAAAGTGTACAGACCTGGCGATCTGCTAAAAACCTCTTGGTGAAAGTCGTTTTTCCGCATCCAATATTTCCTTCAATAATAATCGTAAGCGGTCGAGGTTTACTTAAACGAATTCCGACAGGTAAATTCTTCTCCCAATCGATGACCGACTGTGAGGAAGGTCAAGTCAATCGCAGTCGTCAAGGGTGTTCGTTTGAAGATCTAACCTCGAAGGATGTTCCTGGTCTTGGAGAGACTGCTCCAGGTTGATCTTCTTCAAATGGAGCAAGTCGATCCAAGTGAACCACTTTCTGACGCGAATAAGGAGATCGTCGGATTCTATAAACAACATCATTTATTCGGTTAACCACTAAGTAAGGGCCTTCCCAATTTCTTTGTAGCTTTGGACATCGTCCTTTCTGTCTTCGAGGTTGAAAGAGCCAGACAGAATCTCCAGGATTAAATTTTAAATCTCTGGCTCGAATATCATAACGAGTTTTCAATTTATCTGAAGCCATAGAAATTCTATTCCTAGCAAAGTGACGAATTTCTTCTAAACGTTGTTGTAATAAAAAAGCATAATCTGTTTGATGTTGTCTATGCACAGGAACAGGGCCTTTCTCTAAATCTGACGGAAGTCGAAGATTTCTTCCAGTAAGCATGAGGGCTGGCGTCTGCTTCGTCGTCTCATGAATCGCAGATCTGTGAGATAAGAGGAAGAAAGGGATCCAGGAGTCCCAGTCTCTTTGATTCTGTTCTACGAAGGACGACAAATATTGTAGCAAGTCCGATTCAGACGCTCTATCATGCCGTCAGATTGCGGATGCAAAGGAGTTGTACGAGTTTTTCTAACCCCTAAAATCTGAGTAACCTCTTTCATTAAGGTTGACTCAAAATTTCGGCCTTGATCAGTATGAAGTTCTAGAGGAACATCGTGTCTACAATTAAACTCTTTAACGAATGCCTGTGCTACAGTAGAGGCTTCTTGATCAGCGAGAGGAACCACTTCAGGCCACTTAGTAAAATAATCAGCAACAACCAAAGCATATTTATTTCCAGAATGGGTTATTGGAAGAGGTCCGAGAGTGTCCATTGCTATTCTTTCAAATGGAGCTCCCACGTTGTAAATTTGAAGAGAGCTTTGTCCCTTCGCTCGAGGTCCTTTCTTTGCCGTGCAAATTCGACATCTTCGACACCAATCTTCAACGTCCATCCGGCAACGGGGCCAAAAGTAGAAGTTGCGAATTCTGCCCAGAGTTTTATTTGACGCGAAGTGTCCGCCTGCAGGAGAATCATGATAAAGAGCAAGAATCTCTGGAACTCGTGACCTGGGAACCAAAAGTTGCCACCTGATTTCTTTCAAGTCTGCAGATTCCCATTTTCGGTACAAAATTCCATCAATTAAAAGGATAGAGTCCCATTGAGCCCAATAAATTTTCAAATCTGGCTCGACTAAAGATATATCCTGCCAGTCCAGGCGAGTTTCTGCTTCTTTCCAAGACTTCACTTGATTCAAAGTGTCGTCCTCTTGTTGTGATTTTCTCCATTCCTCCTGGTTATTTTCGAAAGAAATCTTCCGTATTTTGAAAGAGGGGTCACGATTTTTCTCTAATCGTGCACACTGTTTACGCTCTGGCATTTCCTCGCAGGGTCTTCGAGAGAGAGCATCGGCGTTTCCATGATGGATTCCTGCTCGATGACGAATATCAAAATCGTACTGACCGAGCCTTTCTAACCATCTAGCTACCTGACCTTCGGGAGATTTAAACGAAAGTAGCCACCTGAGAGAAGCATGATCTGTACGTATCAAAAATTTTCTACCGTACAGATAATGGTGAAAATGTACTACGGTCCTAATGACAGCTAAAAGCTCTCTACGAGTGACACAATAATTCCTCTCGGTTTTACTCGAAACGCTGCTGTAATAGCCCATCACTCTTTTCTGACCTCCCTGAATTTGTGACAGAACCCCGCCTATTTCTGAAAGAGAGGCATCCGTATCTAATATAAAAGGAATTTCGACCTCTGGATAAGCTAAAATCGGCGAAGAAATAAGAATTTGTTTTAATTTCTTGGAAGCCTCTTCGCATTCCGGGGTCCAGTCAAAAGGAATCTTGATTCCGGTCAAATGATGGAGAGGTTTGACTATACTAGCGAAACCTTTTACAAATCTTCCGTAATACGTACAAAGGCCTAGAAAGCTTTGAATTTGTTCTTTATTCTCAGGTGTCGGCCAAGAAGAAACCTTCTCTATTTTGGATGGGTCGGTCTTCACACCTTGTGCTGAGACAATATGTCCGAGGAAGCCTACTTCTTTCTGGAACAAATGACATTTTTTCGGGCTCATTTTCAGACCTGCTTGCTTCAGCCTAGCGAAAACTTGTCTGAGATTTTGAACTTCTTCTTCAAAGTTCTTGCCAAAAACGTTTATATCGTATAAATAAACGAGGCATATTTTGCCAGCGAGCCCATGGAGAACAGCCTCCATCATTCGTTCAAAGGTAGCCGGGGCATTACTCAAACCAAACGGCATAACCTTGAACTGCCATAATCCTCCTAAACCCGTAACAAAAGCTGTTTTTTCTTCATCTAGAGGATCCATTTCGACCTGCCAGTATCCGCTCTGAAGATCTATGGTGCTTAACCAAGTTGCACCAGCTATCAGGTCGAGTGTCTCGTCGATTCTGGGTATAGGGTAAGAATCTTTCTTCGTTATATCGTTCAGCTTCCTGTAATCGATACAAAATCGTTTGGATCCGTCCTTTTTGTTAACAAGGACGATTGGTGAGGCCCAGGGACTAGACGATGGTTCAATCACATCGTTCTTTAGCATGTCTTCCACAAGCTTCTTCACCTCTTCTCGGGCGTTAAGAGCGAGTCTTCGAGGAGCTTGTTTTATTGGTAAACTCTCTCCGACGTCGATCTTGTGCTTGACAGAAGTACATCGGCCCTTATCACCACTATCTTTGGCGAAAGAATCTATAAATTCTAACAAAAGAGATTTAAACGATTCTACCTGGGCTGAATTTAACGAAATCGAAGATTTCTCAACAAGGCTCTGTAAATGTAAAGGGAAATGTTGTTGCCAATCATCCTTTGAAAGTTCGATTTCCCGAATTCTAGGAGGAGTCCAGTAAATTCCATTTCTATTTGTACAAAGAGTTATTTCGCGATTGTTTGAAGCTAGTGAATTTCTCTTAGTCGAGATAACACAGTTATGAGCTGTAAGAAAGTCTATTCCCAAAATACCTTCATCCTCTATACCTGCTATAAAAACCTTATGTGGAGAGTCGATACACCCAAAAAGGTTAATTTGGACAGTAGCCTGTCTCAAAACCGGGGTCGTCTCTCCAGTGGCTGTTCGCAGAGAAAAAGAGGGAACAATCTGGTCATCGGATTTAGAGAGATCCGATCGAACTACGGTTACTTCCGCGCCCGTGTCTATTACCCATAGACAATCGACGCCATTAACAGTACCACGCGCGTAAAGACCAGACTGTCGTGGACTTCTAATTAAAAACTGTTCTCTGAGAGGGCTTTCACTTCCAACAATCTGCGATGATTTTCGCCCTTACAAATCATCTGAAATTAGTTTTTTGAGTGAGTTCCTGTTGAAGAACTCGATTGAGGATTTGCTTCCCCTATTTCTATATTTTTCTTACGCCAGTTAAAAGAGTTTGAATTTGAGCCTTGCATTGATTCTCTACTATTCTTTTCAAGTAAAAAGCAATGATTACCATCATGTCCAATTTTATGACAAAATAAACAGGTCAAGCCGGTTTGACTTGTCATGACCGCGTTCTTATTTACACGCTTGTTTTGTTGGTTTTGAAAAGAACTTTGATTTCTTAGTTTGAAATTACTATTGTTATTTTTATTTCTATAATCTTGAGGTTTTGGCTCCTCCGAGTGTTCAAAACTTCGTCTTTCTGAGGTGTTTTCGGACACCTTAATCCGACGAAGCTTGCTCAACCCAAAATAATCTTTCCTCATTGCCTCCATCTCGAGGGCTTTGGCCGTTGCCTCCCGCAGAGAAGTGAGGCCCGACGTTCCAACGGCCATTTTAATCTCTGGATCATTGATCGCATTCAAGAAAGCTTGTGCTGCTAATAAATTACGAGACGGCTCGTGATCTGGCAAAGCTATACGAGAAAGCTGTTCAATATCTTGACTAAGAGACGCGAGGTCTTTGTCTCGTGTTTGTCTTCTTGTCTGTAATTGTGCCGTATACAGTTTCGTCAAGTCGTCATTTCCATATCTCAATTTGAGTGCAGAACTAAGTTTCTCATAATCGGAAATTTCTTCCTCAGACAATGCCGTTAATACATTCAAAGCCGGCGTTCGAAGACAAGAGGCAAGACTGTGGGCCCTCATGGCGGAGTCCCACTGATTATGTTTAGCAATCGTATTAAACTGACGTTCATAATCTGCCCATGGAATCTTTCCGTCAAAAATTGGCGGTTTTAAAGGATAAAGAGGTTTCTCGGTTATCTGAGAAGCAACCTCAGGAAGTCTCGAATTATTTAATTGACTCAAATGAGAGTATCGAGGCCGAACCTGAGACAGAGGCTCGGAAAAATCAACCTCATTGTTTACTCTATTTCTACAAACTGGGGATCCAACTACTCCCCTAGTAAAAGGCACAGACCTTGAATCTCGAACATCCTGGATTCGTCCTGGATGTCGGATCTCCTGAACAGTAGGAACGGGTACAGGAGAGGGAACAGGAGAGGGAAGCGGAGTAACAACTCTGGAACCCTGCGGTGTAACAGCTGGTCCTCCAGTGCCACTCATTTGATGAACGGACTGAAGAGCCGCCACAGTTGTCCGGAGTAGTTCGTGAAGACTAGTCTCGAAACGCTCTTGAGCTTCTCTGTCTAGCCTCCGCTGTTCTCGTTGCTCTTAAAGCAACTGGATAAGTTGTTGTTGTTGTTGACTAGCCGTATCCAGAAGCTGCCGTTGATATCTTTCGGCGGCTTCTTGTTGTTTGCTCATATTCCTTAGTAGGTCGATTTGTGAGATTGAGACAATCGTAGGGACAGGTACAGAGTCCACTGAAGGTGCACAAATAGATTCGGGAACCCGCGGATTTTCGGTGATAGAATGTTTTTCACCGCCACTTTCCCGACGATGAGAGCGTGTTAAACGACCGCTACTCATAGTTTATTTCACTATTTCACGCACTGAATCAACTCGATTAATAAGAACTCAAGATCCCGCTTCTGACACCAATTGCAACGTTTTAGGCGTTACGTTAATAAAATATGGATCCGCGAGTTTACTCATCATCAAATCAAAAGAAATCAAGAGCGTGAATAAAATATCGTGATAAATGCTTTTAATGCAAGATACGTGTTTCTCGTATAAAGTCTGAAACAAGACTGTTTTTACAATAATGTTGGTTGACGCAGCAACCTTATTCTTTTGAAAGACATAAGAGGTTTATAAACGTCTTTTATCTGTGATGACTACTAGATCATTCAAAAGGGGGCAAAACGGGTGATTTCACTCTTTGTAACACTACTCCCCCCCCCCCCCCCTTCGAAGAAAAGAGTCATCGCGACTCGGGAAAGAAAAACAATTATAAAAGTGATCTAGCAGTCAGTGCTCAAAGGTGAGTTGGAGCTGTGGCTCTAAAAATTTGGAGACTCCCTTTTTTTACTATCTGGCATTTGCCCACAGTCTCAAGGTGAACCACAGAAAACCTGGAGCAGATAGTTAAGCGTTAAATAATTTCAAAAATTTATGTGCCTTGTTTTATAAAGGTAAGTGTTATTGAGTGTTATGTGGCTTCATGAATTCAAAGTTATCAGCAACGGCCCAGATTGATGTCGGAAAGAAATTCAATCTTCTTCAAGAAGGATCCCTCCGAAACAGGTTCGGATGAAAACAGCGAAGCGGGAACCGACAATTCCAGGACCAAATAAGATAAAAACAAACTTTTCTTCATAGGAAATAAGGAAATAGTGGGGTGACTGTTCCTAATCTTCTTTAGAAATAGTTCACCCTAGAATTTTGGAAGGACAAATGTGAGTGATGGTATAACAATTCAAATTCACTAAGTGAATTTGAGAGAATACTCGAATAAAATAAATTGAATATGTATTCAAAAGAAAAGAAACGATCTTATCTGATTCATTTCTGCGTCCTTTTTTAAAATTAGGCCACCAGTCATCCTCAGGAATCGGGAAGGTCGGAAAGAAAAAGGCTGTTTAGCTAATAACCTGAAAAAGTGCTCACAAAAACTGACACTTAAGGTTAATAAAATGTGAAAATCAAGCAATCGCTCAACGACCTCGAAAAATAATCGTGGCTCTATTCACATTGACAAACCAAAGCCTATCCGACACAAAATCCGATTCAAAAGAAGAAGTTTCTAGAAAGAAACAATCGAAGAAAATAAATTTCAAATTGATTAGCAACTCAGAAGTAACAACCCATTATCAAGCTTCCGTAGTAAGAAGAACCATGTCGAAAATTCACAACTTAATAAACGCGGGGATATTAGCCCAAACCTCTGACTTTGCTAATTTTAAAAACTTGTCAGAAGAACAATTAGAAAGCAAATTCCAGAATTCATGGAAAAAGTTTTCTTGAGGGTTTTTCGAATTTCGAATCGAAGAAGGAAAAATTGATCCTCTCTGCACGTCATGCTGTACCCACAGGTAAATGAAAAACAAACACAAGAAACAACCCCTTATTTGAATAGAAATTTAAATTGAATTTTTTTTTTTTTTTGAAAATTCCAGTCCTGAACATCTGCGAGGTGAAGTTGACCTCCACGCAACTCTTCTGAAGGACAATACTTCCTGCACAGTTTGCAAAGATAGCCTTATCCTTATTGAAAAACCGACGGAAGGCTGCTCCGAATGTGAGGCCGTAAAGATTGAATTAAAAACCATCATTAAAACCGCTTACCACTTCCAAATTATTTAGTTTTTTTTTTTTACTGTTCAAATATTCTTGAAAATGCAAATAAAATAAAATTAAATTGAAAGGTTCAACTTTATCCGCGTGTCATTGCAAAACAGAAGCTAGAATAAACTTGATCGGCTGTAGATTCTGCATTGATAACCAAAACAGGAGCCGATAAAGAAGAAAAGGTTTGTTTTACTAGCCAATCTTCATGAACCGCATGAATAGTTCTGAGTAGCTCTAATGAAATGCTCGATTTCTCCTCACGAGAACGGGAACTAACTCGAGCAAAAGAGATTTCTGGGGAAACTCGCAAATAAACAATCAAATCTACTCTGAGCTCAGACGAGCGAATCAGAAGATCGAAGTTTTCCATCAATAAATGAGATTCGAAGGCGCGAAAATTACCTAACCTTCGACGAGCTTCTACGAAGCAATAGCTACTGAATATCGATCTTCCCATCACCTTCACAGGCAATGAAGTCTTCTGAAGATCTTGTATATGAAAGACCGCTATAGATCGTTCCGAGTCAACCCGAGGCAAAAAATTACGATTTTAGTTGGTTTTGTTTCTTTGTCCCATAAGTTACGAGATATGCCCCCATGAATATAACATTATTTCATGTTTCTTGCAAACAGAATGGGAAAGGTCTGTGCAGTTCCAGGCTGCCAGAGCGGAGGGTACATTGATCGAACGTCGAGGAAAAAATTAGGATTGCGACAACTAACTCTTTTCTCCATTCCTAAGGTAAATACAAACCGTCTAAAAGATAGAAACAGTCCTCCCAAAAAGGTTTTTGGTGACTCAGAATACTTTTCGAGATATAAAATTATTTTGAGTATTATGTAAGCACGTTTTGTTGTGTCTATACGTATAGCTATCGGTCCAGAGTGACGACAGCGCCGTTGTAGCGGAACCCTTATTCCTCATGATTTCGCTGACACATCTTCAACACAGAAAATGGACTCCTGTACTCTAGTCTCCATGGTCAAAACATTTACAACATTTCGCAAAGAAACGCTACAAAAGGGTGCGATTCTTGACATATGTGACTTTGCGGAAAATTATTGTTGTTGTGCAAAAGGCAGCATCTGGGTTTCACTGGGACAACAACCAGGCTACTGTCTACCCAGTGGTAATTCATTACAAAGAAGAAAACTAAATTCGCCATCGATGCCTAGCAACAATTTCGGAACGTCTCCATCATGATACCATTGCCGTTCACGTTTTCACGCGAATTATCATTGATTTCATTAAATCCGAAATATTTATACCCACACGCCCGATGCTCTTTTTCGACGGAGCTCCTCAGCAGTTCAAGAGTTACAAGAATCTTATCAATTCGTACTACCACGAAGAATGTTTGGAATGCCAGCCGAATGGTATTTCTTCGGAACAGCACATGGTAATGGTCCGTGCGACAATAGCGGGACACTGAAGACTTGCTACTCGAGCTTGATTGCCACTTCTACAAATAAATTTTAACATGGCAGGACTTGCCTTCTTCTGCCTACCAATTAGCCTTCTGTCAATCAAAACTAAATTTTCAACTATCGCCCATTATGAGATCGCAAAGCAGTTTTTACAGCCACGATTTTGAAATCTGAAGTCGATCCCGAGTAGGCAAAAAAAAAAAAAAAAAACTAGTTTTGTCACTGGTAGTAATGGCGTCGTAAGTAGCAAAATATCCTCGTATGCGACAGAGTCAATAGGCTATACAATTTTCAAAACCGGAAACTGGCCGATAATAATAAATTACAATTTATCATTACTTCAATGAAACTTTTTCTTGAAGAGTATACTTCAGTCTATCATTTATCACGATTACTGACATGATATGTAAGGCCCGTACTGCGTGGGACTATAATGTACGGAACTGTATAACTTTCACCATTCCTATCACATTATAATACGCATAGCTTAGAAATTTCACAGTTCCATGTTAACTACTATTTGTAACTTGTGAACTACCTTCTCTGCCTGGTACGAAACTCATATAGAATTTTTGGTATTGAAAGAGACATGCTGTGTAAAATTTCAGCCAATTCGATTATGGCACTATTTTGTTAGAGAAGATTTGCGAAGATTTTTCATCAAAACTATACTTTAATGTAGGATGAAGAGGATAATTCGAGATTTGAATATTGGCAATAATTGCGAGTTCGATTGATGTGAAGAAATTAATGTAATTCAACTAAATTCAATTCAAATGAATTTTTCAATTCAAATTAATTTTTTTAGTTCAATTGTTTCTCTTTTAATTAAGGAAGATTTTTCTAATTCAACTGAATTCATTTCAATTCAGAAATTTCAATTTTTAATTCAAGTGAGTTTGAAAAGCTTTCAATTTATTCTTTTGCATTTCCAACTGATTTAAATTATTTCTCTCAAGGGACAACACCACTGTGACCCCCTGTTTTTTTACATTTGTCAACAATTTTTTGTTGTGGGAAAAATTAGAGATATTCGAAAAAAATTTTTTGCGTTTTTTTTCTTGTTTATTTATTCTTCAAAAAACATTTTTTACACATTTTTCACGCCGCATGGTAGCGCTGGGGAAGCTCTCGCGTCAGGTGCTGTTCTCCGCAGTGGTTTGTGGCACGCAGCAAAACTCTCTTCAACGTCGACTTAAAAAAAAATTCGCACCAGTGCAACCAGTCGAATTGGCTATTATAATATTGCGTATGATCATCACATTAATATTATATTTTTTTTTAAGATTATTGTAAGAATCAGTGAAAGAAATTTCCTATCGTTCCAACCCTTGTATTTTTTAGCAGATATCGTTTGTTATATTCTTCAAATTTATTTGTTATATTATTACTTCGAACTTATAAAATGTTATATTACTTCCTGTGAAAATAAGTATCATTCAAAGTATCACAAACAAATATCACTGGATACATTATCAATTCTCACTTTAAAAAATATCCAAAAAAGGGCCAAGCTCAAATCAAATTGCAGGAATTGCAGTGATAATTGTTTGCGGTATTTTGATTTTCGACATCAAGAGATGTGGGCCCGACAAATATTTGAACCGAGCTTTGTTGCACGACAAACTTACTTCAGGTTAGAACAATCAAACCAGTGAGATTATTTATCGGTATCATGTCACGTCAATGTTGTGATAATGTATCCTGTGATATTTGTTTGTGATGTTTTCTTATCATTCGTTATAATGTTTGATAAGGTTAATTCTTTAGTCAAAAAATATAAGCAAAGATAAGGGTTTATAAAATGTATCTTTATTTCTGTTAATTAACTCCACATCATAATTTTTCATCCATCAATTTTCGTCAACGATAGATCCAACTGTAAAAAATTGACAATTTCACTACAACAGTATTGCTTTTGGAGACAAAATGAGGAAGTTCGTTATATTATTCATAACGAAATTGATAGTTTCAATTTTGATACCTTTTTATCTTTAATGATCTAGACCTCAAAATTTTCGGTAGGTGAATATTTTATTCAGCATATCAGACATTACAAAAATTATTTTTTACAAATCTTATAAATTGACAAATGATATACGTTACAAATGGCAGTGTTAACATGAATTTACATGAACTGCCTGGCCAGCAAATTGCGTTTCAATACACCTAAACGGCGAGCTTCATCGTTTATAATAAACTCTGCTTCAGGCTCTGGTTCTGCCATGTAATATTCAATTCCATCGAAGAAGTCGTTTCTTTCGATACATAAATTATGCATTTCGATGTCTTCAAAACACCCCATAAATCTGTTCTTATTAGTTGCCTGAATCTTTGCTTTAAAAGCCCGAAAGCGTTTTCGATTAAAACTCTTGTTGAACAGAACCGCCTGTTATATTCTCTTAGTTCGTCTGTTAAATTTCCGTAATCCCGGATCGGTGTCATCAGATTTTCACATATCGGATAAGCAGAATCTCCGAGTATATGAAAATCTGGGCCCATTGATAGCACGGTAGGGCGAATAAATGACAAAGTAAATACTCTCGCGTCATGAATTTTTCCTCGTGTTCCGGTAAATACATCAAGGAACTTCTTCGCATCGCATATTCCTTGCAAAGTCAATGCCGTTGTATCGTGACGATTAACGTAGGTCGACTTAATTTTATGTGCGGGTGTACGGATATTTATAAACGTACCATTAATGCATCCGCATACTCCTGGATATCCTGAAATCTGAAATTTATATGTATTGTGAAACTCGTTCTCGTTGCTGCCCCTAATTACCTGAGTGAAAATATTTCCTAGAATCTGATAGATTATTGTAGAATCTGGAAAAAATTTTCCAGAATATTTCAGACCGATGCAGAGATGTGTTTCAACATGTTAGTCATATATTCGGTACTTTACCTCCTCAAATTCCTCACAAATGTCTTGTTTCTCCTGCAAGGTACGAGGAAATCTGATAACCAGTGGACCCAATTCATCTGCAAATAAGTCGTTACACTTTCTATCGTTGCGTGCGCTGTTAACAAACTCAAACCAGAGTTGAGCTACAATACGGTAAACAGATTTGTTACCTGCAAACCTATCAAGTCAAAAAAATTAATAAGTCATCGCACCATCGTACCATCAATTATCACTCACCATAAATAACATAGAATAAACTCTTCAGCAGTGTTTACTCTCACACCACCGAAAGGTGGTCCTTTGGGATAATGTTGGCTCTGTTTGAATAAAGATATCAAATAATTGCAAGTTTCTCGCGACACTCTAAAATGACTTTTGAACTGTAAAAAAAACACAATTGTAGTTCAAGCATCCAACTTCCTTGAAATTCAATAGTTCAATAAATAAAGACATTGTGAGGTCAAGTACGTAATTGTTTATCGTTATAGTGGTTAAACAACGTCAGCGATGTAATTTTGGATGCGCGAAATTTTGCGTCTTCTATTGGCGATATTCCGCAATAATAAAATATCTTCTTCATCATCGGAATTCTCGGACAAAAATAACTCCTCGATTATTCGTACTTCATGAACTGGCTCTGCCATATTTGCTTTGCTCGAACCGCTCTGACCCCTGCTTTCCTAGCAGATTTTTGTTCATAGACCAATCAAAATTTAGTATTTCAACCGTCCCTCGAAAATGTGGTCGCTACACTCAATCTGCTCGGTTTTCTCTCCAACACAAAACTCGCACCTGGAGTGCTCTGAGAGCGTTCATTCGAAAACGTCATTACAATAACAAAATACGACAATAGCTTTAACACACTAACACCTATAGAATTGCAAGATATGACCTCTGCAACACTCTACCGTCTAGGGTAAACAAACTCTTCTTTGGCTGGTTTAATTCTGAATTAATCAACAAAACGTACATAGAAGTATCACTACCTATAACAGTGTACCTCCACCCGCATATGGCCTCCCTAAAATCCACAAAGAAGGGATTATAGTACGAATCATAGTCTCCTTTGTTAATAGCCCGACTAACGCCTTATGTGAATCACTTAATGCATGGTTAACTAGAAATATCATCACCCCTGCCTCCAGAGTCAAAGAGAGTTTTACATTGGTGGAAAAAATAAGTAAACTGATTATTCCAGACAATTACATTTTAATATCACTAGATGTAATATCGTTATTCACCAATGTACCTATAGACCTCGCTATGCTCGCTGTGAAGAACCGTTGGGCCTTTCTGGATAAAAAGATTCCAATCCCACTTACCGAACTTCTTAAAGCCTCAAACATCTAATTTGACTCGGTAATCTTCAAATTTAACGAGGAAACATACGCACAACAGTTTGAGTTGCCCATGGGACCCCACTCTCTCCAATCTTGTCAGACCTTGTAATAGAGGATCTTGAGTTATCATGCATCAGCAAACTTGATTTTCATATACCCTCCTATGTTAGATATGTTGACGATATTTTAACTGCTGTCCCTAATGAAAAAATAGACTACATAGTGAACATTTTCAACCAATATCATCCCCGATTACGATTCACTATTGGAATAGAATTAAATAATACTGTAACGTTCTTGGACGTTACGAAAATACATATGGATTCGTGAGTTTAATTATCAAGGTTCGGGTAAAAACATTGAGGCTCGAACCGAAAATTCCGAGACCAAATAGGATAAAGGCAGATTCCCTTTTGAAAATTCACACAGGAAACAGGAAAATAGATAGGTGAATGATCCAAGGACTTCTTCAGAAACAGCACACCCCAGAGTTTTGGAAGGACAAATGTGAGTGATGGTATAACAATTCAAATTTACTAAGTGAATTTGGGAAAATACACGAATAAAATATGTAAATTAAATATGTATTCAAAAGAAAAGAAACGATCTTATCTGAATCATTTCTGCGTCCTTCTTCAAAATAAGACCACCAGTCATCTTCAGGAATCGGGGAAAGATTGGATGGGAAAAGGCTGTGTCAAGTAACCTGTACTCACAAAAACTGACACTTAAGGTTAATAAAATGCGAAAATCAAGCAATCGCTCATCGACCTCGAAAAATAATCGTCGCTCTTTTCTCATTAATAAACCAAAGCCTATCCGACACAAAACTCGATTCCGAAGAAGAAATTTCTAGAAGGAAACAAAACTCTTAGGAAAACAAAAGATCATTTCAAAACAAACAACTTCTTATATTGAAAACATAAGTTCGTTGTTGTTCTCCGGCCGGCACGGACGCCGGCCGGGGCTTTTTTATCCCTACTAAAAAAATTCCTTCCCAAAAACTCCGCAAAACTCCCCAATTTCTTCAGAAGCCTTGCCGTTGTTTTGTCGACAAAGTGTCGGTCAACTCCGGTGACGAAGGAAAAGAGAGCGGTAGCCGACTGTGAACCCGAATGTACTTGACCAGGACTCGACACTGATTCGCACATTGGGATCTCAATGGTCTTAGGAGCTGCGCTGACATCTGGCTCTTTCTTAATGACAACGAATGTAAGCTCTTTGAAAAGTTTATTAATCAAAGAAAATAATTCAATTCTAATTTGAAAGATCCGAGAAAGAGCAAACCATCCTAAAATCATTCTCTCTTAATCATAGAGCAACGCTTGAAGCAGACGCTAGGTTCGACGCAGAAAATCAAGCCGACCGAAACCCGACTTCGTCAGAGCGCCACCCCGCCTCGAACCTACGAAATGCAGCCCAGGTACGCAAAATATTAACTCTTCAGGACATGGGTTATGAGATTTTCTTTCATGCTCAACGTAGATCTCAAATATCTTTTAAAATTCAAATAGAAAGACTACTTGAAAATTTTTGTATCTTCCTATAATTTAGTTTTCTAGATACTCATTCACTAAAAACTGTTTTTTTTAAGTCAAAATTGCGAAAAAAATAATTTTTTGAAGAACATGAGATTTTTTCTCATGGCCAGAGTATTAAAGGGTGAGAGATTTTAGCATTCGTTTCTTTTCGGCCTAGTTCGGGTCGTTCCGTAGTATGCGTCCGCCATACTTGTTTACATGGTACATATACCTCAAGAATAATTGTGCAATGTTGTGCTGTGTTATCTGCTTTTAAAAAGGTAAAATTTATAATTCAATTGTTGATATTCATTAAATGAATATCATTAAAAGGTGTTAAATAAACGTAGGTCAATATTTTAGTTTTATATATAACCCTGACAAATACATTTTATGAGTACTTAGATCTAAGTTATTTTGCATTGTGAATATTTAAGGTTATTCATCTATATTATTTTTTTCCAGTCAAAAATTGTAAATGATGAATAGAAGAACAAGAAAAGACCAAGCAGAGTGGTTACAATGCGAACGAGAAGTAGATTCTACTGATAATGGGTACGATTCAAACAGCGAGGATGATAATGAAGCGTTCAACAATTCTGAAGAGCAACTTAGTGAATCAGAATATTCTGATAGCGACGTTGATAAATCTTATGATGATTCCGATGTTCACAATAACAACAACAATAATAATGATAATAATAATAATAATAATAGTGGTAGTGATAATAATGACAGTGATGAAGATGAAGATGGAGAAAAGCTATTAGGAAAAGACAAAGTAACTGAGTGGTCTACAAAACCTCCAAATCAAAAAAAAAAAAAAACTCCTCAACACAACATTGTACTTCGTCTGCCCAATGTAAAAAAAAGTGCGCAGTCAACTACAACTCCATTAGATTGTTGGAAATTATTTTTCCCGGAACACTGTGTGGAAGAAATAGTTAAGTTTACAAATATGTATTTAGAAGAGAAAAGGCCTAACTATCGAGACACTTCATCAGTACACCCGACTACTATTGAAGAAATGCATGCCTTCATTGGATTACTTTATGTTCTTGTATTGTACAAAGCATCACATTTAAATCTGAGAGAATTTTGTACTCTAGATGGTACTGCTCCGGATTGTATCAGAGCTGTTATGAGCTTGAATCGTTTCCGTGCACTCATGGCTGCTATTAGATTTGATGATCGTAATGATCGAGAAGAGAGAAAAAAAACGGATAATCTTGCTGCTGTTCGTGAGCTTACGTCGGGATTCATTCAAAGATGTGCAGAAAATTATTCAGTTGGCGCATACCGGGACAATCTCTTGAAACTATACATATAATGCGCATGCGCGAGTTTTATCGGCTGCTCGGGCAGGCTGGCCACTCCGAGTTTCAGCTGTCAAACTCTGTTTCTGGCGGCGGCGTAGTTCATACGAATTTTTGAGGTTAGAATCTCAAACGGTCGAGGTAGTGACTCGGAAAGTTGATGCTAATGCTCTTTGAAAATTGGCTTTATTCGACTAAAATGAGAAATCTATTTAAATGTTGGGTGCTTGGAAGAAACGCAGCAGGTAGGTGCGAACACTTTATTTAATCATTTTTATTATTCCGTACATTAGAAATAACAATGGAACTTTTATCTATCAACAGGTGATACGGCCAAAATAATTACATCTCTCATATTCACTGTTATCTGCCCATTCAATTTGTCAGACGTACAAAGATCATCGCCACTTTCAAGCAACTAAGCAACTCTCACTCTTTTGTGATTTCAGGCGGTAATATTGAATTGTATCACTTTCGAAAATGAGATATTAAACTGAGCGTTCAAGAAATTTTAATATCTCACTATCTGTAACGGAACTGTGAATCTTTTTTTTCTTGAAAATAGTTCAACAAAATTTACGAATAGTTGATAGCCAATGTATTTTTTCCGATTAACAAATTATTGCTACTACTATTTAAAATTTCCGAATGATTATCAGAATTTATTTCGCAAATTTTCAATGATGTGCGATTAAATAAATGAAGAGGACCTAATACTCAAATTGAAAATTCAAGTAATACTAGATTTATTAAAATGATTTCTGTATATCATGTTAGTGCGGTTCGAAACAAAGAAAATCTAATCGAAAGCGTAGAACTGAGGAACGTAAATCACATCCTGTGACACAAGTTGAAAATCAAGTTTCTCAAAATGCGCCTCAATGTCACAATTAGCTTCAAGGACAATCATGTTTTAGAGTAATGTCAGAACATTATTACGAGGATCTTGACTTATCGGATTCAAGATTGTGTCCCTTGTTCCATCAAAATAAATGAATATCTGATTTTTAACCAAGTTCATGAAGATGTTTTTCCAAATAATGTAATCCGATACAATATCTTGTTCTTAGTCCTCCGAACATCACCTTCTAACAAGGATATTTGGAAAGAGTCCCTTTGTTGCAGAAACCATTATAAAATTCTTGGTTTTCAATTCGTGCTACTGAATAACTCTGTGTTTCAGGTTCCATTTTCAATCTCTAAATGGGATTTTTTTTGCTCCAGATAATGCTAACATGAAATTCAGAAATAATTGCGGTACATGGGGATTCGCAAGCTTTCAGTCTTAGCGTAGGACCTTATAAAGAGTGTAAAATTGAATTTGGTTTCAAGTTATCGTGCAACTAGCTAGCCAGATGACACCGTCAACTAAGATTAAATTTAAAGACATTTTTAACTGAACTTATTTAACACTTCTAGATTTAGATTGATTCAGTTTGCCTAGCAAAATTCAACCCTACAATCTAATTGAGGACTTGAAAAACTATTTATCTGAATTCAATGCCAAAGAGAGTAAAAGTAAGCTTCAAAATAAGATACCAAATCAAATGGTATGAAGTTTGAAAAACAATGCTGGTCAATAATAATGCTTGAATTACAATGGTGCACAGTATGATTCCTCGGTAGAATGAATTGGCAGCAACGGTTAAGTAACAAACTTGTCGCTATTGGCTCGATCAAAGTAAAATAATGGGATATTCAGCCATTATGATCTGTAGTATATCCCGCTCTTCAATTTTGCCTCAACTGATGTTAAGAAGGTGGCGATGGCCTGATAAAATTCACTCTGGCACCTGATGTCTGACGAAACAACCAGGTTCGATGGTTCTAATGATTGCACCGCTCGAGAAACCAGGATCCTTGCCACCTAAACGTTTTGACCATCAGGTAAGGCATAATTTTCCTCGTGTTGATTAAAGTTTAAACTTCGAGCCTGCTGAAAAAAAAGGAATTTTATCATTGAATCCATGTTAAAACATTGTCATTGTCAAAGATCACGTAATTGGAAATTTACTTACATGCTTCGATGCCTGACAAATTTAGTCCCGCTTTGACGATGAATTATTTCGTACCTGAAAATATTAGAAGCTATTATTATCAAACAGGATCTTTTGGTATTTTTGAATACAACTAATTTCCAATAAAATTCACAAAACATAAAACGTTAATGAGACGCATTGCCACCAGACATCACCTGGCTTAATGCTCGAAAATTACAATCACAAATCACTGATCGTTAGATATCGTTTGACGTATTGCTTTTGTGAATAACATTTATTGAATTTGTATTGTAGTTTTTTCATAGTCCATATTTTTTCGAAATCAACAAAATTCTTCGATTAGCAAATTCACAATATGATCGCGAATATCACGGTATAATCGCGAGGTTACTGAAATTCGTTCACCTGAACCGCTGAATACGAGGTGAATAAACATAGCCGATCACATCGCGAAACTATTTCCTTGTTTTCCTACGTAATGATGAAGAGGGACATCGATTTCTAGAATTGAAACTCAGAGACAGATCACCACGTGGTATTTAACCAGATAGTTCGTATCCTAATTCTGTGCATACCGGCGACACTGGGAGGGCGCGAAAACCACGATTCTGGTGATATCAGAATTTGATTGGATGAGGGCAACGATCGCGACTGGTATCAGCCAATACAATCATCTTTCTCCAGAGTTTCGTAACTTTCCCACCCGCGAATATAAACAACCCCGCCCGCGTAAATTGACCACTTTGCAAAAAGATCGCGCAACTTCAACCACGTGTCTGGCAACTACCTCGATCTTTTTGTGAATTTTTTCATCGTGTTCATTAGATAAAAAAATGCCTAATTACAAGTTTTCTGTGCAGGAAAAGGTGGAATTAGTGAAATTTCATTACCAGGGCCTGTCTTACCGGGAAAATCAGGCCCATTTTGCCGTCACACACTCGGATCGACCAACACCTTCGTTAGCGACCATCAGGATTCTGGTTCTAAAATTCGAACAATCCGGTAGTGTCGATGAGAGAACCAGGAAAATCTCTCAACCTAACCGTCAGCTGAGCTGGGATACTAAGCTGGACATCTGCTTGACCGTCGAAGAGGATCCATTCAAGCCTATCAGCCGCATCGCCCAGGACGTGGAAATATCTAACGCGTCGGTCAGAAGAGTCTTGCGTGAAGCTAAGTACAGATCGTACAAGTTTCAAGTCCATCAAGAACTCTTGGCTGGTGATAACGATAGTCGTCTTCGCTTCAGCCAAGAGTTGATGGAACGTCTGAACGCAGACGAGGGCTTGTTGAGTCGCATTTGCTTCTCAGATGAAAGTACGGTGATACTTGTCGGGAAACCGAACAGGCAGAACACCAGAGCCTGGTGTCGAAACAACCCTCGTCTGTTCATTCAGGCGGGCACGCAGTACCCGTTGAAGCTGAACGTCTGGCTTGGCGCGATTGGCAATCGGCTGATTGGGCCATTTTTTATTGATGGAAACCTCAACGGCGAGAAGAATCTCTGGTTGCTGAGAGAGAGGATTGTACCGGCTCTTAGGCTGATTGAAGAAGAAATCGTGAGTGTATTTCATCACGTAGAGCTGGCGTTATTATTAGCAGAGTGCGTATGATTTTCAAATGAATAATTTTACGCTTACTACAAGTAACGTATCATTTTCTGTGTTTAGGGCGAACCTGTTTGGTTTCAGCAGGATGGAGCCCCACCGCACTTCACACGTGCGGTGCGTGATTACCTCGACCAACAATTCCCTGGACGCTGGATTGGCAGGGGGAGCCCGGAGGTCGAGTGGCCAGCCCGTTCACCTGATCTCGCTCCCTTGGACTACGGCTTGTGGGGCCATTTGAAAAATGTTCTGTATGCCCAAGGTAGGATTGAAGACCTTGCCGCACTGCAAGCTAGGATCTTGGACATCCTGCAGAACCTGTCACCGGATATTATATCCAATACGACAAATGCCTTCTACGACCGGCTCGGTTACTGCGCTGCAGCTGCTGGAGGGCATTTCGAGCACTTTTTGAAAGGCAACCAATGGCCAGACGAGGGATGATCAGAAGAGTGGAGATTGGTCTCCCAGTGTTTTCGGACGATTGTCTTGTAAGTTATAGTTTTGTTTCCTAATTTTCCATTAATAGCATGATTTACACTGTAATATTAACTGTTGTTCTTTTTCTCTTTTTATTTTTGGATATCTGGTGAACCCTCTTTGTTAACGGAATATTGATTGCTGTACAATGAAGCTGCAAAAACTTTGTCAACTAATCAATGATGTCGGCGAGGGTTTTTGTGAGTATTGCGTCGGGTACGTTTTCTGTTAATTGCTACTCTTTGTCCTCCTAAGCTTCGTGTTTAAGATGAATAATTTCTTTATTCCTTGTTACTCATTCCTTTTATTTATTTCATGTTCATCGGCACTAATTACTGACTTCTGGAGCACTGCACCGTAACGAATCTACTCTGGAAATACCTTCTACTGGGTCTCAACCATTCATTTATTTTCAATTTTATGTAAATAAAGAATCTGTTCACAATAAACATTGTTTTTACTTACCTACCTCTGTTTGTCCAGACTCCCACATGTTAATAACATTTCACGTTGAATTTCAGATTTCTTCTTTCAATAAATAACACCCAATTTCTGTATCATTTGATATTTACTTTTCCGTTAAATTCTTTATTGCGTCGGTTGAATATCTTCCGAAATCAACCACGGTATTGCTGAACGATACTATTCTTCTTAGACAATTCACGCTACGTAAAAATAAACAGCAGCATAACCTCAATCCACGGCTTTACGCGCGAGAGAATTACAGCTTTTGTTTCATTTTGTGTACGTTGGCGGCTTGCTCAGCAGAAGAAAACATCACCGCGGCGCGATTTCACCGACCAATGAGATTAAATTATTTGGCGCATGCGCGTTATATGTATAGTTTCAAGAGATTGTCCCGGTATACAACGATTGATGAGATGCTTGAGGGCTTTAGAGGAAAGTGTAAGTTCAGACAGTACATCCCTAGTAAGCCTTCAAGGTATGGGATTAAAATCTATTCCTTAGTAGACTCTAAGTTGTTTTATACGGTGAATATGGAGATATACTGCGGCAAGCAGCCACCAGGTCCTTATGACCAACCAAACTCATCATTTTATTTAGTAAAGAGATTAATAACACCTATATCTGGGACTGGTAGACACGTAACGTGTGATAACTTCTTCACGTCTATTCAATTGGCTGAAGATCTCTTAAAAAATCATAAAACAACGTTTGTTGGAACTATTCGAAAAAACAAACGAAAGCTTCCACCTGAAATTGTAGATGTGAAAAAGAGAAACCTTTGTAGTAGTATGTTTTTATTCAAAACTAATTGTACGCTTGTCTCGTATGTGCCAAAGAAAAATAAAAATGTACTGTTGTTATCAACGCTTCATCATAACTCTGAAATTGATGAAGATCCTGGTTTCAAACTAAAGCCTGAGATATTAACTTTTTACAATATGACCAAAGGAGGTGTTGACGTTGTCGACGAGTTAAAAGCCAACTATTCTGTAGCACGCGAAACGGACAGGTGGCCTATGGTAATTTTTTTTTGTTTTTTAAACATTGCTGCAGTAAATGCTCAAATTATTTGGTCGCAGAATACACAAGAGAAAATGAAACGTCGAAAATTTTCAAGACAACTGAGCGTACAGCTGATTCAACCACATCTAGTTACTCGAAGCAAAGTACCAAATCTCTCAGCTGATCTAAGAAACACGATACATAAAGTGGGCAACATACAGGTTCAAACAGTTGAAACTAACTCAACAAGGCAGGTCTGTCGATTTTGTCCACGTCAAAAAAATAGTTATTCAAAAAAATCTTGCTCTGTTTGTGGGTTGACTATTCTCAAACATACTACTCTTCTTTGTCCACAATGTCGCTGACTTTTGATGATGGTGACTGATTAGTGTTGATAAGAACTATATGACATACATTATCTATTTGTTTCAAAAATTTCACAAATGTGTTAACTATTTTTATGATTCCCACCCAGTGTTTATTATTATACTTTTATGACTAGTCCATGTAAACGTGATTTTAATGTAATAATTGCTAGTCTACTACCAAATTATTAATTTATTTCATAATTATAATTCATTTTAGTAATTTGTAAGTCTTACAAAGACATTCATGTACTAAGATTTAATTTTTGTGCAATTTATTACTTAAGAGGACTGTTAATTTTGAAAAATAAAATAACTACTACTTTTAATTTCAAGTAACACAATAAAATGATAATTATCAATAATATTTGTTTCTATTATTTTTTTTTTATTGACATTACTTTAATAATAAATTTAAGCAATTATTTTACCTTAAAAAACATCGAAAATTATAAATAAATGATATTTTCTTAAGAAAGCTGTATTTAAAATATACTGAGCGCATGCGCAGAAGCCATGAGATTTTCTCTCATGTCCAGAGTAAATAATGGCAGTCAAAACACCCATGTCCTGAGGGGTTAATTGCAAGAAAATGAATTTTAAAACATAACCTCTCGTAATCTTTGTGTTTTCTCAATAAAGAAAATCTACTTCGTTTTTTTTTCATGTCTTTTACTTAATTAAGTGTATCCTTGAATAAAGCAAGTATAGGTTGACTTGCGCATGTCAAGGGAGTACAAAAATCTTTAAAAACTAGATCGGCCGTAGCTTCTGCATTAATAACCAAGACAGGAGCCGATAAAGAAGAAAAGATTTGGTTTACTTGCCAATCTTCATGAACATCATGAATAGTTCGGAGTAGCTCTAAAGAAATGCTCGATTCCTCCTCACGAGACGGGAACTCACTCGAGCAAAAGAAATTTCTGGGGAAACACGCAAATAAATAATACTCTGAGCTCAGACGAGCGAATGAGAAGATCGAAGTTTTTCATCAATAAATGAGATTCGAAGTTACGAAAATTACCTAACCTTCGACGAGCTTCTACGAAACAATTGCTACTGAATATCGATCTTTCCATCACCTCTACAGGCAATGAAGTCGTCTGCAGATGTCCATCTAACATAACCATCTGAGCGAAATGCTGAAAATAAT
Source organism: Neodiprion fabricii (assembly GCF_021155785.1). NCBI lineage: Eukaryota > Metazoa > Arthropoda > Insecta > Hymenoptera > Diprionidae > Neodiprion > Neodiprion fabricii. The sequence continues at coordinate 10,514,078 of NC_060243.1, forward strand.
AGCATTTACGATCTGGATCTTGATACATCAAATCTAAAAGATTAATCTCGGCGACATTTCGGTATTCCTCAAGTGGTTCCAAAAACGTACTAACCTGGCGATCTACTAAAAACCTTTTGGTGAAAATTGTTTTTCCGCATCCGATATTTTCTTCAATAATGATCGTAAGCGGTCGAGTTTTACTCAAATGAATTCCAAAAGGCAGATTCTTCTCCCAATCGATGACTGACTGTAATAAAGGTCAAGTCGATCACAGTCGTCAAGGGTGTACGTTTGAAGATCTAACCTCGAAGGATGTTCCTGGTCGTGAAGAGACTGTTCCAGGTTGATCTTCAAATGGGGCAAGACGATTCAAGTGAACCACTCTCTGACGCGAATGAGGAGATCTTCGGATTCTATAAACATCATTTATCCGGTTAACCACTAAGTAAGGGCCTTCACAATTTCTTTGTGCACTCAGCAAAAAAATTAAAGAAACCGTAGGATTTCCAACTTTTTTTAGTGATTTTTGAAGAGCTGTAACTTGGTGAAAAATAGTCTAATCGTAAGAAACCAAGAAGCATTTCGAAGCTTGAAACGTCTAGTTTCAAATCCTCATCAGCTATTTTGTCCTTCAGGGGTAAGGCCACTGTAAATTCTTTGAAAAATCGTTTTTTTTTTTTTTTGGTTTCAAAAATAGTTTAAATCGTCTAGAATAGGGAAAAAAAAGGTCCCGTGCGAGAACAATTTTTGTTTGGCCCCCAAATCATGTTGAAGCGGAAAAACTGTCCTAGATATCGCGACGGATATCGCTGTTTGCACATTCAATGGCGGCCTTACCAACGTCTTGCAAATATTCAAGATGTTGGAGGTGGAAATTGGTGTAGTTATACAATTTCTGCATCGAAGCCGACGCCAAACGCATTACGCACGCGGAGACATCTCTGAGCGACGCCGCAAAAAGTACGCGCGCGCTCCAAAAATCCACCAGGAAAGACGAAGAAGACGAAAATTTGGCCATCGAAGGACAAATGTGTGGTGCTGGGATTGCAGACTAACAGTAAAATTTTTTTTACCTTCGTTTTTTTATTTTTCCCAATAAAAAAACTATTCGCAAAACTTTAAACGCGTTTTTCTCGGAACACGGTTTTTCAAAATGGCACGCAGCATCACTCGAACAATTTTCATTTTTTTACTTGAAATTTTGACCGGATGTGAACATTAACATTATCTTGAGAATGTCGATCGGGATTTTCAATGACTTTATTTATTGATTTGTTATTAACAAGAAGCTAGCCGTTTTTCTCGTGAAAAATCAATTTTTTTTTCAAACGCACGCCAAATCCACAAAAATTGATACTTTTTAAAATCCGATCGACATTCTCCAGCTATAACCCTCTGGATTGATGGTTTTTTTTTGCTTTAGATTCAAAAGTGCACCAGTGATGATGCGTGCCGCGGAGCCCTGCAAGCAAAACATGCCCCGGGAAGATGGCTGTGGAACCGCCATTCTGTTTTTTTTTTTTTTGCTGTAAAAAAATTTGATAATAAAGTTTAATGTATGCTCGATAACACCCGTAACACATTAACGACCGGTAGCCTATTAATAGGCTTTTCGTCGCCAACGCTTACCGACCGGTAGCCGATTAATAGGCTCTTTCTCGCCGACGCTTATCGACCGATTATTTTGTGTTAATCCTTGAGTTAATCGTTAAGTTATGTTATGTTGCTCAGTGGCGTTAGTTGCGTTGCTTTGCTCTGTAACTTGCTACAGAGTTATATCGTTTGGAAAAATTTACCGTTCGCAATGACTGAAGAAAGTGACACCGGAGAGTTTTATTTAAATGATTTGTCAGACTGTCCTGACAGTTATTCAGAAAGTGATAGTGGTGACGACAGTGATTGTAGCGATATCATAATTCGGAGACGAAGGTGTGTATTGCCACTAACATACACTGATTCAGAGAAAGATGAAATAAATATTGTCGAAAACGATGTGAATAACAATCAAAATGACGATGAGGTATGGTCGACGAACGACGAGGCAGTAATTCTGGAACCGTTTGAAGGCAGCTCTGGGATAAAAATTATGCCAAGTTCTCCAGAGAATATAATGGACTGTGTCAATTTATTTATTGGAAACGACTTTTTCGAACACTTGGTGATAGAATCCAACCGATATCATCAACAGGTCATGGAAAGATATAAAACTTCATCAAAACCAAAAAAATGGACTGATATCACGGTACCGGAACTGAAGAAGTTTTTAGGACTAATAGTTCTAATGGGACAAATAAAAAAAGACGTTGTATACGATCACTGGTCAACTGATCGAACTATTGAAACTCCATTCTTCTCACAAACAATGAGCCGAAACAGATTTATGCAAATTATGCAGAGCTGGCATTTTTCGGACAATAACAACATACCGCACATTTCACATAGGCTTGCTAAAATCCAACCTGTGATTGACTATTTACGGCGAAAATTTACTGATGTGTATACACCATGTCAGCAACTATCTTTGGATGAATGTATAATCCCGTGGCGGGGCAGACTCTCGATTAGGACGTATAATCCTGCAAAAATTACTAAATATGGAATACTTGTGAGAGTGGTGTGTGAAGCTGTCACAGGTTATATATGTAATTTTCACGTTTATGCCGCTGACGGAAATAAATTGGAAGACACGTTCCTAACGGTTATTAAACCATATAAAAACGTGTGGCACGAGGTTTATCAAGACAATTATTACAATAGTGTAAAAATGGCTAGAATTCTCCTAAAAAATAAAATACGAGTGTGTGGAACCATTCGTAAAAATAGAGGTCTTCCCAAATCATTACGAACATTACGGCTTTCAAGAGGACAATACGAATTTCGCAGGAATGGCCAAATCTTGTTAGAAGTGTGGAATAATGGCAAAAGAAATGTCAACATGATCTCTACCATACATTCTGCACAATTGATGGAATCCACAAGCAGAAGCAAAAGATCAGCAACCCTGATACAAAAGCCTAATTCGATCATAAATTATAATAAATATATGAAGGGCGTAGATCGCGCGGCCCAATATCTCTCATATTATTCCATTTTCCGAAAAACAAAAAAAATGGACAAAACGCGTTGTAATGTTTTTCATCAATTGTGCACTATTCAATTCATTCAAAGCATACACAGTGCTAAATGAAAAAAATATTACCTATAAGAATTTCTTGCACAAAGTGGCAATTGCGTGGACGGAAGATAATTGTACGGAACACGATAACAACCTGCCCAGTCCTGTACTTACAAGGAGAGCACCCATATTAGACCATCCCGGCAGACTATCGAATTTGAGGAAACACAAACTTATGAATATAGTGACAAGTGGTCGAAGTGTAAAACCACAAAGACAATGTAGAGTTTGTGCAGCTCATAAAAAAAAAAGTAGAACATGTTTTGTTTGTAAATTTTGCGAAGTTCCATTACATAAAGGCGACTGTTATGAACGATATCATACTTTAAAAAAATAATAACTATTTCCTATGTGTAGTAACCACTGTAATACATAAAATAAGTATAATTTAGCGTTACAGTATAACATTGTTAGAATAAACGATTTTATTAAATATACTTTTCCTATAATAACAGAAAGCAGACAATTTCATTCAAACACATAACACGCACAACACCCCCGCGTGACACTCTAAACCAGAACAGAGCCGGCGCGAGAGCAAATCTGTGGCTGAGCGGCCGATCGGACGTGCGTATAATGTTGAAACGCTAGCGGTCGGTAAAGTGTTAAAAGTTCTTTTTCAATCACCTTCAATTTTGGAAGCAAAAAATTCGTGAAAAAACCTTTTTTTTTTGGACCGTTACAGTGGCCTCACCCCTTAAACATCACGCTAAGTGTGACCCTCAAAAATAGCGCAAGGCGAAATTGCTCACAATTTTTTGTCTTCTTCAAAAGCGTGCACGAGCTCAAAAAAATTTTTCACTGCTTTGTCAATATTGGATTCATCTAGCCTGATTCTGCAGCTTCAAAACGATTGGTTTTGGACCTCTGTACGACCATTTGTCGTTGAGATATTGGCATTTGAAAAAAAAGGTGCTCTTTTCGTTGATCATCAATTTCTCATTAACCAATGATCCCACAGCAAGCTGAACCTGAGTTCCGTGAACGGTAAGAAACGCTCTCGAACTACGTTCGATAACTTAGTGAAAGATAATTTTTTTTCTCATCTCATTGTTCATCTGAAAAGGTACAAAAAAATTGGTTTTTTCTTTAGTTTGGAAAATCCACGTTAACTTTAGAAATATTGCGAAAATGACTCATGTTTCCAGGTTTTTTTTCAGTTCAATACATGCATAAAAACCCCTCAAAATTTAAAATTGATCGGCTGAACCGTAATTGTTGACCGAAGCGTCAAAGTTACATTAAAAATTAAAGGAACATTGTTGTTGTTCCTTAAATGGCAAATAATGATGATCAAAGTGGAAAAATGACTGTTCTGTTATTTTTCTTCACAATTTCCTAACAAGTCCGCTTTAAATCTTGGAAGAAAAAAAATTTTAATTTCGATTTCCTTTTTTCAGATTTAAACAAACTTGCGTTATTTTTTGTCTTCTTCTCTTCTTCTTCATTTGAATGTTAGAAAAAAAATTCCAAATTTCGAAAACATTTTTTTTCACCTTTTAATTTCAAAACGTGTAAATTTTCTTTCGAAATCATCATTTCTTTAGAGTCGTCGTCACTTCTTCGTTTGAATACCATAATTGATCGAGTTGAAAGTGATTGCATTAAATAAGATTGACAACCCCACGTTCACGCCTTTTTTTACACACATCGTCATCGCATTCATCAGTCACATTTTTCACGCTCCTCAGCAATTTAAAAACCAGATTCGTTTAAAGACTTTGCATTTTTCGGTTGAAAAAGGGCTGCTCCGATTTTTTGAATTTTTTTTCTTACTCAATCATGCCGAGACGGCATTTGTCGGAGGTTGAAGTTGCTCGGCTGATCGCTCTCATTGAGGAGGGTCACTCATACCGAGTGGTGGGTGACATGATTGGCGTTTCGGCTTCTGTCGTGTGTCGTGCCTACAATCGGTATCAGGAAACCGCCTTGCACAGTCGGCGACCAGGACAAGGTCGGCACCGTATAACCACTCCTCGGAACGATCGAGCAATAATTCGGCGTGTTCGGCAAGAACCGTTTATCGTTCCTAACGTCATTGCTCGTGACTATCCTAACCAACAACAAGGACGACGACGACAACGGTAACGGCACATCTCGGCTCAAACGATTAGAAATCGTTTTCGGGAAGCCGGAATAAGAGCCAGGCGTCCTGTTCGTGTACCGATGTTGACCGCCAGACATCGCCGAGCTAGTCTCGAGTATGCCCAACAACATCTCCACTGGGGCATGAGACAATGGAACCATGTTTTATTCACAGACGAGTCTCGGTTTTGTCTATACGGTGACGACAGACGGCCACGAGTTTATCGGCGTCAAGCAGAACGTTGTGACGTTGCACCCAGAGTGCAAGTCACAACAAACCCCAAACCCGCGGGGAAGAGCCGAACGGGTGAGCCCTGTCCCGTCGGGAAAGACCCGAACATCACCGAAGCCCCCCGACGCTCGGCAGAGCCGAGCGCGAGATTCAGTACGATCACGGCCGTAAACGCAGCAACACCGTCGACGCCAAGGATACGAGCGAAAGAGAGAGAGAGAGAGAGAGAGAGAGAGAGAGAGAGAGAGAAAGAAAGAGAGTGAAGCACAAATGCACACACACCGATACAACCCCGCTACACGCACGCCGACGACTCCAGGAGAGAGAACCGGAGAGGCCCAACTACACTCCACCACACCTCGATACACACCCACACACGTTGACGACACCAGGTTAGCCTGCACTCTACAGCCGATCTGCTCCTCCCCTCGCAATACCAACCCTTTCGACCTCACACTCCCCGTCACACGACATCCCCCGTCCCCTGGCAATATCAACCCTCCCTACCTCACATTCCCCGGCACCTCACACTCCTCCCCCCCCCCCCCCCCCCCCCCCCCCCCCCGCGCGCGTATCTGTAAGTTAGTATTAAGGAACGCTAAGGGCTGAGGCGTGATCAGCCACCACTAACGTCTACAACCCTTTTGTACCTTTCCTAGTTTAAGTCGACTCATTCCCCCGATCGCAACACCTGTACACCCCCCGTCACAAATATACACATCAAGTTTTACCGATTATATCCGCCCCGTCTCTAATTGTCTTCCCCACCCATATTATTCGTGCGGACTCAAAACCCGTCACAACGTTTTTTGCAAAACCACGTTCGCCCGATTGTTGCGTTCCACGGAGGATCGGTAATGGTATGGGCAGGAATATCTCGATATTCGCGAACTCCTCTCATCATTTTCCGCGAAAATCTGGACGTCAGACGCTATATTGATTAGATTCTGCCACCCATTGTATTGCGCCTCAGACTACGTTCACGAGGATTCATTTTGATGCAGGATAATGCTCGTCCTCACACAGCGATTGTCACAAGACGTTTTCTTGAGGGTCATGACATCACTCTTTTGAGGCATCCAGCAGTGAGCCCCGATTTGAATCCGATTGAACATGTCTGGGATATCATGGGTTGTCGTTTGCGACGGGAGTACGCCAATTTGCCGAACTTAGCTTTTTTAGAGCAAACTCTTGTGCGAATTTGGAGGACGATTCCTCAAGCGGTAATAAGACGATGCATCAATATGACGAACAGATTGAACGCCGTAATCTAGGGTCGTGGTGGACATACGCGTTTTTAAACGCACACTAACACACACGCACACACAGATCTTACAGAAAGACGGACAGGCGGATAGACGGACAGGCATAGACATACAGACGTACAGGCATAGACATACAGACGTACAGACAGACGAGAAGCGTAAATCCGACCATGCAACCTCCACGCGGTACGCTTTGGGTAACGCTAATTCTGGCGGTAAAAAATTGCGTGAAAACGATTTTTTTGACAATTTAAAAAAAGTTCGAGTATTTGAAACATCGTGTGACGTTGCACATAGAGTGCAAGTCACAACAAACCCCAAACCCGCGGGGAAGAGCCGAACGGGTGAGTCCCGGCCCGTCGGGAAACACCCGAAGCTACCCGAAGCCCACCGACGCTCGGCTGAACCGAGCGCCAGTCAGCAGTACGACCAGTTGTGCCAGAAAGCGGGTAAAAAGTACCCCTTCCACAGATCCCGCGCATGATTTCACACAACGTCAGCGGTGTACGTCGGTGTGTCGGGATGGCGACGGAAGCCGAACGATGCCGAGTCAGCTGACAAATCGAGGGGAAATGTTCCCCTACCAAGCAATGAAGAGAGCGCACACACACAACGACAGCTGTGTGTACGTGCGAATTCCACGAAAGCGAACGAAGCCGAATGCCAAATTTTAAACCAGGAGCGCGGGGAAAATCCTGCATTTAAAATTTATCTTTTTGTCAATTAAATTAATTATTATACTTATTAAATTAAATATTTTAATAATAAATTTATATCTTTCCTCGACAATTCTCTGAACTTTTTGAAAGTATCATTGCGTCTGTGCTTTTAATCTTTATTTTATCATGAGTATGCCAGATGAGCCCCCAGCTAAAAAAGTGAGAAGCCCCAAAAGCTTTAATCATAAATGGTACGACGATTATCCTTGTTGGAAGAGATGGGTTAAAGAATGTTCGTTTGATTCAAAAAAATATATTTTTGTTGTGTGTAATAAAACTTTGACTTGTGGAGTTTCAGAAATAAAAAAACATTTCCTATGTGAGCCGCATAAAAAGAACATGCGTTTGAAGGGTTTTGATGATGCAGTATCTGCTAGCGTGATTCCTCCAGTAGTTAATCCTTCTTCAAGTTGCTCTCGAGAAGAGGTTGGTTCATCTTTACCTGAACTGACCTTTTCTGAACGAGTACAAGAAGCTGAAATACGGTATGCGTCATTTATCGCTGAAAATAATATACCTTTAGCGATGGCACTTGAAATTTTAAAGTTGTTTAAGTTCATTGGTAGAGAACCTGCTGTCTTGCAGGCTATGAAAATGGGCAAAACCAAAACAACCGAAATCATCAACAAAGTTGTCAGTGGCCACGAATCACAACGTATTGTTGAAAATTTGCAAAAAGCAAAGTTTTCTACATATGTTGACGAGACTTCTGACATTACAGGTGACAAGTGGATGACATTGATGGTTCGTTACATCGACCCAAAAACTTTGCTGATAAAGACTGAATTACTGCAGTTAATTCACATCAACGCAGCTGATTGTTCAGCGCAGGCTTTGTTCAAAGAGTTCACAGATGCATTAGCAGAAAATAAAATTCCCATGGACCAAATCATCAGCTTTGCATGTGACAATGCATCAGTGATGGTTGGAGAGAATAACTCTTTCATAACTCGTATGGTCCGAAGTTTTCCGAACATCTTGACGCTGCCGTGTATATGCCATTCTTTAGCTATAATCTGTAAAGATGCATGTTCTGCTATTCCACTAAATATCCATCGTTTCATTGCAGGGATTCCTACCTTCATCAATGGAAGCCCTAGAAGATCAGCCCTGTTTCGTGACTTTCAGCTTACTTTCGACGATCATCCTTCCAAAGTTTTGAAGTATGCTCCAACAAGATGGCTGTTTCGTCAAATAGTTATTGGTCGGATTTTGGATAATTGGTTGTCAATTCATACTTTTTTAACGGATCAGGCTCATGAGAAAATTGTAACTGCCATTGACTTGCTCGACGTCATGAACGACCCCATGACGAAAGCGTATCTGCTCTTCTTGAGATTTGCACTTGCTTCTTTTAACAAGATTAATGCTCATTTTCAAGGCAGTGATACATTAGTTCAGCAGTTTCAACCTTCCTCAATGAGATTGCTTCGTGGAGTGCTCCAGAGGTTTTTGAAGCCGCTGCTGTTGGATCCTGTAATATTCAACAAAGAGGCTCGAAATATTGATTTCGAAAAAATTGGTAATCAGTACGATTTGTCTGAGATTGATATTGGAGACGATTGTAGAAATTATTTGCTCGCTCAACAGGGTTCTCTGGATGTTAAACAGTCAGACATCGACCAGGTTCGTACTCGTTGTTTAGATTTTTATGTGAAAGCTTCGCGACAAATTCGCGAAAGGCTCCCGTTTGACGATGAGTTTCTTTCAGATTTGACTATTCTGGAGCCAGAATCAGCTCTTCGTGATTCTGACAGAGAAACCTCGTTTTGTCGATTAAAAAACATCTGCCGTACACTTGGTATTCCGGAAGAGGAATCTCTGGAAGAGGAATGGCGTTCCTCATTCTGTGCGGATTTTGAACTGATAAAACGATGGAGCGAATTATCATTTGACCAGATGTGGCTTGAAATTTGCACTTTCGTTGATTCAGATGGGATCATTCAGTTTCCAGCTTTACGCACGTTGTTGAGTATGGTAAGAACACTCCCCCATTCAAATGCTGCTGCTGAGAGGGCGTTTTCTCTCATACCTGACATTAAAACAAAGAAGAGGAACAGTCTTAGTCCAGTAACCTTTAATTCGATTTGTGTTATAAAAGCTTCAGCCAAATCGCGGAATCAAGATGCGACGGAGATGACGGTTGATAAGAGTTACATTGATTTGATGTCTTCTTGTTGTTTGTACCCGAGAAAGAGGAAGCCTGAGTCGAAGAGAGCGTGTTTGCTAGCGTATGATGATGGTGATGATTGGGAAATGGTTGACAGTGAAACCAACGCGTATATCTATGAAACTTATACTTTTTCTTCAGTGAATGATTTTTCGTTTCATTACTCGTTTTATTATTCGTTTCCTCTGGAAAAATAACAGTATTATGAATGGTGCAATACTGTCTCGTGCTAATTAATGAATTCAGTATTAATTGACAGCTTTTTTATTTTTTAGATAGGACTTTCCTCCATAGAAGCTGCTGATTATTATTATTTTGTTTTTATTTTTTTTTTCAAGCGTATGAGCTTGTGCAAGTTCCAGCCTTTCATATTCGTTTCGCACTGCAGGTGTAAGGTTAGCATTTAATTCTTCCATGCTGACGCTCCACGATCGATTCCCGGCGAAGCAATTTTTTTTTTTTATTAAATTAACCCAATTAATGTTATTAATTATTGAATTTTCTTTTCTTCATTTGCTCATGAATTTTTGAAATTTTGAAATGTTGTAGACAATTATGAATATAAAAGATAAACTATTCGCCCACATAAAGTATTGTTAATTTTACCTAGGTTTACTTAACTAGCTAAAGCTCCGATTTTCTTTGATAGGCTGTTTTTGGATATCCCATAATATAATATGAAATTATAGAAAAACCTAAGCGCGCTTTCAATTAGTTTATAAAAAAATAGGCCGTTTTAAAAAACTGCACTTACATAATTTTTTGTCTGAAACTTTAACTCGTACATTTTCAATGTTCATAGAACAACTGTAAAGCTTCATAAAAGCTACAATTTGCTTTCTAGTAGATTCCCGTCTGACCAATAGATCAAAAGTTACAAATAATCGAAATTTAGACATGTTTATAAACGAATGATGTAGCTCGGTGAAAAATTAACGAATCGCTTCGAAATTTCAACAGTAAATCCTGGCTTCAAAAACATTTTCAAATTCTGGACTAATGTCATTATCTAATTATCCTATCGGACTCTTGAAAAACTTGAAATGTCAGGAAAATAGTTGTTTACAAATTGGCCATCTCAGAAAAATTTATTTTTCAACCCACACCAAATGACTGCCAGTTGAATGCGACCGTAATTTTGATTCAGCGTGAAGCGCGTTCAACTGGCAGTCACTTGCAGGGCCGGGTTTAGGGGGGGGGGGGGGGGGGGCAACCGGGGCTACAACCCCGGGGCCTCCACGACAGAGGGGCCGCCACAATTGAGACTTCGAAAAAAAAATTTTCAAATTCCAACTAGTATATAAACACTAGTAAAAATTTTTTTTATGCTGTTTTCGCTTCTAGAAATTTTTCTTTCGCTGTTTTACCTTGCAAGTAGCAAGTGTGAGTTTTGTTTCTTTTTATTGTAATCTTCAAAAGCCAAATTATTCATTGAAAAGCTCAACGGAAAAAATTGTCCACTTTATTTGGAAAATAATTTGGGGCCAGGGGGCCTCCACTCCTTTGTTGCCCCGAAGCCTCTCGACCTCTAAACCAGCCCTGGTCACTTGGTGTGGGTTGAAAAATGAATTTTTTTGAGATAGCCAATTTGTAAACTACTTTTTTCCAGACACTTCAAGTAAAATTGTTTCAATTATTATTGTAAAATTGAATGTAAATAATTTAATACACTTTAGCAAAGAAAAAAAAAAATAGTATGCTGCGGACGCGAACACAAGACTCCCCGCTTGCCAGGCTGACTCGTAGCCCATTGGCCCACAGTGGAGTTGAGATGTTGAGCTGATTACTTATATAAAAGCTGTGTTTGGGTATTTCCAGTAACCAGTAACCATTATCGTTAATTATATTTGCCATTACTTTTATTGTTATTATTAGTAAGGTTAGTTCTATAAAAAATGTTTTCATGCTTTTTTAATTTAATATAGATGTATAACTTTAATATAAATTTAATATTATAATATTTAATTTAATGAGTATAATAATTAATTTAATTGACAAAAAGATAAATTTTAAATGCAGGATTTTACCCGCGCTCCTGGTTTAAAATTTGGCATTCGGCTTCGCTCGCTTTCGTGGAATTCGCACGTACACACAGCTGTCGTTGTGTGTGTGCGCGCTCTCTTCATTGCTTGGTAGGAGAACATTTCCCCTCGATTTGTCAGCTGACTCGGCATCGTTCGGCTTCCGTCGCCATCCCGACACACCGACGTGCACCGTTGACGTCGTGTGAGATGCGCGCAAGCTGCTAGGGAAGGGGTACTTTTTACCCGCTTTCTGGCAGCACTAGTTGTGCAAAGAGGATAGCGTCTATTAGGTTGTTAAGATCAAGTTCGTAATTATTCATGTGTCTGTCTAGGTCAATGAGGTGTCTAATAAGTGAGATTGCAGTCTTGCTTGTGGACATGAATCTTCCCGAGATAGTCACTTGGTTGCTTAGGGTTGCCAATATGCGGTCTTGTAATTCGTTGTGGGATGCAACGTTATCTAGTTCGTTACGATATGCGCCCAGTGACTATTGCACTGTATTTGTTTGTTTGTTTAGCAGGATTGCTAGATGGTTTGTATCGTTGTATAGATTATCTATCTGTTGGTTCAAGTATTCACCGTCTTCTACATCTAGTATTCCAAAATGTGATTTGGAGAGGCTTCCCACAAAGTTTGAGGCTCCTCTTTTGTCGCGTTGCGTTGCTAACTTGGCCAGTTCCCGGTGCGCGCTTTGTTAACTGTGCGATGACCAATTAATGATTTAATTTGCTTTTGGTATTCTTTGATTGTACTTATTCTATTGGCTAACAATTCTATATGGTCACTCGTATCGCATCTACTTGCTAAGGTAGTACTAAGGATAACAGCCTGCGTGAGTTATTTTTGTTGCCGAACCTGAAATCGAAAGGACGACAAAGAAACCCTAAAAACATCACGGATCGCAGGAGACAACATTCGATGCAGCTACAGCATGATCAACCCGATGAGTCGCCAAAAGATGACGTAAATCAAAAATATCTGGACAAGTTCCTAAAACAAATGACTCCGAAAGTATGGTCCGATATCAACAAACTGTCGAATGGGGAAGGCATGGATAAGCCCGCGTGAGATACGCTTGTCCAAGAAGACCATCGGAAGAATGAAGCAACGGGTGGCCGTGGCTCTGGCCGCTGTTTGGTTAGCTTCGATTGTCGGGGCGTCGCTTCCTTCGGGAGAAACAACCACCTTTTCCAACCCCCGCTCTTCTGGCCCCTCGCCCAATCAATACACCCCGTCGCACCGTAACCCCCGCAGCTACCGAGAGGACGAGGAATACCGCCAGGACTGGATGAACGATGAACCGTCAAGGATAAGAGTCCCGGATCGCGGGGAGAAATTTACCCCCGTCAAAGATTTACGGAGACCCGGAGGATCGTCGCCCGAATCGGACGGCAGATACGGAATCATGGAGCGAAGATTATCCGAAATCTTTGGAAACTCCGAGGAACGGAATCCATCTAAATTGGAAGACATCGAAAAAGACGATGAATTGGACAACGCGGAAGCGATGCGACTGTCGAGTATCAAGGTGGCGTTTGACGAGCCAATAGTTTCGGACGAATTGGAGGAAGGCGAAGAGCTGGAAGACGAGACCATACATCAGGATGATTTCCTGGTCGACGATCCGTTCGAGGATGAGGGTCCAGGTTCGCTTGAGGTATACAAGCTGGACTTGTCCAGAGAGAGGCCATCGCTTGGCGTCTAGATACAACCGCGAAAGACAAACGTAAGGTACAAGAGTAAAGTGCCAAAAAAGGTTGGAGTTAATGACAAGATGATTTTTAAAACGAAATCCAGCGAAGCGAAGTCGAAGAGAACAAACCACGTTTCAAAATCGGCAAAACTCAACGAGTTTTCAGCATCGTCTAGGTCATTGAAGGGCAGAATCTTCGGGGTTGGAGGCGTTCCGGAGCTCCAAGTTGGCTGCGAGTGTACCGAAGTATCTCAACGACAGAAGAGGTCGGATTTCGAGGATACGAATAAGCCGGTAATGCCCACTGTTCCGCTGTTAATCGAACCGGACTAAGACTCCGACGAGTACCTGGACCTGACAAACGACGCCGGAAAAGTTGCGTATCTTCAAAAAATAGCCACGAGCGGATATTCGGGACGAGGTGACAATGCTAGAAGTAGGGAATGGAATTTGATGAGTAAGCGCCATAGTGAATAGCGTGAGACTACGTAGAGAGAAGAGGACAGGACAGAGACCATGAGATTAATGTAAGAACTGTGGGAGAGTTAGCGAGTAGAAAAATAGAGAGAAGTGGTATGCTGGATGTAACAAACAAGAGAAAAATAAAATGCCGAATTTCTCTCTTTTTCCAAGATTCAAAGCGCACTTGTTGGGAAATTGTGAAGAAAAATAACGGAATAGTCATTTTTCCACTTTGAACATCATTATTTGCCATTTAAGGAACAACAAAAATGTTCCTTCAATTTTTAATGTAACTTTGACGCTTCGGTCAACAATTACGGTTCAGCCAATCAATTTTAAGGGGTTTTTATGCATGTGTTGAACTAAAAAAAAACCTGGAAACATGAGTCATTTTCGCAATATTTCTAAAGTTGACGTGGATTTTCCAAACTAAAAAAACCGATTTTTTTGTACCTTTTCAGATGAACAATGAGATGAGAAAAAAAACTATCTTGCACTTAGTTATCGAACGTACTTCGAGAGTTTCTTACCGTTCCCGGAACTCAGGTTCAGCTTGCTGTGGGATCATTAGTTCATTAGATATTGATGATCAACAAAAAGAGGTCCTTTTTTTCCAACGCCAATATCTCAACGACAAATGGTCGTACAGAGGTCCAAAACCAATCGTTGTGAAGCTGCAGAATCAGGCTAGATGAATCCAATATTGACAAAGCAGCGAACAATTTTTTTGAGCTTGTGCACGCTTTTGAAAAAGACATAAATTGTGAGGAATTTCGCCTTGCGCTATTTTTGAGGGTCACACTCAGCGCGATGTCCAAGAAAAAAATAACTAATAAGGATAAGGATTTCAAACTAGACGTTTCAAGCTTCGAAATGCTTCTTGGTTTTCTACGATTCGATTATTTTTCACCAAGTTACAGCTCTTCAAAAATCACTCAAAAAAGGGAGAAATCCTACTGTTCCTTCAATTTTTTTGCTGAGTGTAGTTTTGGACATAGTCCTTTCTGTCTTCGGGATTGAAGGAGCCAGATAGAATCTCCATGATTAAATTTTAAATCTCTGGCTCGAATATCATAACGAGTTTTCAATTTGTCTGAAGCCACAGAAATTCTACTCCCAGCAAAGTAATGAATTTCTTCTAAACGTTGTTGTAATAAAAAGGCATAATCTGTTTGATGCTGTCTTTGCACAGGAACAGGGCCTTTCTCTAAATCTGACGGAAGTCGAGGATTTCTTCTAGTAAGCATGAGGGCCGGCGTCTGCTTCGTCGTCTCATAAATCGCAGATCTGTAGGATAAGAGGAAGAAAGGGATCCGGGAGTTAACGACAGATTTCATTGCACCATTTCCGCAAGCTTCATTTTTTTTGTATGAGTTATATTTGTAACGTATAATATTAATCTGAAAGTCTGCCAGCGCACCCCCGCGACAGGGGGTTACAGGAGGGTTACAATTGCAGCAAAAAATCGACAAAAAAAATTTAAAGCCCCATACGCGAAACTGATTTTACGTACCAGTTGAAACATAAGCTTAGAAATTATCGTCTGCCACCTAAATTCCGCAACAAAATTCGTGTGCCACCCACGCAAGTAAGCGCAAAAAAAATAGTAAAAAAATTTATGCCCGCAAGGATGAAATTGATTGAAATGCTTCTTTTTAAATCAGCAAACACAAAAATAATAGTCTGCCACTAATAAGATACCGCGAAGGTCGTCTGCCAAGCGTGTGAAGTTGCATTCGGCATGCAGGGCGCGAGCACCGCGGCCGAAACCGCGGCTACGACGCTGCATCTTTATCGGCCTGAAAGACGATCGTTGTTATAAATTGTTCAACGGCTATCATGAAGTTGTTTTTTTATATTATACATTTGTTCAATATAATTCATTTAATAAATTCTCGTTGATAGTTACGCTAGATCTTTTCCGTGAAAATGGAGGCTTAAATATAGTGATGAAATTCGCAAAAATGTTCAACATTATAAGCTAAGCAATATAAATCTCTTTTATTACACCTCTCTACTTATCTCTGGGCAAGCTCGTTGGCCGTGAAACAAATAGTTCCGTAGGCGAAAGGTGGCTATAAAATTGGGACTATTTATACCTGCGGAAATATACTCGTGCGCAGCCCTCAAATATAACGGTATCTTTCTTTCCTTGTGTGTGCCCCCTTGCTCGCAGCTGTTGCCATTTCGGATGCCCAGGTAAATATCTACGCAAAAGATGATCCCGACCTAAATTTGGAAAAGGGACCGTTGGCTTTGGTTCGTGTAGCGTCTGTGCGAGTAGTCGGTAGCGTTCTTGTAGTCTCCATGAAAAGTCTCGTGAAAAGAAGTGCGTGCAAGTGTGAAATTTCAAAATGTCTGAAGTCAAGCCAAACTGCGTTTTTTGTCGAAAAGCAACAGGAAAATTGCAACAATTCGTCATTAATACTTTGAATAAAAGTGCACATATTCTTTCAATTCGCAAGGCAAACATTTTAGATTTAAATAGCATTATTATACCTCAAGAAGTAAATGATTGTCAGAGATACCACTCAAGTTGTTATTCAAAGTTTACAGCAGTGTCAATAAAATATCAAGTTGTTCCAGCAAAACAGAAACCATCGAAATCAACATCAAAGTAAGTTTACGCAATGCTTTTTTCTGTCTCTCACAAATACACACATTATACACACGCGCATATTCTGATTTATACACACTTTCATTCCCACAATATAATTGTTACGTATAATACTGCAAATATTATGTTTCAGTGTACATGTAGAAGGATAAAGTGTTCACGATGACAGCAGTGCAGGGCCATCAACGTTAAAAGCAAAGTAAGCGTGATAAAACTTTAGTGATTAATCTACTCAATTGAAAGCTACAAGTTCGTCTACAAATTTTATAATCTTTTTTGCTTGAAATTAGTTTTATTCCTTAAAAGAAAATTTAATCACTTTTATTACGAGTTGATTTTATTAATATAACGCGTTACGAAATACTAAAATTGTTAGTCTATTTAAAAACAGTAATTTTGTATTGAAATATCATTTTGAATGCTCATAAGCAGTTTATTATTTAAAATGTGCAATAGATATTGCTATACTCGTTTCAGACTTATTACGAAAAATTTTTATACTGCAAATATTATTTTGCAGTCCTGATGTGGAAAAAGAAAGTTTTCATGACGATAACTCTGCGGAATCATTAACATCAACACCAATGTAAGTATGATAAATACAAACAGTATGCCTTGGCCACGCAGGACCGCATCCTAACAGAGCGGAAAATTCCTTCTGTTTCCCCTCTGTCACACACTCTCTCACCACCTTGCGGACCCTGCCACCCTCACTCCCTTACTCGCTCTCTCTCTTGCCAACTTTCTCGTTGTCATCCCTTGGATATATACCTGCGCGGTTCTTGTATGCTGCGCGGTTCTTGTATGCTGCGCGCTCATGTTCTCCACTTTTATACTATTCGTGCGCGTTCTTTCGATGCATCGTACATTCATGCTTGCATTCGTACACTTCCAAATACAAATTTTAATATTGCGAAAATTTTTTTGTTTTGCAGTTTAAATAAGGTTCGATTCAGACGCTCTATCATGCCGTCAGTTTGCGGAAGCAAAGGAGCCGTACGAGTTTTTCTAACCCCTAAAATCTGAGTAACCTCTTTCACTAAGGTTGACTCAAAATTTCGGCCTTGATCAGTATGAAGTTCCAGAGGAACTCCGTGTCTACAAATAAACTCTTTAACGAATGCCTGTGCTACAGTGGAGGCTTCGTGATTAGCGAGAGGGACTACTTCAGGCCACTTAGTAAGATAATCAGCAATAACCAGAGCATATTCATTTCCAGAATGGGTTACCGGGAGAGGTCCGAGAAAGTCCATCACTATCCTTTCAAATGGAGCTCCCACGTTGTAAATTTGAAGAGAGCTTTGTCCCTTCGCTCGAGGTCCTTTCTTTGCCGTGCAGATTCGACATCTTCGACACCAATCTTCAACGTCCATCCGGCAACGAGGCCAAAAGTAGAAGTTGCGAATTCTGCCCAGAGTTTTATTTGACGCGAAGTGTCCGCCTGCAGGAGAATCATGATAAAGAGCAAGAATCTCTGGAACTCGTGACCTGGGAACCAAAAGTTGCCACCTGATTTCTTTCAAGTCTGCAGATTCCCATTTTCGGTATAAAATTCCATCAATTAAAAGAATAGAGTCCCATAAATAGAGTATTTAGAGCCCAATGAATTTTCAAATCTGGCTCGGCTAAAGATATATCTTGCCAGTCTAGGCGAGTTTCTGCTTCTTTCCAAGACTTCACTTGATTCAAAGTGTCGTACTCTTGTTGCGATTTTCTCCATTCCTCCTGGTTATTTTCGAAAGAAATCTTCCGTATTATAAGAGAGGGGTCACGATTTTTCCCTAATCGTGCACACTGTTTACACTCTGGCATTTCCTCGCAGGGTCTTCGAGAGAGAGCATCGGCGTTTCCATGATGAATTCCTGCTCGATGACGAATATCAAAATCGCCGCCATCGATGCCGAGCGCAAAAATGATGTGTATTTTCATTCTGATCGTTGCACTAATACCCTCTAAACTCTCGTAGTTACAGATATTTTTGAACACTACAGATCTTCCAATGAAATGTACGGATAGAAAAAAATTTTTTGTCGGGTTATTTCCACGAGGTACTTCAATCACAAAGCGGACCATCCTAGAGTTGATGCAGAGTTTAAATATTCAGGGAATTATTTCAATTCATTTAAAAGCGCAACAGCGCTCATCATTCAACAGCGCTAATCAGCGTATAAAAATTCAAAAATCACCCTGCTATACATCCTGAATACACAAATAATAATAAAACCAAGAATAAAAGATAATTTTTCATATATTTCAGAGAATGACATCGTTCGACCAACCATTTTTTGTTTGTTTTCAATAACTCCGTGATGACGAAGGTCGTGGAGTATTCGCTGTGAGCCTCGCTCGTGCCGCCACCTAGCGGTTTCAAAAGCTAAACAGCTGGCGTGTTCATTTGCATTGGAATAATACTGATAAATATCGAAAATAAGCAAAATATGAGTAGATAAGTGATATTTTTATTGTAATAGTAAAGTAAAAAGTTGAAAATAATAACGAGTTGAAACTCCAGTAGAAAATATGTGACTAAATAGTTGTGAAGTAATTAAAACCAAGTTTTAAGTGATAATTTGTAGGTCAAGAAGTTCAAAACAAATATATTTTGACACATGGATAGATAGACAACATTGATACTTAAAAAACTGTCACGAATACTATCAAAATAAATAATTTTTTAATGGAAAAATCCGTGGTCATGGATGTTTTAATAATGACAGGGTTTGAAAAAATCACACACAAAATAAACTTCGAACCTACAACGGAACTAAAAGGCATAAATCTATTTAAAGCCGATCATGTTCGGAGTGTACAAGAGTACAGGCATAATGGAGAAAGTTTGTTTATTCAAGCTGAAGTTAGGCTACAAGCATCCGTATCTTCTGAGACATGTAAAGTACAGTTAAACGTGAGCAATCATTATTTTTGTTGATTACGATGTTACTGAATAATATGCTTCACAAAAAATCAAAGTTCTGGAAGTTCACTCCAGCAATATCTAATAAATCTTTATCGGTCTTAATAAATGGAAAACCACAGAAACTACGCTGTTTCCCATTTTGTTCAACTACAGCCCCGTTGAAACCAACCGAATTATCTACCATTTTATCATTCATTTTTTTTTTTCGATTCACAATAGTTTCGAGTAGCAATTTCCGGTATCTCAGTTTCAACTTCAGCATCGCAGTAAATAGTCATATATCTGTTACAAGCGAAAGTTTTTGTTCGTTCGATCCAGCAGAACTTACAAAATCTACTTGACACTCTTGATCAGTTTTTAAAATTACTTCTGCAATGCTTACATCTATAGGTTTACGTCCACTATTATTGACAACATTGTTAGAGTCGTCATTAACTTGATTTCCAGTATTACAATTCACATCGATGTAATGCTTGTGTAGTCTTTCTTCGGTTCATGAGTCGGTTGTATCTATAATTGATAAATACCTACATATGTATTATATAAATATAAATGTATATAGTACTCAATTTTATAATTATTTTTTTTACTTTACAGATATTTAGTTGCTTGAAACAGCTCCTTTATTCACTTGCTTTGCATGATAAACAGGAGGGAATAGTTGTTTGCGCGTAGCTTGGACTCGCAGGATCATCTGATTTTTTCTTGCCAATGAAATCAGTTTTTGGAGTCCGCTTTGAACCATCAGGACTGATAAAAACAATAATACTTAGGTATTTATACAGTGTTTCATGCAGATAGCATAGCAGTTCACTTATTGATATAGTTGGCTCGATTTCAAAGATATGGAAAACTAAGGCAACAAAAATAAGGTTATGTTACTTACTTTTTTCTTTTCACAGAAGCAATCCATTTTTGCCTTTTAGCTATTTTAGGTGATGCAGTTGGAAACTTGTAAAATATACAATCACTAGTTTCACCGTTATTTTTGCAGTCAACAACACAACAAGTGTAACTCCACATACTGCCTATTAGTTCTCATACAAAATGCTACCAAACACACGCTGGCTCAACTCACTATTCGCCACCCCGCACGCTGCGATCGTTTCGCAGCTCCCCTTCAAGCGGCGGCTCACAGCGTTTTAAACCAATGTGTTTCTTTCATCGCACGAAAAATGTCCCGACGACTATTTTCTTTCTTTGTGTGATTAAAATAATCTAGGCTCCTTACGGTGCTTGTAGAGTTGCTTCAACAAGCCGACGCTGGTCCCTTCCACCGCGGTCATGCAGAGCTAGTAGTAGCTATAATAGCAAGGCCGGGGCTACACGCAGGTTCCGGTTACCGACACTTACCGACCTAGCCGCTCCGCGCAGCTCGGACTCAAACCCTATTCCGCTCCGCGCAGCTCAGACGCAAACCCTTTCCCGCGATGACGTCACAGTCTGCCGTACCGAAGGTCCGTAGTGCTCGCCAGCCGACGGTGGAGGGCGCAGGGGGGGGGGGGGGCTTTTTACCGTCCCGCATTCTTTTCCCACGATATGACTGCTGATGTGTAACATCAACCATCCCCACATTCCTTTCGCACCTCATCAACCACGTGACATTCCAAAATTAATAGTTCGAAGAATTGTTTTTTATCCACCCAGATATCGCTGACGTGTAACATCAACGACCTCACATTCCTTTGCCACGTTATCAACCACGTGACATCCTAGAATTAATGGTCCGAGAATTGTTTTTCACTTACTCGGATGTCGGTTTGATATCCAAGGTCGACCGATAGTCGCGGTACATTCAAAGCCATGGATCTGCGGTGTTGGGTTACTATCGCTCTGGGAATGCTGAAAGGTGCACGCACATACACAAACATACGTATTTAATATCAACCACGTGGCATTCCTCACCCTCCACCATATTTCTAATTATGTGGTGGGGGAAACGTTACATAAGTCAAAAGTGAAAACTTCATTGCCAGTCTGAAGCTGGTCTTCTTGCAAATGAGAAGTGCTCTGGAAAAACAACGTGAATTGAAGAAACGACTACAACTGCTCACCAAGAATATTGGAGAAGTAAAACATCTGCTGAAAATCAGATCTGACCTCAATCAACTCACAAGAGATTTCGAGCACATACAACTGGAGAGTAACGATCATGGACTTTTCAAAACTGAACGAAGTCGCTCGCCTGCAGACACTTCTGCTGTTGAAAAAGCTTTCGGACCTCGAAGTATGCTTCAAATACCGGGTCAGTGGCGTTCGTCGGGTTAAAACGAAATTTGGAGACGAAATCGTTCTGGACTTGGATGACTCATGATTTTTCTGCCCAACCGACTGACCAAGGCCCTCCACGAAAATGAAGATTTGTTTCAGAAAGTGACGACAGCCAGTAAGGAAATACGGTTGCATCTACGCTATCTTAACGGACCGTGCGGTCGACTTGAATTCGTGTACGTATAATCTGAATATCGCATTCAAATATCCAATGTTCTGTGAAAGTCTTACGTTCAATAGACAAAAAAAAGATTGAAATTATGAATATTTTTTCATTTATCGCCTAACCATCTTGTATACCTTTAATCCTAAGTACGTTTTGTACCCTGTAATTGTATCTAGAATTAAGTCTCAAAATCTAAGAAAATGCTACTCCGAACACCACTAAGCAACGATGGAGGGTTTCGAAATGCGTCAGGTAATGTGAACCCTACGATGAGTATTTGGACGGGTTCAGACAATACCAGCGTGCAAGGTCGGCCGATAGCTGCGGTACATTCAGAGCCAAGGATCTGCGGTGTTGGGTTACTATCGCTCTAGGAATGCAAAACATGACTCGGTTTGAGTACAGCTCGGTCAAGGATGGAGAGCAAGGTCGAATCTTACATAAGCTTCGTATTGAAAAAAATTTTCTCTCAAGAGCTAAGGTGAGGGTATAAAATTATTTCATGAATATTCATCAAAAAAAACAGTTTTATTGAGTACAATTTTTAGACTACGGTTGACAATTACTTCACAACGATAGTACAATAATTCTATTCAACAGTATCATAACCAGGGTGATATATTCGCCAGGAATGCGGGGCCGTTCTTGTAGACGCTTTTGCGCTGTAACACAAATCGTACACCCTCGCCACCCGAACAGTACGATGATTTTGTAGCCAATTCTGAAGTATGCAAACGTTTTGTGCTGCACAGATTGCGTTGGGTGTTGTATAAAGTTCGCATCTCAGAGACACAGCTGAAGTTTTTTGCAAGGTTTGAAGCGATGGACAGTCAAAGTCCAGCATATCGATGATTTGAACTTTTGGAACGATTTTGAGCTACCAATCTCGTTTTTCTTCTCCTTCTACGTACACGGTTTCAGCTTCGCACAGCCTGTCTTCAATGATCCACTCAACTTCCTCAAAAGGTATGGTTTCACAGCTCCAAGGTAAATCGTGAAAATCGCGTTCTAACCAAGAATTTTGGCTTTTGTATTTGACGTTCAGTAAATCCTATTCGTAAGGTGGCTTGAAGAAAAACACTGATGGAGACGCTTCCGAGTAGATTGAGATTATAGCCAATTCTTTTAATGTGAAGGTATTGTTGAAAGGTCTACGAAAGCTTTGTATGTCAACGATAAGCTCCATCTTTGAACTGTGCGAGATGGTAGGAACGGGTCAGCTTTTATACCAACTTTTTCACCCCACCACTGAGCGGGTTGTATTCGACAATACGATCGTGAACAATCAACAATCAGTACGCCGATGTTTTAGCGTGAAAGTTGGCTTTAGCTTCAAATTCAAGACGGATGTCGACAGGTCCGTACTTCAAAGATTCGTTTTGTTTTGAACAGTCGATAACGAATAAGGAGACGTCTCAAAGGAATTCACTCTTTGTCAGCAACGGCTCGGGGTTCTTGTCGTAGTAGGTAGCTTGGAAGTTTGCGCACATCTCGTACAGGAGCGCGTACAGATTACGACTCATGTTGAGGTCCAGGTTAGCTTACGGATAAGATTGAGAGTTTAAAAATAGCTTGACGTCCGTGATATTGCAATGATCGAAATGACTTGCGTTCTGGCCTGTCTTGTTCTTGCTATTTATTTGTAAACCCAAAATGACGTAACGAGGTTTTTCAAGCTGAGTAGAAGTTTTCACAGTCCAAACGTGTTTCGATGTTGTGGGAAGAATGGGATATTCGTACAATTGCCAACTGCGGAGCTCATCGAAATAGGCGGATCTCTCTGAATGAAATTGAGTAGGTCAACTTTTTTCTGATCAGCGAGTTTCAAATACGGTATTAGCCATTCCACTGCATTGATCGTAATTTGGAATTCCTCCTCGAGTCTGCATGATTGCGTTGACGTCAGTTTTTGATCTCGTCAAAATTAACTCATGTTTAGCGATGACAACGATTTTGCGGTAGTCTTCCGCGAAACCCTATATCATGCTGAGCGGTATCAGTACGTCAAAATTACCCTAGGCATCAGTTAATTTTTTCTTCTCTTCTACATCAAGCCATCCAGCGTTCTTCATCAGCCAAGTCTGACCAGGGTGCAGGGAAGCGTAACCCTTCATGAGACCTGTCAAGCCGACGTTCTTGCTTCTATCGTCCTCAACTGCGTTAATTTCGTAGCGAATTCCTTGAAACGGTCGACAGATGGCATCGTTTACGAGCCTTGTGGTCACAGTAGCTGTACCATCAGGTTTGAGGAATCGTCCGTGGATATGTACCGAACTTTTGCTGGGTGATATGCATAAATCCTGAAGCTGAACGGTGATTCGAATTTAATCGCTGTTGAAAGTTGACGAGGCGTGAGGTTTGTAGGCGTGAGGTTTGTAAGCGTGAATCTCGTAATGCGCAACGGATTCATCAAAGACGACTGGTGTTTGAATGCTCAAGATTTCCTCCTCCATGGTACGTATCAGATCATAAAAAAGCAAAATCGGATTTTTACTTGTCGGAAGTTCCTCTTCCAAAAGGTGTCAGTTTCAGACCCAGAGCCATCAGGAACTCCACGTTTCGAGGTGTTAGCGGTTCGGGAATCGATCGACGACTGACTTGATCGGGGCATGCCGACTTACTGATATACCTACTCTTCGACAGTCTGTTATATACAATTCCCATCGTTCATTGCGATTTGATGTGTAGTCTCACAGTAATAACTTCTCCACGAAAATTAACCAGGTCTCCGTCTTGATCCACTAACCGGAGCTGAACGTAATCTATGGTCTTGACGGTGATCGGAAGGTAAACGGCGTGCGACGATACTTCCACGATCTTATATCCTGGAGGGACGGTTGGGAAAAACTCGTGGATAGTGTGTACTTTGTGTCCATTGACGTAGGCGCCCGTTGTAATGCTACACTCGACGCGCAACGCGTTGACCTTGAGTATAGTTACAGGCATGTCTGATTCGTGAGTTTGGTTAGCTGCCAATACACGTGGTGTTAATCACAAAAGTTGAGCAATGGAATCATCCGGCTTAAAGTTAATCGTGTGGTTGCATGTGATTTCGCTGCGTGATGTATTATTGTTGGGTTTGACGGCGAGCCTGATATCTGTATTTCTTAGCACGTTTTGAAGATGCTTTTCCATGTCCTCGATCTCGTAGCTGCCGGTAGGTATGGTGTTCACTTTATTGGCTACGCAAATTTTATTGTGACCGACATCAACGTTGGGAATGGAATTGAAGGTTAACAATTCTACCAAGCCAAGAGCATAACTTCCATCACGAGCAAGTTCGATCGGTGGGGCATATTGTGCCTCGAGTATCGAAGAGGTTCCCGAAATCATTAACGTTAACGAATCATCCGTGACTGCGAGTGGTAGACTGACTTTGACGAATCACGCACCATGTCAATACAGCTCACCACTTAGAAATTTCAGACACAAGTGTCCGCATTCAAATGTATCATAATCCTGGTACCTTTCATGATTGTGTTTGACGCTACCAACGCCGAGGTATTTTATGGGGTCTGTGGGTGGTTGAAGGTTGCCGAAACTGTGAAAGTAATCGATGTTGTTGTCGCGGTTCTTGTATGCAACCCAGTGTGTCCCCGGACCGTCTTTGTCGTCAAGGTTGATCATAGCTGACTCCTTTTTTCGTGGACCGTTTTCGGGCATTTCGTTTTGCATGAAAACACTGCGGAAATGCGGAACCTTAAAGATTTTTGCATATTTCAACAAGTCCCAATCAGTCAACGCTCGACGTGGTAGCATCGCATCTAGTTCTTTGAAAGATGGAGATCAAGACCCGTTTTGTACGGTGTTATATGAACCCCCTTGCCGAACGCGATAGCTTCCATAGTATTGTTGTGTCGTTTTCTTTCCTCTAATCCTCGTTTAGCCGCGCTCGCATCGTTCACAGCTTTTGCTATACCTGCCGCACCACCGGCTAAACGCACCCGTAGCGCTGAGACCGGCAAAAATAGGAATCAGAAACTGTAGAAAACCACCGACTTTTGAAGGTACCGGTAGGACGCGAGGTGTTCGCACTTTACATTTACCACCCGCTTTAACAACGGCGTTCTCAGCTTCCTTCAGTGCCGATTCGATAGCTCCTTTTGCATCGTTGCTTGGAACCATAGAACGTTTAGCAGCATTTAAAGTTTTTTTCGAGGTCACATTTTTTGATTTTCGAATTCCCATTCCGAATTTTGATTTCACTTTCATTGTATTAGCTACTGCCCAATCGGCTGCCTGTTTACCCAAATCTGCGTCCTTTGCGAGAACCCGTGTCCAAGCTTTCTCAGCCAACACCCCTATCAGCCTCGTTTCTAACTTCAAGGTTCTCACGATTTTTCGTATACGCTATATCGTGTTTCTTAAACGCTGCATCGAGAGGATGGATACCGGAATCGCCTTTCGCGAGTCTTTTCATCAACTTCGTACCTGGACAGCAGTACTGGTAACCGCGAACATGCAACTGAATCGGAGGTTTGTTGATGATTTTATTTACTAGACCCTTGCCGCGATGTTGTCGCCTGCTGCTGCTTTGTTTACTTCTATACGATATTATGTTCGTGCGTTGACTGAAGGAAAGTGTTTTAAAACGAGGTATTTATAGCAAATCCGATCAGTCCTGTCCGAGATGCGGTTTGAGAAACGACCTACCAAGCTTCCCGTGATAAATTTGGACCAACTTTCGGAGCAAAATGTCAAAAGGCACAAACGGCACGGAGAGTTACTACCGAATAGTGTACGTGCAATATTCTGTGGACCGTCGAATTGTCGTAAAACTAATGCGTGGCTCACGCTTTATAACCCATCCCAACGGACTCAGATTTGAAAATATCTACGTCTGCTCGAAATCTCTCAACCAACCTCAATACCAATTGTTGAAGCAATTGCTGGACCATGTTGAGGATACGAAGTATTTTGCGTTTACCAAGCGTGAGCAAGTGATTTCACGGGAAGAAGCACGGCCCAACTCAATAATCATATTTGACGATGTAGCGTGCGAGAAGCAGGACAATATTAGAGCCTACTTTTGTATGGGTAGACATCACAACGTTGACTGTTTCTATCTCTGTCAGACGTACGCGCGTATTTCCAAACGTCTCGTGCGCGACAACGTAACCTTACTCGTGTTATTCAAACAAGACGATATGAACCTGAGACACGTATACAACGACCATGTAAACACCGATATGTCTTACACAGAGTTTAAAGACTTGTGTGCGGCATGCTGGAACGGTGACAAATACGGGTTTCTGGTGATCGACAAAGACAGTGAGCTCAACGAAGGACGATACAGGAGGGGATTCCATTCTATTGTTAGCCTGGAAAAGGAACAGAATCTGGCGTTTCCGAGCGAGAGACGCAGTAGCGTTGCAGACTCGGTAGCGTCAACATGCGTAGCTCCGAAATTTCCGAGCAAAAAGATGTCCTACGTCAGATCGCTTAAGCAAGTGCTGCGATCCGTCCAAAACACAGATTGCTCAAGTCGGGCAAGGAATCGACGATTCAGAAATTGAGTGACGTTTTCAAACCAGTAGTGACTCCGTTGCAGGAACTGGTGAATGTTACAAAAGATACCAAACCTGTCCAACAAAAGGTGCAAGAAATTAAAGAAGAAATAAAGCAGATGAAAAATAAAACGAAAAATGAAACCGTCTCGGAAATGGACGATTACTTTTCTCTGGCGGGGGATGAAACAATCGTAGAAACACCGGTCGAGAAAATCGAAGACGAGTATCTTGCACTGATGAGAGATGCGAAGACAAAATTGGAATTTTTTTGTCGTGAATTGGAGAACGTGTACGGTGTACGCAACCTCTCAAACGGACTAATGATTGGTGATTCTTTGATATCTCTTGAGAGTGACTACGTTCGTATTAGCGACGCGTTACCCGAAAACGAAGGGTTCGCTGGTACTCTTGTTCAAAAAGGAGCCTGACGGTTCTTCTGTGAGCGCCGGAGATCGGGAAAATTTCGAAAACATAATCGTCGCAACGAACGCGTATAAGAAGTATTACTCATCCAATGGGGCTGTTCGAAACGATTACAGTTATCAATTTAGAAATGTCATTGCCGAATTAATGGATTATTCCCCATCATCTCGCCGAAAGGGTAGAGGTCTACTTCCGCAAGCCATGATCACTTGACAAGTTGTTGAAACGGAATACGTCTTTTGGGATTATCTAAACGAGTTAGTGGAGCGTCTTCGTTTACTCCTGGCATCTCAGGGAGCGGAAAATCCGAGTCACAATAACGAAACAATCTCCATTTTCGAAGAGCTACGCGAAGCATGAATCATTCACTAAGCAGCTGCCGTCATTTCTGCATTTATTACTGAGATGAGCGTCGACGTGTTTGGACGTCAGCTGAATAAAAACACGACCGCGAGCACTCGCGGTCCTCCGGGTGTCGGGTTTCAAATAACAGCGGATGGGCATTACGATATATGGAACAAGAGACTGTGCAACGTCGCGGATCCCGCAGAGCCGAACAATGCTGTAACTTTAAAAACCTTGAGACGAAAATTCATGGTGCTACAAAAACAAATCGACAACCTCGATCAAATGATCAAAGCTTTGGAGATCACCACGGAGAAAGCCTTGGATACCTTCTACACAGACTTTAAAACAGACAGAGGCTCGTCGATTCGAAACGCGGGAATCATTTCCAAATTGGACACCAGACTAATAGCGTTGGAATATGAACGAGAAAAAGCAAGCACTGGTGACGGAACTGCATGAACCTGCACGCCGGAATTACACGCGTCGACGTGTAGACGTGCGTGGCATCGCCGAGACCTGGCAGGCGGATCTTGTTGATATGACGTCGTACGCTGGACAAAACAAAGGCTTCAAGTTCATGCTCACAGTCATTGATATCTTTCCACAGTATGCGTGGGCTATACCGATAAAGTGCAAGTCTGGAGAGTGTGTTACGAATGCAATGGAATCTGTGCTTGTTCAAGGACGGGTGCCGAAAAATTTACACGTTGACAGAGGAATGGAATTCAACAACTCGAAATTCGAATCGCTTATGACACGCTACGGAATCAAACTTTACTTCACGTACAGTATTTCGAAGGCTAAGATCTGTAAACGTTTTAATCGCACGCTGAAAGGTAAAATGTGGACACGGTTCAGCATGCAAGGAAGCTACAAATGGCTCGATATCTTATTCGATTTGGTGTCGGCTTACAACACCAAACACCGTACCATAAGAATGAACCCGTCGGATGTCACCGTTGCAAACGAGAGGCTGTTATTACGTCAGGCGTACGGAGGGCTTCGAGCGATACCTACCGTACCGACTAAGTTCGAATCAGCAAATTAAAAAATGTCTTCGAGAAAGGTTACACACCTAATTGGACGACTGAAATACTCACGATAAGTCGAGTGAAAAATACTCATCCTGTGACGTACAAGCTCAAAGACTACCGAGATCAGCCCATCGCTGGTGGTTTCTACGAACAAGAGCTCCTCAAGGTTGAACATCCGGATATCTATCTGGTGGAGAAGGTGCTTAAGAAGCGCGGAAGAAAAATATACGTTAAATGGTTAGGTTTTGACAATACACGCAACAGTTGGATAAACGAATTGGATATGTAACATTTTAATAAATGAATTTTTTTGTAAAGACGTATGTCCCTCTTCATTTTATATCTGACACACAAGTATGCGTCTTCATTTTTCAGACAAGCGACAGACATGGTACAGTTATAAATTACAAAGCTAAATTATAAAGCTAAGGTGGGCCTGTAGGCCCAAATTTTTTCATCGAATACATTTGTGGTTATTGAGCGGAGCTCGGCAAAAGCAAGTTGTAATACTTACATTTCACTATGAGTCAACAACACCAACAACTACTGACAATTGAAAGCACACCATCAGCTTCAGAAGAAGGAACACCCTCATCAAGAGGAAGTTCCAGAGGTAGAGGACGAGGCAACTCCTTCCGGAACGGGAGAGGTAGAGGTGGAGGTTACAAACCAAAACCCCAGCCCGGACCAATTGCGACGGCACCCAAACCGGACGTTGGATCCAAACCTCAACCCAAGAAATTGTCAACGATTGAAACAGCGCCGAAGAACGACCCAATGTGGCTTGATTTTGATGCTGAAGGATTCGAAGGCCTAACACATTACGCTGCGCGCAATGACTTCGCGGATACTTACGAGGGATTCATCCCTCTAGTGGAACGAGAGTACGACCTGATACATACGGTCAACAAAAGTTTCGCAAAATTTATTTCCAAATCAATGTTCGCATGGTACTGTGTACAGCATTTACATGCACGCAAAATCGCCATCAAAACAACTCGAGGTGATACAACCTTTAATGAGGAAAGCTCATTCCTCAACGTTAAAGGAGCACACCATCCGGTTCCTTCATCAATTGACGAATATCTAAGGTCTGTGGGAGATACCCAGGACAACGCATCCACCAAATACAGGATAACGTTTCCACCTTGGCCAACAAGGCTAAGGTGTAGGAAAAACAGGCCAAAATTTGTAGGTTTGTAGCCCCACGGAAGCGTGTCGGTTGTATTTTGAAACACGATCCGCTTGTCGTCATTCCAGCTCAGTGCTACTTTCTGCTGTTCTACGGTGTATACCTCGTGCTATCGACTCAATATCAAATGCTGATTCGAGGATAGATTTTCACGGTCCAAAACACATTTCAAATAATTGTTGAAAGTTATTTTTCCCAACGCTGATCTTCTGACACCTTTGGCACGTTCATTGTCTTTCTCATCTCCCAAGACTCGGAATGCGAACAACTTAGCTCGTAACCCTACAAATTCCAGCATCATTTTTCCATTATTCTCATCTTTCATCAACCCGAGAACTTTTTTGTTTGCTCGAGGTATTCCGTAAACGTTGTCAAGCAGATAATCAGACGTATCGAACTTGTGCAAGTCCTCCTTCATGCGTTCGTATATGTCGGGGACGGTAAAATTGTAAATCAAACTGTCGGTATCCGTGTACATTAATTTTGCTCGGTTGCCGAATTTCTGCTCAATGTAATTGTAATGAAAATCGTAGATATATGTTCCAGCCAGATCCACGATGGAGAAACCTGCATACAATCGTTTATTCAACTAGACTTTCGTCTTACTCATTCCAACGATAATTATATCTTCGCCGAAAACGGTGCAGGTGTGAAAATTGGGTTTGGCTATGGTAGCTCTAGCACCGTATCTTCCATCCCATTTTGCTATTAGTCTGATATCTCTATACTTCCTAACATTTTCCTTTGTTCTGCCAAAAACTGCGTTTTTTGAAACAGCGCCGAAGAACGACAGTTGTTCATCAGTTTGTAAAATTTTTCTCGAATTCGTTCTGAGATTTTTGGCGCAAATCGGTATTCAAATCCATGTATTTTTTGAGCCACGGGGTTTGTCTGAATTTGAGAACTCTGTGTATTTTGAGTAATCTCAAGCCTAATTGTAAGCATTGTCACAAAACGCGGTATTCAACAACGTAGTTTTTCTTGGAAAGTAGCAAGGGCGTCAATTTCGGTTGCTTACTATTCGAGATCGGAGGTATGTAGTGCTCCGGACACAGTGGTAAATCCTTATGAATATCATGCAGTTCCTCAGGATATTTTAGATCCACCTCCAGTAAGTAACTTAACTCCGTATGGCATTCATTTTAAACCCCACCGCATCCCAACCAACAAACTCATCTCTAATTTCGAATCAAAGATTTCTTTCATTGCTTCTGATTGCCGGAATACGGCCCGCCAAGATTTTACTAACGCCATAAAAAAGTTTATCAACACCCCTTCTCTCATTCACGCTGACAAGAATATCCTTCATAAAATTAATGAAACCAACATCATTTCAGAATAATAACCAGGATTTACTTTCCTTGAAGGCAGACAAGGGAAACACGACTGTTGTGAGGAACAAACAAACGTACGAGGAAAAAATGTTGCAACAATTCTCCAACAACAACTCCTACAAAGTTGTTAGATACGATCTTACCTGTACCTTGCAACAGGAAGCCAACAAACCAACAATGCATTGGTCTAAAAATAAACTCAGCTTGGATCAACTTAGACGTCAAATCGCAAAAACTGATTGTTCATCACCTAGAGCCTACGGGCTACCTCAAATTCATAAACCGGATACACCGGTAAGAATTATAGTTTCGTTCACAGATAGTCCGACTATCAATCTAGCTCGCTTCCTCAGTCAGTGTATTGGTAACAACATCGTCCCTCCCTTGTCACGTGCAAGAGATAGTGTTGCTCTGTTTAATGCTATCAGTGACTTCCGTCTCCCACCTGATCATGTATTAGTTTCGCTGAATGTTGTGTCATTGTTTGCAAATGTTCCACAAGATCTTGCAATCAACGCAGCGAAACAGCGTTGGCATCAGTTGGTGGACAAAATTACTGTGCCATCGAATCGAAGCATCGAATACACCGACAACGAACTGTTGTCCACAGATGTGAAACTTATTCACATGATCTTTGCAACCAGAGACTCGTCATTTGCAAAAATATCTGCAAAAAGTAGCAAGGAGTTTAGCTCTTCAATGCACATGATCAAAGAAAAATATAATTCAAACACCTCAAAACGAGCGACAGGCGAAACCCTCCCCGCTAGTGCTATAACAATACTCAAACGTATAATTTTAAAAACTGCTATAACAATACCCAGGGTGGCTGCTTCCTTCCCTGCTATGACAACGGGTTTCAACTACGCTGGCCAGGCTAGACTTCTTGTCAGCCAGATGTGGTTGCCCGACTTTGCTGTACCTTGTGCACTGTTCTCCAATTTTTTGCTGGCCTGCACTCCTCGCAGCAGTAAAAAGGAGACCTTGAGTGTCAACATACATCCACAACTTATGCTCATAGCTGTGTCAGTGGACGACATTAACCCTCCCACAAAGCGCACACCACTTCAACAGATGTGGCAGTTCTATCTGGCCTCTTATCAGTCACAGATGGTACCAGAGGAAGTAAGACCGTCATACTTCTTGAAGTAGGAACTACTGGATGAAAACAAACATTTCATTAAAGAGATAAAGATGCAAGAGACCATCCCATCCGCTTCATCTCTCTGCTGAGAGCTACCGACCCGACTTTGCCTATGGTGCTCGCGGCCATGCAAACAACGTTCTAAGCTGAGTTCCGTGGCACAGTTGCATGTGTATATAAGTTGATATTAATATAAGATAGTTTTAGAGTTATGGTTTTAGTAATCTAAGCATAGGATAGTTACGAACTCATAAAAG
The DNA here is from genome assembly GCF_021155785.1 of Neodiprion fabricii. Classification (NCBI taxonomy): domain Eukaryota; kingdom Metazoa; phylum Arthropoda; class Insecta; order Hymenoptera; family Diprionidae; genus Neodiprion; species Neodiprion fabricii. Next base: position 10,547,099 of record NC_060243.1, read on the forward strand.
CATCATACATCTGTTTTAGGGCGGCCATATTCAAATTTAATCAGAACATATATGCTCAAACTTATGGTTTACCATATCACCGTATCAAGAGTGGCTGCTTCTTTTCCGGCCATGACGACTGCCTTCTATTTTGCGGGACAGGCTCGCCTTCTAGTGCAGCCTGAGGTTCGCTTCCCAGGTTTCAACTACCCGCAGCTATCTTCTCCCCCCTAATTCCAGCATGTACTCCTAGGAGCGTCAAGGAATAAGGAACCTGCTCAAACATTTACCCGCAGGTGATGCTCATAGCTATATCTGTCGATGATATCATCAACCCTCCGACAAAGAAAACTCAGCTCCAGCAAATGCGGTATTTTCACTTAGCCTCCTACCAGTCTAAAATGGTGACAGCGAGAGGCGAGGGGGGAGGGGGGCAAGCCGGGCCGAGTGGAGAACAGAAATGGAAACGCAGCGCGTGGGTGGAGGCCTGCGGTGCGAACGAACGTGTCCGATACCGAATGAGGGAAGAACCCTTCGCCCCAGGTAGGGTCGCGGTTGTCCACAGGTCGCCAAATAATAATTTTCTAACCGTCGCGGCGGAAGGCGACGAGGACATAGCGTTCAATATTAGGAAAAAATCAAGAATACATAAATATGAATAATGAATTATCCAACTATTTATTCATTTATTTGTTCTTTATCGATCATGGAGATAATTTCCCTTTTGATCACTAATCTCAAAATTTTTTTTCATTACAAAAGTTGTTTGTTCGCGCGGCTTCGTTCTCGTTATGTTGGTTTGCAAATTTACGCCGGCAAATATTTCAGTTCCTCGTTATATTCGTATGCTGCACCTATTCGCCACGTATCGAGTGAAAGAGGGGTCGCAACAGATTTACTCCCCTATTTCAAATTGCAATCGGTTCAGCGTTGTAGCTATTCAAATTACGTACTTAGTGTCCGCGCCAGAAATTCGCGTGCCGAGACTCGAAGTGGCCATTACGTACATTCGCTTGTCCGGTGAAGGGGCAGCGCAAGTTAGTTAGTTTAGAGCGCTCGAATAGGTAGGACGTGTTGGGCCTTTACTTCACCCGCGCACGTCGATTATTTTGTTTCACGTAGTTTCAAGATTTGTGACTTTGAAATTGGTCTGGGGAGACGCGGTTCACCCTCCGGTTAGACCGGGGCGAGCGTCTCCGGGGCGACATACATTGTCGCCCGAGCACTTCAGCGTTGGTTTCCCGAGACGTCGGGACCGTTGTTTGCACGGCATTCGGCCACCCTGACGCTCCCCCTCACCCGCTTCCACGTTAGCGTTGGAAGTTGCCATTCATGGTTTACTCATACGAAATTTGATAAGTTTGCAAAGATTATTGAATGATCACTCAATCTAATTGACAAGAAACGCACCAGCGACTGTATTATCCTGTATTATGATAATCTGATATGCAGTTAATAAACATGTGTCTTGCTTCGACTTTTCCCTCTGTACCGTGAGGGTTTTTATGCCGAAGCAAGCGTCCTGAAAAAAATTAAGTTTCCATGTTGGTTCATGGGAACTATTTCACTAAGGGAGCTTCAATTCTTACCACCTACTTACTAATTTCACTGAGAGAGCTTTTACCATAAAAGCACGACGAACGGTTTGGCAGCGAGAGAGTTCTCGTCAATCGCAAATAAGGTTCCGAACTGGGTCCGCGATTTTCGCGACGCAAGATTCGCGGCACGCTAGTTCAGCGTCGCAGAGTTTGCAAATCAATTTTTAGGGCTTAAACAGGTCTAAAAAAGTATTAAAATGGTAACTGATGATGAAGGGAACTGTGTCAGCATGTTTAGTTTGATTTTGATCTAGCAAGAAATATTCCGCGCCAAGAATCTACCATGAAAGCACGATTCAACGGTTTGGCAGCGGGAAACGGTTCGTAGTTTTATCAGCCCAGCCGCAAATATTTTTTCCTAACATAAAATTATACGAAACTTGTTGGGACAGATTTATTCAATATTAGTATCGTTCAAAATGATAACTGATATTGAATAAAATTGTCTTATCAAGTTTCAGATGATTCAACAATGGAAAGAAATATTTGCATTTGGATTGTAACTACGAACTGTGTCCTGCCGCCAAAACCGTTCGTCATGCGTTTATGGTAGATTCTTGGCGCGGAATATTTTTCGCCAAATCGAAATGAGTTAAAACTGACGCATTTTTGTCTATCATCAGTTACCGTTTCAATACTTTTCTAGGCCTGTTCGTGCTTTCAAAATAGTTCTGCAAACTTTGCGACGCTGAACCAGCATTTGAATTAGCAGCACATTTTTCAGACCGCGAACATGTCTCTCCCCTAACAGCAACAGAAATTGCACCGAGGCAAAGTTTCTCGACCAATTTCAGAAAAGTGGTTGATATAGCCGCTGAGACATACGATACGTACCGATCAAATGATTCTCTGTGCACATTGACGGATCTCACGAAACTTGAAACTAAGACTATCGTTGATCGTTAGAAGGTATTTTCAGAGACAAGAAGTACTGTGGTTTTGTGGATTTAGTGGACACATACCTTTAAAGAAGGCCGAGGGCAAGGGTAAATCTGTTACTCTCATGAGTGATGAGCTTATTGCTGAATACTTCCTGAGGCAAGATGAGTATAATAGCCCTGGAGTAAAGGATAAGAAGTTTATACTATCTGCTCCAAAAGCTGTGGAAAATGAGGTGGCCAAAAGAGGAGTGTCTCCTAGAAGTGGCACAGAAGAATCAATAACTACTGGGTCTGAGGAGACAGGAGCATCAGATTCACCAGAAGAATTGCCAAGGATTAGGCGTAGTCCAGTACGGCCAATCAACTTGCCTGCTTCTCCTAGGGCAACTAGATCCTCAGACAGACGACTAGAACGATCCCCGACAAGAGGAAGAGGCAGAGGGGGCATTTCCAGGCAAATTCTTAATGAACCTTGTGATGCTAACATTGAATCCAGATCAGTGTGTCAGGAATCAGGAAGGCAGAGAGAAGAAACCTTCCTCGCTCTTTAGGAGTGCACATATACAAGTTGTTTGTGATGACTAATATAAAAGCTGAGGATGTGGAAGACTAGATAGACACAGCTTCCGATCCATAGCAGGGATGAAAGCAACTACTGGCAGAGGATGCTAGAATGCGCCAAGTATGAAGGATTCAATCTCACACTATTGATAACAATAATGAATAATTCAAGAAAAGCTCGAGCAAGAGCTGTTACTTCAGGTGAAAGATCACTTCAGCGTCTCACTCTCTCTGTTTCAGTTGGCGAAAGGACTGAGTCCAGAGTATATTGATAACGAGCTTTTGTCAACTGATGTAAAGCTGCTGTGCATGATCTTCTCAACACGGGGATCATCATTTGCCAAAATTGCTTCTAAAAGTAGCAAGGATTTTAGCCAGCTTATGAATATCATCAAAGAAAAGTATAACTGGAACACTTCAAACAGGGCAACTGGAGAAACTCTGCCGGCAAGTGCCATAACCATTCCGCGAGTTGCCGCTTCATTTCCTGCCATGACCACAGCGTTTTACTATGCAGGTCGGGCACGGCACGTCTATTAGTGCAACCAGAAGTCCTTTTCCCCGATTTTCAGATGCCAATGGCACCATTTTCCCCTCTGATTCCTGCATGCACGCCCAGAAGTATCAAAGAAAACGGAGTCTGCACCAACATTCATCCTCAGGTGATGTTAATTGCCGTCTTTGTAGATGACATCATCAATCCCCCAACCAAAAGAACACCACTTCAGCAGATGTGGCAGTTCTACTTGGCATCATTCCAATCACAAATGGTGCCAGAGGATGTGAGAAACTCATACTTCCTCAAGTGGGGTATGGTTGAAGAGGGGCTTTTCTCAAGAGAGATTAGGAGTGCCAGGGAGCACTCAGAGTGTTGTTCACTCTAAGGGCAACAGATCCAACCCTCGGTATGGTGCTAGCTGCCATGCAGACCACGTTCCAAATCTTTAGTCAACTTCAATGGCAACTTATTGTTTACAATATTTGTTATATGTTAAATTATAACAATCTGTATCCTTAATATGTTTAGTTCAAGTTATTGTTCATTAAGTTAAGCTTGTTAGGTTAGGCTCGAAAGAGTCATCGTCCGTGAGGAAGTATCATACTACGCAACAGCGCTACATCCTAAACTGATAGTGGTCGAAAGCAGACAAGGCCTGGAAGCACTCACTAATGCTGAAAAGGACATAAGAAAAGCGGTCGCTGACCACGAATTCAATGTTCCTTAGCCGCTAAGCTTCCATTATCTCTACCAGGGGATAAAATTGATAAATCAATAGAGATCGTAAAGTATTACATATTTTCCACACAACTGACGAATATCTTTCCGGTCGTCTCTCGCTCTTGAGCAGAGCGACGTTTTCCAGTGAAAATAACTTATATTACTTTACGTGTATCTATAACAAGGCGTAAAATCAATTAAACAATACAGAGATTGAAATTTATCATAGATATCCTTTACAACTGACGGGTAACTCTTGTCTGTTGCTCTTGAGCGGGCTAAAACTTCAGGTAACACATTTTCACGGATGATTCGTATAAATCAATAAAATCAATCCCGCCCAAGTTCAGGTTTGGTGCAAGAACCTTGCGCAGAGTACATTCAAAATGTGGTCATTACTGTTTCGGCAAAGTAGCGATGTGTAAGTTTGAACACAAATATTTCGCGCTCATCACAATCTCATTTCACTCGCTATTTGAAATCAACCTCACATATATGTACTCACACTCGCTTGCAATGTTTATCTGTCCTGTTTACCTCAAATCAAGCCGCTTGCCCATGTCGCGACACAAAACAATTCAGCTCCTACATCTCATGTACTACTGTTCCGAAATCATGTTTGTGTATCATCTGTGTGTTTTCGACTTGTAAATCCTCAGTCATGTTCTGATCTCTAGCGATACGGTTCATATCGTGTGCGTTGATAAAGCATATCTCTCGTTCGTTAATCATCAACTATTTGTAATCATCATCCCGCTTTAGTCACTCCTGTCTGTCTACACTAATTCGCGGATTCTACGTCAATGAACCACATCTGGCGCTCCAGCAATTACATTCAAAAATACCTATTCTGATCAACAATGTATGCATGTCATCAAATCGGACAAAAAAGATTCAAATCACCTACTACTGCCAAGTACATGTCTGTTAATTCACAATAAAGGCATGTGACGTTGCACCCAGAGTGCAAGTCACAACAATTCCCAAACCCGCGGGGAAGAACCGAACGGGTGGGTCACGGCCCGTCGGGAAACACCCGAAGCTACCCGAAAAGCCCACCGACGCTCGGCTGAGCCGAGCGCCAGCCAGCAGTACGACTGCGTCTCGCATCGAAGATCGACGTCACACGACCCGAGCCCCAGAAAGAATATCCCAGTTATATCTCTGGTCCTTGATAGGAAGAAAAAGATAAAAGACAAGTACGATGGCCGATGCAAAAAGAGTTTATACAACCTGTGCGAGATATCGGGCTAGATTTGGTCACGTGAGGCTGGCCAGGATTGCCAGTAAACGAAAATTCAAATCCGCACGTACGGAGCTGCTGAGACCAAGCGAGCCAAAAGACGATTAGTCGGTCACCAACCACCTATCCGAAAGGACCGCATCATTTCTTATATATTTCACACAAACTGATTATCCCGTTGCCGAGTAGTTTGGAGGACAGGAGATATTCGTGAGCAAGAAGGAACCTGGCCTACGAAGAAGGAACCTGGCCTACAAAGAAGACCCCGGGGTTCCCAGTAGCTCTGTGTTGTTTTGTTTTCCCCTTTCATTATTTATACATATTTATTTCGTTTCTTTTTTTTGGTTCCGCTTTTTTTAATTCTCTTTTGTGACGCCTGTTGGCTCATTTTATCTTTTATAACCTCAAGTCCGGCCGTTTTTTTTGTCGTTAGATTTTAGTTATACATGGATCGGCCATTGTAAATCTATTTATTAATTTATTCTGTCCTTCTATTTTTTATGCCTGCTAGATCTTTTGTTACGACTATTAGCGTTCTTTTCGATTTTACAATCGGACACGCCCATGTTAGAAAGATAAGTTTACCCTTTTCTTGTTCTGTAGTGTATGTAGTTCAATAATAAATAAAACGAGGTGGCTATTTTAACTTTAGGTACGACCCGCTTACAATATTATAATTACTGACAGAAAATCATAAAGAATCATTACAAACCGAAGAGATTGCACAGATCGCGCCTAGATGCAGAGGGAAGGCCGCAAACTTCGACCCAGCAAAGATCGGAAAGAAGCGCGTTCCACCCAAAAAGACACAAATAAAGGCAAACAAAGCTACAAAGGCTCCGATGCCCGGAGACATTGCGCCACCGACCAATCTTGGTACAAAACCGACACCTCAGAGGAATGATTCAATAATATCCGAATCAATCTTTGAGATTGATGTCCGTGTAACCGAGATTGCGCCACGCCAAAGCTTCACTACCAACTTTAGAAAAGTTGTCGACATCGCAGCTGAAACGTACGACGCCTACCGAGCTGACAAGAAGCAACTCGAAAGAACACTCGCCAGGGAAGAGGTCGCGTACTATAGTACCGCGATGCTACACCTCAAACTAATAGAGGTAAAATGCAAGCAAGGCTTAAGTTGCTTAACAAGTCCTGAGAAGGACATTCGGAAAACGACAACAGATCAGGAGTTTAATATACCGCAACCATTGAGTGCGTATCTATCCGAGATCGGCGCTGTGACAGACAAGATGGGCAAAGAAACTTTACTCGAAATACCACCGCTGCCAACCACGGTAGTTCGGGGATTTGGGGGATTCGGGGATTTGGGGGATACAGAGATTGTGATACGACTCCCAGAGATTGTCGACGAAGTTTACTCCGTCATCGGAGGAGACGACCAATCCCTCAATAAACAAATGACTAATGGTATGCTGATGTACTACACAACAGCAATGCTTTGGGCACGTTTATTGGACATCAAAGCTAAGCGTGGCAACACAAACTTGAGCTTTGAAGAGTTAGAATTCTGCAAAGCCGTAATGCAGCACGATTATAACATCCCCCTACCTATCCATCTGTTCCTAAATGGAGTAGGTGAAGTCAAGGATCCTACAGGTAAAACTGTATACCTTTTTAGCAAAATATGATACAGGTGGGGTCCCAGCAGAGTTTCAGTATGAGAAGCTGGTTGAAGAATATGACAGAGCTCAGGTGACGAAGACTTCAGTACTAAGGCAAAGAGCTGCTAACACACAATCAACTCTTCATTCTACTGTTCATGCTCCAGGGCATGCTAGTCAAGTTAAAGAACCACATACTGGAACCATGCCTGCAGTTCCTGGTGGATCAAAAGAGGATAGAGCCCCTATCGCTGGTATAAGCCCTGCTAGGAATAATGCATCAGGACATATCATACTACCAACAGCTATCCGTTCACAGGGTACAAGAAAACGTGATCATTATCATAAGAAAAAGAGGTCCTCCTCAAGGAGGAAGTAGTATGTATAGGGATGAACTAGTGATAGGGTAATACAGCAGAAAATAGAGCCAAGGTCCAACCCAGTAATCGAAATCTGCAATTATTTAGTAGTAAATAATCTCACATATATTAATAAACATTAACTCTTAAACATATAACGCTAAGGCCTGAGGCGTGATCAGCCACATCAAACGTCTACAACCACTTTATATATCTCTCTTTATAGTTTTAAGTCGACTCCCCACCGATCTCAATACATATCTATGCCCACCAAAATACAGACACAAAGTTTTACCTATCCACTCAGTCTTGACTCTCTCGCCCCGTCTCTAATTGTTCCTCCCTTCCACATATTTAGTGCGGACTCAAAACCCGTCACAGGCATAATTGAAACTTGATCCTCAGTTTCCACATCTCTTTCGAATCACACTGCTACCACACAAGAATCAGACCGAACCTCAAACTTATTTAACTACAAATGATAAGTATGAATGAAAAAAAAACAAAATAATTCATCAATTGATGAAAATCCGGAGAAAAAATTAATTTTTTTTTTAAGCCGAGACAATGTCGCAAAATTCTGAGAGTTGCTCTCGAGAGTACTATCGCGACAATTTCTACGTGAGAGTATTTTCTGTGATGCAGCAGTTCAGACAGTAGCCTGAGTTACTATTGCACATCACTCTCGGGCCTGTATCAATTAGAGAGCACCTGTAGCTCCTGAACATCACAACAAGTCACTGCAGCGATAATAGTTGCATTGGAAATCAAGAGGGAAAAAATCACAGAAAATATGGAGCTGACGGGTTGAACGCTGGGTAACACAGACTGTAAAGCGGTGGTACAAATAATCTTGTATGTGAATTGAAAATAGAGGACGCGTTTCAATTTCGGAATTACATCCGAATGACCGCAGTTCGATGAATATAATTGAACAGGATTAGTTGGACCGACTATTGCTAAAGAATGTCGACAAATTTTAGATCATATTCTTCGGTTAATGTACACGTATTTCTTCGGTCCAACTGCATGGTGCCATCGCCCTAATTCTTAGGTGCTATCAAAATTCGAACTGGGTTCGAACCTTTACGAGTAACAAACAGTATGTTTGAGCTTGACTACTTGAGAGCAAGCTCTCACGATTCTTTTGTCGCAGAGTTAGACGTTACTTACCTGCGAGTACTGCTCTCGAGAGCGACTTTAGAGTATTACTCTCACGTGAGCAGGCATCTTATCTGGACCGGCTTATACATGTACGTGTATAGCCAGGCGTATGGCAGTTCAGCGTTCATTATTTCTACAAGTTCTCGTCATTCGTCGCCAAGCAGCCAGCATGACGAGAAGGTAAGTGTTTTCTAATCTGCATATTATTAAAATAAATACATGTGAAAATGAAAGATTGTTGTTAGGTCAGTAGACTACGCTGGTCCCTTTACTGTTAAAACAACGCAAGGGCGTAGCCCACAGATAGACAAAGCCTATCTCGCGCTCTTCGTCTGTTTAATCGCTAAATGATACCACCTTCGCCTAATATAATTTAATATGTTGTTACTTAATGCATAACTCATACATATGTATAAATGCTTTGTAGGATTAGCTTCTAGCTGACCAGTTTTGGTAAGGTTCCTCTGATCAGTGTATTCTATTCAATAAGCGCAAATTTAATTCAATTTTTTTTTTTACACATTATTATATGTTTTTTATTTTTATTTTATTTCATTTAAATTGCATTTTATTCAATTTTCATTTTATTTTATTTCATTTTATTTTTTTTTTCTTTCACTGAGAGCTGCACATGTTCAGTGCATTTGTGATGTCCTTAGGGGGCACATTGCTCCAGGGTATTTTCAAGAAACGCTTTTCTCTCTCTCTCTCTCTCTCTCTGTATATATGTCTACCCGAGCGATTCATCTGGAGCTCGTTTCCGACTATTCGTGCAACACGTTTCTCGCGGCATACCGTCGTTTTGTTGCGCGTGGAGAGCTTCTATCAGACCTTTACAGCGGCAATTGGGACCACCTTTCAGGGTGCAGCCAAGGAGCTGCAAGCATCATATAATGCAGTCGTAACCGATCAAAACTTCGGCAATATACTCGCAACTGACAAAACAAATTGCCACTTCATCCCTCCTGGTGCTCCTTATTTTGGCGGCTTATGGGAAGCGTGGGTCGAATGCACGAAGCACCATTTGCGACATGTTCTTGTCCTATCTTCCGAAAACCACTTCACAGATATAGTTGACATAACCTTATTCTACGTAATCCAAATCTGTTTAGTTCCGTCTCAGATATAACAAATTTCTTCTTGCACCAGCTCTATATTGCAAATATATAATCCATCCATGCATTTATTTCATGTTCATATTTCTGTAAAATGTAATTGGAACGTTCAAACATTATCATAATTGAAACTGTTAGCAACGATCGTTTATCAAAGTGTTACTTTAATGCTCATAGTAACAAAGATAGGTTCAATAGAATAGTCCAGTCAATTTAGACATAAAATTAGTGATCGAAACACAATGATTCCGACAGAGCCAAATTTTGGTAGAGACCTTGGGTTCACCATTATAAAGAAAAAGAAAAAAGTCCCCATCGATACCATGCGTCCTGAAACAGTTATTCAAAGTCAAAAGTGAAAATTTTCGGTTTTTTCGATTTTTCTCGTTAACGGTTAATTTTATCAAAAAAATAGCTCAGACCAAAATCGTAGATCATAAACTTATCCACAAAAATGGTCGTCGTAATTTTTTTCCCAAGAATTATCATTTCTGAGATATCGCGATTCTAAAAGTCGATCGAGTTACATTCTACATAATATGCATGCATATTATATATGTCACGGATATACATAGTATATGTATAGAATATATAGTATACATACATACGCTTCGTAATATCGACCGTACAGTTGAGGCGGGCGGAATGTTCACGCCTTAAGGATCTCCGTAGTATTCCATATGCGTAATAAAATGTACATGTATACTTAGATTTAAACATCGCGCTCGTCGAAGTCTTCGACCACTCTGTGAATGTAACGATGTTACCCTGTTTCATCGAAGATGTCCCCATCGCGAGCATGACTCGTGGGTATTGTATACACAATTGTCGATGCGTACACACGTTGTATATACTGCGGTTTTGTGGTTACTGATTTCAGCCCACAAGATTACAACATTACAATGCCGCACTGTAATAATAAAGTTTACCGTCCACGTCCATCCTACAACGCCAGTTTTATACACGAGGATGAAACTGACAGAGCCTATGATAAATCTAGGCGGCAGGTACAACCTGTCATGAACCGAGGAAGAGCACGCGGATCAAAACCGAGTACATCACGTGGTGCCTACCAGAAACAGCGCTTGTCTGCACATCGATCTGACAAGAATAATGAAACACGCGCAATATTGAGCGACGAGCTCGAAAAGAAGTTCTATCCGAGTTACAGATGAGATGACCCTCATGGATAGATTGGATGCATACAACACGTCGAAGGCAATTACTTTAACAGTGACAACTCGTGCGATTGGATTTGGAACTCTGCACATATTTTCGTGCTTATATGAGTTTAACAATGTATCCATGAGGGGAACAATCCAACAACTTTATCGTGCCGCTCTAGCTGTATTCGAGGCCAAGGTCCAGTTTACACAGCGAGGCATATCGGTGATCCAGAATAATGAGGATGACTATAAGAATCACACAATGAATGAAGAGTGGATTCAAGCATCCAAGGGAGTAGTAGTGCTCCCAGACCAGTTGAACACAGTAACAAATGCGATTGAAAAAGTAGTAGTATACGATGCTACTTATGTGCCTAAACTCGCTAAAGATAATTATCATGAAGGGAGAGATTCGTACCCCAAAGCGAGCAAGTAGTGCTCTCTAATCTTAGAGAAGTCGTTGAAGCGTTGTCACATGAAGACACGCCGGTGCAACAACGGCGCGCATTCGATCAACACAACCCCATTCCTAGGGCTATCTGGCACGGGCATCCTGAGAATCCAATTCTCCAGAACCCCAATGATGTAATCCCGCCCAACTACCAAGTAGTGGACCTTCAAGACGATATTGATGATCTAGGGGCTAAGATGAACTATCTTAACAAGAAGGCCGGCAAATATTTCTCCGAGCCAATTGTCTTTACCCCAGATGGGCAAAAGACACAGCTGATTTGTCATCAGCAAGATGGATTACGGGTTAGTAGTGATCGTGGTATAAATGAACCAATACTACACGCATTGCAAAGTCGAAGGAGATATCGACGACTATTTTAATCTTGCCTCATTATCTACGCCCGAGCAACTTACAGGTAATCTCCTATTGCTCGGTGAAAGTCCGACAACTAGAAGTAGAAAATACCCGATCTACATCCTACGTGATGTCAGAGCTTGCACGGAGTTTTCCAACCTCCACTATAAAGCAGCTCGGAATATGAGGTATACGTGATAGGACTCCACCACGGCCCTTCATCGCAAATGATAAACTTTTAAAAAACTTTGAAAAAAAACCAGCTTAACAGCACGCTGCAACTTATCAATGTACTACTTGTACGAAATCGAATATTAGTAGATGGTACTAGTGTTATGTTTAGTTTTATTTAGGAGTAATTCACTTTTTTTTTTCTAAGCACAAAACTAGTGACTAGTTACTTTTGCACGAAGATTTTAATCCTACGGAACGGGCGGAAAATGGCTTACTCGTGTGAATATGTGAACAGTAATAAATTTATAAAATACTTATACAATGTGTTTGATTCTTATAAGATCTTTACATAGCAAAAATGTTGGACCTGGTGAAATAATCGTATTTCATGGTGACTGAACATATGCGTGTAGCGTGTAGGATGCGAAATAAAATCTTCCATTTGAGCAGGGACGATTTGCTGCAGCGTTGTTTGGGCGGCTATACGCAAAACAATAACGAAAGCTACAATAAATCAGTTTGGGCAATAGCCCACAAGTCCCACTCCGAAGGCAAAAGAATCGTTGATATTGCAAATGATATCGCGGTATTATTGTTCAATGATGGTCTGAGAAGCCTCATAAAAGTTCTGAAGACGTTGGGGATAATCATCGGCTCAAATTGTTTCACCTTTTGCGTTGAGACCGACGCAGCGCGGATCCAGCTGGCAGAGCGCTTGCTCACAGACGCTGCAAAAGAAGCAAGAAAAGCCCTGACAAGTTCGAGGAAACATTCAGGAGACAATGATTTGCTTCTTGAAGGCCAGCTATATGGTGCCGGCATCGCTGATTGAAGGTACGGAATTTTTTCTTCAATTCATAACATAAATTAACAAACCTAAAACTTGGAACGCGTTTTTTTCAAGTCCACTTTTTTGAGTGCGGCCCGCAGCAAAACTCAGATTTTCATCCGATCGACTTTAAATTTTTTCTGTATCAATTAAAATAGATTATCTAATGTACTACATAGGATTTTTCCCATACCTGAATAGTAATAAGTCATAGTCTATTTTCGGGGAGAAATTTTGCTCAAAAATCATTTTTCAATTTCAAAAGCGTGCCTATTTCTTAAAAATCAATTTTTCCCCAAATCCCTACGTGCTTCACATCAAAATATCATTTTAACGAAAACACTGCGTATTTTTTTTTGTTTTACAGATCGACGTTGAAGAGGTTTTCTGTGTACCGCGAACCACTGCGGAGACAACAGCACCTGACGCGGAAGCTTCCCCAGCTCCACCATGCAGCGTGAAAAATGTGTACAAAAATGTATTTTGAAGGATTAATAAACAAGGAAAAAAACGCAAAATTTTTTCGATCAATTCTCATTCTCTCAACAAAAAAGAAATTGTTGAAAAATGTAAAAAAAGACAGGGGGTCACAGTGGTGTTGTCCATCAAAGACAGATAGCATTTCATCGACTTTATCAGAAGGAACGGCGGTAATTATGGCATCAACATATCTGAAATGGAATGGAAGCTCAAAATCAAGTTTGTTTGAACAATGTTGTTCCAGATCATCCATAACCAAATCAGACAAGATTGGAGAGAGCGGTGAGCCCATAGGTAAACCAAAGATTTGAGCATAGTTGTTGAATTTAAAAATATCCAAGAATAATATTTACTCAATCATTACCGAGGTCAGGAAACCATTATCATCAATAAATGTGTGTTCTAGATTTTGCAGAAACGTGTAACTACTGTCGGTTATTACCAAAAATCCAGCCAATTTCAAAAAACGTCCAAATTTTCGTGTTTTCCTAGTTGTCGAAAAAAAAAATTTGAGTAAAGTCAAAAAGGAACGAAACGAAGACTGATTTTTCCATAAGATTAGCCGATTCTCAGATACATCGAGGTTAAAACAGTGATAACGTAATTAAATATCCCATTCCTCACTAGCTACAAACGATCGAAAAAATCATTACACCGTGTTTTTGTGTGCTTCTACTCATATTTAGTAAAGAAGAATATATCATGAATAGTCTAAAAAAAATTAGGATGCGAAGTTTTCAAAATGTAAAATCGATATGGAATGCTTAATATTGAAAGAGTCGACACGTACGCGTATGGGAGTTCAATTTTTTTTTCTTCTGATCTGCATAAAACTTGTTTGAAAATGGTTTCTCGTCAGCTTCAAGAACTTCAAGTTCCAATTCTAAATGCTAAAATTCAATAGTCAATTACTCATTGAATTCTGCACGAGGAAGAGTTCATATTATTGTGAAGGCTCGATTGAGTCTATTGAAAATAAATTTGATCTGTGTCAATTCATGTATGATGTGCGTGTTATGCCTCTGCAGGGCCACGACGCAGACGAGCCTTTTTTTCACTTCCAAACACGCTCGACGTACCAAATGAAACAAAACCTGCTATACAGAATTCAATAAGAAATTCAGCGATATTCCCCGGAATTTTTTTCTTTTGTCAACTTCTCAATTCTTGATACTATCATCTGAATTTTTCATCACTTAATAAAGCAAAGTTTCGTGTAAAAGCTGATTCTACATGCTTTCAAATCTGTGTTTACGCATCTTTCAGCGACCTGCAAGACCAGAGATAATAATTCATAAAGTTGACTGCGCGCTCATTTTGCAACAAAATTCAATGTCTGTGAACTATGGAAAAACAAATGTATCTGTAAAAAATGCGCATCGACTTTTTCGATACGTATTTCGCTAAATGCGAGCTCAATTCTTCACAGATGTGACATGCGTTATCCGGTATGTGTACCAAGCAGTGCACAGCTACGATTCGAAACAATAATTATGGATACCACTTCATAAAATATTGCAATTCATAACACATAAAAATTGCTGACAATGTTCACTGAATGATAACGATTTTCAAGCGACAGAAGGCAGAGCAATAGCAGTGGCTGATTCAGCCGTAGCCACGACGGTCGCCACGCCAGGCACCGCGGCCGCTGCCGCACGAGCGGTCATGATCGTCTCTGGTGCTGTTGCCACTGAACTCTATACAGGGTGTCCCTAAATTGCCTCCCACGGACTAGCCAGCATAATACCTCGTTAAAATCCAACCGAGAATTTCTTTTCCAGAAGCTCGTCCGACGCATAGTTTTTGAATTATAAGCGATGGCGCTAGGCCAATCAGAGTGCACCATTTCATCTAGATTTGCCGCCACGGAAATTGCTGTTTTTTTCGTCTGGGTGAATTATTATTATTCGCATACGAATTAAATATCGGCACCTCCCCTCTCTCGCTGCTGTATCCCTTATTCTTGAGGATGCGCTTCTGTTTACACACACAAGTGTGCGCCCATGGATGTGCGGCCGGCAGCGTGTGCCGCGGCAATAATACCGAGGTCAGCGCTCGAGAAGGGGTACAACAGCGAGTGAGGGGAGGTGCCGATATTTACTTTGTAACCGAATAATAATAATTCACCCAGACGAACAAAACAGCAATTTCCGTGGCGGCAAATCTAGATGAAATGGTGCACTCTGATTGGCCTAGCGCAATCGCTTATAATTCAAAAACTATGGGTCGGACGAGCTTCCGGAAAAGAAATTCTCGGTTGGATTTTAACAAGGTATCATGCTGGCTAGTCCGTGGGAGGCAATTTAGGGACACCCTGTATAATACTGGAACGAGCGCAACCTAAGTGTTCCCTAACCCAGATGCCGTGAGATAGTTGTGTTAGGGGTCGGTATGATCTTGTACTCACAGCGACTTCTAGCGACTATCTTGCATGAACACGTCGACCTCAGGCAGAATTACAGACCATTGACTACGATTGTTGGTGAAATTTGATAATGGTTAAAACATGTGGCATTATTTCTCGTAAAGGCCAGTATACTCCTGGCCGCGGCTTCACTTATCAATTGTAAGTTTAATTGATTAAAATATACAATGCAATCTTATTGATGAAGACGATTTTCTCTTGACCTTGATGACTTGTTGACTAATGTTATTCTTGGATATGAAGGTCACAGCTCAAAACACAAGCAGTTTCATTGAATCCAAGGTTAAGTGTTTCAAGGCACATGAAATTTTCTGACGACTTAATTGAATTAGTAAAATTTTTTGAAAAATGAACAATGATTTTCAAAAATTTCCAGTAAAAGACACAGAGCGGAAGAAATGGCTTGATTCAATTCCCGGTAATCTCATTAGAGTGCCAGCAGGGACGTATGTATGTAGTCTACACTAAAGTAGCAAAAAAAAATAATGATTAAAAAAAAAGAGCTAAGATTATTGACGGCGGCGATCGGCGTTAGGCAGCGATAATGGAAGGTGTAAAGCGTTCTTATCGGCAAAAAGCGTATCGCTAATCGCTATTCACTTTTACGTAAATTGACGTGATTGTGTGTGACAATCATCGTTAATTATAATTAATTGAAATAAAATATTATTTGGTTGTTGTTATGTTTATTCAAATTGTCAATGAACAACAAAGAATATCAGAGTCGTTAAAAACATTTACTGTTTTCAATATTACCAATTTACCTGTACCATGACTAATGTTTACTCAAATTCGATGCTCAACCGTTGTGAAACCGTTGATTACAATTTATGGTCACAAAACTTCATCAAAGTCGAGGATGTTTTTAGTTCTAATGACACGTCATCGAATAAGGATGACAAACAATTATCGATTGTTTCCACGATAATGGGCAGAAGACTGTTATAGTACTCCGACAGGGAGAAATCGTAAAAAAAAAAATACCGTGTCAACCTGTTTTACACTGTTATCGAAAATGGAGGAATACAGCATAATGTGTTTTATACTTTATTTAGGAAAGAAGTTCGTGACCAGGAGGTAGATTGAAGAATGAAGTTTGTCGAAAATCCGGTCAGGAAGAAAAAAGTTCAATACTTTGAAGGACTTGGGAGTAAAAATCGACGTTTCGGCCGGGCCCTGCCGAAATGCCAAGATATTCTTAATGACTCAACTACCTATACTCTTATCTCTCGTGATCCCACCTTAAAAGTACAAAAACAAGTCAACGATATGATAAATCTATGGCAACAGAAAAAATTTATAGATTCCAACTCTCCTAAACACCTCAAAACTTATAACTCTCTTCCTTCGAAAATATATTTTCTTCCTAAAATTCATAAAGAAAATGTTCCTCTCAGACCGATTGTTTGTAACATCAATTCTCTCACCTACAAAATTTCGAGATTTTGTTCTTGTCTTATCAAACATAACAGGTACATCCGACTATCACATCAAGGACACTTGGTCTTTTGTAAACAAAATAAGGGGAAAAACAATCCCTCCTGATCACCTGTTGGTATCCCTAGATGTCAAATCACTGTTTACCAACATTCCAACCAATCTAGCAATATCGATCATCAGTAAAAACTGGCCCAATTTGAAATCTCACACCAACATCAATGAAAAAGAATTCTTAGCGGCCACCAAACTTTGTTTAGATTCATGCTATTTCACTTACAAAGATAAATTCTACCAGCAAATCTTTGGCGTAGCAATGGGTTCACCATTTAGCCCTGTAGTAGCGAATCTAGTACTCGAACATTTGGAAAAAAAAATCATTTCAAATCTCCTTCACCCTACCTCTTTACTATCGATACGTAGACGATATTATAACGTGTGTTAAGAACGAAAACTTGCAACTCCTTCTTAATAAGTTTAACAATTTTCACTTTAACTCACATCATCCCATTAAACATAAAAAATCTGTCGCCATATCCTTATTTGATCGTTGCCTTAGAATCTCAAACCCTCAATTCCTTAAAAAGAATTTAAAACTGGTAGAAACAACTCTCATCTCCAATGGCTATCCTATAAAATTCATTAATGATATCAAAAAGTATAGAGTAGAAAAAATGTACAACTCGATTGATTGGAATTTAAACTCCAACAATCCAACCGATGTTAAGGATAAATTTAAAAACTCCATCTCTATACCGTATATTGAAAATCTATCTAGCCAAATCAAAAAAATTCTGAATGACGAGGGAATTGAAATTACTTTTAGAATATCTAATACTACAAAACTGTCCCTGTTTTCTCATCTAAAATCTGTTACTCCTAATTTAGAGAAAATTAACTGTGTATATAAAATACCATGTCGAGACTGTAGCATGAGTTATATTGGACAAACGTCACAACACCTAAAAAATAGAATTTCTAGCCATCGTTCTAATAACAAATGCCATGTCACTGACAGATGTGCTTCAGCAGATCACTCCTTAAGCCTGGGGCACAATTTCGATTTCAACAATTCTATAACCCTAGCTACAGAACCGAATTGGTATAAACGTATCATCAAAGAAATGATTCATATCTTTAAGAACAAAAGGAACTCCGTTAACAAACGTAGAGATATTGAACATCTTAGCCACTTATACTCCAACATTCTCTAGCTCACATAATCTTGTTTTCAAATCTCGGCGCCCCTTACTCCGATTGGTCGCCTTCCTTTGTATTCCATGACTTTCGAACATAGATCAAGATCACACGTGATCAACATAGATTTACGGATCGTTTTCCCGCTAACCTTTACTTCCGTCCGAAATGCTGTGCTACTAACAACTCCTAAGCATGTACTGGTCGTCATTTTTTGTGAGTAATCTTTTCAAATTTAACTGATCTTTTCCCCAACCCTAATTCCCACATTATTATTAAGCATTTTGTTCTGACATATTTCAATTCTCATCAACCAATTTTTCCTCGTATTAACCCTTCTCTAAAATTTTGACACTCAACCTAAAACTGTCACTTTGACAAGTTTTCTCTAAACTGTTTAATTAATTTTTCACCGATTGTTTATTACAATAAATATTCGTTTGAACATATTTCCATGCTCTCAATGCAGAATTGTTGTTTTGAAGCATCCTGTTTTGTTTATTATTATAGAAATTATTCCTGAGGATGGTCGGCAGGGCCCGGCCGAAACGTCGACTTTTACTCTCAAGTCCTTCAAAGTATCAAACTTTCTTCTTCCTGACCGGATTTTCGACAAACTTCATTCTTCACTCTTATACTTTATAACATATATCTAAAGTGTATGTTGAGATATAGTTATTGGTGATGTTTAATTAATGAATGTGTTATTACACTTCTAATTGCAGGAAACCATGTCACCATGTCACCCGAGTATCACAATACTCCGACAGCGACGAATTGTGTGAAAACGAAAGCGGTGTTGATCTGCTTCAGAGTGTCTCCGGAAATGGAACACTTAGCAGAAGAAAATGTCAATTATATCGAAGGTATTGGTTCTGAAAATAAGGTAGGTACAAAAACCACGTACACAACATATGTCCAAAGTGTACGCTTGAGATATAGTTGTCGGAGATATATAATTAATAAGTATATTATTAAATTTCTAATTGTAGGAAAATATGTCACTCGAGCCTACTTCAAACACAATTGCTGCTGCTGTGACCCAAGTTCCTTCAAAGCGTTTAAAACCATTCTCAAGAAAAGAAACACTGATGTCCAAAGTTGATACACCGCAGAACCGTTCCAAGCGTCGGGATAAAAAAATCATATCATTGGAAGGCGCTATTGCGGTCTTGAAGAAAACGTCAACATATTCTGAAGGTATAGAAAGGATTTTGAGTAGGCATTTCTCAGACGCCAAGTGGCAACGGATGCTAAATGAGATCAACAATGATAACGTTACACCGAATCATAGACAGTACCCAAAAAAATTAGGCAGTTAGCATTAACGGTTTATTTCTATTCGCCTGAAGCCTATGAGGTCCTACGGCAATATTTATATATGCCTCATTCTGCTACTTTCAGGAAAAGGATGTCGTCATATGATTGTGAGCCGGGGTTATTTACTCAAATCTTTCATTACTTGGAGGCAGAACCTAAGAAATCGCCTCTGAGGATTGTATCTTTGGTATTTGATGCAACGTCAATACGCGCGGAGACTGCTCATGATGTAGCTAAAAACAAGTACTCTGGCTTTGTTGATTATGGTGACCTTATTGAGGGAAAATCTGATACATTCGCGTCACAAGTCTTGGTCATCCAGATTTTTCGACTTCCAAGTATTTGGAATGTGATTTTTCTTCAGATAACTTAGATAAACTGAAAACAAGCTTCCGTCATCCATGTCAACCAATCTAAATCTACTCTATGTTCGATCCGTGTCACATGGTAAAGTGTCGCGTGCCAACACTATTCAATCAACATAATTAGCCTATTCCGTAATTTTTAATATACATAATTCATACGGCTGGGATGTCCATGGGTCCCAAGCCGGGTCAAGCTGTCCGGAAGGAAAGGGGTCCCGCATCTTGCAAGACAGAACCGCGCTGAGAGGAAAACGACCCTGAACAAAAACAATATCGAACAATAAATGAACCGTCGAAACGTTGTTCGGTACTTTCAGCGCGGGTTCTTTTCCTACCTTAATATCCCTGGGTTTTTACCAATTTATGTCACACAGTTGGCTGCCAGATGTGGACGCTGGACAGTAGGTACGCGAAGGGTCGCGTAGTGTCGACTATAAGACGCCTGTTATGCCCCCAGTTTTCTCATACAGACAAAATCTCCGTCGATTTTTTTTAAAACTAATTCCTTTGTGCAAACAAAGATGCAACAACAACATCGGATGGCGGAAAACATTGAGGACGGAGCACCCCCTATGAATAGAAGTCAACGAAGGATGCAAGCGTTCAACACTGCAAAGTATGAACAATCCCCTTCTCCCCCGAATTGGGCTGACGACTGGGATCCTGCTTGGGGCCCAAGAAACCAGAACCCTCCTCGAGAAGCTAAGCCAAAATCCAAACAGATGGATCGGGCTAAGAAGTGGCGAGACAACAAAAATTCGTCTCGGACCACAAAACGAGAAATTTCCGATGCCTCGGAGACTACAGGAGTGACGAAAGCTACAAAGGAGACTGCAAGATGAGCCTCTCTGGGCGGACGGTCGCCCCTCTCTGGAACTCATCCATTGGCACGGATCTATGCTCAAAACATAGATATGTCCACCTTTCCTCTACTATGCGAGAGGACGTTTTCAGACCTAGAGGCTGAAAGTCCCAAATTACGACGAGCCGCCTGAGACGTACCTACACCGCAGGCACCTGAACGAGAAGCTCGTTTGGTTAATCGACATTTCCTATCAAATTTCATTGTTTTCCCATAACAAATAACCCACCATGACGAAAGATACCATAGTCTCTCTCAAACGCAATCGTGCAGAAATCAAGAGGAGAGTCGCGCGTCACAAAACGTTTATCGCAGAACAAGTCAATTCACCAGACTTAGACTAGCTTCAAGTGAAAGTCGAAGCTCTTTGTGAGCATTTTAAAACAATTTACATAATAGACGATATAACAATAATAACAGTTACTAGACGAGGATTTAGACGCACAGGGGACGCATAACAAGGAATTGGAAGCTATAGAGGACGATGATCATGCAATACTAGCCGAATCGCGAAAATTAATTCGGAAGGCAGAAGACGGTCAGGCAGCAGTCGCAAATTTAAATTCTAGTTTCTCTGTCACGCCAGCTTCTAGTTCACCTCAGGTCACGGGACAGTGCCACATCATAAGCTCGCCGAGATTGCATTACCCAAATTCGATGGAAGTATTGAACAAAGGCATTCATTTCGCGATAAATTTCGTTCACGGATCGGTAACAATCCCAACGTATCCGCAATTGACAAAATTCAAAATCTACAATCATCATCACATACAAGGCTGCCCAGGCTATCGAGGCTATCGAGACTGTTGAAGAAAACTATTCCGTTGCGTGAAAATTGCTCACAACGAAATACGATAATACGCCAAAGCCGATTTTACGACATTTGTCCATTCTTCAAGTCGTTCCTCGCTTACAAAAGGACACACCTCGAGCATTGGAAGAACTAGTAGATACCTTCAGGCGACATCTTCGTCGCTTTGAAGGCTCTTAACGAACCAATAGAACATTGGAAGAGCTGTATCATTTTACTCTTTCTCTCTAAATTAGGTGGACATACCAAATATCAATGGGAAATCACACTCCCGGACAACAAAATGCCGTTATAGGCGTCATTGATCGACTTTTCAGAGAACCGTGGTAGCTGTACAGATTACCCAACATCGACGATGAAAGCCAACATCGACGATGAAAGCCAACCTCAACAAACACATAAGCGAAATGATAAATCAAAAAGTTTACGCCACAGTAACTGTAAAGAAGGGCAAGAACCGATTACTAATGAAAGCAACACACAGTCAGACGATCTTAATAACGATAAATCTGAACGATGTACCAATAATCAAATTGTCAATCATAGTGAAAATCACAATGAAACCAATAATGTAAACGATATCTGTGAAAAACAATCTTCTGGGGGCACCGCGCTCGTTAACGCAGTCAAAGAAACCGAAAACGGAAACATATCTCCGTTTTCAGGCAAGAAGAATATGACATGTGATCTCATGAGTATGAACTACGATATTAGCAGATTCTGGGAGATTGAAGAAGCCACCACCACAAGGCACTTATCCAGTTAAGAGGCTGCGTACGAAGATCATTTCAAGAAGCACGTAACACGGAAGTCGGACGGGAAGTACGTAGTTGCGCTCCCGTTCTATGAAAAAAGGGATCTTCTCGGCGCATCACGCGTCATGGCTCTCAAACGACTCATAGGCCTCGAGAAACGATTAAACAAGGAAGCGGATCTACATCAACAATACAAGTCAGTTACCAACGAATGCATCAAAATTAGGCCACATGGTCAAGGTCAACGGAGAACCGATAGGCGGCTTTTACTTACGTCATCATGCCGTTATCAAAGAGTCTGGTCTCACTACCAAGGTACGGGTGGTATTCGATGGATCAGCAGCGTCCAGCACAGGAATCTCACTTAACGATGCACTCATGGTTGGACCACTCATTCAAGACGACCTTTTCACGCTCGTATTATGGTTTCGAATGCCAAACTACTTAATTACGGCAGATATCGAGACGATGTTCCGACAAATAATAATACGAGAAGAGGATCGTAAGTACCGCCGAATCCTGTGGAGAGAAGACGGATCCATCTCCACCTGAGTTGACGACGGACACATTCGGTCTAGGTTTAGCGTGATTTTTGGCAATTCGTTGTGTACATCACTCGCAGAGGACGAACGAGCGGTATCCACAAGCGGCAAGAAGCCTGAAAAACGATTTTACGTCGACGCGACGATCTGCTGAATGGTGCACAGACAATTGGAGAGGAAATTCAATTCAGAGATGTAATCATTAATCTTCCGAAGGCTGATGGATCCAATTTACGTCAATGTGCATCCAACTTACCACAGGTGTTTTGCAAGGCCTTCCTGACTGCGGCATCAACCAACAACTACAGGACAAGAACGACCCACATCTCAAAATCATCGACATGCACTGGGACTCACGTCCAGATCGAATCATCTACACCGTCAAACCTATCGATATCCACTCATCATCGACTAAACGAATCATATTTTCTGAAATTGCCAAAATTTTCGATCCACTTGGTGTACTAAATCCCGTGATAGTTACCATCAAACTATGAATGCAAGAGCTTTGGAAACTTAAGCTAGACTGGGATAGTTCACTGCCATTAGACATTCATGTGAGATATAATACATTCGTCTCACAACTGTCCGCATTGAAAGATGTCTCATTCGAACGTAAAATGTTATACGATCGACCTGTTAACATAGAGCTTTATGGTTTCCGCGACGCCAGTGAAAAAGCATACGTTGCTTGCATCTATTTACGATCGATAAATGAAACGGGGCACGTTCGGACTCAGCTTTTCTGTGCAAGATCAAGGGGTCGCACCAATCAAGATGCTGCAAACAATCCCACGATTAGAGTTGTGTGCAGCGGTGTTCCTCGCTAGTCTAAATACAACAGTCAAATCAACTATAAATGACAAAATAGATCAAACAATTTCTTGGTCGGATTCTATGATCACGTTGCATTGGATCAATACATCTCATCTTCTTAAAACCTTTTTTGCAAACCGTGTGGCTGAAACACAACCGAAAACGAGACCATTCATACTGGAGACATCTACGAAACAAAGAACAACCCTGCTGACGTACTTTCACGATGTCTGTTACCTCAAGATTTCATACACACGATCATCTGGAAAATGGGCCCGCCACGGATGGCCGCGGGAGCAGAGGGGTGACCGAAACCACATAACTACCATATACCAATCGAGAAGAATCGCCAGAAATACGACAGGCTACATGCCTTACAACTAGGATAGCCGATGACGACATCCTGCTACGATACTCGTCTTATGCAAAATTACAACGTATCATAGCTCTATGTCCGAGATTCAAGAAACCCAATCAGAAACGGGGAACCTCAGCCGTGAGCGAACTTCGAGTAGCGTCAGCAAAAATATCAAACTTAGTACTCATAGTACAGGAATCCACTTTTCAACCAGAATTAAAATGTCCTTGAAAAGGAGAACTCGTATCAAAGAAGAGTAGACTACTGACTTTAAGCCCATTCATCGACAACAACGGACTCCTACGTGTTGGAAGGAGGCGACAGAGTTCAGGTTCTTTCTTTTATACGCCGGTCCGATTGTCTTGAGAAATGATATTCCTGAGAAGTTATACAGACATTATTTGTTATTGCACGTCGCATTCCGAATTTTATATAGCGACCAGTCTGCAGTATCTTCCAATGCAGTTGCTGAAAGGTATTTGCAAAAATTCGTTTTAGCCCTGCCCCTGTTATATGGCACCGCAGCGCTAGTGATGAATATGCATAATCTTCTCCATATAGCTGACGATGTTATAACTCTTGGTTGTTCGCTGAGTCAAATAAATTGTTTTCCGTTCGAAAGCGCTTTAGGCACAATCAAACGTACGCTTCGAACTGCTGTGAAACCATTGGCTCAAGTCTGTCGCAGAGAGCATGAGCGCAAAATGCTCCAGAGTGAAAACGTCACTTTGTCGAAAGAATGCACAATTCATAAAAGCGATACCGTAAACGGTAACCTGATAATGAAGAAATTGACTACAAATTACGCTACTTTTCGAACGACCAAAGCACCTAACAATATGGTTCTTTTAAAAAATGAATATATCATGAGAATTGAAAAATTTTTTGGACATGATACTACATTATCATCTATTTCGATTACAGGACATATTTAGAAGTCAAAAAATGACGCGTATTCCTATCCACGAAAATCTGACCGTTTCGGAACTTGGGAGATTATCGTAAATTCTTCACGCACCATTATGACTTATCCTCTAAGTTATGTCCAACGAAAGTTAGTTGCTATGCAACTTTCACTGAATCCAGAGGGGAGAAATCGATTATACGTCATGTCACTACTTTATACATTAACAATATATTATGCAAAATGCGGTTATAATGATGATTTTCTGTATATATCCATAAGTAATGCGAGTATTTATACAGTTGTTATCATTGGGTCCTTACCTGACATAAAAAACACAATCAGAGGAAGAAAATAGCTGAAACATACACAGCCCATAAATATTTTAACGAAAGGTAGTCTTCGGCAACGCTTACTATAATGATTACCTAAATAAGCACACTATGCACATATATTCTCCTCGTCGGCAAGTCAATTGCTAGAGATGGGATTAGTCTACGCCAAAAATCAAGATTGCTCAAATAATGTTGAATAACAGTTTTTATCTTTCTCGTCTCTTAGCATATTGCTAGCAACAGTTTTTTTTTCTGAAACGGAATTTTTGGTGAATGTTCTTGAAGTAAAGTTCTAGTGTGAAACTGAAGCATTGGAGCTTCCAATATGTACTCATTTCGATGCGAATGGACTTTGTTGGTAAATAGAGATTATATTTGGAATCGTATTGCACATTGAATATTGCACAATTATACGTAATAATATAGTACGTTTGGGTATGACAATTTCTCAACATTTCTTTCAGCGTGTTCCTATTTTCCCAACATTGCAATTCTTTAATCAACTTTAATTATAATAAATTTACAGAATTTTAACCAATAGAAAAATATGAAGGTAATATAGGTAAGTGTAAAACGGAGAGTGAAGGAAAAATTGAATAATCAACTGAGATGAAGGGTAGTGTAACTATATCGTTGTATCATATGTTATTATTATAATTGAATATGACGAATAAAGTATTAAATAATGGTTACAAATATATATTGTAGTATTGGTGATCGGTCAATTAAGAAAACGTGATTTTAGTTAACGTTTCGACCCGGATATGGGCCCTCCTCAGAACGATTTATTTAAAAACTGTCAAAAAAAACAAACAAAAGGAAAATAGGACTTAAGGGAGCTTTCCAGTGTGAAATTTTCAAAAAATCGATTTTTTTTTTTTTTGCTTTATCGAATAGTATACACTCTTCCGAATATTCCCTGAAATTTTCATGCCGAAATTCAGATTATTTCGGTTACTGTACAGTATTTTTTGGAAGAAGGCAACGGAGCGCTACAGCTGCCGCGTCGGCCGTCTGCCCGTGCGACTGTTATTTCTATTGTCTCGTTCCTACCTGCACGTACATGAACTTGGCTCGCCAATTGCCGAAAATGTGAATTCGGACTATTGCATAATTTGCCGTTAATTAGCCGTAAATTAGTCGCGCGACTTATTTTTTTGTCGCACTCAATTTTCAAAAAAAAAGCGGATCGCGTGCTAATTTTTCAAAAACTCAGCCCCAAAGCACGTATTCTGCGGCAAGCAGATAGTAGAAATCGCTACGCAGTGTGCTGTGTGCACCTTCAATGAAGGTTACGACCCAATTTTAAAAATTATGAAGACGATGTGATGCACGATAGGGCCGAGCGCCGCAGATTTCGCCGCTAAGTACAAGAATGCGCGCATCATCCAAGCAAACCGCCAGGCGTCCCTGGATAGCAAAGAGGCGAGGACAGCTCGTCGGACTAAACAATCCATTGAGCATGATCTTTTCGAAGAAGCAGAAGGGATATTGTACGGACCTGGCATCGCTGATTGACCGTAAGTAAACGATTTACCTAAAATTTCCTCACTTGAAACTTTGAACGCGTTTTTCTCGAAACAGCATTTTTCAAAACGGTGTCCAACTTGGAGGGCAGAGTTTTAAAGCTATCGAGTTGAATTTTTTACACAATATTCTTAACGTCATTGTTTATCGTGCTATGGAAGCTTTTTTTTTTTTTTTGACATCTTCCTATTTTTTTGTAAAAAAAACTGCCAAAAAAAAATGCCAAAATCTATACTTTTTGTTCAAACCGGCACCATTTTTGCAAAAAAAAAAAAAAAAAGAAAAAAGCCTCCATAGCACGAAAGCCAATTATATACCGATCAATAATCTTTTTGTGTTTTTTGTTTCAGATCAAAATTGTGACCCCCAACGTGGACACCACATCCAAGTGCATTTTCTGCAACAATTGTTTC
The DNA here is from genome assembly GCF_021155785.1 of Neodiprion fabricii. Taxonomy (NCBI): domain Eukaryota; kingdom Metazoa; phylum Arthropoda; class Insecta; order Hymenoptera; family Diprionidae; genus Neodiprion; species Neodiprion fabricii. The sequence continues at coordinate 10,574,370 of NC_060243.1, forward strand.
ATCATTTTTATAGATATTAATTAATAAATAAATCGATCTTTAAAAAATTGTTTTGCATTCTTCAATACCCAATTAATATACAAAAAAAAAACCAGACCGATTAGATTATTTTTTCTTTAAAAAAAAAAATCGCGAAAAACGGCGATTTTTCGGGCTGTCACACTGGAAAGCTCCCTTAATCAAATAAAATTGGTACTAATAGTAATCGGACACAAATATTGCAGATGTAACATTCTCAGAGACAATAAACATTGTTGATAGTAAGACCTTATGAATAATTGTGATAAGGATGTTTTTTGGTGTTATTTACCTTTTAAGTTAAGTAAGTGTAATAAGATGTAGTCGATTTCACCATTACAATTGGCGGAAACAATGTTCTTTTTAGTGACGGTAGACGATGTCCATCTTCCAGTAGTTTTTTTAGTAGGAGTTAAAGGTTGGTAGTCATTTATTTAAAAAAATTAAAGAACTATGTTTTTTCACAGTCAATATGTCATAGTGTTAAAAGGTTATTAAAGAAGGTCAATTAGCCATGAAATTAATTCACAAGTGTCAATTGAGTGGAGGTAAGCTCTTTATAATTAAATTCTACATGTCTAACGAAATATAGTTGGTTGAACCAATTGGGACAACCGGTGAATAACGACTGATGGGGGAAAACACAATAATCCAGAGTGAAGGTGAACATATGATAAACATTATACTGTAACAGTTGAATTTAGCCGCCAAAGCAGCGACTACGTGACCCAGTAATAGGTAGGTCCGTAGGGAGGGGGGCTTTCGCCTAAGCGGTGATACGACGGGTGAGGATAGATAGAGAGAATAAGCGGGAGACGACGGGTGAGGTGGATCGTCATGAGAGTGCGCTCAAAAGAAGAATCATACGAACGGAGAGAGACAACCGACGAAATGAAGTAAACGCATACGAATTCCCGATTAAGGAGAACCCACCAATATATTACGGACGAGGGAATTCGAATTGGCCGGGCACTGAATTCGTGAGCGCAACCGAAGAGATGGAAAAGGGGGATCTAAAGAATATCCACTATGACGCTTATGACAAGTTTTTATACATATTCTGACCCGTCTTGTTTTTATTTGTAATTTTATGATTATGCCTTTTATGGAAATGTTGTCGTCCTAGATGTCCACCGTCCCCATTTTATTTATACATTTATTTATTATTTTCGTTGATAGTTATACGCTCATTTTATTCGGTCCTAATTTATTGATATATGTCATTGGGTCATACCAAACGTCAGGAATTTCGTTTTAAATAAAAAAACAATAAAAGTAAATTGATAGCGGCATCTTTTCGTTAATTGCGAGGGGCTCCGCAATTGGAGTTAATCCTAGTCCAAATAAACCGCGAACCCGAAAAGACCGTTACAATACGGAAAAAACAATAAATATTTGGTACGAAAGGTTATGTAGAAAGAACTGTAAATGGAGACTAAATAATAATTTTTTTTTAAAAAATTAAAAAAAATTAGTTTAGGTTAAACAATATTTGTTGTGTGGGATCTCCCCTTTCCCCAATCTTGTCAGACCTCGTCATGGAAGACCTTGAAACCTCTTGCATAAACGATCTAGGTTTTAATTTGCCGTTTTACTTTCGATATGTGGATGATATTCTCACTGCCGTTCCAAATGAAAAAATACATCACATTCTTAATATTTTCAACGGGTATCATCCTAGAATACAATTCACTATTGAAACAGAAGAGAACAATACCATCAGTTTCTTAGACGTTTTGTTGATACACAGCAATAATAATATAAAGACAGATTGGTTTCACAAAAAAACATGGTCAAAAAGATACTTGAATTTCAACTCTCACTATCCTTTGTCCTACAAAATAGGCACCATTATCAGCCTTGTTGATAGAGCTATAAAACTTGCTAGTACAGAGTTCCAGGAAAAAAACTTGGCTCTCATATACAATGTACTAAGATCTAATGATTACCCTCATGGACTATTACAAAAACAAATTAATAAGAGACGCTCCTACATCAACAACATACTTGACCATAATATTGACTCTGCTCCTGTCGAAGATAACAATAGACCTGCTACTACATATATCCCCATTCCATATGTAGCCGGCCTATTCGAGTCACTCAATCGTTTATTCGATAAATATAATGTAAAGTTTGTTGGTAAAAATTCAAAAGACCTAAAACTTGTTTTTGATACCGGTAAGGATAAGATCCCCATAGGCAAACGTTCAAATGTAGTGTATAAAATACCGTGTAAGGACTGTAATCAAGTCTACATAGGTCAAACGGGTCGACATCTCAACACCAGAATTAGGGAACACCAACGTAATATACATGAGACAGATGAACGGCACACAGCTCTAACGAAACATAGGATTGATAAACAACACACTTTCAATTTTGACAACACAAACATCCTTTGTGTGAAGAACAAAATTATTACAGAAGATTGCTTTTAGAAATGTGCAACATTGTAGGTCATACCAATACGGTAAATCTCAGACAAGACGTTGAAAAAAAAAAATATTTACAAACCTCTAATCTCTGCCCACGCAACAAATATTGTTTAACCTAAACTAATTTTTTTTAATTTTTTTAAAAAAAATTATTATTTAGTCTCCATTTACAGTTCTTTCTACATAACCTTTCGTACCAAATATTTATTGTTTTTTCCGTATAATGTTTATCATATGTTCACCTTCACTCTGGATTATTGTGTTTTCCCCCATCAGTCGTTATTCACCGGTTGTCCCAATTGGTTCAACCAACTATATTTCGTTAGACATGTAGAATTTAATTATAAAGAGCTTACCTCCACTCAATTGACACTTGTGAATTAATTTCATGGCTAATTGACCTTCTTTAATAACCTTTTAACACTATGACATATCGACTGTGAAAAAACATAGTTCTTTAATTTTTTTAAATAAATGACTACCAACCTTTAACTCCTACTAAAAAAACTACTGGAAGATGGACATCGTCTACCGTCACTAAAAAGAACATTGTTTCCGCCAATTGTAATGGTGAAATCGACTACATCTTATTACACTTACTTAACTTAAAAGGTAAATAACACCAAAAAACATCCTTATCACAATTATTCATAAGGTCTTACTATCAACAATGTTTATTGTCTCTGAGAATGTTACATCTGCAATATTTGTGTCCGATTACTATTAGTACCAATTTTATTTGACTAAGTCCTATTTTCCTTTTGTTTGTTTTTTATGACAGTTTTTAAATAAATCGTTCTGAGGAGGGCCCATATCCGGGTCGAAACGGTAACTAAAATTACGTTTTCTTAATTGACCGATCACCAATACTACAATATATTACATACGAGGTCGAGAATTCTTACTCATCATGGTTACAAATATAACTGACAGTTTTGTTTTTCATGGTAAATTTTCCGGAAGCCCAAATAAAATTACCTATATACATATATAAAAATAGAGGACAATTCGTGGATGTAAATATATATATATACATATTGTTACAAAGGGTGAGATCGCCCCCTCTTCAATGATCTAGTAGTCAGCATAGATAAAAGACGTTTATAAACCTCTTATGTATTTCAAAAGAATAAGGTTGCTGCGTCAACAAACATCATTGTAAAAAGTCTTGTTTCAGACTTCAAACGAGAAACACATATCTTGCATTAAAGCATTTTCACAACATTTTATTCACGCTCTTGATTTCTTTTGACTTGATAATTAAACTCGCGGATCCATATTTATTTTCCGTAACGTCAAAGTACGTTACATTGGTGTCAGAAGTGGGATCTCGAGTTTTTTTTCAATTAAGGGGGTATTCTAGTGTAGAGGCATGAATTTGAGGTGTTTTTTGAAGTGCTATAAACAAAAAACAAAAAATATTTTTACCATCCATTTTTTTATCAGGCGTTTATTATTATTTCACGAGTACAAAAAAAAAAAAAGTCAAAAAATACAAAATTGAAAGTGCTATGAGTTGTTGAAGTGGGGGGTACAAAAAAAATGGCGCGCTGATGTTGTCACGATTGCAAACATTTTCAAAATCAGAAAAAAAAAAAAAAGATTAATAATATACATAAATGCAGCTATCGTACTAACTAAAAAAAAGTCGAAAAAAAATTTTTTTTTGCCAAATTACGGCTGTCCGAAAAAATAATACGTTTTTTTTTTTACTTTTTTGGACGTTTCTGAATTTTTTAAAAATAGTAAAAATTATTATTTCGTTATAATAATAGTTCGTGCGACAGAGAAATGTATTGAGAAGATTCTCACCAAATTTCAAGTAACTCGGTTCAATAGAACTTGAGAAATCATGTCAACCGTTTTGAAAAATGTAGTTTTGAGAAAAACGCGTTGAAAGTTTCGAGTAAAATTCGTTCCAGCCGAGCCAGTATTGAAGACGTGTCACTAAAATAGCTATATCTCTGAAAATGATTGAAATTTTGACTTGTCCTTTTAAGGACACATTCTTGAAAGGTTAAGCTTTGAAAATATAAAAAAAAAAAAATCGATTTTTTCAAATTTCTACACTAGAATACCCCCTCAAGTCAATTCAGTGCGTGAAATAAACTATGAGCAACGGTCGTATGACGAGCTCACGTCGAAGGAAAAGTGGCGGAGAAGAACCTTTCGTTACGGAGAATCCGCGGGTCCCTAAAACGATTATATCACCTTCAGTGGACCCTCGTCCAATTCCTGTGACATTCTCTCAGATTGATCTACTGAAGATCATTTCTCAACAACAAGAAGCCGCTGAGCGTCAACAACAGCAACTTCTTCAGCTGCTTCTTAATCAACAAGAGCAGCGAAAGCAAGAAATCGTCATTCAACAGGAACGAGAAAGAGAACTTGCCTCTCAGTTGGAGCAGCGAAAAAGAGAACAAGAACAACGAGAAAGGGCAGGGGCGGTTTATGCACTAGGCCCACTAGGCCCGCTAGGCCCGCTAGGCCCGAGCCTGGGGCGCCGTGGCAGAAGGGGGCGCCGTGGCAGAAGGGGGCGCCGTGGCAGAAGGGGGCGCCGTGGCAGAAGGGGGCGCCGTGGCAGAAGGGGGCGCCGTGGCAGAAGGGGGCGCCGTGGCAGAAGGGGGCGCCGTGGCAGAAGGGGGCGCCGTGGCAGAAGGGGGCGCCGTGGCAGAAGGGGGCGCCGTGGCAGAAGGGGGCGCCGTGGCAGAAGGGGGCGCCACGGGCCGGCGAAATTTCGCAAGTTTGCGCGCCCCCTTCTCTTATGCACTAATACCAATAGTACGCCCACTGCGACACATCCTGACAAGCGAATCTAAGTTTTTTCGTGCTTAATTCATTATTGTTGTCAAACATTTCTGCGAACAAATTTCCCAACCTACAGTCCCTACATTGTAGTACAACGGACAGCTGGACAAATGAGCGTCAATAAAATGAGTGGCGCCAAGCGCCGTAAACTGACAAAAGAGAAAGAGGAGAAAGAGTCGCTCATAGCCCAAAAAATTCCGCGAATTGATACTTTTTGCATCAATCAGGAAACAGTTCAAGAAACGGCGCAAACATTAAGTTCTGCTACAACTGAAGATTCGACGGGCGAGGTAAATATCGACGTACCCTGATAATTTAATATACGTATTAGACTGTTATTTGAAATTATTTTTCATTCATCTTTCGCCAACGTTTAAATAAAATTTGAAATAATTAATCATCATCACTTGTAAAAGATGAATTTGGGGAAAAAATCCTGTGGATCCCAAACGCAAAAATGGCCAAAATAACGAGGCAACCATTCTAGATGCTTTCAAAACCCTCATCAATGTATATTTCCTGTATTACCATATCCTGCAATTTTTTCCCGCATTCTTCTGATTTCAGCAAATATCGCGTTTGCAAGTAGAATCTATTGTCGAAAATGAAAAGGAGGCTGAGGAGGAGAAAATAATCGACGAAGTTACGAATTCAGTGACTTCTGCAGCTGAAACTCGTGCCGATGGTCACGATCGCTATTTTTCTCTTGCTGACCCTGGTTTGTGGCCAAAAAGAAATTCAGAAATGATTGATTTTATTTTACGAAATCCGTTGGAGCAAGAGAATCCGAGATTGAAGAATTTTCGGGCTTCAAAACGCGTTTATGGGTCTAAAACAAGATATTGTACTGCGCAAATATTTTTTCAAAAAACATTAAATGGTGAAATGCACCGACGAGAATGGTTAGCATATTCGCACTCGAAAGGTTGAGTGTATTGCATACCTTGTATGCTATTCTCGACATCAGTAAACGCGTTTACAGAAGGCTTCAACGACTGTAAGAATGATGTGCGAATAGCTGAGCATGAGAGAGGTCTTGGTCATCGAGAAAATACACAAAAGCATGTACTGCGAGGATATTCATCGGGAAAGATTGATAGCAAGTTACATGTGCAATACATTCAAGAATGTAATTACTGGCGACAAGTACTGACTCGCGTTATAATTGCGACAAAGTTTCTTGCAACCCGAGGCTTGGCTTTCCGAGGAACAGAAGAGAAATTTGGATCGGTCAGCAATGGCAATTATTTGGGTATTCTTGAAGTGATGGCTCGTAACGATCCATTTCTCCAAAATCACATCGATCGGTTCGGAAATCCAGGAAAAGGAAACGTATCGTATTTTTCCAAGGATATTTGCGAAGAATTCATTGCGATGATATATGTTGATCTACTCAAAAAATTGATTTCGGATGTAGTAGCCTCTAAGCATTATGCGATGAGTGTAGATTCGACTTCCGACATTTCACATTCGGATCAGTTGACGTACATTATCCGGTACGTGTGCAAAAACGGAGAGCCCGTAGAACGTTTTTTGCAATTTATACCTATTGAAGGTCACCGCGCGTCTGAGATAGAGCAGGCGATAATGCAGGTATTGTTCAACAAAGATATCGACATAATGGACTGCCGTGGACAATCATACGACAATGCGAGCAATATGTCGGGTTGTTACGGTGGGGTACAAGCCAAAATTATCGAACGTAATCCTTTGGCGATTTACGTCCCGTGCGCAGCGCATTCCTTTAATTTTGTAGGTCAAGCAGCTGCTGATTGTTGTTCGAGAGCGACCAGATTTTTCATGTTCGTGCAACACTTCTTCTCATTCTTGAGTGCATCTACGTCCAGGTGGGGACAAATAAAATCGAAGGTCGAAAATCAGCCTGGAATGCTCTTGCCCAAAAGTTTGTCTGGCACAAGATGGTCAGCTAGAGCGAAAGCATGTCGAGCACTCGTAAGATCGTGGGAGAGTCTGCGAGACGCCCTCGACGATATTGCGGAAAATGGTTCCGAAAAGCCATCCACAAAAGCCGAAGCCGAAGGATTGTCGCAACAATTTGGTTTGCTGGAAACCGCCATAATGGCTGTGATTCAGAGCGATATCTTGGAGCGTTTCGAATAAAACGAATAAGTCTCCAGCGCGTTAACATCGATTTGACAACAGTTGTACGACTGTATGATGCCCTCCAAGCATTTGTTGTCGGTTTGCGTGATCGTTTCGACGATTATGAAGAGAAAGCAAAGGAGCTATCTCTATGCAACGAATATGCGCATTAGAATCAACGACGCAGAAGATGGACCGCCCGATTTGACAAGGTAAGCAGTAATGAAGCGATATTAGACGGAAAACAAATGCGTATAATAAAAACGTTTCTCGTTATACTCGATCGATTGTCAGGCGAATTAGAAAAAAGAAGTCTTGCCTATAAAAATGTCAAAGCTCGCTTTGGCTTCCTCAGTGGTTTGCCATCGCTCACGGATGCAGAGATCATCACACAATGTGAAGATTTACGAACGACATACTCCACCGATCTCGACAACGATTTTGGTGAAGAATGCATACATTTCCGAAATTTTATCCGGGAAATCAGATTGACGGAGAATGAAATCAACATTGAAAAATGTTTGATGATCATTCGCGAGAAGAATATTGTTGCTACATCCCCAATATGGATATCGTTTTTCGAATGTATCTCACGTTTTTCTCTAGTAATGCTACAGGGGAACGTTCCTTTTCGACGTTGAAAAGAGTGAAATATTATTTACGAAATACGATGGGTCAGAATCGTCTCTCTAGTCTCGCGTTTTTATCGTCGAATTCAGAGCTTGTTGATATGGCAGAGACCGATGCAATCATCGATAAATTAGCAAGATTGAAAGCGAGAAAGCGAACGTTTTAATCGCGTCCACTCAAACGTCAATATCGCCAATATAAGATATATATGTGCTCCGTTCCTACCCACAAACCTACATGATATATGTATGATTGAAATTCGGTTTCCGTTGAATCATTTTTGAAATATAAAAATTATTTATTCTAGCCAATGCTTTTTCAACTATTTAATGGAGAGGGAAGAGGGGGCGCTAATTTCGTAAGGCCTAGGGCGCCCGTTTTTGTAAACCGCCCCTGAGAAAGGGAAATTGCCACTCAGTTGGAGCAGCGGAGGCTTGATACAGAAGCTCAAGAACGATCCGAGACCAGTCTTCATGAACTGTTTCGGACGACCGTGGCAGCTTTTCAGGCTGATCATCAGGTGAATGGCCCAGGAGAAACGGCTGTTACCCCTCGCGGTTCCAGAGTCGTTACTCCGCTTCCCTCTCCCGTTCCCTCTCCCGTTCCCTCTCCCGTTCCCTCGCCGGTTCACTCACCGGTTCACTCACCGGTTCCCTCGCCGTATCCCTCGCCGTATCCCTCGCCGTATCCCTCGCCGTATCCCTCGCCGTATCCCTCGCCGTATCCCTCCCCCGTCTCCACACCCGTTCCCTCCCCCGTTCCCTCCGCCGTTCCCTACCCCGTTCCCTTCCCCATTGCCTGTGTTCGACAGGTCCAACATCCAGGACGGTTCCAGGGTGTTCGAGACCCAAGGTCTGTGCCTTTTATTAGGAGAACAGATGAATCCCCAATTGGTAGAATAACAGTTACTATTGAGGTTGACTTTTCCGAACCTCTGCCTCAGTTTCAACCTCGTTATTCCCATTTAAGTCAGTTAAATACAAGATTTCCTGGGGTTGCTACTTAAATTAACGAGAAACCCTTTAATCCTCCAAAACCGCCAATTTTTGATAGATAGATTCCATGGGCAGATTATGAACGTCAGTTCAATATCATTGCAAAGCATAACCAGTGGGACTCCGCCATGAGGGCCCACAGCCTTGCCTCTTGTCTTCGAACGCCGGCTTTGGATGTTTTAACGGCATTATCTGAAGAAATTTCCGATTATGAAAAACTTGACTCCGCGCTCAAATTAAGATACGGAAATGACCACTTGACAAAATTGTACACAGCTCAATTACAGACTAGAAGACAAGGACGAGACGAAGACCTAGCGTCACTTGACCAAGATATTAAACGGCTTTCTCGTGTAGCTTTGCCAGATCACGAGCCATCTCGTAATGTATTAGCGACGCAAGCTTTCTTAAACGCAATCAGTGATCCAGAAATGAAAATGGCCGTTGGGACATCGGGTCTCACTTCTCTGCGGGAGGCAACGGCCAAAGCCCTTAAGGTGGAGGCAATGAGAAAACAATATTTTGGGTTGAACCGGATTCGTCGGATTGAGGTGTCCAAAAACACCTCAGAAAGACGAAGCTTTCAACACTCGGAGGAGCGAAAGCCTCGAAATTATAGAAATAATTTTGAACCAAGAAATCGGGGTTCTTTTGTTGACCGGAAAAACAAGCGTGGAATTAAGAACGCGGTCATGACAAGTCAAACCGGCTTGACTTGTATATTTTGTAAAAAAAACAGGCCATTACGCCAATCATTGTTTTCTAATTAAAAAAACTAATGGAGAACTGATGTAGGGCTCGAATCTTGACTCTTAAAACTGGCGTAAGAGAAATATAGAAATGGGGGAAGCAAATCCTCAGTAGAGTTCTTCAACAGGAACTCGCCCAAAAAACCAATTCCAGATGATTGGTCGGGGCGAAAATCATCGCAGATTGTTAGGAGTGAAAGCCCTCTTAGAGAACAGTTTCAATTAGAAGTCTACGACAGTCTGGTCTTCACGCGCGCGGTACTGTAAATGGCGTCGATTGTCTTTGGGTAATAGACACCGGCGCGGAAGTAACCGTAATTCGATCGGATTTTAGATCCGATGACCAGATTGTTCCCTCTTTATCCCTGCGAACAGCCACTGGAGAGACGATCCCGGTTTGGAGACAGGTTACTGTCCAAATTAACCTTTTTGGGTGCATCGACTCTGCACGTAAGGTTGTTATAGCAGATACAGAGGATGAAGGTATTGTGGGAACAGACTTTCTTACAGCTCATAACTGTGTCATCTTGACTAAGAGAAATTCACTAGCTTCGAACAATCGCGAAAGAACTCTCTGTACAAAAAGAAATGGAATTTACTGGACTCCTAGAATTCGGGGAATAGAACTTTCAGAGGATGATTTTCAACATTTCCCATTACATTTACAGAGCCTTGTTGAGAAATCTTCGATTTCGTTAAATCTCGCTCAGTTAGAATCGTTCAAATCTCTTTTGCTAGTATCTGTAGATTCTTTCGCCAAAGATAGTGGTGATAAGAGACTCAACCAATAAAACAAGCTCCTCGCAGACTCGCTCTCAACGCTCGAGAAGAGGTGAAGAAGCTTGTGGAAGACATGTAAATGAACGATGTGATTGAACCATCGTCTAGTCCCTGGGCTTCATCAATTGTCCTTGGTAACAAGGACGGATCCAAACGATTTCGTATCGATTACAGGAAACGGAACGGTACAACGAAGAATGATTCCTACCCTCTACCCAGAATCGACGAGACACTCGACCTGATAGCTGGTGCAACTTGGTGCAGCACCATAGATCTTCAGAGCGGATACTGGCAGGTCGAAATTAATCCTCCAGATAAAGAAAAAACAGCTTTTGTTACGGGTTTAGGAGGATTATGGCAGTTCAAGATTATGCCGTTTGGTTTTAGTAATGTCCCGGCTACCTTTGAACGAATGATAGAGGCTGGACTCCATGGGCTCACTGGCAAAATATGCCGCGTTCATGTAAACGATATAATCGTTTTTGGCAAGAACTTTGAAGAAGTTCAAAATCTCAGACAAGTTTTCGCTAGGCTGAAGCAAACAGTCCTAAAAACGAGTGTTACCAAGGGTGAAATCACCCGTTTTGCTCCCTCTTTCATGATCTAGTAGTCATCATAGATCAACGACGTTAATGAACCTGTCATGTCTTTCAAAAGAATAAGGTTGCTGCGTCAACCAACATTTTTGCAAAAACAGTCTTGTTCCACACTTTAAACGAGAAACACATATTACGCAATCATAGCATTTTCACAACATTTGATTCACGCTCTTGATTTTTGACTTGATAATCAAACTCGCAGATCTATATTCATTTTCCGTAACGTCAGAGAACGTTACAATATATACGTGTACATAAATTTTGACGAGCGAAATGCTACCACGAGGCCCATTTATTATATTGAGTACTTGTTACAAAGGTATTACGTGGTGCGATGTCGTGTTATAAATGTGATAGATTTTCAGGCACCATCGACGAGCTCGCTGACCGAATTGCTAGCAAGAGAATTACTTCATCCTTGCATCTCGCGGCGAGTGCTACCAAGCCATCGTCGGCAAGCGACATGAACAAGAGTGACGTACTTACGGCAATAATTCACCCGTATGCATGTTGATGAACTGCAATTCAGTCGCGTCGTGAAACAGAATACGGCATGGAAGCTATTCGTCAACACAAGATCTGTATTAGGTAATGATTTTGAATATACAACTGTATTGTTACTACAGATGACACCGATTGCGGGGAGTTCGAAATCTGGGCGGAGGAGTGTCGGTCGCGTGAATACAAGATTGGATTTGATGCTGCACGACGTGGTACGTGCACATGTTGTATATAATGGAGCGATACGCTGTCGCAATTTGTGTACGAATTTGTTAGAGTTACCCAAGGTGTATACATTCCGACGTTTGTCATGTAATTGTTAATCTTTAAATTTAGGGAGATGAAGAGGGTGAAAAGTCATCGTCGAAGTCGACGCGTACAGATTCGATCGCACAAAGACTGCGTATGGTTGATAGCCGGGTAGGGGGTCAATCGGCCCGGAATGAGGTGGCAATAAGGCCAACATACATAAAAAAAAAAAAAAGGTCGTGGTTGGACGTCCAGTAGCACCGAGAACGGTGAACAAGCGCTAACGGGATGATGATGATTTGGGCGAGTGCGGCGCGGTCCGCTCCTCGAGATGCATACGCCGGATAGAAGCATCACCGGGTTGCCGCCACAGATGACGAAACAGGTCGAGGTTGGTTGCCCGGAGGCATCGAGAACGACCAACAAGCCTAACAGGGGTGATAATTCGGACGAGTGCGGCAGTCCGCTTGAAGGTAACGGAAATACGGATTTGTGTTGTAAGCCTTCCTCGCTCTTTTGGAGAGCACATATACAAGTTGTTTGTTATGACTAATATAAAAGCTGAGGATGTGGAGGACTGGTTTGAGACACAACTGCCGATCCACAGTAGGGATGAAAGCAACTACTGGCAGAAGATGCTAGAATGTGCCAAATATGAAGGATTTGATTCCTATATTATCAATAACAATGATGAATAATGCAAGAAAAGCTCGAGCAAGAGCTATTACTTCTGGAGAAAGATCACTTTAGCGTCTCCCTGTTTGTTTCAGTTGACGAGAAAACAGAGTCTAGAATTAATGATAACGAGCTTTTGTCAACTGACGTCAAGCTGCTGTGCATGATCTTCTCAACGAGGGGATCATCATTGCCAAAATAGCTTCTAAAAGCAACAAGGATTTAACCAGCTGATGAATATGATCGAAGAAAAGTACAATTCCTATACATCAAAACGGGCAACTGGAGAAACTCTACCAGCAAGTGCCATAACCATCCGGCGAATTGCCGCTTTGTTCCCTGCCATAACCATCCGGCGAATTGCCGCTTTGTTCCCTGCCATAACCATCCGGCGAATTGCCGCTTTGTTCCCTGCCATAACCATCCGGCGAATTGCCGCTTTGTTCCCTGCCATAACCATCCGGCGAATTGCCGCTTCATTTCCTGCCATGACCACAGCGTTTTACCATGCAGGTCAGGCACGGCACGTCTATTAGTGCAACCAGAAGTCCTTTTCCCCGATTTTCAGATGCCAATGGCACTATTTTCCCCTCTGATTCCTGCATGCACGCCCAGAAGTATTCAAGAAAACGGAGTCTGCACTAACATACACCCTCAGGTGATAATAACTGCAGTTTCAGTAGATGACATTATCAATCCCCCAACCGAAACACCACTTCAGCAGATGTGGCAGTTCTACTTGGCATCATTCCAATTACAGATGGTGCCGGAGGATGTGAGAAACTTACATTTCCCAAGTGGGATATGGTTGAAGAGGGGCTTTTTCTAAGGGAGATTAGGAGTGCCAGAGAGCACTCAGAGTGTTGTCTACCCGAAGGGCAACAGATCCAACCCTACCCATGGTGCTAGCTGCCATGCAGACCACATTGTAAATCATCGCGGCAACTTATGATTTTTCATTTGATATATAATACATGACAATAATCTATATCCATAATATATCTAGTTCAAGATATTGTTTACATATTTCTTATGTTTAGTTTATATATATATTGTTACAAAGGGTGAAATCACCCGTTTTGCCCCCTCTTCAATGATCTAGTAGTCAGCATAGATAAAAGACGTTTATAAGCCTCTCATGTCTTTCAAAGAACAAGGTTGCTGCATCAACCAACATTATTGCAAAAACAGTCTTGTTTCAGACTTTAAACGAGAAACACATATCTTGCATTAAATCATTCTCACAATATTTTATTTACGCTCTTGATTTCTCTTGACGTGATAAATAAACTCGCGGATCCATATTCATGTTCCGTAACGTTAACGTCCGTTACAATATATATATACATATACATATACACATACACATCGTCGTCATCGTCAAACGCGCGCGCGTGTGTGTGTTAATATTATGGTCATATAACCGTGTTGTATAGTACAGTATAATGTCAGTTCTTTCATTGTTGGTTATTGTCCAAGTTATCGATGTAACATATTTGCAGCGACGATCACGAATATCGAGGAATCGGCGGTGGTTAATATGACGCAGCTTATCGCGCCAAAGGGGGGGGGGGGGTCCTATTGTACATAGGGCGATGCCCCCAACATGGAAATCACAACTCTCGGTAATTACGACGTTATAACGCTTCGCGAGAAAATTCTACTTGTTGCAATATCACAATTCTTAGTAAATAACATGACGACGTATAAATACTCTGACATCGGAGTGTCGCTCAATTGTCTTTGAACGGCCAACAACATAGGCGCAACATTTAATTGACGTTTGCTTCGATTTTACAGAGTCACGGTGGATTCGGAATGTGGATTGGGCGGATTGAATATGACATGCATGGTGTGTGTTCACCACGATATGCAGTTCAGTACAGTGATGGTTACGACCGGTGATGAGTGCACAAAGTTGTAAGATTACAGCGATTCGAGGATTATGGTCAACAGTGGTTGATTTTCGGTACGTTGAATATTGGCAAAAGCCCCTACGGCGATACTTTCAGTTCAATGCGATATGTTGCGACATGTTGCGACATGTTGCGACATGTTGCGACATGTTGCGACATGTTGCGACATGTTGCGACATGTTGCGAATCGTAAGAACAGCTGATAATGATATCGGTGAAATATATCATGTTAATGTAGTTTTTGTCAGATCTAAACTATTACGTTCAGTATCAACATCCGTAAAAATTAGCGTTATACGACGTTTTATACATCAATGTTTTTACATAGGAGTTGAAAGATGAATGTTTCGGTACGTCATACAGGCCGTTTTACGATAATTCTTTGTAACGAGTCGGAGAATGGTTTTTGGCGTTTTGTTAAATACATACGTGAATTCGTATACGTTATAATATTGTATTGAGCAATCATGATTCGAAATGTTACAGACATTCAGTGATTACAATAATTAAACCGATAATGTAGTACTCCTGTCATCAAGACTGATTTCTAGATTATATTATTGTATCTATGAGCGACACGCAGCATCTACTTCTGGGAAAGTCTGATCTTGATAGTATTAACCCATAGTACCGCCACCGTGGAAAAGCTGTTTTCTCGAAGTAATTTGCACAAAGGCGCGAAACAAGTCGAGAACTTGGTCAATAAGCACAATATTGAGGACCAAAAAGCTTTTATACAGGAGATATTATGAATTTGCAGTCACCGAGAACATGATACTAAAAAAAAGCATAGCAGCGCCATGTACGAATCGGAGGAGCAGAGGAAACGAAGCGGAACACGAAGAACCAGTATGAACTAAATCGGGAGATATTTAGGAATTAGATATACACACACATCTGTTCGCAATATTACAATTCATAAACCAGATTGTAGGAGGGTAAAAGTGTGGTATCAGAATTGTAATGAATCTAACGAAAATGATAAATTAATACGATTGTCATATGACAAATATTGGTCAATCAAGACATTTCTTATGACCTAGTCTCATTTGATGGGCTAGTTATTTCATAGCCCGTGCGCAGAGGTACGAGCACCACGAGTTCACGCGGATAAATATTCACGACTCCGGTAATACATTGGACCGACGCCGAAACGCTTGGCATGGCTCGGGATTTGCTTTAAACCATGTTTGCACGCATGCCGACGTAGCTTGCACAGATGACCGCGATTCTCAAATAACACCCTGAATCGACAACCCCTTCCCCATCGCCATGCGGTCCATTGACGCGTGTAAGAATACCGACACAACGCATCCCGATGGAGGTGACCCCTCCATATGCCGAACGCACGGCGCGTTCGACGCTACGCCCGACGATATACTAGCCGGACTAGGGTTACTATTGCTGCGGGCGACACGAGTCTCGGCCTGCGCCAGGCGGTCGCTAGCGGTACTGCGTTCTACGAGTTTCGGCGCTCGCGACGATACCGGCAGTGAGTCGCTTTCGAGTTCGGGAATCAGTATGTGGTGTCGGTGTTACTCTACTTGCCGACCAAGCTGCCGGCCGACGAAACCTCTACGCATAGTTATTGCAATTCAATTACTGCAAAGATCCAACTTTGTTTCTATACTTTATAATATTTATGTATCCGTCCACTTCGTGACTGCGTTCATTATTATTGTTTCACATATCTATATTTTATAATACTCATGTATTCGACGAATTTATGGTTCTGTTTAACATTGCTGTTTTACGTAACGTCACGTATTATATTTTAATCGCTACAAAGATTTACTTTCGTTTTTTCATTTTGTCATAATAACACAGGTCTGCGATGAGAAAGGTTTCGGAATACTCATACATGATACGCATAGATTTTTATCAGATTCAGAATATCAACTCCGTTTATACGTATCGCGTCATGATTTTCTGTTATTTATACATACATGGAGATATGCTTTTCCCAAAATAACTCTATTGAAATAATTTTTTCATAAGTTTCAACGGTGTAATTCAGTACATTTATGTTTACTTAGTTCGTATGCCGATTTAAATTCGTTGGGTGACGATTAGGGATAGAATGATGCACTTTAAGCCATCAAATATGTTTTGAAACAACGTTTCGGCAAGGCACGCCTACCATCACACAGGTTCAATTGATATTAAAAAAATCACGAAAATGGCACATGAATTACATTTGATCACTAACTGTCACGTTGAAAACCTTGCAAATCTATGTAATTATTAATCTTCATTGTATCTAAATATATTTTAGTAATTTCAAATTTAGTACCGTACATAAACGCCAATTTTTAATAGTTGATCTTATTATTAAAATTTTATGATGTTTATTGGATGGTGGTCGAGAAGGAAGTGAATACCAATCTAATTATACTAACCAAAGTTTTCTCTCTTTATATTCATTTTAACAACAATCTTTGAAAGTCACACAATTGTTTACATATTGGGTAGTGTACTGGCTTAATTATTTACATAACAGTCTATGCTTATTTATATTGACGATTTAAATGATATCCAAGTAGAGGTGACTCAGGTTTTGAATGTCCGTTCTTTTGTTGACAGTATTATTCTTAGAAATGTGTATCATTTCCTTGATAATCCTCTTCTGCCAGTTGTTTTCTTTGTCAATTATTTTTACATTTTCACAGTCAAAACTGTGCCCTTCAACCAGTGAGTGCTGAGCCAGAGCCGATCTATCTGGATCACGCGCTTTTACATCATACTTATGAAGAGCAATTCGTTTTTGAGATGCTATGACGATTGGCCTATGTAACATTTATCACAGTCTTTACATTCAATTTTATATACAATATTAGTTTGTTCAAGTATGGCGGTTTTTGACTTTAAAAACGTAAATATAGTGTTCAAAGTGTTGGTAATTTTGTATGAAACATGGATGTTTTCTTTCAATAGTGTCTTTTTAATGTTTTGTGACAGGCCATCAACGAACAGAATTGATCCGAGACATTTTTGTTTATTGGCATTATTGTTGTCCAGCTTAACATCTGTGCAACTATGATGATGCTTATGGATTCTTTGTGTCTGTCAGTGCCTGATCAATTTTGATGGATACCCATTTTTTTCAGAGTTTCGCGTACTATTTTAAAATTTTTCTTTCTAAATAGAGCATCAGCTAGTATTGTTACACTTTTTTTTAATTGAAGCGGATGATGCGAATGAAAGTTGATATATTTGGCATACTATCTTTCTTTCTGATACCAATTGCTCAACACTATTGCTTTGTAATTAATGATCCATGTGTCAAGAATGCTAATTCTATTGCTTGCTTCTATTTCATACGTGAATTTGATGGGTGGATGATATTGATTTAATACATTTACTAATTTCTGAATGTTATCTTTATGGATACATGTTATTATATCATCTATATATATTTTTAAAAAAATCAATTCAAAAGGAAGCGCATTTATTACTGTCTGTTCTAGTTTGTCCATTACTCAATTAGCTACACTTGGATTAATTGCTAAACCCGTAGCTACTCCATAGATTTGTTGGTAAAACCTCTTGTTATGTATGAAATAAGTTGAGTTCACATAAATCTCAACAGCGTCTACAAATTCCATCTTATAAATGGCTGCGTGTTTAGCTATCGAAGCCCAATTCTTCTAAATGATCGCTATTACTAAATTAGTAGGCATATTGGTATATAGAGAAGATACATCTAACGATATAACCACATGGTCTTTGGGAATTTTAGTTCATCTAATACCTTTAATAACCGTGAATCTTTAACATGAAATTCAGTTTTTCCAACAATATTCGATGTAATTCCAGCACATACTTGAGATAACTTGTACGTGGGCGAGTTTACATTTGAAACAATAGGTCTTAACGGGTGATTTTATTTATGTACTTCGCTTGGAAATAAATCTTTAGTGGTAGCGAATTATATGATTTTAACTGTTTACACGTTTGTTCAGATACATGTCCTTTCACTGCTATACTATTGTTAAATCGTTAGTCTGTTTTTACAATACATTGGTCATATCTTCGCATGTTTTATAAGTCTGTTATTAAAAATTACCTCAGTTTTTTAAATATAATCTTCCCTGTCCATTATGACTGTGCTGTTGCCTTTATACGCTTTAGTGATAACAATCTCATTGTAAAGTTTGAGGAATTCCTGTGCTTTTTGATAATTGGTAATTAATACTCTAGAATTACCATTGTGCTCCTGTGTAAGTTGACTATGATTTGCAATTTTCGTAGCGATATTAAATCTAACTCTATCGTTCCTTATAACATATTTCCCTGTTAAAACCGTCTCCATAGCACATATTAAATTATTTACAGCAATGTCTTTATTACCATGTTAGTCCCTGTATGAAGATGCAGACTTTCAGAATGTTGCATTGCATGACAAGCTCACAAAAATTTCAGGAATTCCTTTAAAACTGTTGTTTCTAAATTCTTAGATAACTCAAAAGATCTTAATTACTGAAATATTGTCCAAGAAATGTTAAGCGTCAATAAGAACTAAGGGTGTATTATATGAGTTTGAAAATTCACTTAATATTAGATTGACGCTAATTTTCATGTTATTGTAGTATGGTGGGGGGCGAGGCGGTGTTTTTAATATAATCATGATTTCATTTCTTAATTCCACATTCTCAAACACCAAAATTCACGGCGAAAATCAGGGCTACAAGAAAAAAAACTATATAAACGTGTCTTAAAAAAAACCGCGGAAACGTCTCACGGAACGGTCGACGGAGCTTCTAGAGCCTTCGGTACGACGATACAGTTTTTAATCTGTAATACTAAGATACATAGGATAGGTTAGATTCGGAGTGCGACAACTGCATTTTTAAAAGAATGATTTATGTGATGAAAATTGGTACATTGTATTTAAATTACCGACTTTGAAGACACAAGTCAACTTTCTTTTTTCCAAAAATTACAGTTAATTCTCTCCGATTCTAAATTATCCATAATTACATTAGTAATAAAGATTGGCAGAGTTAAATAGGGATAAAAAGCCAAATGTTATGTAGTTCGAAATATTTCAATGATTGACAGGATATACATGAAACAAAAAACGTGAAACGAAAAAGTCTTTTTCTGTAAGAAAAAAGTATCCTTGGTGCAATATGATTCAAATCGAACGAGCCTATATGTAGGACGTATGTGATTGATCCTCACGCTGCCTCTGCTTGTTACTGAAGAAGTATGGAAGATGAATACAAATAAATGAAGTCGAAAACAAAAACTCTCACTGAAATCGCGTATAAAAACTAGTCCTCTCTATAGCTAAGAATGAGATGACGTTTGCTTGGTTGTGGCTCCAGAATGGTGTTGTTCGAACTGGCATTCTTCGAAGTGATACTCTTAAAACTTGGCCGAAATAGCCACGAGTACGCACGAAAAGAGGATGAAAGCTGCATACTTGCAGCAGAAAAAAAAGCTGACGCTGATCCTCGAGAAGCAAGAGTTCGTCGCAGACAAGAGCAAAAAGATGTTCTGGATATTGCCACTGCAGCAGGCACTTTTATAACACTCGACAATGCCATTTGTGCATTCGGAGCTGAGAGCTATACTATAAGCAACCTATGCTATACCATATAGCCTGGAGTATAGAAGACTGTAAAACCATAGATAAATGCATAACCAATATAATGTAAAGATAACACTGCTGCAATAATCCATAAAACCAGAGAGTGCGAAACCTTCAAAACCGTGAATACTAATTATACGGCATGAATTATACTCTCCTCGGTAACGCCGTATTGTAGGCAACACGCGAAACGTTTTGAAGGCAATGCAGATCTCCAATGTGAAGCCATACAGAGCTTCATCTAGAGAACACATTAGGAAACTTACCGACGAAACGATTGAAGGTAAATCAACTCGCAATAAACTCAAAGATGCATACGTGGCAATGCCCAGTAAAAGGCAAGTAACAAACATAAGAAAAACGTTCTAGAAGCTTCCAAGCCGATTTATATCAATATAAGAATTAATAATTACAGAAGAGAATTATATACGAAAGCACACGTGTAAACCTGCTCTAAAACTATGAATTATCAAATTGTTAAATACCCTAAATCTGTTAAGATAGTTATAACACAAACACCTAAGAATATTCGCAGCAGCGCGATTCTAACAATGTTAAGGGGTATGGCCATTGTAAATTTTTTGAAAAATCGATTTTCTTTTCATTGGCTTCAAAAATAGTTTAAACCTTCTAGAATAAGGAAAAAAAGGTCCCGTGCGAGAAAAATTTTTTTTTGGCTCCCAAATCATCTTCCAGCGGAAAAACTGTCCTAGATATCGCGACGGATATCGCTGTTTGCACATTCAATGACGGCCTTACCAACGTCTTGCAAATATTCAAGGTGTTGGACGTGGAAATTGGTGTACAGTTATATAATTTCTGCATCGAAGCCGACGCCAAACGCATTACGCACGCGGAGACATCTCTGAGCGACGCGGCAAAAAGTGCGCGCGCGCTCCAAAAATCCACCAGGAAAGACGAAGAAGACGAAAATTTGGCCATCGAAGGACAAATGTATGGTGCTAGGATTGCAGACTGACGGTAAAATTTTTTTTTACCTTCTTTTTTTTATTTTTTCCAATAAAAAACTATTCGCAAAACTTTAAACGCGTTTTTCTCGAAACACGGTTTTTCAAAATGGCACGCAGCATCACTCGAACAATTTTCATTTTTTTTACTTGAAATTTTGACCAGATGTGAACATTAACATTATCTTGAGAATGTCCATCGGGATTTTCAATAACTTTATTTATTGATTTTTTATTAACAAAAAACTAGCCGTTTTTTCGTCAAAAATCAATTGTTTTTTTCAAACGCACGCCAAATCCACAAAAATTGATAATTTTTAAAATCTGATCGACATTCTCTAGCTATAACCCTATAGATTGATGGTTTTTTTTTTCTTGTTCTAGATTCGAAAGTGCACCAGTGGTGCTGCGTGCCGCGGAGCCCTGCAAGCAAAACATGCCCCGGGAAGATAGCTGTGAAACCGCCATTTTGTTTTTTTTTTGTTGTAAAAAAATTCGATAATAAAGATTAATGTATGCCCGATAACACCCTTAAAAGTTTTTTTTCAATTACCTTCAATTTTGGAAGCAAAAAATTCGTGAAAAAACCTTTTTTTTTGGACCGTTACAGTGGCGTTACCCCTCAAGCAAATAGCAACTATGTCTCATAAACAATCGCTATTTTACTCTAGGTGAATAACGACAGTAATCAATTATAATACATATGTAATTTTATATGTATAGATACACGCTATAAAACTAACAAACGACGAGTAACCAATATGGCATATAGACTTTGTAACGAACAGGATAGTAAGAATATTAAGAAGTAAACAGCAACTAGAATTGAGCGCATCGTGACCCCGAAAATGCACACGGCACTAACATAAAACATGAGTCACCACTAGCGCATACGCACTGCGATTACCATATTAGGAAATAGCTGC
Organism: Neodiprion fabricii; assembly: GCF_021155785.1. NCBI lineage: Eukaryota > Metazoa > Arthropoda > Insecta > Hymenoptera > Diprionidae > Neodiprion > Neodiprion fabricii. The sequence continues at coordinate 10,596,321 of NC_060243.1, forward strand.
TGAAAGCACCCCACAGGGGGGAAGAAGCACGGTAACCGAGGGGCTAAGGGGGGCTTGCGCCCCAACAACAAAGCCCGCGCAGAATGGAAAATTACTGAACAACGACCCCGCACCTACACCACCGCACCAGCGCAGCGTTATACCATATGTAAAAGCTTGCAATATAGTAATAACTTAAAAACTAAGATCACAGGCATGCATGCGGCGAAGATGTCGTGCCCTAATTATAATTCCTAGAAAAAGGGGGAGGTGCGCAAAAGTTGACAAAATCTAAAGAAGGGCATCGTTCTGCGCAACGATCGACACCTATAAAAACGGCGACCGATCATCGGATCGTCCTCTTGGTTTCTATCACCAGGTTCGTCATCTTGTTCCGGTACAGTCTCGCGGTAAAATCCTTTTGCCTTTTGCATTTAAACTTTTCATACAACGTTACTCTGCCCAAAAGTCCAGCGAGCTTTCAGCTCCATTTTGTCATATTAATTTAAGATCTTACACTGTGTAACTCCGTTTTTGTGACTTAAAATATTGAATTTATAAAATAAATCCAAGTTAATCAAAGTATCCAAATATATTACAATCAGTCATTCCGTCAAATCCTCTCACCAATCTACGCTGCAAGTCATCATATTCAGAGTATTCTCAAGAGGTAAGCCAATTAATTAAATCTTTTATCCAATAATTATTCCTTCCTCGGTTCGTTCGATTAGAGCGCCAGAATGCCCATTGTCCGGTGTATTTCAATACTTTATCGGTAATTGGTGACCCAAACTACTGATGTGAATCTAACTGTAGCTGTGTGAGCGATTCCGGTGTCTAGCATCTGGAAATTTCCACCAAGTACCGTTCGACGTCACAGCCTGCTCGATTATGTCCAGCCTGTCTCTCTTGCTCTACAAGCTGATTGGCCGATACGTTTCCTCTCATTGTCAGCTAATAAAATGCAGAGTGAGAGAGACCAGGCTTCTACGTCCGTGGACAGACTCGAAACGCAGCAATACATTTTACTTTTTGATTTCGTTGGAAAAAATCTTTCTCTTGAACTGTCTTCCATTTTTTTTTTATTTCAATTTACGTTTGATATTATGAAATGTGTATTATACGACTTCTTTCAATCAGTTTCGAATTGAAAAACCGATTTTGACCAAAATTTAACTGAAGTTTCCACGTAAAACAAAATTAGTCATGTTCAACAGAAAACTGTAATTGAGGTGCGTGTGTACGCATAGTCAGTTAAATTCACATCCGATTTTATTGGCGAATCTCGTCAATATTTGCTCAAATTTCTGTGGCATATGTAATTTCTCATAACGACATCATTTTTTCTAATAATGACTTTGAAAGAAACTCTGTCCTTACAATATCAGTTTCGTAGCCATTTGCGCGCATAAAAAAGTGCTCTAAAGATCGCATCTCAGGATTCAACATCTTTAACCCCTTGCCCTACAACGAGTGAGACTCGTGGTTAGAAATTTGGGCCAAAAACAACAAGCACGAGCTTGACTCGTGGTATTTTGAAACGTGGTCGACCTTCTTAGTTTATTGTGGCCCGAGCAATTGGAAGTTAGCAGATAGGACAAAGGGCTTAAACTCTAAACTTTCAGGTAAAATCGCAGAAATAGGACTGCATATATCCGTGGTGAAACTCGAAAGACACAGATAATAAGCCAAGCAATTTTGTTAGTATGGTCGAGTGTCCCAATTGTAAATTTGCAAATTTTGTTCGAGTAGAATAACACACATATTATCTCAGATATTGTACTTGTAACCTATATTGTTTTTGCTAATGTTTTCTGACATATTCATTTAATTTGTTTTTAGAAGTCTCTGAAGCAGCAGGAACAATTGTAAAAGTGCTATTAGTTATTTACATTAACAATATGTTCTTTCTATTTTTCAATTTCGAAATTAGGAATAATGTGAAAGTCAAGTACACGTCTTATTATCCAGCTGTTGCAAATAAATGTTTCGATTTTTTTGGAGTCAAAATTTTCATTATGCTATAACTGTATCAACCTGATGTTGAGTCATGAAATTTATTGCCTGACTACATGCCAGCGAACTTCTAATAATTTGAAAGCTTACTTCGCACCGAAACGGCAATGCTTGAATAGAAAAATATAGCATTCGATCCACATTTGATCTCTCCGCGCTCCGGCATGAAGCGTGGGCGATTCATCGAGAATACTCTCGAACCTCGATCGAGCGTTCGGTAGCAGCGCAAGGTACAATTTCAGCAGCTTCACTAGTACCGAAACTTATTTTTTTAACCGCATTAAAATAAAATGGGGTAAATTGCATTACTGGATCATCATTGATGTGGCATAATTATTGATAAAATTAGTCGAGTTGTCTCAGCCTCAGCTATAATGACGGTTTATAATGTCCGTAACCGTAACCGCTTCAGTAGACGTTTCATTTTACGTAAAAATTTCAAGACTCGTTTACAACCTCCATAAGGTATGGCCTCGCTGTTGGTTGCATCTGCAACGAATAGCGTTTGAGCTTTTCCTTACGTGCAGAATAATATTTCTAACCTCAAACTCAAGTAAATTTTGCTAATTAATCACGGTTTGTAGTGTGAGCTCAATTTAAAATGAAACGAAAGCGTTCGTACGCAGTAGCAACTTTAGGGTTAGTAACAGTGTTATATTTTCCGATAAAGAAAAGAAAAAAAAACAAAGACGGAAACGGCGTTGGTGGATTCATCCTATGCTACTCGACAGAAAAGAAAAAGGACAATACAATAACCTATTCAAGTTTATTCAAAATCACGATCATGAAAGATTTTTTAAATATACAAGAATCACTATCGTCGCTTTCGATTACATCCATAAGCTCTAGTATGCGTCTCCGTGCCGTCTTATTTTTTTTCTATGATAATTTTTTCATTTGACTGTACAACATCATACAAAAATTCCAATTTATATCAGATTTTGTATCTTGGTCGTTGCTCAAAAAGTGCTGTACGGTTTTCAATGTATCTTTCACCGTTTCGATCAGATCTTCATTGTTGTTTTTTGTCACTTTTTTTCCATTTCCTTCTTGTGGAGGATTCGTTAATGGGACAGTTCGCCTTTTCTTGGGCGGTAGATTCTCCTTTCCATTTTCATCCGTTATAATCATGCCGATAGAGTCCTCTTTGTACTGATTTTCATCATTCGAATTTAGAAATTCATACACATCCCATTCATGCGCTGACGGGTCCATATCTGGTTCTTCATCCGAAGACAATGTTTTCTTCTGGGAAGAGCATTGTGGAATATTACCAATTGTCCTGTAAAATAATCGACGTATAAAACAGACATTCAACAATGATCATTAAAGCGAATTTCAGCTGTGAAACATCGTTTTGTCCTTGGTCAATAAATTTGATAGAAAAAGACAATTATGTTTCCAAAATAAAAACCATCTTAATTTGCTATCAGACGAAAAATGAAACTTACTTTCTTGGTTTGACGTGCAAGTCGAGGAATTGCATCGCTTTGAAATAGCTTGATGGCTGCCGGTCGGAAACACCGCCTGCAGCTCCCGATGGTGGACCAATTCTGGCACAGCGCTTTTCCCGTGAAAAACGCTCACGCAGCAACGTCCACCTCTTCTCACAATCCTCAGCTACAAAATATCAAGATAACTTTAAGCTTGTATCTTATATTTTTACAACGTATTATGAAGAAATATAGTAGTTTGTCGTCAATGAATTTGGGAAAGATTTGTTAAATTTGTTATAAAATGTTTTATATATAAATTTTATACATATATGTTTATATATAAACATACAAAATGAAGTAACCTTAAACACTTACTTGAAATATCCAACTCCCGGGCAATACGGAACCACGTATAGTTTTTTTTTTACCCTATCTTTATAATCACCGCTACTTTTATCATATAAGCACGGGGCTTTTTCAACTAGTCCAATTAATTTCATATCGCAGCTTTCCATTGTTTTGCTTGCTGTCGTATCTTCAATGATTTATTTTTCCTTTCGTTTTGTGTGCTTGGGGGTGGGGAGATGGACGGATGTAATCTGCATTCTGATTGGCTGTCCGTAGAAACGCTTCAGTAGAACGTTCAAATTCGGCTAGATTCTACTGAAGCGGATTATACTTAAGCGCCAGCAGACAGCGTTGTAAACCATAGTACGGTTTTTCATATCCTTTAACTTTCTACTGAAGCGGTTACGTTTACGGTTACGGACATTGTAAACCGTGCTATAGGCTCCAATCGGTCCTGCGGCCGTTTCCAGCAAATGTACGTTTATGTTGATTCGGTCAAGAAGACGCCCTCTATGATTTAAACCCGAGTTTGAGTTCAGCCAGTCGGTGATGGCGTATCGCGTGCGGCAATTTCGAAGAGGAGTGCGTCTCGTTTTGAAAATTTTGACAACGGCCTTTTAAAATGGCAGACAATCAGCAGAGCAGGTTCGAAAAGTCACTCGGTTTGCTGACGACGCGGTTTGTAACTTTGTTACAAAAGGCGAAAGACGGAGTATTGGACCTGAAAGTGGTGAGCGGCGTCGATACGTAAGCTAGCAAAAAGTCACCGCGAGATCTAGGTTAACTTATTAGGAGCATATATGTGTACGTTTTCTGCTGGTGTGGTTCCTCTTGCGGGAATTTTGAAAAAAAACAACATGACAAAAATGCCAGACAATGTGCAAATCACGAGTTCCAGTTCATGAATTACAATGCGGGTAAATTTTATAAGGGTTTGGAGTTAACCACAGTTAAATACGGAGTTCATAATGAAGAAACTAATCTCGTTAGTTTCCTAACCTGTAACACATTTTTATTGTTGTATGATAGATAAAGTACTCGAAATTTGAATTTATATATTATGAGAATAAAATTTCTGACTGCGTGTGATTATTCAATGGTTATTACATGAACCGTTCAAACTTTTACCAGACTGATACATTAATCTGTGCCAACACTTTCCCTTAGGCCGCTGATATACTGGAGGTGCGACAAAAGAGACGGATATACGACATCACTAATGTACTCGAGGGAATTGGGCTGATTGAGAAAAAAAGCAAGAATAGCATACAATGGAAGTAAGTTTGGACATGATAAATATCATTGCATTATCACTCAAATGGTAAGGCACGGCACAAGCTACTTGCATATTTGTAACAATGTGCACATTTCAATTTCGGGCTTTTAATTTTTCAATGTTCATTTGCTCGTTTTGTTTAATATCACTCGAATTTCCGTTTGCTTCAATACATCAATGTTGCTATTGATTTTCAGACTAGAGTATGATTATTTATAAATCATTGATCGAATTATAAGTAATAGAAAAAGCTGTTGGATACACATAAACAAAAACAAAAAGTGTTACGATGAAAGTGTACTACAGATATCAAATAGTTTCCAAGTTTAAACATGTCGTAAAGTTCAGAAAATTTCTACTTTACATAGAAATGATGGTCTTGCAATTGTGGTTTAATTAAATGAAAGAGTAATTTCAGAAGAATGGCTGGTTCAATGGGACGGTGCCAAACCACATACCCAAAATCTGTAAGGAAATGTGACATATTTGAATGTGATACAATTCAAAAACCATGCTTGAGAGACCGTTTGATTTAAGATTTTGATGATTCTAACACACTGCAATCAGAGATCTTCGCAATCAACATCAAACCCGTCCAGTGATAAGATTTTTCACATCATCCAATTGCTTGATTATGTATCGATTCATAATCACGGCACTTAACGCAAGCCATGGAGTTACCTCAGTTTACTGGATCCTCCCGCTTGATAATGATCCTCGGTACTGGTCTTATACAGTGAATTTTATTTGGTGTTCCAATCCTATGCTGTTTCGTCCAGATTTTTATTTGGTAATAGATTTGGTCATACAAAATTTCAGAGAAAATATTGAAAGCTTCGAAAATTTGAAAGAAGTCATGGAATTTTATTCAATTTCATCAATATAATTATTTTATGTGAAAATAACCGTATATTCCTCTTGTTAATCCTGATTTTATCAAAAAGCTAAGGAAACTACGTAAAAAATATGCTCCCAAAGAATAAATATTTCAATGGTTTGAATCCTCACGCGACCAACGCAACCTGATTTCCGGATTTTTCACAAAAGGTTGCATAAGAAACTCTCATTGAAACGTGTTTTACCGTGGTATAAATTTATGATAATTTGGAAATTAAATTTCTCTAACTTCTGCAAGTGTTAATGCTAGTGGTTAAGGCTCATGTATATTTATTTCAAATCTTCGTTCACTCATCTTCTTAACAATGAATTTTCAGTGGCAATTTTTTGTGTAATTTTTTCTGAAGAATCTGGATATCATGGAATCGTTTGGCTGCCTGAGGTCAGAGTATTGGAACATTAACTTTTTAGAAACATCATTTTTTTACCTTATTTTTATAAATCTTCAAAAAAGTTATGCATGCATTCATACAGCTTCAAGACTTATCATTTAAAATAGAAATGAAATTGAAATACAGTAGAACCTTGATCATCCGAACCCTCAATTATTTGAACATTGGCATGAAAGATACATTGTTGCTCGCTGCCACCGCCGTGAGCAACAATGTATCTTTGCGAGAATCGCGGGCATGCAAAAACGCGTTACAGACGTTCGTTAATATAAAATTGACGATGTCATAAACAAATATAAACAAAGGCATTCGAGTTTTTTCAGGTGTTTAAAATACATGCATACACATACACACACACACACACACACATATATATATTTCAACGTTAATATGTATGTCAAATTTTAATATATATGTATGTACTGTTTTTGTGTAAAAATGTGTTGTTTGTGATCTCAATCCAAAAAACCCACGGTTCGATTATCCGAACGAATTGGGACCGAGACTAGAGTTTCTACTATATCTTCATCAGGCTTATAGAAAAATACTTTTAAGAAATATCCCTTTTTTACAGAACTCTAAATCTACCAACCCTTCAGAGTTAAATGTATACAGGAATTTTGTAGTTATGCTTCAATACTTGTTGCTGATGATGATGCCGCATTTAATTTTTGCCCTGAACCTCCTTTTTCATTGGCCATTGCTCTTTTCGAATTTACCATCTAATATTCATTACACTGATGAATTAATGATTATGGTATTACAAAATTTAACGTATCATCAGAGGTGCTGGACCTGGGTGTAACACACAAGAAGTTGGTGAAAAGCTGACCGAACTGAAGGATGAAATCAAGAAACTAGAGGAACACGAACAGTTGTTGGACACGCATACCCAGTGGATTCAACAGAGTGTAAAGAACATCGAATGTGATTTAACAAATAAGAGATACGCTTACCTCACGTATGAGGATGTCAAGAAAAAGTTTCAGAATGAAGTTGTGTTGGGTATTCAAGCTCCACCGGACACATTACTCAATGTACCAAATATTGCAAAGGTAAAGAGGAGCGAAATGAAAAAAATGTAGTAAATTTGGCTGTAAAATTTATAATTTAACTGTTGGTCCTCTGTTTTGACATTCAGTTAATAGAAGAGAATCTTGATGAAATTAAGAATCCTAATTACGAGATATCCATGAAGAGTGCATCGGAAGAAATTAAGGTGTACATGATTCAGCCAGAGCTCGCTGAATGTTATGACAACAAAGTACTTGAGGCCAGACTTCGAGAAGAATCTAAAGGTACTAAGAGGGAAAAGGATGGAGATGATAAGAAGGAGGAATCCAAGCCAAAGAGAAAAGTTGGAAGGTAAAACATAAGGCATTTAAGTATTATTAATTAAAAAAATAAGTTGAAGAAAGGTACTGCGCCGCTTTCGCATCAGAACCGGTGAGTTCACGTTTCTGACCTGCAAAAGGCGAAAAATAATGATGAGGGTCTTATTTGGGGGATGGAAAGTCGTAAATCTAGGCTTGTTCAATTGGATCAGACCCTACAAATATCCTCTATAGAAATTTTATTCATTGATCACAAATCTTGTTCCCTGTGTAGGTTTTTATCAGCTGGAATTGAAGAGAAATCTTCAATACAATGTTTCTTGCAAATCAATTGCCTGAGATGCAAATTAAAACTAATTCCATTTTGCTTCTGTTCAGGCCACCTAGAGGGGCTGGGAAAGTAGACCCTGTATTATCAGACGAAGACGAGGAAGAGGATCCAGAATTACTCGAAGCGAAAATTATACTCAGCGATGTAGCAACGTCAGGTAAAATATACTTAAACACAAAATATTCATATCGTTTAAAATGTCCTGAATTTTATTCATTTCATCACTTGTGTTTTCATTTGTTTTTGTTTTTTCTTAGACATTGTCAGAACAGATTTGGACCTACTGGACGAGTTTTATTCAGATTGTAAGTTTATATTGTCGTTTTTAATTTTTACTACATCTACTACACAACTGTAAATGATTTATTATGTCTTCTTATTTGCCATTCTCGAAGTCGCTTATGAAGTTTTTGTTTCGATAAAGTAATTTATAGATCTTCTGAAACCCATAGTATTATAAGCCATATTTATTTTATGATTAAACCTGATGTCAGTATATGTTAAATAATTCTTCCTTTTGGCTTTTGCATCTACAAAAGAAAGGCAAACTCACCAATTTTGCGAGCATTGGAATGAAAATTTCGTATGAGTTATTTCATGTCAAGCCGGACACTTTGCGAGTAAAATATCGATTGACAGTTTTAATTTTCCTGAGACTTTTTTGTGTATGCTTTCAATGAACAAATGAGAGGTGTTTAACTGCAAAAATTGGTATCTGTATTTTTGATTATGTAATACGTCAAATTTCAATTTTATTTCAAACGCTATTTTCTAGCAGCTATATCTATCAAAGTAGTTAAGATAATTGAACAAACAAAGAGGCATCGGGTTTTGAAGTAATATAATATAATTTCTTTTTAGTACCAATCTGCTGTAAACTTGATTATCTGAATTCTTCGACCATGCTCTTCTTTGTCGATTGCCAATTTTTAAATCTTGAAAAAAAAAATTGTATTCATTTACTAAATATACATTGATCATACTGGTATAAACCACGATGTAGAATTCGTTTTCAAATTACCGTTTGAAAAAAAATTATATGGCATGAGTTTGAAAGGTATTTCATGCACTGTTCGATACCTGTATTTTTCACACTAGAAGGTAAATGTGGGTATCAAATTTGAAATTTAATATTATGTCTTAACATAGAAAATATGGATATTACATTTTTTTCGTCAAACGTGGCATAACTCGCGTATAAAAATGATTACTTCTCTTCATTTTCGTGTCAAGATTTCGAAACATCGAAACATCAGTTATTGAGTTTTTTTCAAGTTGAAAACATCAATTACAATATCCAACTTCATGTTAAAGTTTTTGTATACATATATTTTTACAGTTTGCGGACCTTTGGTGAGACTCAGTCCACCACCGGGAGAGAAGGACTATCATTTTCATCTTAGTGAAAACGAAGGACTCTGTGACTTGTTTGACATAGTTGCAAACTGACGGCAATACATTAAAAAAAAAATAGTTTATGGCTCTGCGGTATCGTGAAGTTCAATTTTCAGGTGTTCTTACGCCTGATGAATAAATTGATGTGAATTGGTTTTGACAATAATGCGTCATACCCGTAATCACACTAGATCATTGTCGACCAACCTGTATTGATATACATGTATATAATATATATATACATATATACATATAAAATCACGTAGGTAATATGTATAATTGAGTAATGAAAATTGCGGGCCAATGCAAAATTATTGGCTCTGATACCTTAATTAAATGGCTATATTGTGAAGTACCTTTTTTGGCGTATTACATACGTGAAAATAACTGCCAGTTAGCGATGTCTATTTTTAGGCAATAGATTCACACGCTGTAATGTTTGCTTGGCTACACTCACAAGAATTCCACGTGTCTTATGTTAGTAAGGATTAGTGATTAGCATCCTTTAACCTGGGATGCTAGGTAAAGTATTACCTAATATCGCATCTTCACAATTTGTATAGCAATGCCTGGGTTCATGAATAACGTGACACACTTTGTTAGCGCCATTGATTTAGTTTACGAAATCTAGGAAGGCTATGTTATGAAATTTTTAAGTATTTTATAAGAGAAAACAACCCCCTGTGTAACGATGACGACAAAAAGGTATACCTGTCTGTCTTATATACATTTTCGAGTTTTTACCTGTTAAATTTGCTAACTAGCTCATGTACACCTGAGTAAAGTCGATTCTGCCTTACTGCTGCCTAATTTTAGTAGGTTGGAAATAGGGTTGGCTGCACTGGTGTCTAACATACGCGCACATTGAACAACAGATGCCGCGCCAGTTCGATGAGGCGCTGCCAGAGCCAGCCGTATTTCTCACCCACTGAACTGAAAGGGTCAGAATCGACTACTCGGGTCTGCATACAATGTGTATGTGCTAACGAGATCATATAAGGTGCATACAGATGTACGAAACAACATTGTGTTGCTGTTTTATCTATTATACAAATAGAGTGTAAGACAAAACGAAAATAAAATGTCTTTTTATAAAATAAACTTCGAAATATGACCAGATTTTAGATCAGTCGGACCATAAAATTATTTTCTTCCTATCCTTGTAACAACACACCTTATATCCTATATTTGCGACGTATTATTGAAAGCAAGGTCAATCTGTGCTTCAAACTTGTAAGAGATTTTTTCAAGAATCATACCTCTAACGAATTCATTATTGCTATTATTTTGCGAATGGCTTACAGACAAAATAATGAGGTAGTACAATTCTGTTTATTACAGGTGCATGATTACTGGAAAACTCGAATTTCTGTATTCTAGAATTCATTATAGCAGTGTTTCTCGATCATTGTTGTATCCAATTCTTATTCTTGATTAAGAAAAATTTCTGTGATTCACTCAATGGAAACAAATTTCCCAATTGAAACAGGATTCATTTTTCATCGTTCGTGTTCACGTGGAATAGTGGTCAAAGTCCGACGACGGGACACAACAGAGCGAACTTTGACTTCTGTGGCGACCCTGGAGGAAATAATTTTTACGCCCAACTACGAATTTGATTTTACGATTGAGCGCAATTGAGCGATCGTTTGTTTTATATCAAATGCTGAAATGGATATAATTTGTTGTAAAAATCATAGCATTGCTCGTTTAGTAAACTAACAAATGTTAATTTTTTCATGAGATTCACCTATTTAGTTGGCATGAGATGAGTTCATAAATATACGACAGATTCTCTAAATGCATCTAGATAGTACTTACGTTCAGAAGATGAGACCTTTAGTCTCTAGACGTAGACTCGAGGTCAAATTCTGCTAGATACTTGACCTGTCCGCAATAAGTTTTCCTTGTGAGAGAGATGAAACATCTGACGGTTGTTCAAACATAATATTTCATACTTTCTTATGCATATTTGTAATATTATCGATCTAAATCGCATTCTAAAATTGTCGATCATTACAATTTTTTGTGAAAATGCACACTCTTTATGAGACTTTATGGAGTTTATGAAAAGTTGTACTTTCCAGTTAGATTCTTAGAATACGTGAAGAAAAAATGGATATTTGGATCCGAAATTGTAATTATTTTTCATAGAAAATTGAAGATTTGCATAATTTTTTGTAGAAACTGCTAGCTTTTTTAATAAAATTCCACAAGTTTCTACGAAACTAAATTTATTTTGTTTTTTATGGGAAATTATAATTAACTGTTTTTGTAAGTCGTAGATTTTTATAACTTTTCGTAGAAATTCGTAGTTTTCTATGCAAAATACTACAATTTGCGACGATTTTTCACAACCTTGTACACTTTTTGACCATTCCCTACGATTTTTTACGACTATTTTCTACAGTGTTCGATGAACTGCCTTTTATCGTAGTTTGGCGTAGAAATCATTTTCACCAAGGGAATGCATAAATGCATTATGGTTGCTGAATGAACTGCATGTCTTCGGTTATTCATTTACAGATCAAAATGTTTTGTTAACTTAGTACGTTTCATTTTCTTCAACGTTAACCATGATGCACCTACGACGTTTCCGCGATCAAGAGTTAAAGGGACGAATAATTAAAACTCGCCACGCAAAAAACCGCGCTTTGATCACTTATACCGCTCGATGGCGGCGGCAGGCGGCGGCGGGATAGGAGGTGCGAGGTGCAGCGCATGCCAACACCAATAACAGCCTTGAATACGCTACTTATTGGCGTTGTCTATACCTATGCCAATATGAGTGTTTTGCGCTTTCGCGCTCGCCGCGCGATCGTCAGCTCATTGAGTGAGCGGACAGTGTCCGAGACTCGAACCAGACTCGAGCCATTCAAGACAAAATTTCAGTGTCTATTCGTCCGCGACAGTTGCCAAAAGAGTAGTTAGGCATATTATTCAAGGGCGATTAAATCGAGCTTACTGTGTCATCATCATACCGGATACGATATTCACAGCAACGCGAAGGTCTGCTGTAGAACGCTACAGAATACGTATATTTGACAGTGATCTAACTTCATGTGACCGTCAACTTGGAGTGTTTCAAAGTTCAACGTGTATCTTTCCGATAATCGTTGAGCACAAGGTAAAACGGAACATCGTGATTTACGTACTTCATGACATTGCGAAAACATGTCACTCAAGTTATCTGCGTAATGCATTTTTCAATCATGTTTTAGTTTTCAACAACGGGGTGCGTTACGTGATGACACGCGTTTGGGATATGCAAAGTTGACGTAACTTTGCGACGCTTCAAGCGTGTTTGTAAGTTATAGGATACTCGACGAGTAATAAACCTACATAGGTCATGTATATTTTTTAAATTCTGACAAGCAATCAATATAACAGAATAGTAATTATCTTGGTCTCCAGTTGAATGGAACTTTTTACATACTTGTGCAATTTCATGATTACTTAAACGATATTCATATGTTTTTGTAACATGCACGTACTTGTTACATGTATATTACCTATGGCACTTTATTTCAAACTGTGAAGGAAAAAAGAATCTGAGTTATTATATGTATATGAGTTATACAGTCGAAGTCAAACATATAATCGCTTGATAGTCTTTAAATATTACCTATCAGTAATTGAGGTCCTGCCATGAAATTATCTGACACATAATTCGAAAAGATTTGTTTCAGAGTCTAAATATTAAAGATGAGGGTCATTTTGTTAAAATTCCGTGAGATCACTACCAAATATCCGATTATCCGTGGAATGGCATCATACACGGTAATATGGCCAGCAGCGAGTTTGCTTCAACAAAAGTTCATTGGTAATCAAGAATTGAACTACATGCAAGCACTGAGATTCAGCTTGTATGGCGGATTCTTTGTTGCACCGACCCTTTTTTGTTGGATCAAATTTGCCTCGTATATCTGGCCGAAGAATGACCTAAAGTCTGGAATTGTGAAGGTAAAATTCATAGCATAATTGTCAGTTTGTTCATACTTGAAACAGAAATTATTTTATTCATATAAAGTAATGGTGAAATTTATAAATTTGAAAAACTTGGGTTTGTTGAATATACGCAGTTGAGAAATTATTCATTATGGAAAAAAAATTTTGAAATAAATTTTGCGATTCCAGTACGATTTTTATTAAACAATAGCAAGGTAAAGTCAAGAATTTAAAATTGTATTTTGTATGGTCACTGTTTAACTGAATCATCCACCAATCATCATGCACTTATCCTAATACCCACTTGGTGCATTTATAATTGTGGTTGGCAAATGCAGCTAAGTAAATTCATGGGAATTCCAAAACCATTGAACATTCGGAAGTTATTCCATCTCAATTAATAATGTGATTGAAAAACTAGCGTATACAGAGATCGACCGCAGTACCCACATTACGAAGTATAGTCAATTCCTAGTCATCGCTGCTCATCATATGTCAATACTAACTAACTAAAATATCTCTTTTACTCTTTGAACTAAGGTAGATGTACCACTTTTGACTACCATCGTACCAAATGTGGCCTGACTGTCAATAGTACCATTTGTATAGTAACATATCCATACCATATAAAAAAAAATGCCTTGCCATAAACGGCATAAATGTCTTTAGATGACTTTGAGAGCTAAAATTTTGATTTTAAAACAATTGAATAGTCAAAAACTACACTGACATTTACTTCCCAAAATGTTCTTTTGATTGAATCAATAACTGAATAGATTTTTAGTACTAGAAATAATTGAACCGCTTTACACCACCAGAAATGGTTTACATGCTACGAACGTTACCTCTGCCCTATGCCTTATCATGACCATGATTGACTGTTTAGGTAAATTTCACTTTGAAAATTTTATGGTGTTTTGAACAGGCTCTTGTGGAACAAGTTTCTTATGGTCCAGCTGCTATGTGCTGTTTCTTCTTTGGTATTAACCTACTAGAATTCAAGCCTATTTCGGAATGTGTAGAAGAGGTCAAACAGAAGTTTTGGCCCACGTGGAAGGTAAAATTTATTACTATTATATCTATTCCAGAATTTCATTGAGATCTTATTTTTAATTTCTGTTTTATTTTTCTTATTATCGTAAACGATTATCTCTTTCAGACTGGAATATGTGTATGGCCCATACTTCAAACCATCAATTTTACCCTCATCCCAGAAAGAAATCGTGTAGTCTATGTAAGTGTTTGCAGTTTAATGTGGACATCATTTCTTGCCTACATGAAGTCTTTGGAAAAAAGTCAACTTACAAATAATAATAAATTAGAAATCGATCCTATTGAAACAAAGCAGCATGATCAACAGTCACAGGATAAGACCAAGACTGCTTTCATGCCTCATTGACATTGAAATTACTTAGGAATAAAAAAATTAATTTCTTTAGACGTTGGCATGCATGTTTATACTTCCTGCAGCATTTTATAGAAATTTCTAAGAACAGTTTTGTCATGAATCAGTAAAGTTTTTCAAACTATTAGTCTGATCACTAAAAATACTCTGTACCCTGTGACATCATAGATTTCATATCGCTATACAAATGAATGTGCCTATAATTGAATGAAACTTCAATTGCGACATTTGATACATGTATCTTTCCTTTTTTTTTGGACACAACACAGTTAGGCATACAATATTTGCATGGTATTAGATTCATAACTTTACAGGTACTAGAAATAGTCCAAATTAAGTATAGAAACAGTAATGCGTGTTATCTGAACTGTTGATACACTTGTTAGCATCGATACTTGTCATGTATGAAAATAGCGAAAGCATGAGACTCATTTGTATAAAATATAACTATCTACTAGTTTAATTTCGGATTAGTACTACAAGTTCTGTAGACGTCTGATGAAATTTCTTTATCACTAACTAGGTATTTAAATTGAATTATTTCTTTTAAGTAAAAATACTGCTGATAATCGAAGATTAGTCTTATATGAATCTCAACACAAAACATGTACATATTTCGCCGAAATTGTTGACGATTGTTAATTTATTACATAAGTTGAGTGGAAATAATATAAAGTTTGAAAATTCCTGTTACATGCGGCTTTTATACTGGAATTATTCTTTGAATCCCAGAATGTTTTTGTAACAGAAATCCGAACAATACGAAATAACATTTATAAGAATAAAGTAGTAAGGTGTTGAAGATGTACAGAAGTCAGGAAGTAATAAGGAGACGGAACTCCGGCAAACAAAGTCTGGCCAGATTTCAGCGCACGGTTCCTTAGTACAACGTTTTGCCGCATTTAGCGCCGTCGATGTTCGATCCATGGAGACTAGAGGTAAGGAGACCGAACGTATATGGCGGAATCGTCGAAAAGTGGTTCGTGAAAGCTATGAAAGATCTTGTAGTTCGGGATGTATTCGCAAGCGATACCAGCGCCTGCTTACGAATAAAATACATACGTGAGGATCGACGATTCAAAATCACTGCGCTGACGAAGCCCGCAGTGGTAGCGTTACCCGGCGGTTACAGTCCGCGGATCGTTCATCACTTTCACCGACCATTTGGCTAGCATTACGTTCGGACTTCTTACCTCTAGTCTCCATGCAAATGTCTATGAATAACTGATAGCGCCTTGTAATGGCCAATATTGGTGTGTTGTTGGAACAGTACCTGGTGGAAATTTCCAGATGTTAGACACCGGAATCATTCACACAGCTACAGTTAGACTCACATCAGTAGTTTGGGTCACCAATTACCGATAAAGTATTGAAATACACCAGACAACGGGCATTCTGTCGCTCTAATCGAACGAACCGAGGAAGGAATAATTATTGGATAAAAGATTTAATTAATTGGCTTACCTCTTGAGAATACTCTGGATATGATGACTTGCAGCGTAGATTGGTGAGAGGATTTAACGGAATAAGTGATTCTAATATATTTGGATACTTTGATTAGCTTGGATTTATTTCGAAAGTTCAATATTTCAAGTCACAAAAACGGAGTTACACAGTGTAAGATCTTAAATTAATATGACAAAATGGAGCTGAAAGCTCGCTGGACTTTTGAGCAGAGTAACGTTGTATGAAAAGTTTGAATGCAAAAGGCAAAAGGATTTTACCGCGAGACTGTACCGGAACAAGATGACGAACCTGGTGATAGAAACCAAGAGGACGATCCGATGATCGGTCGCCGTTTTTATAGGTGTCGATCGTTGCGCAGAACGATCCCCTTCTTTAGATTTTGTCAACTTTTGCGCACCTCCCCCTTTTTCTAGGAATTATAATTAGGGTACGACATCTTCGCCGCATGCACGCCTGTGATCTTAGTTCTTTAGCTATTACTATATTGCAAGCTTTTACATATGGTATAACGCTGCACTGGTGCGGTGGTGTAGGTGCGGGGTCGTTGTTCTGTAATTTTCCATTCTGCGTGGGCTTTGTTGTTGGGGCGCAAGCCTCCCTTGACCCCTCGGCTACCGTGCTTCTTCCCCCCGTCTCGTGCTTTCGGCAGCTATTTCCTAATATGGTAATCTCAGTGCGTATGCGCTAGTGATGACTCATGTTTTATGTTAGTGCCGTGTGCATTTTCGGGGTCACGATGCGCTTAATTCTAGTTCCTGTTTACTTCTTAATATTCTTAATATCCTGTTCGTTACAAAGTCTACATGTCATATTGGTTACTCGTCGTCTGTTAGTTTTATAGCGTGTATCTATACATATAAAATTACATATGTATTATAATTGATCACTGTCGTTATTCACCTGGAGTACAATAGCGATTGTTTATGAGACATAGTTGCTATTTGCTTAACATTATTAGAATCGCGCTGCTGCGAATATTCTTAGGTGTTTGTGTTATAACTATCCTAACAGATTTAGGGTATTTAACAATTTGATAATTCATAGTTTTAGAGCAGGTTCACATGTGTGCTTTCGTGTATAATTCTCTTTCGTAATTATTAATTCTTATATTGATATAAATCGGCTTGGAAGCTCCTAGAACGTTTTTCTTATGTTTGTTGGTTGCCTGTTATTGGGCGTTGCCACGTATGCATCTTTGAGTTTATTGTGAGTTGATTTAGCTTCGATCGTTTCGTCGGTAAGTTTCCTAATGTGTTCTCTAGATGAAGCTCTGTATAGCTCCACATTGGTGATCTGCATTGCCTTCAAAACGTTGCGCGTGTTGCCTACAATACGGCGTTGCGGAAAAAGGTATAGTTCATGCTGGGTAATTAGCATTCACGGTTTGATGGTTTTGCAGTCTCTGGTTTTATGGGTTATTGCAGCAGTGCTATCCTTACATTATATTGGTTATGCATTTATCTATGGTTCTACAGTCTTCTATACTCCAGGCTATATAGTAAAGCGTATGTTGCTTATAGTATAGCTCTCAGCTCCGAATGCACAAATGGCATTGTTGAGTGCTATATAATAATTGGGTATAATTGTGTTAGTTAATTATAGTGTTAATATGATAGTGATATATAATAACGCATAATAGTATTATAGTTCTCTGTGGTACGAAGATCTCGTAACATGGTTTTTAAGCCTTGGCTAGTGAATTTCATAGTTATTTCCATCTAGGGATATTCCAAATAGTTAGACAGTTGTTTTAATTTCTTATGGTTACAAGATTCTCGTACTTCGAGTTTGGTTAGTTGATAAAAGTAACATGCAGTAATATCAGTCGATAAAACATACGGACGTTCCAGTCGGATGTTACACCGTGGTCACAACCAGCCCCCTGACACTCACCACTGTTTGTATACTAAAAAATTGTACGCGTCTTGTCCCCATTTTTTAGTTCCTCTACGTGGCGCTAGTAGACTTCTGACACGCTCCCTGCCCTCGCTGACCGCGCGCAAGCTCGTCAGGTAACTACTAGCGCCACTAGTGGTGAAAATTAGCGGCAGAATCGAGGGACATTTTGCGAACCACTTTCAGCAGCGTGTGTCAGAGGGCTGGTCACAACAATAACAGCATGATAAGCACAATAATTTAAGGGAAGGCCGAGGTTATGTTGACCTGCCTCGCTCCTCGCCACGGTGTAAGAATAAGAGGTGGTCTGACTGCCCCATACTCCCTGTGTTATTATGTCTTAGTACGGCGGAAATCCACCAGGGACCTCAGGTGTCGGTGAGGATGAGGTAAACAATAATGGCGGCGATATAGCAGACAGTATTCACGAAAGTTTGACGTTCGCATACGGAAAATCAAATTTGCTGTTGAAGATCACATAGGTACATTAATATTTGACAAATGAAAATAATTGTACGATGAATGTACATGACTGTAGCTACAATATATTAATGAAAATGTAATGCATGATGAATCGAAAGACCAAAGATCAAATAAAATTCCATCAGTACGCTTTCATGATAAAAAGAAAATGGTAATGACACTGAATCAATCATGCAAAGGATGCACAATAGTAAATGTGTGGTGTAATAATATAGTAATTACGCATTATATATAATATTATTATTATTACATTAAAATATTTCATAAATTTTACGTGGCTTTTTATACGTAGAGTATAGTTTGGCTTGTTTCTTTTTTACCTTACTAGTCTTTACCATTTCCCGACTTTTTGTTTCAGTTGATTGTCGCATCCTCATGACTGTATAGTACTGTAGATAGTATGCAATGACATCTTCCTTATGCAAATCACATGGAAAGGAGAACTTACAATCTATTAGAGAATCATCAACTGTCACCTGTTACAAATTAGGTACGCCATATTGAAATGATTTTCGCTTATAAAATAATTGAATTTAAGATCGACTCTTTCACAGCACTGGATCACTTTTGAAATACAATAGGATCCTTGGTAGCATGAAACAAGGAGATTGTTTCGTCAGCTTCTAAACATCCGCTCCGACAATCGGGCAAACAACAATTCACCATTTTTTGTCTTTTGAGTAAACGACAGAGACCCAATCATCGGTCCCGGATTGCCTCTTAACTTTCGTAAATACTGTGTGGTTAAATCGCCGCCATTATTGTTTACCTCATCCGCACCATAGACTTATAAAGATAGACTGAGCTCTCTTATGAGTCGCTTGAAGCAAACATTTAAAGGACATAAATATGCCGGGAGTACTCCTTTCTCTTTCTGACGATATTTGTGGTGGAGATCTAGGCGGTAGAGGAGAATGAGACGAAATTATGCGCCTATATCTATAGCTGTTCCACTTCCACTGCGCCCTTGTCTCCCGGTATGAAGCCGTTTGAAAAGAGAGAGCAGTACTTCCGACATATCTCTGTCCTTTATAATCATGCTTTAGTACCTCTTATAGCAGCGCTCAGTCTATCTTTATAAGTCTTTGGCAAGACCGTGGATCTGCCTCTGAGTATATACTGTATATGCTCCAAGGGTGCTATTTCATGAGCAGTAAAAGCAGCAGCAGCAGTTTTCCCTATTACTTCCGGTGCAAATTTCTGCCGCTCGCAGTTTATTTTCTCGAGCGACAAGCCACAAGATCACGGGAGCTTTCCAGCAAGGAGACACAGCGTGACACTGTGTTACACGGTCGAACACTGTGCCTTGGCGCTTGTTGGAACGCTTTGAGGTTTTTAATTCAGTCATTAGAGTCCGCTCATGTATTATACGAAAAATCTAGGAACACTGAGTGCTCCAGGAAAAAAAACATTTGTGAAACGCGTGTAGATTATCATTGCATTTAATAAATAAATATAAACAATACCATGCGTCGAAAATAAAATCTCTAACTAAAAAATTGGCAGCAATGAATCCGACGCAGTGTCCAACCATGCTCCGCAGCTGTGTTCGACTGTGTCGTTCTGTGTCGTTGTTGGAAAGCACCATGTTCGACACAGTGTCGCCCTGTGTCGCTCTGTGTCGTTGCTGGAAAGCTCCCCACAAGAAGCCACGACCTATTTTGGCCGTGTTCGTAAATTGACTGACAGTACTGAAAATTCCCTAGGACTGAGTCAGAGCTATTCACAAACTTGGAAGCGCAAAAGAGATGAAAGATTGCTGACAATACTGGCAGTCAATTTTCGAACATGGTCTTTACGAGCAGCGCTGCTGCTGCGTAAAGTTACCAGACTGATGCTAGTGAAAACTAGTAAGTTACTAAACCACTGTTGCCTTTTACTGCTCATGAAATAGCACCCTAAGATCTGCCTCTGTCCTAGGGAGTTTATAGCGCTGCCAGCTAATTTTGGAACGCACTCTGCATAAGTACACAATATTTAATATGGCGAACAACGACAAAGGACGCAGAAAGTGGGGAAAAATTTCACAAGGTAATTTAAACAAGATTTACAAAAAAATGCATGATGTATCGTTGTGCCGTTGTATATAATATAAAATTATTTGTAGTTCAAGATCACCAAAAGTAGCTAATATTTTGATGTAGCGACAGAATGATTAACGTGAATATTCATCGTTGTTAATCTAAAGCTAACCTAACAAAACAAGCTAACCTAAAATTTTGCTGTGAGAACTGCTAGTTTCAAGGATTGTTTCCCAAAATACGTGGCCTTCGTTGATAAAAGATAGTTCTTCCAGGGAGTTTATACAAATATCGATCACAATTTTGATTTTCTTTCTCGTATCCGATTCATTACATAACTGTTTTCTGACTATCGTGTATGTAGTATTGTCGCTGTAAGTACATGTCAACACGGATAATATCGTAGTTTTCTTATTCTATGTGTCAACAATTCGATTCATCAAAACAGTTATTGCTCATGGTTATTTCTGATCGCACATACAGGATCTCAGCCGAGCTTCAACTTGACGAATAAGTTATCTCACGTCAAACTCTTTGTCTTGAACTCAAATTATTTCAACAAAAAATTACATCTAAATGTAAATATGTTTATGTCAATGTTGTTTTTGCATTTATTTTTCTATGTAGACCAATTTCTTATCATAACGTTTTGTGTATATATCACATATCCTGCATCATATTCGATGTACTTGAGGTGAACCTTTCACTTTCCATTCGCAGATTGCACGAGCTTGATAATTGCTCTTAGTCGATGGAACTTGATGCCAAATATTTGTAACACTCAAAGCTGTGCTGAGTGATGCATTTCTTTATATAGGTGTGTTTGCACCTTACTTTACTCTCTTCTATATTTTTTACATTTCTCCCGTCACTTTTATATTTTACATTTACTTATTTTTCATTGCTTACTTCACTGCATTCTTCATTTTTCGAGATTTGGAATTTTTAAAATCTCTTGATTTTAGTTCTTCGAAACTGTTAATAATTGCACGTTAAGCGTTACTGCTAGTATCAGGACATACATCAGAAACCTAATACTAATTATATATTCTGAAGCTGTTGGTGCTTGGTGGAACAAAGTTAGCTGATTGAAGTTTTATTTGTCATTATATTGGTATGTTGGTGATGAGTTGGTACTATTTTAAGAATACAGTTTCATTTCTGTGCTTTTTTCTGCTCGTTACACGCTTGTGTTACCTTTTGTCATCCTAAAAAAATAAACCTCTATCTTATTGACCTCAGCATAATATCTATGGCATTGTCAAAAAAGAGAAAGAAAAAAAAAGGATGAAAAAGACTTAGTCTTTAACGAATCAGTTCATATTTTCATAACAGACAAATTATTTTTTCATATTTTTCACATATATAACCAGGTAAAAGTGCTTTTTATTTTAGATCACAAATGGTGAATAACCTCATTTAAGAAATAAGGTTATACATAGGAAATATGTGCGCAAATAATTTTTAAAACACTAAATAATCGTAAAAATATTACTGAAATGACAAAAAAAAAAAAAAGTGAAGTATCTTTACTCTAAATGGTCTAGTTTAAAATTTGTTGTACACTTTTTCATAAGCCTAACTGTTTACTGTAAATTGGCCCTGAGAATAGCAAAGTATTAGTTATTTTTTATCACTTTGTGAAGAATTGACATAGATACCACTTAATTTAATCAGGTTATTAATGGAAATGACTAAAGATTTTGTTGATTGCTTACTATCCATAGTGGTCAGTATCTCAAATGGCTTAATGCGTGTGTAATCAATATGTAGTAGTAGTAGGTCAAGGTCATGAATCTCTCATTTTCAGAAAATATGGCGGATTCTAAATTGGGAAAGAATAGATCAACATTGGAAATGCGTGGCGGTGCAAGCCGGGCTCCTCCTCAGCCCTTATATAGGCCAGGATGCGGCCCATTACGTAAATCAGGATCAAGCTCGGACAATTTTGACAGTGAGAACAACCCACAGGAAAAGCCCAAGTCATCTTTCTTTCAAGGCCGTGAGAAGCAACACCAGTTCAATAGTCCTTTTCTAGCGCAGGACAACCCACTTTCATCTCGAATTGAAAGTAATTCTGATAAATTGACTGATGTACGACTGAACTTCAGAAACAACAGCAACGAACAGATTCACGCATCATCTAGGAATAATCAGGTTGGGGGTGATCCAAGAAAGAAGAATAAAAAACCAGAACAACCTCTTTATGTGCCAAAAAAGGTTAAGGAGTCATTGGCTGGGCGTGAAGTGGCTGATAGGTAAAAGATTTGAACATGATAATTACAGCTACATCTCTAACAAAATAAAAAAAAATTCTGCCACCGGATCGCTTCGTTTGTACTTTGTTGAGTGAAATTAAACACAACCTGAGCGTCAAAGAAACTGGGTCAATATTTATTGATGGAATATTCAAGACAAAATCTGCTCAACGTTTCTCAGAATTCATTCAAAACGTTCACAATTGAGATTGTTATAGCTACTTAGAAATGGTGACTTCTTTGTACAAAATGATTACATTATTTTTGGAAAATAGGTACACGGGTGATATTGTATCCACGTTCATGTGTAAATGTAGTCTCTATTGCTCTGGGGTTTTCCACACGTTTTGTATATCTTCTTCAGTATTTTCCTATTACTCATATTCATCACCTGTTTTGCAATAACAACCAAAAATGAAACATATAAAAATCAGAACAACTAGCAGAATATTTCAGAAAATAACTATTTTCATGATTATCTATAAGCTTCTACTTGCTTTTTTATATTAAAAATTAATGTTTAAACTTTTCTGAATTCCCAATACTAATCATTACAAATTTTATTATTCCTGAAGTTACGATCTGTTACTTGAATATATTTTCCTCATATGTTTTACACTGTATTGCTTTATTATTGTCATATTTGAAACATATTGTATAGGTTTTTAAAAATGGTTACAGATCTCCAGTGCTTGGTGGATGGGACAGAGAACGAGAGAGGGAAAGAGAAAACAGCAGAGATTGGGATACCCATTCCAATCACAGCCATCGAAATGAGAATCATCGCAATCGTGCGGGAGCTCATGGTAGTGGTGGAAATAATCGTAGTGGAGGCAGGGAAGAGCATGGAAAACGTGGTGGAGGAAGTCGGCGTAACCGGAATCCGAGTGACTGTGAAGAACGTTGGAGACCAGACTCGCCATCTTCAGGGAGAGGTTATGGAAATAAAAGGGACAATCATCGAGAGATTAGACAAGTTAGTTGAGAAGCTGAGCTGTAGAAAATGTTTAGAGTTTGCATAAAGTAATGTGATGTCAAATAACTAACAGCGATTCAATTTTTCAGGGTTCAGAGCCTCTCATTGATTCACCAAACACGACAGGCGATCCTAGTCGAACTCGAGACACTAGAAGCGTTGAACCAATCGGATATCCAGAAAAGTTTCAAGGGAAGCCACCATCAGGGAGGCGTGGTAGTATAAAAGACAATTCAATGCATAGAAACTTGAAAAACTTTGATCATCTCCCACCAAGATTGCAAAGAAAGTTACTTGATAAGAATGGATTACTTTCAACACAAAATAGCTACATCGGCACTACTTCAGAGGATACACAATGGGATGGAAGCACAGTTACTTATCAGGTAATTTTTCAATTACATGCAGATAGCAAAGAAGTAATTGTAATTTGTATAAAATTTCAAGTGTCACTTGAATTTTTTTGGTACAACATACAAATTTTGTACAAACGGTACAATTTTCAATTTTTGCAATCCGGTCAAAATTAATCTTGCATATTTGCATTTACTGTCACCTTTTTACATCATTTAATACTTCTTTGTTAGATCATTGTAACTACAATAGTTGACAAAGATAACTTGTTTTGTTTTTTCGATGATGTGAATTTCATGTATAACTTTAACTATCTCTATGAGCATACTCGCAGGGTTCCAATTAAACTTAAATGTTTGTGTGTTGTTGAAAAAATGTCCTAATTAGACTTCTCATCTTCTAGATTCTAGTAAATTCCATAGCAAATTTTTTTGTAATTTCCACAACAGTTGAATGAATCAGAAATTCTGATAACTCGGTATACCAACTGATCGATTATCGGTAATTCCGATTCATCAATTAGTCAGATTTTTCAATTAATTGTTAATTAGGTCAATCTGTTAATTTGATACTTAATTAGAAAAACAACTAATCAAAGTTCACTATTAATGGTATAGCACTAGTAATTTCTGTACCAACAATTTTTTTCTCAACTCTCATTAGGGTACCTCTGGTTGCAATAATTATTCATCTGCAATGCAACATTCTCAAACAATGCAGCATTTGCGACCATCAGGGCCCTTGCCCGCTCAGGAAAGCTGGGCAAATACTATTCCTGCCCGCAGCCGTGGTCGAGGAAGACTCAGACTGGATGAAATGGAAGCTCAGTCTCTGATGTTTAGATCTGTTACACCTGAGCAGTTTTCTGCACCTAATACAAGACCTCAGACTCCTAATCAAGATTACATGATCCGGTAGCTAAATTAAAAAATTATCAATCTTGACAATTTTTATATTAAACTTTAAAATAGACTATGAATATAAACCACAAAATATCTAGGCTTCCGTGGTTACTTTTCATCACATTTGGTGCTACAAGAAAAGTATTGGTTGCGGTCGAAGATCAAGTTTTGTTATTTCCACGAATCTTTACGTTTTTGAACATTTAGAATCCCGGAAACACTTTTTTAGGAAAATGTCGGTCCGCATGTCGGTCTGTCGATCTGCCGACAAACTTCCGCGATGATCTTGGTAACGGTTCATTGAAAAAATTGTAAACTCACAGGATTTTACAATCAAACGATAGACGTGACAAATTGCCATGCCTCGTTTAATTTGAACTTCCGGTTTTACCGGAAATGAATTGATTTTTAATGTTATACCGACAAACATATATTTTTTTCTCGTTAATTTTTTTTTCTATTAATGATTACGTTTTTCCCAGTTTATGTATTTATTTTTTAGGAATTGATATATTTTTAGTTTTACACAAATTTTTTTTTTCTAATTTTTCTTTTAAAACTTTTTTATTTGGCTGTCAAGTTCCATCAGTTACAAAGTCTTCACTCTGTTGGTTTCGAGATCAGTGCGGAAGTTTGTTGGACAACTCTTTTCTTTATACGGTGATAAAAAGTATCTCGAAAAACTGTTTTTTCGGCTTGTTTTCGTATGGAAACATCGAGGAAATTTTTGAATCACCCGGAAATTCATTTGAAGAATGTTTAGTAATACCTTAGTGATTTGTTTCTATATTTATTTCGTTTCATAAACCTGTTCTTTAGCCTGTTCTTATTAACTTTTTAAGAACCAACTTATGACGTTTGGGTTAGCTATAAGACAGCGAAAGTATTTTAATCCTTTTGGATGTTCACTTGAACCTCTTCAAAATTAACTTACAAAACTTGGGTGACTATAATTTATTAAAAACTTTAATGTAAACACCAACATAGTTATGTTAATTGATTTTTGAAAAAGGAAGTTTGATGAAATCTTGCGTGCTTATTCGATGCAAGCCTTTTAGTATGCAGGTGTACGTTTATATAACATGAAATGGTTTCATGCCATCTGAGCCGATAAATATGTCGACAACATCATCATTGTAACTGGTGATAAAAATAATCGAAAATGTAGAGCTTTGTTCTTTGAGGATAAAATTACTCAAAGATGCAATGACATTGTTCTTACCTTATAATATTATATTATATTTTTCTTAGATCCTATGATCGTCGAGGTAGTAATAGTACAATGTACACGAGCGTAGAGAGTTTGAGCCACATAGATAGCTTCACGATGCCTCCTCCAGCTCCGGCGATGTCACCAGCAACGTCGATACCAATTGGGAACAGACGTCAGTCACCTCCCAACTACCAACGACAGAGGAGGGGGGCATCTTCTCCTACCATGTCACAGCAGCATACTTATCAGACGTAATGGCAATATTACGTTTAATTAATTTATTTAAATTTATTTATTCTCTTGTATACCCTGACTGTTTTCACGGCTGATTTCTAATTGGCTTATCTTTTTTGTAGACGACGTGGCAACAACCCGTGCGAGCCTTCAAGCTCCATGCAGGAAAGATCGGATCACAAGCAAATGCCGAATCTTAGTCCATCTAAAAGCGAACCATTCAGTCCATTGCCAGATATGTCCTCGGAGCATACGTTGGTAAGTGATATGAGAAATGACAATTCAAGTGTAATCAATTAACAAATGGATAGTGTCATGTCCAATTTTGCAGAATGTAGAAAAATCATTAACTGTAGATTTTGTTTTCGCAGGATTGGAGTGAAGAAGTAGAATTAACTGAGAAACTTGAGGCTGAACAGCTATGTCGTAGCTCTTCAATGATTAGTCTTCGTGATAATGCGAGTGGGGTAACTGGTAGTCAACCACCTGCTGAAGCATCTAAAGGAAGGAATAGAGCAAGGAAAAAGAGACAAGGAAGACAACACACTGGTGACAGGTAAACTGTTTCGATACTTGACAAAAACTGAAAATTTCACTCTTCAACCGTTCACGTAGGTACTGATAGAGAATAATTGGGAGCAAAACATGAGTAAATTGTATTACTAATTCACGCGTTCTCTCGTTTCTGTTCGTAGGAGTTTAAGCAGGGATAAAGTAAAACAAAAAAGTAGAGAACGTGATAAAAACCAACAGAATAGAGATCATGACACTTACAATAGCAATCAGAAGATCGCTGGTGCCAGTAGGCGGTATAATAGGGACCATACTCAGAGTAACAATGCCCAACGGAGTCGTGAAACAAGTAAAGAAAGAAATTTCAGAGGCAGTAACCGGAATCCTGATGATTTTCATAGAAGCAGGTAATTAGAAATTCCACTGGCAGTAAAAGCTTTCTATCTGAGTTGGCAACTTCATTAAAACTTGAATATTAGCTTTCTCTCCAGAATGCCGGACTCACATACAGATGAAAACTGGAGGGCAGGAAGAAAGCCTTCGATATGTGATTCGGACGAGGGTCGGCGCACTCCATGTTCACTGACTACTCACACTCGTCAACAATCTCCTCATTCTGTTCCAATATCAAAATCCCCACCTAACTCTGTGTTGCTACAAAATAATTCTCAGCCAAGTTATAACAACGCTCAACCACCTGGTGTTCTATTTTTACCTGATACCAGCCATTCACCACCCAGTGTCACCCCACCGAGACAAAATCCATCTCAGCAACAGAGAACTCTCTTCGACCCTAATAATCCCAACAAACCAATCATCATTACGTCACCTGGAAGTCGAGCTGCCTTGGCCAGGTAATGGTTAAGCCTTGAGTAATCTGAAAGTATTAATTTCTATAGTTCTGTGATAAGTCGCTCTAAATTTTGAGAGTTTTGGTTACTTTTTCCTTTGTCATTAACAGGGAAAATGAAGCTCAAAGCCAGTCCTCTGGTGTACCTGTTTTCCAATCTCATCCTGCAAGTCCAGGTCACAGTTTTGAAGCACCTCAATCGGATACTATGCCACTTTACGTTACTGACGAGTTCGGAAATATGCGGCCATCGTGGTATAATCCTAATTCAGAAAGGTGTGTTATAAATCCGTTTTTGTTTATTGCAAACTTTACTCTTCAAAAAATAAGGCATTTGTGCATTATGTTTTGCATTTAATTCGCCCTGATGTGATTTTTGTTTTATATTTTAATTACAGTTTCCGATCAGCAAAGAATCCTTATTTACTTTTGGACATAGGCCGGGCAGATTTGGAGCTACAGTGGATTTTAGGTTCAGGTGGTTTCCCGGCTAGCTGGGAGAGGCTTTCTTATATTCGACGGTTTTTACAGGAAAGTTTACAAATGCTATTGAAAACAGATATTAAATTTTGCCAAGCTGAAAATGTGGAGCAACATTTTTGGAAGATATTATTTCATAACATGATTGAAATGTTACGGAAGGGTATACCTAAAGAGAACTCGGAAGGACGTGATCATTACAAAAAAATAATGATAGATATCATTGAAGACGGAACGGTATACTTAGAAAATCTTCTAACCGTCCTCGAAACTAGTTACAAATTTAAATTGGATACGTTTCTGGTATCTCCATCCTTACCCAAAGGACTTGGACCTGTTGGCTTGGCTTTGGTCAGTGCACAGAAGATATTTTTATATCTTGGAGATTTGGCTAGATACAAAGAACAGGCCAATGAAACCACCAACTACGGAAAGTCAAGGCAGTAAGTATTCTCAGTTGCAAAGTGGTCTTTCTTATTTCTGGCACCTTTCAACTTATTTGTCATCACTGTACTCCCATAATATGATTTCACATAACATTTTGTATTTATCGTATTGTTTCGAGTATAAGCTGATATAGGATATCAGACTCCCAATTTTAAGACAGTATTTCAGGGTGTATTTCTTAGTTACCTGCATAAAAGATCGGTCCATGTATAAATTGAGTACGATTTTGGTGGGTGCTGTCAACGACAAAAAACCTTCGCTTATATTCGAACCAATACGGTATTTTAAAATCAACTCTAAGATAATTGTCCTCTGAATTCAAATCTGAATAATAGATACTTTTAATTGGAGTATATTTGAAAATATTGGTTTATACAACTTCAAACTGGTATTCCAAAGGCGAAATCACTAAGCATAAACACTGAATTTATATTTTATAAAGTGTTCTGATTATTCATCTACCTCTTAATATACCCATGTATATATGCAGAAGTTCACAGGGAACTGCTGTTTTTATTCAAGCGAAATAGTTAAAAAAGTAAATGATATTCCACAGCTGGTACGTCAAGGCTCAGCAAATTAATCCTAAAAATGGGCGGCCATACAATCAATTAGCAGTTTTAGCATATTGTGCTGTAAGTATAGTTTGTTTGATTTTAGAGATTTTATAATTTCATACCATAACCGTTATATTTGCTCGATGTATTTTATGTTACAGAGACGAAAATTAGACGCAGTTTACTTTTACATGCGGTCACTGATGGCATCGAATCCATTTCATTCCGCCAGGGAAAGTCTGATAGCACTTTTTGATGAAAATAGAAAAAAAGTGAGTGGATCTGATTCATGTACCCACATTTATTTGAATCTCCATGTATAATGCTATTATTAACAAGCGAATTTCTGTTTTTTCTTTGCTCCTAGTATCTACATTACGTAAGTAAAATCAAATACTTGGTGTGAAATGATTCCCGTAACTTTATTTACCTCTTGTTGACGTGGCAGATGCTTATTCCATTTTGCATTGTAAACCAACTTATCACATCGCATCAGTTATATTCGTCTACTTAATTTTATAAACCATTTTTTTTGACTCCTTGGAAATATGTATTTGCGATCTCGCAACTAGTTACAGCTTTTCATATCTATTTTTGCAGATGATGAATTCTGTATTTCCAACTATAATTACTGGCCACTTCGATAACTTTTTGAAAAAAAAGAATACCTAATAAATGTTATTCAGCATGCAAAAAGTTTAATGTGATAATT
Source organism: Neodiprion fabricii (assembly GCF_021155785.1). NCBI lineage: Eukaryota > Metazoa > Arthropoda > Insecta > Hymenoptera > Diprionidae > Neodiprion > Neodiprion fabricii. The sequence continues at coordinate 10,626,441 of NC_060243.1, forward strand.
CCCCCGCCAGATTCCATTATTTACTGGTACTATTCTGTGCTTGATGTCTTTTTTAACGATAAAACACTGACTTCGCAAATATTTTTAAATGCTGGGCCTAGATTTATCGTTTCTTAATCTGTAAACCATGTACTTGCTAGTACACGTGGCATGCATTTTATATCTATACTGCTCATATCATGTATAGTTTATATATGTGGAGATGTGATTGTTTCAACATGGATTAGTGATAACCATGTTGGCCAGAAGGTATACAATTTACCGAAGGGTATCCCTGGTTAAGAAGGCTGAAATGTCCCTCAAGAAAATCAAGATTTACCTTCTAAACATTACTATACCTTATAACCAGCTTTGCCTCCCTGTGTATGAGAGCTCTGAGTTGATGAAATGTCGCAATTCAGGCCTAAAAATGATAAGTCGTCTTCATTTTTTATTTCCAGTTTTTTAGTTCATCTGTAAGTCAAAGTGAGATTTTTTCAATAAAATGTAATACTGGTGATGATTATGATGATAATATGTGAGATGGACAGGTTTTATTCTTGTATGAAAGTCGTTCGTAACTGCATATCATTACGGAATACGTTATTAATGGCAATTAGCAGTCACTATTCTGGACAAATATGAGAAAGAAATTATTTTATGCTTTTACCCCATAACTCTGTAAATATTCCTTGCAACTAAACATTTACAGTGGAGATGATATTTTGTCCTTGCCACTGGATCATATCAATTTTGCTAGGCTATATCCTACCTAGGAGAAATGCTTGGAGTAGACTATGCACTTTCATTTAGGTATCTGAAGGAAGGACCTGGAATCGTAAGATTTTAAATAAAATCAAGGCATTTCAATCAAAAACGTACAGGTGTTATGTACATTACGACAAGGATGATGCTGGTATTGAGGTAGTCATAGGGTACTGTTATAGCTGTACAAATGGTCTGCGAACAATTGGATATTGCTCTCATGTAGTTGCTCTCGTATACCACCTATCTTTCGGCGGGTATTTATCAAACATAATTCGATCCGCGCAAATGCTAACCAAATCATTTGACGTGGAAAATATTTATCCCATTGCTGATGAAGTTGTGATGAGGATAAGATATCATCTTCATTGTAAATGTTAAGTGGCAAGGAGTATTTACAGAGTTATGGGGTAAAAGCATAAAACAATTTCTTTCTCATTTTATTTAAAATAGTGACTGCTAATTAACATTAATAACATATTCCGTAATGATATGCAATTACTAACGACTTTCGTACAAGAACAAAACCTTCTTTCAATCCCATATATTGTGACATAATTCTCACCCGTATTATATTTTATTCGAAAAATGTAACTTTGACCTGTAAATGAACTAAAAAACTGGAAATAAAAAATAAATACGACTTATTATTTTTAGCCCTAAAATGCTACATTTCATCAGCTCAAGGATCTCATATACAGGGTGGCGAGGCTGGATATTGGGTATAGTAATATTTAGAAGGCAAACCTCAATATTCTACAGCTAATTCAGACAACTTTTTCTCAAGACATGGTCAAAAATAGTAATAGAATGGTTAAAAAGTTTTTAAGTTTTTCCCCCCAGAGAGAGATTGGAGAGGGTTATTGAGTTACAAACCGTTAGGCACATGTTTTTATGACCTAAAAAACATTTCTTAACAGGTAGCTTGAAAGTCTCGAAACAGGGACAATTGGCCCCTCATAACCAGTGATACCCTTTCAATCCGCAATTTATTGATAATTAACTCTCGTGGGATATTTGGCGTTCGAAAGTGCTAGTTTTGTTATTGTTTTGGGATTGAGATGTAAGTCCTTATATACTTTATAATGTACCGTGCAGAACTTCATTTAGACGCTTGCAAGCTGCTAGTGGTCAGAGATCGTACTTTATATTATAAACTCGGATCAAGTCTTTCATTTGTAGGAATTTGTTCAAGCCTTAATTCCAAGTAAAGCATTGTCTGCATCTAGAATACCTCGCATCTTTTTTATTTACTATACCAAAGTTTTTTTTTTAGTTATCGCCCATTGTACGCCCACCGTTTAAATTCCAACTTTTAGATTTCATTTGGCTAATTATCCCATAAAATGGTCACTGACATCAACTTTTTGTTGCAATCATGTGGTGTGCTTCGTACAAGTTTTGTACTGGACACAAATTTCCTAATGAGAATGGTATGAATGTGTCATTTGTTTGAAAGACTGAATATTATTTTATCGTAAACGAGTCTCGAAAATTTATAATCAATTTCAAGTAACTGGAGTGGACAAACATTGTAACACACTTTCTGATTTTTCTTCCATGTCTTGCAATCTATGGTTTGCATTGACTTTAATTATTTGTAGACAATGATCATCCCCGTGTGAACGAGGGTCTTTCTATTGAACATCTTATGACAGCTGAAGACGCATAGTGATAATTACCAACCCAGCCCATCCCTACCCCACTCTGCACAAATGAATTGCTTATGTGCACATACTCGAAAGGGTATGAAGGGTTTGGTTCTTATTATTATCGTTATCGTTATCATTATCATTGAGGATATTCTGAAAAATAGTGACTTTGAAAATTAAGCAAAATAATACAATGTTCAATTTCCAATACCAAAGTGTAAAGAATTTAGAACAATAATATTCACAATCAGCCATATGCATGACTTAGTCTAATATACTACACAAGATACTTCATAAGCCTTTTTAGACGTACCAGTAAATTAGTAGCAAAGTTTAAATTACGGGAACTTAACTTTTACCAGTAGGATGATCATTGAGATCACAATTGGTGCACTACACTGTTTCAAGAAAAGTAATCGACTACCAGATCTGGGCCCTGCTTTTCTCTGATATGCTAAAATATACACGTAGTACTTTCAACTTCTGCAGCACGAATAGAGTAGTCAAGAGTAAAGAGAGTAGCAATGGTGGCTGTTGATCATATGTGAGGATTTAAGCCAATACGAAATTTGGCGTAGTATCTGGGAGCTCCACTCATTGAACAGCATTCAAAGAAATGCTAGTTCACAAAATTCATTGTTTACCCGTAATGTCAAAGAACTATATATGGGGCATACCACGCTAACTCAACCAACGTCAGACACTCAGGTTTTCTGATTTTGTTCAAAAATTTTTATACATTGTCCCAACTCCGGAACTACCTTGAATTTTTTCAAATTTTTTCGAGTAATTTGTCCGAAGTGACAGTTTACTATGGGCGGTTGCTCAAATATTTTCATACATAACATCGAATACTTGAGAATATGATTTTTTAAAACTAATTAGATATTTATAATTTTTTCAATTTGAATACAAAATCTTATTGAAAAAATCTGAAAAAATTGGGCAAAATTTTATGTCTGTAAAATTTTTTGAGTACTGTTTTAGAATTGGCACAAATGCATACAAATTTTTGACTAAAATCAAAAACGGTGAGGATCCGACTGTTTGAGTTGGTGTAGAGTGCTCCACATGACAATTTTCATGCACGAATATACAGATTTGATTTTTTTTTAGTAATCTGCTCAAAATATTATAAATTTTCACTGGCCCAATCCTCTATTTCCTCTTGAATCCAGGATTCGCGCTTAGCACGATTTGACTTTCATGTAAATACGTACTTTACTCATTCTCTGTTATACTTCATACAGTATGAGTCTACGGAACGAAAGCGTAAGGAGGAAAGAGAATGGAAGGAACGAGCTCGCATGAAAGAAAAAGAAGGGGCGAGTGGAGGAGGCGGAGGATTGAGGAGAGAAATTTGGATTCATCCTGGGGGCAAGAGGGTCACGCGAACAACAACTGCTGCTGCGGCAAGTGAAGCAAGACTAGCTCACAGTGACCCTGAGGAACTTTCCAAGTTGACCAGTGTCGAGGTAAGAATATTTTTTGCTCGTATGAGTTGTCCGACTATTAGGGATAATTAATTTACATAACACTGTGACTACAATATCTAGTTGACAAAAATTTTTGATTCGTTGAACTCATTGTCAGCTACTATATCACGAATGCTCGCTGCAATTCATAGATGTTTAATCTAGTTTTCAGAATATAAATTGACATAACCAATAGGATTATTCCAAAAAATCGGCCATAAACAAATAAACTAGTTAATTACATTGAAACTACCTTTGACACTTTATTTTTAGGTGAACAAACGATTTGTAACGTCTTACCTCCATGTTCATGGGAAGCTGATCACAAAAATTGGGTGAGTTTCATTAAAAAAGTTTCGTAGTACTTCTCATTGTATAATATTTATAAAAGGGAATTGAAATGCAAATCCAATGAAACAAGTGTAGTCCATGCCTATTTATGTTCTTGATAATGAAGTGTTTAATCTGTATGGCTTCCACATATATCGAAAGTGTTTGAATCTCGATTCTTCAACAATCTAAGAAATTTATGCATTACTAAAACTGAAATTATAATCCGTATTTAACGATAGTCTCAAATGATGGTGAATTCTAGAATTTAGAAACGGCCGTTTTTTTTCTCGAAAGCAGGTAAGAAAAAAAGGTGATTCTGAAAACTTGAGCTCGGTGTGCCCAAATCCGGCCGCTGGAGAAATTTTTGAAATTTGAAAAAAGTTAATTTTTCAGTCATTTTCAAAAATTTATATATCAGCTTCTATATAACTCAAAGATTCCAACCAAATGGGATCCTTCTCCGTCGACCTTATATTTTCAAGAAAAAAATAGTCAGTTCAAACTCATATCCGGCTTAACTGGGACCTCCCAACTGGGTTGTTATTTTAATAAAATTTTCCTTATTTTCAAAAGGCTGTCAAATCTACATTTTTGGAACTCGAAGGATGGTTGACGCCTTATATTTTTCGTTAAGGTATATTCTGATGATATCTCTCCTATTTTTGCTCGATCGCTTCCATTTCACTGAGATATCGCCACATAAAGTAAGTTGATTTTTGAAGAAACGCTGTTTTTGAATAGCTATAACTTTTTTCTATCAACTCGAAATCCTTTGAAATTTTCACGAATTATACTTCATTGCATCCCTAAACACTGAAAATTTCAAGTTTGGTTTAGAACTGGTTTCCGAGCTATAAATTTTTACAAATGTCAAATTTTCGATCTAATCTGACAGTTTTTGTGGTTTATTATAAGTTTCGATAATTTCACGCACTTAATTAATACTTACTCGCAATTCGATTGTAGAGTATGGGGCAAAATGAGACAGGTAGAAAAAAAAAAAACTAAGGGAAATAATTATTTCATTTGACTTCTTTTTCTCGTTGTGAATTAAATATTTAATTTTCTGCATTTATTCAAATTACATAATTTGAAAAAGTTTATAAAGTATTTAAGAATTATTAACCTCAAAATTAACCGATTATTTTATTATGCCTCGTTCATAATTTGCCGCCAGTCTATTATGAAATTTCAAAAACTTTTTCAAACTATGTAATTTGAATAAATGTAGAGAAATTAAATATTTAATTCACAACGAGAAGAAGAAGTCAGATAGAATAATTATTTCCTTTACTTTTTTTTAGCTGGCTTATTTTGCCCCATACTCTATAATCGAATTTTGAGTAAGTATTAATTAAGTGCGTAAAATTATCGAAACTTAGAATAAACCACAAAAATATCATATTAGATCGAAAATTTGACATTTTTAAAAATTTATAGCTCGGAAACCAGTTCTAAGCCAAACTTGAAATTTTGAAGGTTGTTTCGGCATACAATGAAGTATAATTCGTGAAAATTTTAAGGGATTTCGAGTTGATAAAAAAAAGTTCTAGCTATTCAAAAACAGCGTTTTTTCAAAAATCGACCTACTTTATGTGGCTACATCTGAGTGAAATGGAAGCGATCAAGCGAAAACAGGGCAGATATCATCAGAATATACCTTGACGAAAAATGTAAGATCAACCATCCCTCGTTTTCCAAAAATGTGTATTTGACAGCCTTTTGAAAATATGGAAAATTTTATTAAATTAGCAATCTAGTTGGGAGTTCCCAGCTAAGCCGAATATGATTGTGAACTAACCATTTTTTTCTTGAAAATGTCAGGTCGACAGAGAAGGATCCCATTTGGTTGGAATTTCTAAGTCATATAGAAACTGAGATATAAATTTTTGAAAATGACTGAAAAATCGACTTTTTCAAATTTCCAAAAATTCTCCAGCGGCCGGAATTGGGCGCATCGAGCTCAAATTTTCAGGATCACCTTTTTTTCTGACCTGCTTTCGAGAAAATAAAAACGGCAGCCAAATCGGTGACCCACCCCCGCAACTTTTCGGCGAAATGTAATGGATCTGCCCGCATATAGATTATATACATAGGTGTATATATATATAGATTGACGCTGATCGTGCGATTTTCCGGTGAGCCTCGGGAGCTTTGGTCCCTTGACCTCCTGAATTAGCTATTTTCGTCAGACTAGGCGTAAACGGGATTAACGGTTCGCTTCGTGTGCGTAAAATCCGGTTTTACGCCTACCATGACGAAAAATCGTACACCCATCAATCGCTCACTTTTTGCCCTCAAACACTATTTTTATTGCGACGCTGTAGCTCACGTGATAGGGATGATGGCATGTTGCCACTTGGGAAAAAGATGCTTTTCGGTTGCTGAGAAATATAACATTTTCGCGATGATCGAAGATGGTATTTTTGAGAAAATCACTTTTTTCACTTCTTCACCTCTATCTGAAAGAATTTATACTCAATAACGGTTTATGATACATGAGCTGAAAGCTTATGAAAGTCCGTAGATTATAAAAAAAAGATCGTTATGATTGTATGATTGGGAACAAAATAGTGGCAATTAGAAGAGAATTTTGATTTTTTGCTCTCAAAAAACACTATATTTATGAAAATTAAAAAATGGCGAAACATCGGTAAAAATTTGTTTTTCGCCAAAACGCAGAAATACGTGTCTCATAGAATCTCATGAAGATTGACGTGCCAAAATTACAATAGAATGATCGGTAAAGCCATGCCATATAATTTTTTTCTATTGATTTTGAGTACCTATCTATTGTTTGACAATATACAAATTGTTACTTCATTTAAAAATATAAATAATGATAATATTAAGAATATGAGTGATATCACAACAGAGATGGGTGGGGCAGGGGAGGGGGGGGGGGGGGGTCCCATGGATGCGATTGCTTGTGACAGGGACGGGGGGGTTAGCAACCGTAAAATTTGTGTGAGGTAATTTATGGATGACCTCAAACTTCATGCCAAAAAGCTTCCAATCCTGGACAACCTAAAACATGGAATTTTCTTCTCTATACAATTTATACAGTAACACACATGTTATTGTTAATTATTAAGGGTGGCCACACACCTGGAAAACTTTAAAATATCAGGGAATTTAAATGGGGTTATTGAAAACTGGGAATTATCAGGGAATTTTTGTTTTGTCATAGAAAATACAGAGAATATCAGTTTTCTATCATGAGAATTATAAATGATTTCTTGAGTTTCAAAATTTACTTTTTTGCGTCAAAAAAAATTTGGCTTAACTGACGTTTTTGAACATTATATTTTTCTACTCGACTTGAATTTGAACCGAATATAGAGTTAAGGCTGGGGGGGTTACAGCTTGGATGGTCTCAAATCGTACCTATTCTTAGGAGTTTTTTATTTCTGTTATTAATTTCAATAAAAAAATTCTAAAATATTCTCGAAACTAAGTAATGAAACCCTCAAACTCAAATTGATCTAAGAGTTCTCACTTTCTTAAAAAAATCCACTTAAAAATAGGTATCATTTTAAATCGTCCAAGCTATACCCCCCCTCCCCTAAATAAACTGAACGATTTAGATTTTACTAATTTACTAGAACTGGGAAAATGTCCGGAAATTTTTGTCTCCAAAATTTATGGTCAGCCTGTATACATAGTAGTACTTATGAGTTTACTACACATATGCTACACACAAAACTGTAGCAAAAGCAGAATGTCATACATTTTTTATGAATATAATACCAACATCCGAATTTTCAGAATCCCTGTTGCAAAAATACGCATAAAAAGTAATCAAGTGAGTGAAATGATAATCTTGCAACTACAATTAAAAAAAAGAATTACTCTTTATATTATTTAAATTTCCGATAATTTGTCGAATATTTCTGAGCCGGATCGGAAGTCTGTGCTCTCACAATCGGTAGGGCCGCTTCCCCTAATCCGTCCTCGAACATTAGGGGGGGATTTGCTTTTTTTTCCACAAAATTTACCGCTTTTTTCGAATTTTCTAGTGAAGCATTTATGCAATGAATCAATTTAAAATTTGTTATGTAGTTTTATTGTTATTTCATGTATGCACAAAAAAATGTTCAATTGTATCCTCTCGAGAATGCGCCTCCTGCCCCTCCCCCTCGTTCACGACGCCGCGCGAAACGCCGCAGTCGCTGGTGTGCACGATTACTCTCTTCTCAATGATCTGAAACAAGAAAATCAAATACCATTTTACTCCATACACATGTAGCTATCGATTAATGAATCGAAAAGAAAAAAAAAATTGAGGATACGGCGACGTTGTGAACTCAAAATATCGATTTAGCCGAAAAAAAATTACCGATTTTCTGTTATAAAAAAAAAAACTTTTCAACCTATTGCTTTTCGATTCATCAAACGATAGCTACATGTGTATGGAGTAAAATGGTATTTGATTTTTTTGTTTCAGATCATTGAGAAGAGAGTAATCGTGCACACCAGTGACTGCGGTGTCCGGAACGGGGGGGGGGGGCAGGAGGCGCATTCTCGAGAGGATACGATTGAACATTTTTTGTGCATACATGAAATAACAATAAAACTACATGCCGAATTTTAAATTGATTCATTTCATAAATGCTTCACTAAATTCGAAAACAGCGGTAAATTTTGCGAAAAAATTAGCAAATCCCCCCTTAAATGTCGTGTGGAAATTGATTTGTAGGCCGCGCATAGAGTGGGGAACACACCGAGTGGGATTATCTTCCCTTACAGTCCCGAGAGCGGTTCTACTGAGATCGCTGACTGTATTTTTCGAGATCGTTCTCAACTTTGTTAATCACTAGGGGCTTTGCCACTGCGCGACTCACTTTTCCACGGCTAATAAAGCTTCACCGACATCCCTATCTCTTTTCACATGGTAGCAACAAGTTCTCTCGTCTCTTTCTCTTTCATTGAATTTGCTTCAACAAATTTCTTAACATTCTGTCGAAGTAGGTGAAGTAGGTGTACTTCGAGTTGGTTCTCACTTGTCATGATCTATAATATCAGAAGGATAAAAATATACGTATTCGCATGGTAAACAAATAGATGCATTTTGAAAACTTTTGCGGCTGCGGTCAGTTCGTCACCAGCGTCAGTATTATTTTGACTCGTATTACACTTATAATCAGCCGTAGATTAGATCGATATCCGATGCGATTCATTACCCACGATGTACCCTCATATTCCTGCCAATTTTGTGTAACGTGCTAAACAATACTTTCCCATACCTGCGCTTGCTCTTTTGCGTATTAAACTAGCATTACGGTACTGCTCTGAATAGGCAATTACCATCCAGAACAATTTCGATCGTTCTTCCTTGCATTTCACTGATTTAATCATTTTGAATATAAATTTTGTACGAATTGGGATGTCAATTTATCATGAAAACAGGTGAATAGTGTAAACATAGGGACTTTTTAAAACCAAGTTCGTAGTGTCGTCGTCGCGTCTGACCGTCGCATGGTGGTCAGTAACCATCCGATACGCGTGCATAATGTTCAAATGTTAATATCCTTGTAACTGGATGCGTTGAAAAAATTTAAAGATAGCAAATTAAAACTCAAAAACTGAGCTCTAATTTGAGTCCTTGACGTAGTTGAAATAAGATTTTGTTGTGAAGTTATATTCACCGAAATATGTAAAAACCGTTACCCTGCAACAAGTTCAGGAAATTTTTTCAATTTAGTTATTGAATAATCACTATCAAATAATATCAATATTTATTTTATCGATGAATAAATGACCACCTACAATATCTAATTCGTAATGATAATAATTATTTATAGTCTTCGATTATTATTCCACACATATAACTTGTTTGTAATAAACTTGTTTGAAATGGAAATGAGTAGATATAATACCACAGTTCTGACTCACAATGGTGGTATACCAATGGAGTTAGCCCCGATTCCTATCTTACTGACAGTCGATATGTTACACACGAGGTGGGTAAAAATTCCTGCTTTACGGACAGATGGAAAGGTAGGAATTGGGATTGACTCCGTCGGTACGCCACCATTGTGAGCCATGACAGTCGTATTATATCTATTGAAATAAATTTAAAAAAAGCAACGAGCAACTATTCTGAGTAGAAAAAAAACACATGCAATTCTAATAAACTTTGTAATTTTTTTGAGTTACTGTGTCTGTGTGCATTATAGTTGAAAATTTGCTTTCTAATATGACGAAAAAAGTGTATCGTGAATTTACTGTACCGTATATGCTGTGACGGACCAATTTATTAGGTAAACGATAAGGTAAGATACGTTAGGTACGATAATTATAAGAAAAGATTGACCGAAGTTAATAACTTAAAGAGTAGGCGATATTTTAGATCGATTCTACAATTAATGAATAGAACAGTAAGAGTGCGAAAACTCGGGTAACAAATAATTCTTACTCAACTAATGATTTTATTGCGGTAAACCAGCTAAGATATTGTTGAGAAAAGTTATCAATCTTAGGAAGTATTCACGAATTTTTAGGTAATTTGAATTGCGAGACCGAGAATTAAGAGATTGTTTGACAGACGATACGGTACGTTCGAGATATAGTGAGTTTACTAATCAACGGTAGTTTTAGGTGAAAATCTAGATTACGGTACTTTTGCGGTAAGGAATCGGTTGCGATAGTTAGAGAATTCGCTATAGATAAGAGAATCAACGATACATACAACAAGAAAAGATACCAAAGTTACTCTCTACGATTTTGTTACCGATACTACAAACTAGATGAATCTACGGCCACAGTTACGACAGGGGTTTCCGACGTTCTGCGGGAAACCAATTCACTTATTCTAGACAAGTTATTAGCGATAAATCAAGGTATGACAAAGATAATTATCAGATACAGTAATTATACGTAAAGAATTCCGGTATTAGACGGAAAGAAATTGGCAGATTAGACACAAGAAGTGCGATGAATGTAAGATACCAGAAATTGGGTAAGAGCAATCACAAGATGAAGTGCTAAAGTGCAGAGACAAGACAAGAGAGTTAAGGTGTCAATTCTTACTTAAATTATTCGAGATTCAACTGCACATGAGGTCCAAAGTTAACAGAAGATACGATAAAATTGAGAAAGGTAGCTAGTCACGAAGTCACTTGTGATAAGAGAATTTAAGCTATTCGAACTTATAGTACGTCGGTAGTCAAGCTACATTAAATGAAAGAAAAAGCAAACATATGTTTCAAGTAAATGCGTGGAAACAAGAACAAGAAATACCTTACCTTAAGAAATATAAACGATGAGATTGTAGTGAAGAGAAGTTATGATAGAAAAGAGAGAACTAGATACGGTTACAATTGATATAGAACCAGAAAGAAAGCTGACAAACGAGGCACGAGTGACGTCGATACTGATGTTTGGTTAACTGGGGTGAGTCGATGATCGATCTTGACGATATCGCTGACTGTCGTTACGTCACGTGATTCTTCACCTTCAGTAATTGGTTTAATCGGTCACGTGTCTTCTTCTGGATTCCTCTTTGTGCGGTACTTCGTGATTGCGGTAAGATAAGGTGCATTACTCGCATAAGGGGGATAAGGTGCGGTGCGCTCAGGGGAACATCCTGCTCCGACGTCTCGCTGCTGGTACTCCTCTTACGATCGAGTGCTTCTGGATGACACCAGCGGAGCGTCCTCGCTGGGTGCCGGGAGTCCGAGGGTGATCGTGTCCGCATCTCCCGCGCACTCGTGGTTCCAGCAGGACAGCTTTCATCATGGCGTAGCTTCACCATCATAGTTTTGGGCTTTACGTCCGTGGTCAACCAGAACGGCGTCCTCATCACGGCGTCATCTTTTAGCTAGTTGTGTCATCGCGAAGTAGGTCGTGTGGTAGTCAGGTATCAGGCCGATAAGTCGTCGATAGCAGGAGGTGCTACTGTAGCTTTACGTACGGCTCTGCACGCCGTCATCTAGGCATCTAGCGGCAGTGCGATATTTTTGCGATAACTCAGCACCTGTCCGAGAAGTCTTCTTCCTCCGGAAGTCGTTCCATGTTTTCAGGTACTGACCCTGTACGTAGAGTCAAGAAAGGCACTTATCTCTACGTTGGAGTGGTGGTCTATCTGCCTGAACGGTCGTATGACCCATGGAGCTTCCTCGCACATGTCCCAGGTCCTATGGCGGCGATGGTTTTCGTCGTCCGTTGTGGCGACAGTGGTCCTCGTTGGCGTTATGTTCCGGTAGTTATTCTCGTTGACGGTATTCGTAGCTCGCATCAGATGCGTGCCGTAGGCAAAAGGGGAAAATGAAAGAAATTAACTCAACTAGTTAGCTTAGCTTAACGTAGGTTGTGAGCTGGTTTTTCAGGAACATCGGGTTCACATATGCCCTGGGAGTTGATGCCACACATCAAGATATGCGGTAACCCGTGTAACGCTTGTAATAGGTTTGCCTAAAAAAAGTGTTACAATGTATAAAGCTTTCTAATACATGTGTAGTGAATTTTCCGCAAACATTTTCAACAGTTACACTGTAACAAACATAGTAAAGATATATAGTCAAAAATATAATATTCAAATGGTAACTCAGTTTGGTCAGGATAATCATAACTTATTGGCGTTGTCACTATAAACTGTCGTGCTGCTCCGACTATAAAAATATACTTGAGGTCTTATTTCATTATTCGCTATAGTGAAAATATAGTTACGGTGACTATAATGTTCTCTCAGTGTCACATTCCGAAACCCCAAGTTCTGAAAACTCGAAATCCTGAAGGCGCAACCATTCGGAACGTGTGGAGTACGGAAAAGTAAAATCGCCAAGATTTACTTCCCAATCACCTATCATCCTAAAAGACTTCAAGTCCAAACGTCTAAACCCCGAAGGTCCAAAATCCCTAATGAGCAGAAGTCGGAATCGCCATAACTGTGAGTAACAGAATATCAATGTGGCAAAGTTCCGAACGTCTACGTATAAAATTCGTCGTACACATATACAACAGATGTGATCTTCGAGGACTTGCTGGTTGAGCAAGTCATCGTTCTAGCTATTGGATGTACTGAATATTGCGGCGACTTACAATTTTGGGGATTTGTTTGGAAAAATTCTGGCATTCTGAGAATTTATCTTTCACTATTCTGCGACTTCGGATCTCGACAAGTCAAAATTTCAATATTTCTGAATTTTGTACATTCTGTTGAAAAACTTTGGGGTATTCGATAACAGAATTTTGCTACTTTGAGTTTTTAGACCCCACCTGGCACCTACATATATTCTGTGGTGTATCGTGAACAGATGCTACACTCGGCAAATTGATTGCAAACAATCGTGTTGTCAATCGAGTTGGTATTTTATAATCACGATGCGAATCTTCTCGGTTTAATTTATGTATTCATTAGAATTACCCAAGGCTGGTCCATTCGTATTCCGCATCAAGATTTTTTTTACCCTTTCAACACTGGCAGTTAAGTTGAAAATAACATGAATATTTTCTCGCTCACATTAGAGTGGTCTTTGAAACAGACTTGGGTGAATGTCAACCACGTTGCTGTCTAAACCGGCTTCAAATGAATGAATGAACATGTTTACAAAAGAGCAAATCTGCATCTCACTTACAATTTTATCAACCCTTATAGGATAACATTGATTTTGGAATATTTGAAGTTGTTTTCCTCTAATTTCAGCCAACACTTGAAAAATGGAAACATCAAGTTAATCTCAGGCGTACCATCTGTACTAGTAGAACACGATTTTGATGACTCTTGTTGTAATATTTTACACGGCTATAGTCTTGGTAATTAGGTATTACATAGCATTAAGTACATAGTTCTGCTACCATGCGAAATATTGCATCAGGGGTCCACAAATTTTTTCCCAACCATTACCGACAAAAGATCATGAAATTTAGGTTGTTTTTTGAGATGTAGACTTGGAGAAAATTAATAAACCAAAAAATTGTTTAAAAATCAAAGGGCATAGCCGGGTAAGCATGCCAAATGTGCCCCTGATCGGAATGAATTCTGCAAGTGACCTTCTGTTTTCGATAGATTGAATGTCTGGTTTTGTATAACGTTCTGCAATTTTTTCAAATTTTTCCTAAAGGTGCGTCATTGTTAAAAAAAAAAAAATTAAAAACCGATATTTTTCCTTCTTTTACGGGCACAACCTCAAGATAATTTTTTTCACATACAGAAATAACGCTGGTAACTGTAATGTGTGATTTTTTTTTTTGGAAGAACGTTTCCGATTTAATGTTAGTTTTGAAGTCTGTGACCATATTGTTCTGAAATATAATACATTCTTCACAAGATAAACTTGTGTATTGATTGTCACTAGCAGCTACTTCCCATCGCAAGTTCTAACGCCGTTTTACATCGATGACTAGATAACATTTTCAATCTTCGGTCTGTTATTTCACAAATAAATACTTAAGCCTCATGATGCAGTCTCATGTAAGGTCGGATCGTTGGAATCCGCAAAAGAAAAATCTGAAAAAAATCCTTGACATGTGTACATATGTCTGCTAGATTCGTGATTTTTTCATAATTTTCGGAGTTAAAATGGCAGATCTAACGCGAAACGACTGAAAATCGCATTTTTTTTTGCGATAACTTCGAGAAAAATGAAGTTAGAAGGCTAAAATTTGGTATGGGTCAATCATTCATCAATAGAAGACAGAAGGTCACTTGCAAAATCCATTCCGAGCGGGGGCTCTTTTGGCACGCTTACCCGGCTATGCCCTTTATTCAAGTGAGAAACAAAACTTTCTTAAGGCATCATTTCTAATTTGTAACAGTAGCTGCGCATTGGCAAAGGTTTTTTGAACTTTCTTTGCCCTGATTTCAAGGCAGTTCGGTTGAATTCCACCCAAGCCCATTTTAAGGGCCACCGCAGTTTTATGCCTGTTACTTTATTTCCTATAAACTTTGGAAATCAGATGTGTTTTTTTTTTTGTTATTTTAGCTACTGAAATTTGTATCTTTCAAGTTATTATCGCGCGTAGTTTATTATTCAGTCTTACATTGATGCATTCGTATATTCCTACAGATACCAATAACCACAAACTCAATTACGCGATAATTTTTATTTTGGAAGAACGACAGTCTTGATCCTTGTGAATGAAGTTGCAACATTGTACCGTCCGACCTCTGAATAAAAAAGCCCGCACTGAGAGCGCTTCCCCACTTTCTCGCTCGCGCATTTCCCCCACTCCGGCTTGTTCTCGAAGCTCCAATTATTCGCGTGCGAACCTCGATCATGGAGACTAGAGGTAAGGAGGCCGAACGTCTGCCGAACGCATATGGCGGGATCGTCGAAAAGTGGATCGTGAAAGATCTTGTAGTTCGGGATATATCCGCAAGCGATACCAGCGCCTGGTTACGAATAGGATACATACGCGAGGATTGGTTTTGGTAGCGCCGCCAGGCGGGTAAAATCCGCGGATCCTTCATCACTTTCACAGTCCATTTTGCCAGCATTGCGTTCGGCCTCCTTACCTCTAATCTCCGTGCTCTCGATAA
Organism: Neodiprion fabricii; assembly: GCF_021155785.1. Lineage (NCBI taxonomy): Eukaryota > Metazoa > Arthropoda > Insecta > Hymenoptera > Diprionidae > Neodiprion > Neodiprion fabricii. The sequence continues at coordinate 10,642,127 of NC_060243.1, forward strand.
AAATGCCCATCTTACGAGAAAAGAAAGATAGAGACAGAGAGAGTCAGTGAGTAAGGAGCCCGCACATGGTGGGGGTATTTGAATTCGTGGAACAAATCTTCCCCGCAGGGGTCTTTGCGTTCTTATTGAGAGGTCGGGCGGTAGAGGGTGTAAGTTAAGTGCGGTAATTTACGACAACGAATACTTGTAATCCGATACTATGGTTATTAGTTAGCTACAAAACATGGAAGCTACAATAATTTTTTGTTTGTTTGCAAAATCACTGTGTGGTGGTTTCAAAAATTGACCGTGGCCACGTTAATTCGATTTCACTCATCAGAGGTTGTAACGCGTCAAAAATAAGTTGGCATGTGAATTTTTATTTGAGTTATTTATGGAAAAGCATGTTCTTATATTTAAACTAAATTGGCGATTAAATTGGTTTTCCCGATTTATCACTGTATGTTCATAGGAACGGAAAAACATTTCAGCAATAAATGTCGGATCAATGATGAAAGCCAATCCAGAAAACCGTACAGGCAATGTCTGCCGCGGGGTGTGGAGAGACATTGAAATTACCAGGAGTGCAAAAACCGTTCAAGGCACGTCCGGTTGAGTTGCACGGATCAGGACAAAGGGTTGTGAGATAGAAATAAATACGTTGTATAGGTGGACAAAATGTCTACAAAGTCTAATATAATGGCCGTTTCGCCGTTAGTCGTTGGAGGGCAATTTCCGCGGCGAGGCTGCAGAAGCAGCGCCATCCAGAAGGGTCGTAAAATGTAAAGGGAGGCAGTAATAGGGTGAACAGGATCTACGGAAGAGACACGACTACTGGCCATGGACACCGTCGATTGTTCTTCCTTATTCGGAAGCCGAAGGCTGAGCCTAAGCTATTTTTAAACCTAATTATTACAGCGTGCGCCGGCGCAGTTATGGATAAACCTGTGTTAACTCGCGAGGAGTTCCGCTTCTATGAGAGAAAGGCGGCTTTATAACTATTCGTAGAAACCGCTGGTGGATGTATGCCGTTGAAGGTGGCTTTGCACATGCAGCCCGGTTGTCGAATGCTCACCATTGTAGCCATGTCTACAATCGTCGACAAGACGAAGTAAAATAGCTGCTTGTGCAATTCTAGGATTTTTATCAAGGAGCTTGCGTACGTATCACCACGACCAGAAGCAAACTTCGGATGAAGAAAAATCGGGTCCTTTACACGCGGTGTTGTGAAACTTCTTTGCTGTTAAAGGGATACTAATTTATATAAAAAAAAAAAAATTTTCTTCGTTAAAAAGCTGAAAAAAATCACTCTTATACCATTTTATACTAGAAAATAGATCCACATTAGATCGATGATAGATTATGAACCATTCTAGAGATAAAAATAGTTATGAACTAAAAATTTGAAATTTTTGAAATTTCCTGAGGAGGGTCCATAGTGTGGCGGAAACGTTTCAAATTACTGCGACGTTTCTATGACCTACATATCTTAGATTTTTTGTACATAATTGAGGTCAAGAAATTTGTCTTCAACAATGATTAATGTTTGAGGCAATTCCTATAATCCAAAATACAATTTCTTTACACAAATTAAACTTTTATGCGTATAACGTGTAGCTGTTGAATAGTTGTAGACACCATTCTCGTAACCTCTTTTATAACTCTAAAAGATCTTCATTTCTCCTATAATCGACAATATGATCTCTATTAAGTAACCACGATGTCGTTACGAATAGCGGGCATACCCTTCAACCGCATTGAGTTTCGGGGTCATGTTCCTCTGTCGTATTTTCTATGCAAATAACTCATAAACTCAAATGCGACTTTTTCATACGAATTCAAATTTTGTGTGTACGTATAGTTTAGTCTTTTGAATAGCCTTGAAGACTATTCTCATCAACTCTTTTTCAACTCGAATGCAATTCCTGTATACATATTCAAATTCCATATGTGCATCCTATGCTGCAATTGATATGATCGATAATATGACCTATTATAAAAGTTGTCATATGATTCATTATTAACAAAAACACGTCATTTCGTAAGCGGCCAGAACTGTTGGTGTGTAGAAGAACGTGTTAAAATGTTAGCACAATCTGTTGGATAGTATCCTGTCAAACCCAGGTATCGACTAGAAAAAAGTCGTTGCGAAAAAAACGCGTTGAAAGTTTTAGTAATAGATTTTTTTATTAAAAATTTATAGTTACGCTAATCGGCCATGTCTGGTGCATATAAAAAAGGTATAACTTTCAGCTGATTTGGCTGTCCTTTAAGCGGCCCTTGCGTGTCTTCAAGTCTCAGGGAAAGTTTCGGGACCTACTTTGCGACGGTCGCTGTGCTGTTGCGTTCGTTGTCTCCTTTGTAATATAACTCTGTTGACATTTCTAATTTTGGTCTATAATTTTTATAGTATGTTCTTAATATATTTACTTTTTAAATATGAAGAACAAAAATCGAGAATTCAAAATTTTTTCATCGGAATACACTCTCAAATTCTCGGGAGAACCTCAACATCCTGTGAAAAACAAGTTGGGAACTCTAAAGCGATAAAGCACATAATGAATTTTACAAAGCTTGAGGGCCGAAGAATTAGACCTGCACATGTTAAAAAATTATTGTATGATGAACACCCGTAACATGAAGACAAGATTTGGACAACGCGGTAGATGCGGATGGCATCTTTAGTGTTTTCCTGCCAGCACGGATGGCTCAAGTAATCCGCGTTAACGACGTATCCGGGTGGCGAATATAATCGAATTGAATTACAAGACGCGTCAAAGTAAACGAAAGAAAATTGTGAATTCACATGAACGTTTGAAGGGTTAACCACGATTGAAAGTCTTATGTAATTATAATAAAGGTTGCAATTCTCATAGACAAATCTATTCAAAGTGGCGCAGGTGTAAAGTTTTGCTTCCACGCTCTTATAGTCTGCAATACAGAACTGATAGGGACTTACTTTGAAATTCAATGAAATTAACCATTTTACTTTTCACTTCATAACACTCTTCGAAATCTGTTCGTCCAAACCGTATGCCCTACTTTGTACAATTTATGTACCGTGCAAATTACACAGTATTTCATTAACTATTTTGGACAAATAAGTAAAATGTTAATAAAAGGTAAATCGTGCTGGAATCATTTTTTCAATTGAAAATATCGTTTTTCTGAGATCATCTGGCAATGGCGTTCTTTGAAGAAGTTGTTCACGTATGTAGACATCCACCAAATTACGATACAGTATAATTATCTTTTCTATGTACTATAAGAAACGTGCAGCAAACTATGTAAATCACTTTATGGTTGTTTTTGCACATGAAACTCCTCTTTTCTTGTTTTTCTCCCAGCAGTTGCCGGTGACCGGCATTGCAAAATTAAAAATGTTTCGTGCAATTGACAAACTCGAATGATGAGACTAGCTTGACAGTTAGTTGAGGGTAAAAGGAGCAAAGATAAATAAAGACCCCAATAGCAATCTTCCAGCTATTATTCCTAGGTCTACACGTCTCGATTATCCTCGCAATTACATAACGATCTATTGCTCTGGCGTCCGAGTGAGCCGAGCAGATCCATCCGTCTCTTTCTCTTCTTGGAACCTCTCTTTGTCGCGAATGTGAGCTTATGTGACAGTTCCCGGGAGGCAACGGGCGACACACAATGCTCACTTGTTGGGTTCGTTGACCCGTCACACCAGCGGCAAGGAACGAGCTGAGAGCTCGACCCCTTCGCGTCCCAGGTCGCTCGACTCCCTGGTCCATACCGTTATCTACTCAGGGGAGGCGCAGGATCTTCCCCAAGATCCCGAAGAACTTTCTTGAGCTTGTAAGCCACCGAAGATCTTCTCCATCGCACTATTATTCATTAGTCCACATTAGTGTCTCTAATGTGTGTAACCCAGCTGCAGAATAAATGGTGATTATAGTATTGGTTCGGTAATAAGGTGGTTAGAATGTCCAGTCATTGTGTACATTCTGGTATCATGGAAAAATTGTACTAATTTTTTTCTTTATCTACGTAGCTTGGAAGAACGTAAAAAAACGAGACGTTGAATAATTAGAATGCAGTTGAATTTCAAAAAAATACGCTGATGTCCGGAGTGAATTTTGTCGAATCTTACGTCTGCTAAATTTAAATATCTTCATACTTGGAATGAACCTTGGTCAGTGTCTATCGTGAATACTTTTGGAGTAGGTATAACTGTACTGAGTTATAATTTCTTAAATAAGCTCAGCTTTTTGACATGTATATACCACGATTAGCAAACGTATAAGTAGTTCTTGTTGACGTGGAATTCATACAGCATATGTATTTAGAATACTTGATGAACTACCGATATGTATCCGACTCAGATGTTCGCGGATTTGTAGCAGAGTTGAGGGCGGCTCGTGGTTAAAAATACTCTACACAAATATGAAAAAAAGCTTACTTTTGCACCAAGGTCGGGGGGGATTTCAATCAATCAAGAACGGAAGACTGACCACTTAACACATTATTGCGATAATATTTAGGTATTCGGTGATAAATAGGTTCGCATTTGTAAATTATGTGATATATTTACCCAGCTCGCCTCATCTTCTCCTTCGTATTCTTTATTTTTGCTTTGTGTCGCTGTTGCCCTATTGGCTTTTGTTACCCTATTTGGTACGGTATATTCATGTGTAACCTATAATTTTATTGTAATTTGTTCACTGTACTTTCGTATTGGCTAATGGCCTGCTTACAAGCTGCGGCATAAAATTAAACATACATACATACATAGATTGGTTAGATGAGATTGATTTTAGTGACTATATATATATATATATTCTCTACAGATTCAATTCAGTTGGGTGACGGTCAGGGATGAAATGATGCAATTTCAGCAATCAATTATGTTTTTTCAAAACGATGTTTCGGCAGGCCCCGCATACCATCATCAGGTTTATTTAATCGTATCGAGTCGTTACCTTGTAGAAGCCTCTGTGGAGGGTCGGGTTTAAATTCTTGTATTCTTGTGCCATAGGCGATTTCGGCAATGTCGTACACGTATCTCTAAATATCGAAGTCCACGTGTCTCAAACGCGACAAAGAACGACAACCCCATTTTATACGCAATTCTGAACAAAAACACTCCAACACATTTTCCTTTGACGCAGAAATAAGGAAATGGCATTAATTCTACGAATTTACTATCGCGATTTCGTAGAATCCGTGCCATTTCTTAATTTCTGCGCGGCAGTGAAATGATAGTGAACTGGTTTTGCTCAGAACTGTGTATAGAATGGGGCTGTTAAGCCCTTTCTCGAGTTTGTGATACGTGAACTTCGGTATTTAGTAACAGATACATCAAAGTCGAATCGACCAGGGCACCCTCTCAAGGGGTACCTCTTCAGAATACGTGTATGCAAGAATTTCCTTGACGATTACGTCACACCCTTGACTTTGGACTCCTGCCTTCAACGGGTTGATATTTGTTCTCCAAAAGTTTCTATGATGACGTCACCGATTTGCTGAAATCATCTTTGCAGGTTTCAACTTGCTCGTTAGATTGAAAAGTTATCATCTGGTGTATCAAGTTACAGTTTTCATCGGCGAAGAAAGAACGATCGCCTAGAATATTTTTTAGTGGAATGGTGCCATCAGGATTCTCTTGCCCAACGAAGAATGCATAAATTTTCACGGTCTGGAGTGATAACAATTCCTCAAATCGTTGAGCGGCTACTGTTGGAGCGGGATTGGAATTATGAATTTTAACAGCTGTGGAACACTAAAATTGCTAAAGTTTTTAAAATGAATTCAAATTTTCTCGGATCTTTAAATCATAAATTAGAGTTAAGTAGACAGGTGAAGTGTTCGAAAGACGTAATCACACAAGAAAAAACGCGGAAACGGTCATAACGGAATAGTATAAAAAGTGCAACATGTGATTTCCAAATATGAAGGAACATGTCAACTGCAATTGAAAGGAGGTCTTACCCATCCTAAAATTATTATCTGGAAAGTATAGAGTTCCATAATGCTTTATTCGAAAATCAATATTTTATTCATAATATATAATATATATATATAACAAGTGTTCATAATTCTGAGTTGAACGTATCATAACTTGCGTACAAATATTTTAGTGAAAAATCACCGTGCGTAAAAATGTAACGAGTCAGAATCTTCAAAATACGAATATTCAAAAGATCAACAACTGTGAGAACTAGAGTGTAGAGAGTTCAAATACCTATACAAAATGCTAACAACAGGATACCACGTGACATCACTAGATGGCAGTGAACTAGTCACCATTATATAGTAAATGCAGTAGTGTATTTGCGGTACTCGAGCAACGGAGTTTGTAATGCAAACACATGATGACGAAGGGTCTAGAGAAAAAACCGCTTTGGTAATTTTTATTTAATTTTTTTTATCAAAAACGAGTTAGCGATATCATTGTTGTGGCATTATAGAGTACTTTCAGAAAATACCACTGTTGACCTGCCAGGATGATTGTTTTCGAATGTTCTCTGACGAGCAAGCAATCTTAATTTGGAATCTTTGGACGACCTTCGCATACTGGATCCTTCGAAATTCCGAATTCATAGTGTGTGGCTTCTGAAATGTTTTGCCTTGTAATTTCGGACAGTGACAAATTTTGATTCACTAGTTTTCATTTATGCGAACATTATCTTTCTATGGCCCAGCTTGTAGATTACCTAAGCATTCTTATTCACGGTTGTTCTACGTAAGGATTCTATATTCTTGGCGTTGTGAATAACCGTTCTGGCAACCATGTGCTCTAACATCTTTGCATCGTATTATTTTCACCATCTACTTGGAAGTATTTGATGCCTGCCTTTGTTGATCATGTTAACTTTTGGATATACGATTCTTCATATTATTCACGATAAGAATATGACTTCATAATTTGAGTCCTTCGTAGCTTTTTGAAAACGTTTAGCCCAGCAAAGAAAAACACCTTCGAATTCAAATTTTCATCGAAAGTTGCACCTAAGTATTTTACATTTTTAAATTATTTATTGATTCAGTATTAATATAAATGTCCAGATTTAAAAGTGAGCTGATTACTCCATTTCTAAATGTTGTGTATAATTTTTTGTCGTTATTTAATAATAATTTATTATAGTAGGATCACGAGTTTATTATAACTATGTTTTGGTTCACTTCAGTTTTCGCTGTTACCTACGTGTTTTCTGATACGTATGTCATCTCATCATCTGCAATTGCAGACACATCATCAATTACGTAATTAGATCATTTATGGAGATAATTAAAATAAAGGCCCTAATGTGAACCCTTCTTGGAGGCCAATATTAGTATATTTTTCGGATCTATATATTTCACCAGACTTGACACGTTGTTGTATTCGTTTGTTGAAATAGCTTTTCATTTGTTCTGATACTATTCTACTGAAACCTAACATTTCCGATTAAAAAAAAGTATTTTCTGATTTATTAAATCAAAAGCTTTTCACGGATTAATAAAAATTGCTTTTGTTAGTTTACTCGTATCAAGGATACTACACAGGGTTGTGTCATTTTAATCAATCCAGTCAAATTTCTTGAAAACCAAAAGTGTGAGTGAAAAATGTTTCAGACAGAAGTCGTATGGTTCGAAAAGAAAATAAAGATCAGAGTGTTAAATTTTACGTAAACGGACCCGCCAAGGTCAGATGAAGGTCAACTTGCTCTTTTTTAAATTTCGTTTGAAAACGAAGACTTTAGCTTCTTTTCGAGTTGCGAAGGCAAAGAACTGGGTGAACGTGAAACCTGTTGAAGGAATATAAAAATGTCACGTGTGGAACGTGGAAGTGAATGAATCAATTCGAAGAACCAGTGTCATATTCAGAACCGCCAAGCATCCAGGAGTAAAGGTGTAAAAAAAAAGACGATTGAACTGCTGTTTGATTAGAAATTAGGATTCACACGATATTGTTATTACTACAATCAATCCCTGATTAGAAAGTTGACCGGTATTTTGTGTTTCTCTCTTGTTATTCTTTATCGGTAGATAGATATATGGTCTTCGATGTCATACATCATATGATGTTTGGTCATGTACCTACTCTCTCGGGTATGTATGTATCAATTTTGGGTAATATTATTTGGACTAAAAAATTTTAATAAATCTCAATAATACCCACAACGTCAACACCAGCAGAAAAATTGACGAATTTCAGTGAAGTATGAAATATTGTTTCTCGATATGAAACAGTGTTTTAGCTTCGACGAAATTTATAAGATATATGCGTCATATCACCACATATACTGTGTAAAATTTTCAAGAAAAAAAATTTACTTTTCAAGAAAATTAGGTATCCCCAATTTTCGAAAAACAAACGTCATCTCGTCAGTGTTCGAAAATCTTGACAAGTTACAAAGTTAGACCAAGATCGAGCAGTGGTGACGATTCCTTCCAACATAGCGTTTAAAAAAAAGAAAAATGTTCGTTTTTCAAGTACTTCGTAGCGTGCGATTAAGTGTTCAAACGGCTGTAACTTCGTAGTAAATTTTTTTCTCGAAATCAGAAAAATATGATCGCTTTTTTTCGTTTAAAAACAACATATTTAAAATGGGAAAAATTCCGTGACATCACGATTGCTTGCCCAATTTAAAATGGATTCGGTCATATCTGTGAGGTTATATATTTTATGTGGTAAATATAGATTCTCATTGATAATAACACTTAAATAATTTCTGTATACCTACTTTCCGGATATAAAGAAGTACTAGCTGACCCGGCCACGCGTTGCTGTGGCTAAAGTTTTTGTTATATTACATTATAGTAAACAATCTAAGAGGAACAATAAGAAAACATCAGTCACGGAGTCCACTATGCTTTTTCACACAGATGGTATTTGTAAAAAAATATGGTGATCTCCTTATTTGACTTTCTACTACTATAACCCTTTAGTACAATGAAATTATTTACGAACAAAGACGAAAATGTTGATGTTGGTATACAAATTCACTGGATTGAGATTTGAAGGGGAAGTACGTTGAACACAATTAATTAAAATGTTCTTACACTTGATATTAAGCATAAATCAGTAGGTACGTAATAAAAATTTATCAGATTTATTATTTTGCTGTCCTGATTCTTTGAGCTGGATTTCTTGATTCGATTTGTTCTGCCAACTGATGGGCTCTTTTAATACGTTTGCGTCGTGCCTCTAACACGTGGTAATTATGCTGTTAAAATGTAGCTTAAATGACACGTTCGTAGATTTACCATAGCAGCGCCATCTATTGATTACTTACTCAACCCAGTCGAAAGGTATCGACATCTGTTAGAATCATTCGGAGTTAACAGATAATTGTGACTGTCGAATAACAACAGACAAATAATTAGCAATAAATTAAAATTGCGACTATAATTTGAGATTTAAACTATCCTATCTCTCAAGTTGGATCGAACTGCACATGGTGTGCGTATTTTATTATAATCGGTTGAGTGGTTTAGGAGTCCATTGAGGACAAACATCGTGACACGAGATTTATATATATTAAGATACAGAAAGCATAATAAATGAAGCAGACTGCGATTGATGTTCATTGTGAGCTTATAATGCAGTTTCGAAAACTTTGCATAAAATAAATTTTGAATAAATCAATGAAGTACACGTACCGGGAGAATATCTTGAAAGTTCGCAGTTGGTCACCACCGACTCGGTACCATTCAAGTTCTTTATCTGTTTCTCGCAGGTTGGCCATTCCATCTTTAATATTAAACCGTGAAAGGTCGTAAAATGATTGCATCAATGACGACGACGATTATTATTCGACAAAGAATGCCCCATAAATAAAACGAAAACGTAATGGTCGTTGTCATCGATGCAATCATTTTACAGCCTTTGATAGTTTAAAATTAAAGATGGGTTGGCGAGCCTGCGAGAAACAGACGAAGAACTTGAGTGGTGCCGAGTCGGCGGTGACCGACTGCGGACTTTCAAGATATTATCTCTGTATATATGAAAGAGAAACCGTCCACGATTTATCGACCAAATATCATGATTTCAGACAACATGATATACTGACGTATTTCAATGATATAAAACATGGCTTACTTGCCGGCTTTACTCCACGTGCTTCAGCTCTGGAAAACTGTTCGTTCTTACGGAAAACTCTTTCTCAATGCTCACATCAATTTTCAGCAAGTTCTTTGAGGCTACCTTCTAGAATTCAATGTCGATAATAATTTCGTGAAAACACTAATTGCACGAAGAAAAATTTGGATCGCGTGTATACAACATGGTTGATGCGTCTGTGTTGAGCCTTGGATTATGGGTAATTTATAATCACGAGTAGTTGCAGACGGTCGCTACTACCGGGTGCATGCGATTGTTCACTTTCTTTTGTAGACGGATTTTGATTCGCTCTGAGATCAATTGCTGGCAACCCGGTCGAATGATTAAAAATTATGAGTCGAGGGACTTCTATCTCATTTTTACTCATGGGCCGAACCTGTACTATTCGTCAAATCTAGCGAGATCCAACACCCGCTTCTATTTTTGTCTTCGTAAGCTTCTCACTAACCTATGTATATTGATCTATGTAACTTCTGCATAAAGACGGTGCCCTTCTATGTTCCTTATAGTCATAAAATTTTCAGGCATATGTCATATATTTGTAGTCTGAGGACGGAGATCAAAATTCTTTATCAAACTGACGATTCCGACGATGCTTTTCCCAGGGCAAATGTTCTACAGAATATTTTTCTACAAAACATCTTGATGCAGAAATTTTCCTAAAGAATAGTTTGCTAGTTTTACACATTCAACACAATACCCGTTCGACACAATACACACATAAATTCTGTACTAATTAATTTAAATTAAATGAAATTAAATCAAAATATATATAATAAATTGACGATTAAATATATGGGTTGTACGATTCGATGATTGCTTTGCATGTGCGTTGTACCAAACACAATCTGTAGAAAAATATTTCTGTTGAAACGGGTTTGAAGAATATGAATCTGTAGAACATTTGCTCTGGGGAACTGAATTCTGTATAATCGATGCTCTTTCTTCGAGAAGAATCTGGATAAACGAAGTAGTAGGCCCACGAATTGTAGAAATGAACGTGTAGAACCTCTACTTGTAGAAATGAATCTTTTAAAGCGAATTGGAAGAAACGAACTTGTAGGATCGCCACTTGTAAGAACGAACTTGTAAAACTTCTTTTTTAGGATTCATCCGTGTAGAACCGATAGCCTCTGAATGTCTAAATGCTTTAATGGAATAGTGAGGAATGTAAACGTGTTGAACAAATTGGATTCTGGAATAGGTGAAATTGATACATGGATTTAGGAGTTTATCTGTTTCGTTTGCGAAGTAGAAGTTGAGACTGGATGGAAATAAGAGGACAGGACAGACACTATAAGGTACTATAAGGAATATGTAAAAGTTAGCAAGTAGAAGCAATTGATAACGAATGGTTGGAGATGATAGGAAAGACGTATGGTTGGTAGGCCAGATGTAACAGCTCCTCACTTTCTGGATTTTTTAAATATATTGTAACGGTCAGATGATACAGCACATAGATGTCAGTTGGGGCGCGACGAACTTGGCCGACGGTCAACGAGCTCGGCCGAGCACACCGGTAGACGGATCGACGAGAGTTGCGAGGGAAGGGTCAGGGGACGACTGCCATGCCAGGGAAACTGCACGAACGACGCACAACTGACGACGACAAACCGCAGATGGTAGAGCCCAAGAGTATAAATTCACCGGCGTTTGGTAACTCGACAGCAGAGCATAGCAAAGAGCTTGTCTGGCTCACCCTCTCGTTGGAACGAGACCAGGTCTCATCAGAAGGCTGACATGAACTTACAAGCGAGGTCATATGAGCTGGGAGTACAGCAGACTTCAGATAAGAGGCCATTCCGTAAGAGGCCAATCGAGTGACTTCCCTTTCATACACACGATCACGCACACTGACATAACGTTCTCCGCCATGACACTCCGTCGGGCCACCACGCCGGCACGTTTTGCGCACACGCTGCAGCGCTTAACGCGCACTCGTAGCGTACGATGAGGGGGTAATCAGTTAGAGGCCATTTCAAAAAATTTCCCACTCCTACAGCCCCGTCAGATGGGCTCTTATCTGAAGTCTATTGTACCAGCCACGTAAGTCTCATCCGAAAATATTCACGCTTTCGTGAGATATAACGCCATGCTTATACACGGTAAGTTAGGGAAGTAGTTGGGCCGGGTAAATGTTTCTCAGCTAGCTCTCGCCTTTAAGGTAACTTGGCAGCACTTCGCTGTCGCGGATCTTGATACAACTTTAATGCTTAAGGCCGTGTGATAGATATTTCAAACCACATTCCTTGTCATGGCATTATGCAAAATTAGTAATTTTTATCATTATGAAGAACGATTAGAATGAATTGAGGAATCCATATTACTCACTTTAATGTGCGCATAGGGTTATCAGCGTAGTCTACCATACATCATCCAACAATTAGATTTTTTTTCATGTTAGAAAGTAATTGAACAGTAATCCCATCGCATAATCTCAAATAAACAGAACATAGTTAGTTCGAATGTACGCGCTCCTCTTTGGTGAAAAATCAGCTCCGTCTATGAAAATATCTATGTGTGAAGATTTTCAACATAAAAATTGGGCCAAACTTGTTCACAAAAGACCCCAACGGCAGGGAAAGAAGGTGAAGGAGCCAAAATCGGGTGATTTTTTTTATTCTTTCTCGTCACTTGGGGTTCTCTAAATAATGGATTTGATAGATTTTCATCGTTAGATGAAAGATAAGAGGCATGTATCACATATTATTATGTAATTTTCGTGAAACGTATCCTTGTTGGATCTGCCGTTGTTGCGTTAAGGAGGGAAAAAGAGAAGCTTGCCGGAGAGTAACAACATAGAGTAGGGGCAGGGTGGCAGCAGGATGAGCACGTGGTACGCAGCACGTAGCATCGTGTTTTCTTGGGCGGCGGTAAAAATGTTAATTGACAATTGCGTGGCGCCAGTGGGCAGTGGGCAGTGGGTAGCAGCATTGGGGACCATCGGGGACTAGTAACCGCCTACTTACTTACCTGGAGTCCCCACGGCAAACCGGGTGTCTCAAGAGCAACTGTAGAGGACGTTGGGTCAGTCCTATAGGATTTTGTTGGTTCCACTGTTTCGGACATCCAGGAATATTGCTTCGTTTTTCTCCAAGATAACGAAGATGGCATCTCTATCGTTTGTCCGACCTTTTGTGAAAAAACGGACAGTCGAATTGTTGAATCTTGAATATTGAGACTTTTTTTATACGGCTGTGAGTGAAGAAAGCATTTACTCTGACAAATGCCGGTTATTCTTCCTGGTATCTGTATCTGACTCTCGACTTTTATGCTTATGGCGAGGCTAACAGCTTCTGCCTCATTTCAAGGTGTCTTCTTCATGTTCTAAACAAGGACATAAAACCGCAGCGTGTATAACTACTATTATTATTGTAAGTGGTTGTAGGCGGTTTTTGACTTTGCTTAGAAAATCATGAATCGCGTTTTACAACACTGATCGTAGCACTACGTTTCTTTGTACTGTTATTTATCCTCTTACTATACTTTTTAGCAAATGCCTTTGATAACATCTATGGATGGAAAAAAGGTTGGCTCATGGAACAAAATGAATGATGATTGTACGCATAATACTTATTACAACTATGAGCACTGGTGCATTAGGATTACGTTTTGTTACAACAGCAATATTGTTTTGTCGCGCATGTAATTGTTTCTGTAATAGTACGTAAAATGACCGAGAAAGATACTTGTTAGTTACTGTAAAAAGAATTTTTTAACTCACACGGTAACTGTCCCGGTATAGCTGTGGTAGTTATACGCTGGGTACGGGGAACACACAGCTATCTGAAATTACTTTGTGGTTTCTTATACGGCAATCAGCGAGCAGCGACATCAGCGCGATAGTACGAATTGTTCAGCTCCTGATGCTATATGGCATCATTCAGGTACGCGGAGTACGAGGAGCGCTAACGTTTCGCCGCTGTAGCTAGACAGAAAAAGTGTGGTACCCGAAGACTCGATTATAGCTTCAAAAACCAGAAACCAGGGTGGTAGAGCACAAGCATCCCAATCCGTTTTCTTTATTTGAACAATTTGACAATTAAAGTAAAATAAGCTAATTTGTTTAATTCATTATAAATAGAATTTCACAAGGTAGTGTATGTCCTCATAAGGTGTAGACGGCATATGCCAAACCAAACATTGCTTACGATTCAAATAAGTAGAAATTACATGGTTATATCTTGGAGATTGTTTGGTACACAGAAAGTTATAAAAAGGTGAAATAGAGGTATTCTGGTTCCTACCGTTAAGTTAGAACATTTATGAACTTAATAAACCTAATGCTTTCTGATGTTTTGATGTTGGTTATGAAGGTGAGAAAGTTTTGGTTATGATTAACTAGCTCAGAAACGTATTTTTCTCTGCTTTTTAGACAGGTTATTAATCTATGAAACAGAGTATTAGGATCAGAGCAATATTCACAAAAAAACGTTAGTACTAAATTGGTGTCTTCCTTTCTTAGTCACAAATCTGGTAATGATATCGTTGCATAATCTAATTTGTGCAATGATCTTTTTTTCTTAAAGGGGCACTCTAAGATTAAGGTAATTATTTCTCTTTTCTTTATCAAATACAAGAGGGTATATTGTTAGTGAATTTGAATTTCTACAATGTAAGTAATCGCTATCTCGGATATATTTGTTAAATCTTTCAATAATTTAATTTTTTTCGTTTTTGAGAGTATCAAGATTGATATTATTTCACAGCTGACCGGCATCAATTTTCTCAAAGACGTGACGACTCACCTGTAAGTACCAATTGCATTTTATGTCGACTTTAGTAAGTGACGCAAGATCACGCGTTATGAAGAGACTATTTTTAGCATAACTATATTGTGGCATTTCAAGTAATCTTTCCACAAAGTTTAGCAAATGCTTAAAAACTCTATTTTTCAGACTTATATTACCCATTTCATGTTTAAGGGGGGAGCCTGCTTTAGAGGCTTCAAAAAATCGATTTTTTTTTTTTTTTTGCATAAATGTCTTCCCAAACTATCCAACAATGTGTCCCTAAAATTTCAGACGCAAATTCGAAATATTTTCGGAGTTACAGAAGAAATAGTGAGCAAGCGTCGAGCAGGTATACGAGCGGCTTCTTGAAGTTTTCAACCAGTTTTTTGAAGAGTCTGAACCAGTTTTTTGAAGTTTTGAACCAGTTTTTTGAAGAGTCTGAAGGGCAACTCTATGGACCAGGAATCGCTGACTAGCATATTAATGCGGTAAGTGCAAGAAAATTACGATTTTTTATGTACGAAAACTTTGACGCACGATTTCTCCGTTTTTCATTTTTACGCTTTTTCCTAATCGGCGGGAAAGATAGGGAAAAAACTAAACGTCCTATCGAAACGAGACAAATTGCATTGTACTCGGGGTGAAATTCTCTTCTGGTTGAACCTAAAAAACCTTAAGAAAGTTAAGATTAACCCACTTTTTAAACAATCTAAAGTGAATTCTTTTCCCAAGAAAAATGAATTTTTTTTTTAATTTACGAAAAATTGTTGAATTTTTCACTTTTTGTGGAATTTTCTTGGTTTAACTAGAAGCTATACTATTGGGAAGTAAAAATTTTTTTGGTTTCTTTGTTTCAGATGGAAATTGCGACCTGCACCTTTCCCGCCGCACGACAAATGCATACTCGAGACGCCTCGGTGAAATGCTTGTACCAGGCATAATATGACATTTATCCTAATGAAAAAATTCGAGAAGACTGTTGAAATACATAACAATAAACCCTGAAAGTTTCGTTTTAATCGGATATTTCTTTCCTTCCCAAAAAAATCCTCGAAAAAACCGATTTTTTGAAGCCTCTAAAGCAAGCTCCCCCCTTAAGGGCATAACACGGAGTGTTGTTTGGTAGAAGTAATAAATCTCTGATAAAGTTATTTTATATTCCTTCTAGATTTTCCATATATTGAAGTTACCGTATAGGGGCAGAGTATAGTGAAGGAGAGGAGATACGTCGGCGAATAGTTTCGTGCAGATCCCCCAATTTAAGATTTTGATCTTACTGAGAATCAGAACAGATTCGGGTATAACTTAGCGTTATTAGTAAATTTCTTTGAGGCAGTCTGAAATATTTCAGATTGAGTGGAAGTGACCCCTAGATAGGTGTACGATTTGGCAGAATCGATTGGATTCCCCTTGAAGCTAAAGATTTGAAATTTTATATTATGGCCAAAGCCACCCTTTTGAAAAAAAAAAACAGTTTTTATTTTTATAAGATTCAAGCCCATTTGCCTCGAAGTACGTCTCCTAGCATTTTATGATTCTTCTGAGCCAAACTGATGAGTACTAGAAATATCATGTCATCCACAAAGGCTAGCATGATTCTTTCTACCGCATGGTTCAGACAAACTCTTCTCAGATCCCTAGAAATAAGAAATGCCTCAATGTCAAACATGTAGAAGGCAAAGAGCAAAGAACTCCACACTTCGCCCTATAGTACGCCCAATGAAACTAGACAGGGATTAGAGAGCTCATCTGACATTTTGATTCTTAAATTGGCCTTGCTGTATAAACTGGCTAGAATGTTGATTATTTTCAACTGAGACCGAGTGTCTAGAGCGTATTCCATAGAGAGCTGTACCAGACTGAATCGAAAGCACGCTTCAGGTCCACAAACATGGCATAAAGTTTACCTCCTTTTTTTCTTAAGTGCGACTGGATTAAGGTATTTAAAGTAAAAATAAGATCATATGTAGCCATGTTTTCTTTAAAACCTGCTTGCGATTTCGGTAATTTATTATTTTTTTCCGCTCATATATACATATATATACTCTTTCATGCATTATTAAAGTAAATACTTTCATGGTGGTGTTGGCTAACGCTATTGGGCGTTAATTGGCCGGATATAGCATATTTCCCTTTTTGCGTATCATCTGCATTAAAGTTGAGTACCAGCAGACAGGGCCTGTTTCAGTTTCCATTATTCTATTGAAAAGGCTCAAAGTATATTGCAACCAGTTTTCCGGAAGGTTCATAAGGAACTCGTTTGAGATTCCGTCTGGTCCCGGGACCCTGCAAGACTTTAAGTGTCCTATACTCGTGCATAATTCGTGCAAAGTGCATAGGATCACTTAGCTCGATGTTGACATTACGCTTAAGTCTTCGAGTCAAGGTTTCATAAGGAGTGGGATAGGGATTCGCAAAGTAGGAGGTCCAGACGTCTAACTCAATATGAGTATCAGAGGCACCTTTAAAGTTCCTTTTTTTATGCGTAATTGACCAATAGGCTTCTGAATCCTTTGTGTCACATAGGGCGTCTAAGAAAAAAAACACAGTTACGGAATTTATCAAATTCTCCAACAAATGTTGGCTGTAGTTGTTCTTTCTTCTCTTTTTTTTTGCAGAATTAGTGGCTGATTGAGCTTTGAGCATTTTGTATTGAACCACAGCTCTCTGAAGTTGAAATGATTTTTTGCAGGTTTGGAAAGATTGATGTCTATTGACAGTCCAAGTATTGTTTTTTTCAGGTTATTGTTACTTTCATTTAATGAGCCATTGATTTGTGAGACATTGGGTGAATAAAGCACGGCAAAGAAGAATTATTCTGCCTCGCTTTCATCCCATCTAAGTATTTTATTTTTATTTTTGTTAAGTAAAGTACTGATATTAGTGCTAACGACTACGGCGGAATGTCCTGATCTTGTAATAACGTCCCAGACTTCAATATCGTTTATAATTGAGAGGGCAGAAAAGTTGCACATGGCTAAGTTAATGACTGATAACCCGACATTGCTGGCATAAATGAAATTTGCCGGATGGTCGCCGGCGGTGCGGCCATTCGGTACTATAAGGTTGTTTTTTTATAGGGAATCTAGGAGGCTCATGCCTCTTGAATTTATATTATCGTCAGAACTCGGTCTTTTTTTATGTACATGGTTGTAGTATTCTATATATTCAGCTTCTACATTATTTACTCTACTAATGCGGGCATTGAAGTGATCGCCTATGATGACACAAGTATTCAGGATTATTTTTTCCAGGTTTAATATATCAGTTGGTTTGCTAAAGACTAAGCCAATATCAGTAGTTTGATTAATATGTACAGAGACTACAAGCAACAAGAATTATTTATAAGAGAGTTTGATTAGAATGTAGTTATCGCTAGTGTGTAAGGATTATACGTTCCTATACATATCTTCTTTGTAGGTGATTAAAATACTCCCACTTGCTCGAAATCTTCGCGTTGACGGCTATTCTTGTGTAGTTTTTGGAGAAGGTCAGTCCCGGTTGCGCAGAGAGCCATGTTTGAGTCACACAAACAAAGTCTCCTTCATTTACAATTTAATTTATGATTCCAATATTCTTAAAGACAGTTGCATTCCAGAGGATAAATTTGAGGGGGTTAGTTTGGGGAGGTAGTTGTTAATGCGTGGAAGCTGGATCATGTTCTTGTAATTTTTGTCAAAGAAATGTCGCGATTTTTTGCTACCCTTGGGACTTTTTGTAAGAGGGCAGACAGAGATTCCTGCCCCTCGTTTGTTTTTGTTGTTGAGCGCCACGGTAATATCCGAGGTCACGCTAATATTATCGTCTATTCCGTCATCACTGCCGATAGCGCTTTCATCGTTGTTTTGTTCGCGCTGTTTATTTCGGTTAGATATGCGCATTTGTCGGCTGAGGAATATTTATTCTCATCAATAAAAATATAACGTTTCTTGACCGAGGCACTAAGTTCCAGGTTCGTAAACTGCTTCTGTAGTTGTGTTACGTTCTGGGAAGAAATTCTGGCGAGAAATCTTGACATGAGCCGCAAAACCAAGGCTCGTGATGCAAATTTATAAGATTCTCCCTCAATAAGGTCACCATGATTGACAAAGTCAGAATAGTTGTCTTCAGTTACATCATAAGTAGTCTTTGCGTGTCAGTTAACATTGCATCGAATACCAAAGATATATTCCTCAAAGAGGGTGATTTCTTAGTTTCTGCCTTCAAGTAATGAAAAACTTCAGTTAATAAACCCAGCTCACAATTATATGACAACATCCATTTCCTGATGGTGAATGAGGCAAATATAAATATCGCCGTTGGGCCTCATAGGCCTTAGGCGAATAGAAATAAATTGTCAAGGTCAACTGCATAATTTTTTATAGGTACTGTCTATGAATCGGTATAGCATTGTTATTGTTAATTTCATTTAGCAAAAACGGCAAATCATCAGTTGTGATGAAAAGTAAAAACGTCATTTGCGGTATTCACGATTTTGGGTTGACAAGTCATCTGAAACCAAAGAAAGCATTGAATTCGTAATTAGTAACATACAACACAGTTGGCTACGAACAAAAGAAAAAAAAATCCCAAAATGTCGTCTGTTGGAAGTCTGAAGATTAATTTCAAAGGAAAACATTAACTCTTTGAAGGTATTCACCTTCTGCAGGTTGTATTTTGATGGTAGAATGGTTGAATCTGCATAAAATGGTGTGGTGATCCAAATGTTTTGTAAAATGTCTTTCCTCGAAGTGATAAAGTTTCAGCAATATCTGTAGAAGCCATCGTGATGAAATCTCTTTTTCTACATTTCAGTAAGCACCGCAAAGTAGTGTGAACAGAAGTTTTACCTGTACATCTGAGACCATCGATGTCAAAGTACTTTGGTTTGTGACAAGCCATACTATTTAATAAAAGCAATGCGATATCCTTAAATTTCTTTCGTCTTCACTTAATTGCCGGCACTCTGCCCTCCTATTTCGAAGTAACCGCCAAGTAAATCATTATTGATTCCTATTATTTCTGTAATTATCTCCATTCCATGGAAACCCGATTAACTTCTGCCGTTCGTAGTTAGCATACTACTGATTTTAGCATGTGCCCACAATTTACCGAGTTCAAAACAATCTTTACATATCTAGTCTTCAGACATTTCAATTTTATACTATCAGGGAAGATTTTTTGAATAACTGATTGACAATGAATGAGAATACGAACGAATGTTTTTCGAAATTGTTTCGGTATCATCTAAATTATAGCTTTATACATTGTTCGTTACCATTCGCCTTCATCTTCAATCAAACCCAGCGCCGAATATGTTTCTGTAAATATCTGGTAAACATTACAACAAACAGTTTTGTGCTTGTTGAAACTTTTTGCACCTGTAATTTTCAAAAGCAGCAGTCGTAAATAGAATAATTCTACTTGTATTGGACCGACTGAATACCTTCTACCAATGAGATTCAACCCTAGAACACATCTGACTTTGGAATTGCGTTCTTAAGGTACAAATTGACATTATCGGCTGGTGACCGTGACTATAATTCAGTTTCACTATCTGCCATTGCGCAGAACAATTGAAAAAAAGAAATTTGCGTTTTCCCATGTCCTTACATGTTTACCATTCATTTAATATTTTTTGAATGAATAGTAACAGGGGGTTCCAGAATAGTAATATAAGACTGGCTTGTTCATCCCATGCATTCAATTAAAAATAATTTACTAACATGCCCACTTTTTCTAGATTACTCTTGCGCTAACTGTTGGTTATGTGTTCGTGTGACATTATTTCTCTATCCGTGTAGCTCCCCAGCACATGCCTCTTAGAATCAGCAGGCCGCATAATGTCGCTTACTGTCTCGCGGCACTAGTAGTAGTTTTATCCGATCAAGTCTCGCGGGTCTTAATCGTTTTGATGAATCACGGATCGAAATATTCAATAAACTGAAATATGGTGGATTTGGCAAGATTAGAACTTCATATAACAATTCATCGGTTATACTTTACTTATTTTAAAAACTTTTTAAGTTTAATAGGAAGCATACTGCAAACAGGATCAAATTACTATTAGCTCTGCGTAGTGGCAGCGACATTTAGTGGCCACTTTCCTTTACGGTGAATTGGGTCTAGTGTCAGAAAACTGATTCCGTGGACATCGCATGGGAGCTTGTTTGCATTTCTGTTCGTGGCAACTGCTGGTTATGTGTTTCTGTTTCGTCTGTCATAATTGCGTCGAGACCTCGCATGTTACCCTAACTTGAGATTTAAACTCACCGTGATTCTTGTTGTGTTTATTCGATGAAATCACAATTTCATGTGTTCTACAGTAGAGAATTTTCTCTAACGAACCATTTACGACTCTCGCATGAAATAATCTGTCAAACAAAAACATTCGAGTATTTGGACAGTTGTAATTATAAATCAGCCACTCACAACTTCATAAACTCGCAATGAAACTCGCACGTGTGAGATGAAGCTCACATCCGTTCGAAATTGAAGTGAATATTTAATATTTAATATAATACGTACTTTTCAAAATGAATTTTTACAAGAATACTGTACCATCAAAACTAGATTAATTGGGAAAAATTGGAGTTCTCGGTATGGCCATTTTTTAACCATGTTTCATATTTGAGTTGTAATAAGGTTGAAGTTTGTAACGTTAACGCAATAATTTCAAGACCGGAAACTCAGTGGCTATTGAAAAGCCATGGAACAGGGAAATGAAGTACAAATTACTTCTTGGGCGACAAATTTCATACTCCATCATTTTTCACATTCACATTTAATAGTAGCAGTAGCTACATGTTTTTTCGACACATTATGGACAATTATTTCCATCACCAGCGACTGACTTACCGATAGGTCGTCGACAGCACCAACATCTTACTGGCGCTTTTCCATACCATCTTACCGAGCCGTAAAACTGTGATAATAAATACAATCTCGTAGTCCTCGCATGACGTGGGTGTTGTCCTAGGTCGGTTGCTTCGAGCGTCGTACAGCGTATCTTATTTATAACCGGGTGAGATAATTGGTGAAAATGAAGTGTGTCTACTCGCCCGGCACCTCCATTCGGCCGTAATTAAAGTCGTAAATCTGTTCGGAGTGATCATTCCGAGGGTACAGAAGAGGTGGAGGATGACGTCTGCACAGGTGGGTGGGGGTAAAACCATTTCGTAACACTGGTAGAGCACGTTGCATGCAGTACGGCTCCATCGACTACCGTGACGCCGGAGATCTACTAGTTACCTCCGGATGTAGGTGCGCATACGCACACCAGGCTGTTGTTGGAAGCGAGGCGCGGTGGTTAGAGATGGGGAGAAAGAACATGCGGCGCACATGGGTTTCTGATGGTCGTTTACCTGGAGCAGGGCTTGACTGACGACCCAGCCCACCTCAAGGACACGATCGGATGCTGTAGTATTACCACACCAGTCACGACCTCGGATTATTTTCAGAATCGCGACTTTACGCACACTCACAATCAGAAAAACGTTCAGATTAAGCAACAAAAATGTTGTCACCGTGAATGAATTTCAGGGTTAATACAATAGGGTGGTCCTTAAAAAGTTCATTTCCCAATTTCGACTTTCTCACCCCTCAAGTCGGCTTCAAGCAATTCGAAAATAGTTCCCTAATTTTTTCAGATTTTTATCTCAACTTTAACCCGTTCCGCCAGGGCTGATCTCTTCATTTAACCCTTTTCAAGGAAATAGTATATTTACCTCGATATTTACCAATCGGGTTTTGATGAAATTTGATACAGGAGGGTTTCTCGGGTCGCTGATTACGCATCTGAACTGGAATTTTCGAAATTCAAAATGGCGAATAAACATCTGAAAAGTCACTTGGTATTGCCATATTGGGTTCGCCATTTTAAATTTCAAAATTTCGAGTCCAGATTCCCAATCACTGATCCAAACATTCGTTCTATAACAAATTTCATCGAAATCCGTTTGGTAGATTTAGTGTTCCCTTGAAAGGGTTAAATAGGGAAATCAGCCCTATGGTGGCACGGGTTAGAATGGAGATAAAAATCTTAAGAAGTTAGAAAATTATCTTTTAACTACTTAGAGCCGATTTGAGCGGTGAGATAGTCAAAATTCAAAAGTGACCTTTTCAACGACCATACCAATATACAACGAACCAAACGTTGTGTCGGGCCGACCAAAACATTAATCGAACCATTTTGTACCCAAAACGAAAATGTTTTTGCCCTCGCTCAAAAAAGGCTTTGCACCACAATCATACACATTCTGTTGCAATTGAAAAATCAGATCTATCAATTGAAATCATTTCGTAAACATTGCGAAATGATCCACATCAATCAACGACAAAGAAATATGCCATTGTGAATAGAGAGACTGATTCAATGATATTTGACCACGAATGATTTGGTTCTGTTAATTATATTGGACAGATGTCTGGAGTCCCTCATAATCTAGGCAAAAACATCTGAAATGTAACAAAATTCACCAAGTTACCAAAACCACATCACAATAAAAATACAAAAAAAAATTATTGTTGGGTATTGGCAGTTTCTGTTGTTATGAAATTAAGAAGAAACCCCAAGCCCTAGGATCTCGCAGCAAGTATGGTTCCGTCGTGAAGTCGGACCTCGCTGTTTCGTGTAGTGATATCGAATCATTATTCCAAGAGCTGCGTACTTGGCGGGCACATTTACTTGGTATTTTTTATCGAAAAGATTATACTTGTCGTATCGCCTGTTATCCCGTGTAACAATGTCGTCTCAGACAGTAAAACCGACATTTAGCATCAAACAAATGAACTACATTTTGATGAAGAAAGAACGACAGAAATTATCGATGAGAAGAATTAATGGACGACCACGGGAATCGAACCCGGGTAAATAATTCACATAGTATCCAATGGTCCTGGAAATGTCCTTGAATATTGCTTGTCCTTAAAAAGTCCTGGAAATATCTTTGGGTTTTTTCTTGTTTGCTGCGAACGATATATTTATTTGTGTTCATTAAGTAACTATTTAAAAAAAGTCGATTTCTGTCACGAATCGCGTTTTCTGTTTCTCCCTGCTAACAGATTATAGTAGAAATAACGTATATCACGTGAGTCGCGTCGATTTTGTACAGTGCCTTCTTTCGTCACAGGTATTCTCCGATTTGTCTGATCGCTAAAGTAATATTTAGGTAATAATCATCATTTCCGTGTATTTTTATTTTTCTTGAATGTCCTTGAATAACATGAAAATGTCCTCGAATTGTTCTCGAATTTGTAACGGATTTTTTATTGGACACTACGATTGACGGCTAGTTCTCGCCTTTAGGGTAACTTGGCGACGATTCGCTGCCGGGAATCTTGATAACTGCTCATTTCAGTTCTTTTGCGAAGAAGGATTATCGATGGGTCACAGAGAGTATTTTGCCACTTTAAAGACCGTTCTGGAGATTTACGATGTCAAATATTATTTGATAGCTTTAATCAGCTAGTGACTTTCATGATTTTGTAAAGTCAAATAATCACTACCCACCGAATAGATTTATTAAACTTCACGAAGCAATTCAGTTTGATTTTACTAGCGGCTGCTTCAATATTTTGATAACATAATGCAAAAAGTATTGTTTCGTTAAATCGACTAAATCAAAATCAAGATTTCGCATTTAGAAGCATATTTTATTCAATGAAAATTTTTTTGCAGTCTTAAAACAGTTATATCATACATTTTGGAAAATCAACAGTGGGCAAAATAAAAAATGGCTCATTTCAGAATCTTCAATTTTGTGTTTATATTCGAAAATATCCCGTCACTGTCATGGTGGGAGTTCGATTTGTCTTTTTACGCAAAATTCTAGTGAAAATTAGTTTTAGATCATGGCAAATTCTATCCCAGAACGAGACATCTTTGAGAACAAAATTTAATGAGTTTTCCACTGGTATTTTATTGAAATATTTAACACTTGATTAGTAAAAATAATTTTAATCAAAAAATAAATAAATAAATACTGTGAAAATACTTCAACATAGATTTACTTTAAAAAGAAGTAAGTAGACAAAAATTATTGCGAATCTAAATTCAGAACCTTTTCGGTTCAGGCGAGAATTACCTGTGACAAATATAGCGTTACGTTCTGGGAGAGCGTCTGCGAGAGATCTTCGATTCGCTGCTTGATTCAGATTAAATTTAGGTTCACAAACCTTTCGATGTCCATGCGTGCGAATGCTGATGTTCGGATCGTTCAGGTTTCTGGTACAGCTCTTCGCTATCTGTGAATTTGGTTATTTTAGCTCTTGCCAACTATCACTCTTCGTGATTGAAACAATTCTCTTTACGCAAACACTTTAATTTAAAATACACATTTATTAACAAATAACAGGTTCTTTCCGATCAATTCGTAACGTTAGGTGTTAACCTAGTCGACAGGACGTTTTGTCTATTCGCATTCTAGGAGTAGAGGATGTTGAGGCATGCTTACGAATTTCCTGCCTCACCTGTTTGTTTTATTGTCTAAAATGTGTTGCAAGATTTTATTAATCCGAATCTGATATTTTGCATCCTGTGTGCAGGTTAATGTTGAAAAAATATATGTATACATGTATATGTGTATATATATATACATTATACACAGATATACTACTCGGCATTACGTAGTTACTAGTTGGATTGCTTGATCACAGATGGTATGATGCACTAGAATTACGAATGCAGTTGGGATGTACATTATGATGGTATCTGTGTGGATCGATATAGATCTAAGACCTTATGGTAAGAGCGTTCAAACCACGATTACCGGGTGGGACGTAACAATGGAATGAAATGCTGAGACAGTTACTTTGGGATGTTGGAATCTTAAAATCATGACAAATGTTCGTTCCACCTTGCACTATGAAATTACTTCTGGTTAGTAATTGATTGTACACGACTATTGACGTCATGTTCTTCTCATAGGTATTACTCGTACACCCTTGAATGGGAGACGTGTTTCAATTTATAAAGTACTGTCAAATTACAACGGGAGAGGATCGTTTTTACAGAGATCATTTCTACAGAGTTCGTTTCCACTACGTTACTAAAGTGACTACGTTACCCTTGAAACCTCGAGTGAGTTAGGCTTCTCTTTCTGTAGAAACGAACTTTGCAAAAACGATTTCTACAAAAATCATGTCCTCTCGTTACAACAGACACAATATAAGGTCTTTTCTACTTACTTGAATACAAATGGAAAATTATACATGTCTTCAAAACCGTTCAAGTCTCACAAAGAACTTTAGAGTTCTGTGAAGAACACCAACGTTTCACTAGTAGCCAGATTAGTAATCGAATCAAAGTACGAAACTAAACGATACGTCCTCTTATATTTGATATTATTCCGAACACTATCTGCGTTCTACCGGGAGGGCAAACGCGGCGAACTTGATGGCTTCAGCATGGAGAATAATAGCAACATTAAGTACGGGAATCACGTTGGACGATCTGCTCTGTATCTACCTTTACCAGCCAGTTCAACTCTGGTGTGACAGCCTGCCCTGGTGTCTTCCAGCCTAATGACATGCTTTCCGAGAACTGATCGATGCTAATTAGCGATATTAGTAATCGCTAATCGGCGATTAGTAATTAATACAAATTACCAGTCTCCCGGCAAAACGTGAAGATGCAGAGTAGAGTGGAGCGTTAGATTGCATATATCCAGGGAGTGATCTGAGCGTCTTGCGCTTACGAAAGATGGTAATCTTCGTGCCTTTACCTTCTCGCCGGACGATACGACGGACGCTCGGGGCGCGAGGACGATGGGATGTTAACGAACGGCGACATGCAATTATACCGACAATCTGTGGAATCTGGCGGGTAATCGATAAATGGATCGATGAAAGAACGGGAGACGTGATTGTGCAACGAGCATGTTGCGCTCCGGCAATAACTCACCGCTACCTCTAATCGCCTTTCCGCTCCGCTCTGCTTCGATCAGCCGAGTCCTGTTCACCTGCGATCACGATCGATCGTTCTTGGAATCATTACTTTCTCTTTCTTCCCTCGTACTTCTGCCATCTCTTTATTTCAACGACAACGAAGCTCGACCTTGTCTCTTCGAAACGTGCTAGTTCAGGGACGATGCGCATCGGTCGAAAATGACTCAGTACGAGCAGATAATGCGTGAATTTCAATATCTTTGTAAAGAGGCATAGTAGACACATTTCGACGGACGAAAATTTTGGGTGAAAGTCTGAGCGTGGATTTCAGACCTTGGAGTAGTTGATACAAAAACTCGTACATGTGCAACACTAGGATTCATATTTCGGCGTCCTCACATTACACTCTTCCGCGTTGATCTCATCCTTCCAGTCATGTCATGAAAAGTGACAATCAGGTAGATCCTTTCGTAATAACCAATTCGCTATAAACAATTCATAAAATGGAACTTATCTGTTTAGTATTAGGTATAACTCTCTTTTTTTTCATCACCGATCGAAATCTACAGAGGTGTGAGACTGCATAACCTGTATTGAGTCTGATGTGAAAGCAGAAGCATAAATGTTATTGAATTCATTCTAATGTTTTCAATTAAACAATTTCAATTTCATAACGCGTACTTGTCAAATTAAAAAATGTAGGGCGTCCAAATTCGCAAGCATTAGAAAATGAATTTATTCTCTCTGTTACTTCAGTATCCAAAGAGATTCTAAGTGAGAACGAATGAGAATCAAAAGTATTGTACAATATTCAGTTGAAGTTTCAATTTTATTTGCATACAAAAATCGCACTTTGCTGATAATCCAGATCAGAATTAAGATATTCGAGTATTCCGAAAACGGAAGTTGAAATAAATACGTATAAAAAAATTTACGAATGAACATAAGCCAATGTGTGGAAAAAATAAAGCTGATAATAATAATAATAATAATATTCATTGCTATATAAAGAAAGTAAAAACCGAGCGTTGCATCACCGAAAAATTGTACGTTAAATGAAATGAAAGGTAGCCTTTTTTGACACGAGAAAGACATTATATTCTATGTATCATTATGCATTTTCAACTCATCAAAAGATCTGTAATTTCTAGGGCTGTGTAAACAAGTATAAGAAATAATTGATTTCAAGTTTATTTTTATAATTTTGGACTCGTTTTGACTCGTTTTTGACCAATGTGCGACGTGCCTACCTGCCTGGTGTCTAATTTCTTGTTTTTGCGCTTAGTCGATTATTAAATCACGCGCTGTGCTTAATGTCCAGTTAAGGATAAATTTCTAACAATTTATTATTTATTCATACTGCACAATATTGAACAGAAATGAAGTTGGTGTATGTTGACTATTACGATATAATGGCGAGAAAAAAAAATTAATAATAAACATTCTACCTCAAACAGAGATGACCCTTCTGGATGGGTTTGCTAGAGAATATAAAGTAAAGAATTGCATCGGCACACCATTTTACAATACAACGTTTCGTCAAGTGCCTTATTCATGACAGCGGAGCCTGGAAACCGTTGCTCGGATTTGAAGTATGTTATATCACATCGCCTCTTTGACCCTATATTCCGAACACTGCTTCATTGCTTGACCGTCATTGGCAGGTAAAACGGAAGGTTTTGTCACTCGCGGTTGAATTTAAACGTTCATTAGAATCGGGACTTTGTATCAAGATTCGCGACAACGCAACTCCACCAAGTTACTTTAAAAGCGAGAGCTAACCGAGAATCATTTAATCGGCCCAACTTGTAATTACTAATTTTTTTTGTGAAAATGAAAGAAAAAAAAAGAAGACGTGAATTCGATGGACAGGCTTACAAGACAATATTAAGAGAACGGTAATAAATACGAGTTTGACTCTCTGTTGAATAAATTAAATATAAATAACATGTAAATGAAATATAAATAAAATATATGTAAAATAGTCGACAAAATTGTAAAGATAAAATAGTATAGATAAAATAGTTCGAATAAACAGATTGATAAATGGTAAAAACAAAAGCGCACACATAAAAAAAAGATCAAAAGTTATTCATTCACACATCCAAACATTGACACAATTTAAAAATACGCCTTCAATACACAAGACGTTAAAATTAACTGGTCCCTTGTCTTTGTCGTCGAATACCGTTGCACCAGATGAATCACTTGCCAATCCAGGTATTATACTCTTCTCCACTCTCGTTTGATGGATGCTTAGAAATCTTGTGTTCACCTTCAGGTTGCGTCGTTTATTCACGTTGAGATGGGAGATGAGAGCAGCATGGATCGTTACGACATCGAAAATTCAGTAAACTGGTACTGTGTATTTGGAACTTTGGAAAATCTTAAAATTGACTTGGTTTTCGACTTCTGCGGAGTATTATGATTGTCGGGCCGTACGGGTTGCCGTCTTTCCGCAGAGTCTTCAAAACGTTCAACCGTTTCTCCCGCCTGACGCCCGAATCGGGATGGCTGTGTCCAGCAAAACTTCGCGGGCACTTCGAATTTAGAATATCGTTACAAACTACTTCCCTATCTTACCGTGTATAATCATGGCGTTATAACTCAGGAACACGTGAATATTTGCAAATGTGACTTGCATGGTTGGCACTCCCGGGACCTCAGTGTTAAAGCCTGATCGACATCGGAAAAGTGGTTCCGTCTTCATTAGCTGTCAAAGATGACGAAAAAATATTTTTCTTCTCTATCTCGGGACGTCTGGTTGCACAATTGTGATAGAACGCGTATGCGACTCATCTTTAAGTTTGAAACACAGATATTTGGCATCGAAATCTGGTCGCCTGTTGATACAGGAGTCGACAAACAAAACTGTCGCCTAATAGAGCTGGATATAGCTAGAATAGATACAATATTTTTTTAAAATTATTATCATTATTCAATGTATTATCCAATTTTTGAATCGTGATATCGTGCATTGGTATGTATGGGAAAAGCAAACAAAAAATAAAATGCACTCTAGGTTGAGTGACAAATTGATGGACTAAAAATGAATCTTTTCGCAGTAAATTGCACGAAATTCTAACTTTGCTTGCGCAGAGACAAATGATATATTGACGTGAATTGTCATGATGCAGTACTTAACAAATTATTTTCACCGTTGCATATTTTTAAATGTAAATACATTTGGGGTGCAAATTTTATAGATGCAGGGAAATACGCTCTCTTGCGAAGTCATTAAGAACTATTGCTCCTTACAAACGGATCTAGAATCATAAGATATTACAAATTGTTCCGACTTAGAACTTGGAGGAAAATAGGGGAATAGATGAATCAAATCAACATTGTCCATTTGAATGTGTCGATCCTTGTTTGGGATTTTTTTTCTCCTGTGAAAAGGCAAAGAAAATTGAAGAAAAAAGAGCAGTGATGAGGCCAGCAGCGTTATCATTGGATGTATCAGCACATATATTCCTTTGTTTGTGAAATACTCCTTATTTATAGAAGGCTATTGTTAGGTTTGTCTGCGATTCAAGAAAAATGGAAAAGAAGAAGAGGAGTATATCAGATTGATGAATGAATATGAATCGCGTTCCCACTGAGTAGTAGGAATCCCTTCGGTTAGTTAATCGCTTTACTACCAACTTCATGTGCTCGCTGGTTTGAAGCCGCCTTTCCGTGGATACGATTGGTCCGATTCATTTCAGCTTCATATATCGAATATCGAATATCGAATCCGTTCAACGAAAGAGATTTCGTTGCTATTTCATAAAACCTAAGCGGTGTATATGAATGTGTATAAAGCAGCATTGTAACATTTTACTCGTACTAGCATACTTGCTCTTTCTTTTTCAATTGTTTTCTTTTACCGAATCAAAAAACATTGCATACGGAAAAGTAAAATATTTGTATGGTTCATCCAGTAAAGTTATACTTCATTCAGTTTAAACTAATATTCACCTGTCTATTTACCGAGTCAGCAAAATATTACAAGTCATGTAGATGAATGGTAATGATAATTTGAATGGGATTGTTATAGAAAAAAATTCGTGTTAATTGATGGTTTTGAAATAAATGCACGTGATTTTTGAGCTACTCAATATCGATATGCAATCATTCAAACTTTTTAAGTTTTCAAATAGCAGAGAAAAACAATTATGCTTAAATGGGAACGTCGCCCATCACAATTGGATGTTATTGGTAGAATGTATTCGATAAGTCTATTGCATGAAAAAATGTGTAGAACTTCAAGGTCAAGGAAAAGCATACAGCTACACACGTAAGAGACGGTCTCCACCAATTCAACCACTTTTTTTCATCCCCTCGGATCTGTTCCATAATTGGTTATATAGTAGTACTACTTGAAGGTACTTTCTGTGAATGTTTTCAGATCTTTTAATTTACTCGTTTCGAAAATGTTTTTTTTTCTATCCGTATATTATGGAAGATTGATGTTGAACATAACAAATTATAACACAAGAATCATATTTTTCCATGAACTATTCAATGCAATATATGTTATATTTTTGATGGAAGCAACAAGGCTATTTTCAGCGAAAAAAATGGTAATTACTTTTTTCTTTCAATGCAACACCTTTGATTTCGCTGCGATTTTTAGACGGTATTTGGCAGTATGTTGGGAACCTATAAAAAAATTGGCATCGTGGACCTCGAAATTCTTGCTGAGTAGAAAATATATTCTACTGAGAAAGGTGGATTAACGTCCTCTGTTCCACGAACTGCATTAAAAAATAATGTTTAGTAAAAATGTTTGATTGCAATTAATTTAATTATTTCATTCAGCAAGAATTCTGGAAATTATGGAAAAAAAGTTGATCCGTTATTGAATATAATATTGATAAGGGCTAATGGATTAATTCTTGATGAAAAAAAATTCATTAGGTTCTGAAACTTGTTCATATTCGTGGTTAGTATTAATTTTAGGTTTATTCTTTCGTAACAGCTTGTAACGATTGCCAACTCCCCTTGGAAAAAATACGTAATAAATATTCCTCCTCAAGCGTTACGTATTATTTGAACGGCCTTTTAGGTACTCATCAGTCGCGTGTTTAGGGCAAAAACATGTGTATTACGATCTGAGTCCATAATTGTTCATACGCGTGATAGGTATAGGTGTAAATATGTCGTAGGTCAAACAGACTACAGTACAGATATAGATTTCAAGTAAATTCCAGGTACTCTCGAGCGAGAAATTCATCGCCAAGATGTAACCCGTAGCTAGTACCTACTTTCTTCTTATGGAATTCCAAAAACGCAATCACTCCATCGCGTTCATTGGTTGGCATGCGTTGTGAAGAGCGAAGAGATATCAAAGAGCATTTCACTTCACCTTTTTTCAACCAGCCCTTTCTTTCTTCCTCGGTAACCTCGAATTGTGTTCTTCTATGTATTTTTATTATTCGTATCTAATTGCTCAATTTCTCATCCCTCCCTTGCCACTTGTACTTCTTTTCATCCTTTTCTTTTCGAATGAAAGGTTTCACAGTGGAGGCCAGAGCCGTCCTTTGAAGGCCGTTTCTAAATTATATGAATAATGACGCTGTGACACGGATATTTTGCTCTTTTCACGAGAAAAGATTGCGAGAGAGAAGCAGCAAAGGTAAAAAACAAAAAAAAAAAAAAATCTCAAAGAAACATCTGACGTCACGTTTTTATCCCCTATTTTTGCAAATCCTTGTTGTTACTGTAACTTTCCTTTATCTCTTCGTCGTTTTTTTTTTTTTCTTTTTCTTTTTCTGTAGAAACAATTCTGTAGGACATATTCTGTAGAATATTTTCGTCGTAGAATTGATTTCTGTAGAATCGAACCTCGTCTCTAAAAATACTCGTACCCACGTATATACGTAATTGCTTCTTTGCGGGTACGCCGAGTCTCGACTCGAGGACCCGAAATAAAGCGTTGGGACTCAGGGACCGAAAATAAAATGTTGCAGACGGGGTCCTATCCCCCGCATGAAGCTCCCCGCTGCCACGTCTGGTCAGCATATACCCGCAGAATCATCTGCAGCAGGATTTGCAGCAGCAGCATCTGTCGTGATTCAAAGATCTCGAAGATCCACGCGCGGTTCTCCTCTTAACCTGTTATGCTAAGGCTATAAGACTGCGATGCCAAAGCTAAAGGCATCGTTCGTCAGGACGTGAGATACCCCATGATCGAGGCTCGTCAAGCCGTCGTCTTTTCGCCGCCTGGCATCCTCCCGACAATCACAATTTTGTCTTATGCTTTTCCCCCTTTATACGTATTATATTCTCAGTCATTTTGCCTGCCTAGCGAATATGCTTTATCTACTGGAGTAGCTGCTGTTCCTCCGATCAACCAAAACGTTTATTTGTTCGCCGTTATTTTTACCGCCACTAAAATATAGTTTGTTCAAAGCTTAACTTGATCTGCACAAACCGAGAACTTCGTGGTTGACGGAATTAATATATGACTTACATGATTCAAAATCATGTTACTGGGATTTTCTTAAGAAGTTGACCACTGAAAGCATTCCGCAATAATTCTAACAGTGATCGTTGGACAGCGATTGATGCATAGTTTGAATTGCCGTTCGTAGATGACAAGTGCTATGATCAATGGCACTTTCACAGCAACGAAAGTTTACCATCGTGGATCAATTATACCAGTTCGTCATTTCTGGTAATTACTCAGAAATGATAGGTTACCGTCGATCAATGGTACTGTACCCAATAATAGCGACTAATCGTGTGTTATTATTGGGTCTTCGACATTTTTGTCATCGGAATACTAACGATTATATCATTTAGCCTTGAAAGTAGCCATCGACGGTTCAGAGGTATTTTTCTGTACGGGTTTCAATCAGTGATGGATCGACGGGAGCGAATCCAGTGTTTTATACGTACATGTACAATATACCTCTTCTGCTTGTGTGTATAATGTATACCGTAATCGTTTCATTGTCTCCTGATCCTCAATGTACCTTAGGAAGTTACACGTGATTTATCGGCAGCAGTCATCTATAACCACAAGATTCACTTTAGTGGACTTTCATTGCCGTTCGCGATACCTCATCGCTTCGTCTCGTCGTGCAAGCTTGTATGAGTACTCGAGTCGCTCCACGATGAGTACGGAAAACGTAAGGTTACAAAAAAAAAAAAAAAGTTCATTGCGAATAAACAGAAAAAGCGTAAATTCTTTGCGAAAATGTACACAAAAATGATGAACTCAAGACACAAATTGAAATAAATTATGAAAAGATATCAATTAAATTAAACATAGAATGAATAAAACGACGAGTCACACGGATTTCCACGGGCCAATGATGCGACCAAAAACCAAGGTATCTTCGCCACAATGAGCCACGTGTCTGCGAAAAAATCATTGATCTTTGCCTGAAGTCAATGGCCGGACCTCCGGGTCACCTAAGTTTTGTCCGGGTTCTCTTGCCTTATTTAATCTACCTTTTCTGTGCTATGTATCTTCTCAGTTTTCTGTGTGTATAATAATAGAAACATATTGGCGTGCGATGCGTGTAGTCGTAAACAGTCTCATAACTGTATCGGAGTACAATATTTTCCTGTTCTCTCACCAACACGCGTTACGTGCATCGTACTTTGTAAGGTTTTATCGTTGTAAGTCATTCAAGGCTTCACCTTGAAAATACACGAACTGCCGCTAAACTATGTGAAATCGACTTATTTATTAAAAAAAGAATCGCGCGCCACCTATCGTAAAATGGTTTTACTAATTCAGAAACCTTCGCGAGCATGCGCACAACAACTCATTAAAATTTCATCGTAATCAGATGAATAGTATAGGAACGCATACGAGACAAGCAAATATATACCAGTTGTAGTATTTCTAATATTGCCGAAATTGTCAGTTCGATTTAGAATTTTCTTCGCTTTCAGATAGTTCTTTTTCAGACAAAAATATATGACTTACGATTGAGGTGTATGTACGACGTATTGGCTAAAAATAGCTTCCCCGAGGAAGTTTACGGAGATAGCACAAAAGGGCGCGTGTCGATCGCTCGCGCTCGATCGATAATAATGCAACGTGGCAGTGCGGTATACGATTCGATCTTGTAAACAATCCGTCAGCTGCGTGACACATGATGCGAATGAACGAAAGGAAAGAATATCAGCGCTCGTGTTGAAAAGTTTTTGAATGTAAGATACAAATCCGTGAGTCATTTACATCAATTTTTTTTCATTCATAATAATATTGTGGTATAAAAATTATACCGATTATCGCTTCACTTTATTGAACAATAATGCCTTCACTTTTAGGGTTATAAAATTCAATTTGATGATATAATTGGGATAATGAGTAAGAAAGCATTTGACCGTGCTCTAAAACCTACGTGTACGAAATTATAATACGTGAAACACTAATGTTAGAATTTAATATATTTCCCAAGGTATTTTTCTAAAATAGCCCTCTAATTACCACTTGCTAATTTAATTTTTTTTTTCCTATTATCGTGCGCAAAGTTCGATTTTGCGCATGCATTTGCGTTCGCAAAGTACCACTTTCCCACACGTTGACAAGAGCGTGCGGGAATGCAACTGAGCGAATGGGGATGTAGCTGAGCGTGCGGGAATGTGGTGAGCGTCGCATACTTTTTACCGCCAAAGTTTCCGAAACCCAGTTACCGGTACCCCGCCATTTGTTATTAAATATAAGTGAACAAACGCAATATTCATGTGTTCCATCGAGTTTGAAGGTGTGACGTATGTATTCTAAATATATTTAAAAAATTTCAAATCCTTTTACCAGTTATTGAGCGAGAATCGGCGAGTTGAGTTTTGAAAAACGAAGAATTTGGACGCGATGAAAAATACAATTTTTATTAATTATTACTTTAACTAATAATCTGATTTGAAAATTACGTGAGCAAAAAAAGTTGACTTTTGACAGGTTTAGTTAGTGGTATTTTTAATTTTTTTACTTGACACTTTTTATTTCATCCCGCATCTGTCTGCGGACAATACTTTTACCGCATTTCGTGCGGAGAAGCCTTTTTATGATCATCGTGCCCAATAATTCACGTGCGAACCTCTCAATAAGAACGTCCAGCCTACAAGGAAAGAAAGAGAGAAAGGGAGAGTCAGTGAATTAGAAACGCACGCATGGCTGGGGTACTCGAATTCCCGGAAAAACTCTTCCCCGCGGCGACTTTTGCGGAGTTATTGAGAGGTCGGACTGTATTTCCCACAGTATGGTAACAATTTTAAGTGTACTTTATACTTTTCCAAGAATCACGCGTCTCGTTCGATT
Organism: Neodiprion fabricii; assembly: GCF_021155785.1. NCBI lineage: Eukaryota > Metazoa > Arthropoda > Insecta > Hymenoptera > Diprionidae > Neodiprion > Neodiprion fabricii. The sequence continues at coordinate 10,678,041 of NC_060243.1, forward strand.
CATCATGTATCGAAGTGTCCGGATAATAATGTCCTGGATCTAGGATACGTTATACTTGCAGCGTACTGTAAGAGGTGGCGCAGAAGTTTGAACGTCGAATAGAATCCCAGGTTCGATTGAGAATTTGATTTGTGGCAATGAAAGAGTAATTAATGAGAGGCACGGTCGGGAGGGTACACGAGGTCGAGATAGTAAGTCGTCGACGCTGACGCCGATACCTGGTTATTGCCATAGAAACTCTAGTGCACATATACGTAGTACGTCGGCAAAGGTAACCGCCTACAAGACGCCGCTAAGACCAAGTACGTTGTGAACGCGGCCCAGGGTGACCCTTGCAATCAAAGGGTCATACTCGTGATGTATTGGAGCCAATGATGCCGTTAGACGCTAAAGTGCAAAGTTGTTAGTCATGTAGCCACCGCATTTACCGCAGGGATGTGCTTTTAAAACATCCAGATGTGTTGAGTGTTGAGCGTTAAGTGTTGAGTCTCCAGCGTCGCTCCTTCACTGCTTTATCGTTTCTTCCGTGATCCGTTTTTCGTTTCTCTTCTTATATGTTCGATTCTTCCGGTTCTTTTCTTTCCTTGATGCTTCGCTTTCTGTTGCTTTCGTCATTTTCACCGCATCGCACCGTTTCCCAAAAAAAAACAAATGGTAAATCCTGATACGCGTAACCACGCGCCACTGTAAGTTTCTCCCAAGATTAGTACTATGTGTGTCGGAAATGCCCGTCTCAAATATGTATAGTATTAGCTTGATTATACTATTATTATGTATACACCGATTTTGTTTGTAGCGCGTGCGATTCAACTTGCTTAATTTTGATTGGCTGACATCCATTTTCCCAATCTGAAGCAAACTGTCGCCGACAAGATCAAATTCCCTAGAATCAACCGGTTGACAAGTGGTAGTCAACCATAACCGCTTGCCTGTTAAGAATCGTCGGGTCACGGTGTAGCCGCGATTCATTACGCATTGATCACTCTGCCTCAGTTGCAATTGTTGACCAAGAAAACAAGAATACACACACACGCACGTACGCACGCACACGCACAGATGAATGAAATGAATGAAAAATTCTTTTTTTCCAACCTGCACGGAAAGTATGCCTTTTCGTGCATTTAAAGTGGCTTTTTCCCGACCAGTGACAAATGACCGGGCGCAAATAACCTATCGTAGGAGGGCGCCGCTTCGAAGAATGCCGGGCGCAAAATGAAGTGGAGTACCTTTTCTCTGGTGCACTCAAAGGCAAACTTTCGGTACATGTTGTGAACAAAAAGTATCGCGTGCACCACCGGTGGAAAGTGATATACGTTCGTGTTAGTCTCAGCTGAGCCGAGGTGTGCAGAGGGTCGCCGAAACTCAGCTGAAACTCGCACTCGCGTCAGTCGCTCACTTTCCGCCCTAGATACACAATGTACTATTATTTATCCCTGACCGCATCAGTATAAAACAGGCCATAAATATTTCTTGAAATATTAAGTCTGTAGGTATAACACATAATAAAACATTTTTCTCAAAATGCTGTTTTTGTCTTAGCATATTTTAATGAGAAGTATCTTGACGTATAAAGAGTCGAGTAATTCCTCAGTGATTATGTGGCCTAGTACTGTTACAATAACGGTATAAACGCAGAGAAAGATAGAGAGAGTACGGTAGGGTAGTTTTATTTATCTTGCGACAGGTCCCCTCTGACAGAAGGAGGGAAAGAGTGAGAAGAGAAAAGTGCAAAATAGGAGAAGAAAATAACGCAGTTTAATTGCCGTGTAAAACAGGGTTGTTTCACCGTCATTGAAGTAACCGTTGGTAATTTATTAGAGTGAGGTACCCTGGGTGGCAGTAAAATGATAATTAGCGAATCGTAAATCTGATATATGTGTTTGTGGGTACGAGATACCCTGCAGGCAGTAGAAACTGTCCAATTACGTTGACGGTTAATGTCGTGTGGCCGCGGGCTGCCTCAGGTGCCTACGTATGTACGTTCATACCGGAGAAGCCGACATGTGCTGGTGCAGGTGCCTTGCGCACGATCCAGTGAATCGCGAATCCCATTCTCAGAAGGAATTCTGAATGCGCTGACCTTTGAACCCCGTCGTTAAAACCGCGGTCTCACCGTAACACGCCTCCAGGTAATGTAATTAATAATTACCTCGAGTTCTAATTACTAGAGAATCTCGACTCGATCATTAAATATTCACGGTGACACACCCACCCATGTTTCACCTACAACATTCACTTAAGCGTCATCCATTTATACTTGCAACTGAAACTTGACATAGAAGATGTATGCTGATGTTTAATAGTCTAGTCGATAAGCTCAAAATGGTCTAAAATAGAGATACTGCTCTTAAAATTACGTGCGATAGCTCATTGGATTCGGAATGACGCCTAGACAAATGCACTAAAATTTTTTATCAGCACATAAAAAATTGCAAAAGTTATAAACAATTAAAGATGAAAAAAAAAGGCATTTCGTTTTTCGCCAATATCTCATAGACTATTCATATTTCTGAAATTTTGAAAAAAGACTCTTAAAGAGGAGAAAATTTCCAATAAAAAACTACCTGCTCCCGGAAGTCTATCTCCATTATTTATAATTTTAATTTAACGCTGAAAATGGGTCTCCGCGCTTCGTTTTTAGGTCGCGTGCGCGGCGTCAAAAGCGAGTACTACACGTTGATTAATTTTTTTAAGGTATTGAATATTTTTTAAAAATTTGAAAAAATTATGGTATATTTTAAACACTTCAAAAAATTTATCCACGTTGGAAATTTTACTTAAATTTAATTTTTTAACAAGTTAAACGATTGTTCAGTAACAAAATTTTCTCCAATTTCCGTCTTCATTGTAAATGAAAAAAAATGTTTAACTGTCGCAAAAATATTTCGCTTCTTGGAGCCTTTCTTATATACATACTGAACAATATTACGCCATAAAAGTTAGAGAAATATTCATACTTTGTTTATAATAGTTTTTGTACTCGAAAAAAAAATGAAAAATTCAAGTAATACTGTTAAAAAAAATTTTTTTTTTCTTAATCATGATATTATCGTTTTTTTATCAATACAAGATATCAATTGATTTGCAAAAAAAAATTTTTCCGCCATTTGTTCATAAATTTTTTACAAATAAATTGATTATTTAAATATTTTTTCAAACTTTTTTTTCACAACTGTATTATATTAAAAATATTATGATTTAAAAAAAAAATTTTTTTTGCTAACAACAATTTTTACTTTTTTTTGTACAGAATTGCTTTGAAGGTCTATAACCGTATCTGTATTATTTAAAAAGTTAGAAGTCATAAAAGTTCCAAAAACATCGAAAAAAACATCAGATTTTATAAACAAATGCGCATAACAACAGATTGACAATAACTACAAATTTTTTGATTAACTCATTCAAAAGATCGTTTAATTCTTTATAAAATCGACTAGAATGTTCATTTTCGTATCTGTAATAGTTTAAAAGTTATATTAGTTTTTCAGTAGACAAATGAAGCAGCCGCTGCAATTTTTGTAGCACGTGTTTTGTAAAATAACAATAAAAAATTGAAAAAATTTTTTTTTCTATATTTTGTTATATATGGTTGTTTTTGTAATTTTTACAAGTTTGAGAAAAAAAGTACAACAAAGTTGAAAACTTGTTTGTAACAAATTGATAAGTTAATAAACAATGGAATTGTTGATAAAAAAAAAAATTTTTTTGTTACTTTATAGAGGACTGTCAATTATGATAAAAAAATAATTTCTTAACTAATTATTTAAACAATAGAAGTATAAAAAAAAAACGATTATAAACAAGTAAAAATTGTTGTTGGCAAAAAAAATTTTTCTTTTAAATCATAATATTTTTAATATAAGAAAGTTGTGAAAAAAAAGTTTGAAAAAATATTCAAATAATCAATTTGTTTGTAAAAAATTTATGAACAAATGGCGGAAAAAATTTTTCTTGCAAATCAATTGATATCTTGTATTGATAAAAAAATGATAATATCATGATTAAGAAAAAAAAAATTTTTTTCAACAGTATTACTTGGATTTTTCATTTTTTTTCCGAGTACAAAAATTATTATAAACAAAGTATGAATATTTCTCTAACTTTTACCGCGTAATATTGTTGAGTATGTATATAAGAAAGGCTCCAAGAAGCGAAATATTTTTGCGACAATTATTTAAACATTTTTTTTCATTTACAATGAAGACGGAAGATGGAGAAAATCTTGTTAATTAACAATCGTTTAACTTGTTGAAAAATTAACTTTAAGTAAAATTTCCAACGGGGATAAATTTTTTGAAGTGTTCAAAATATACCATAATTTTTTCAAATTTTTAAAAAATATTCAATACCTTAAAAAAATTAATCAACGTGTCGTACTCGCTTTTGACGCCGTGCGCGTGACCTAAAAACGAAGCGCGGAGACCCATTTTCAGCGTTAAATTAAAATTATAAATAATGGAGATAGACTTCCGGGAGCTAGTAGTTTTTTATTGGAAATTTCCTCCTCTTTAAGAATCTTTTTTCAAATTTTCAGAAATATGAATAGTCTATGAGATATTGGCGAAAAACGAAATGCCTTTTTTTTTCATCTTTAATTGTTCATAACTTTTGCAATTTTTTATGTGCTGATGAAATTTTTTAGTGCATTTGTCTAGGCGTCATTCCGAATCCAATAAGCTATCGCACGTAATTTGAATAGCAGTATCTCTATTTTAGACCATTTTGAGCTTATCGACTAGACTATAAGGTGTCCACTGTCCGTACATCGGAAAAACGATAATAAACCGAGTATCTATCCTAGTAAGTGTTTTCACCAGCTATGAAGATTCACCGCTTTGAATGGGTTCCTTGATCGACCGAATAAACTTTCCACCAACTTTATTACGTGGAACAAAACGTAGTGTGAACTAAGTAAATCGTGTATTGTGATAGCTGTAGAAGAACATGCGCATCTACTGTAAAGAAGTGAGGGGGCCTCAGGCGTACCAGTAGCAGACCGTATTTTGTCGATAACGACGCTTCGAACGCCTATCAAAAAGCTGTAAGGTTAATCGGTTTTCTAAGTTTATAATGTATTGATGTGATTTTTGTCAGAGCCAGAGACTGCAAACGCTAAGAATTCATAAGGTACGGAAGATTGTGGTATCGTATGGGAATGTTCAGAGCTTTAATGGATCTGTCTTTCTTTCTGCTCTGATCTTTTTTTGCCTTTTTTCCCTCTTTCCACCATGAAGCAAATAAAATCGAACATTGTTTCAACGATATCGAAGATTTAAGAAAAATCTTGAGAACTGTTAAAATTCCAAACTTCAGGTAACACCAAGCGATTTCGTGTATACGTGTTATTCAGATTATAAGGGTGGTAAGGTTAATTCCTCGTGGACAAGTACTCGTCTAAGAATTGGAAATCTCTTTCGCGGTCTATTGCACGCTGCATATGATCATTCCTTGTACGTAATGATCGGCACAGCTGGTCTTCACTGTAGGGAGGGACAAATGTTTAGTTATAGAACATGAGTATCTCATTATTGACAAAAAGAATTTTATTATATGAAAGAAACACATAACTAAACCACAATTAAATCAATTATATAATGAGCAATGTGATTTTTAGAATAATTGCTGATGAACCACAGTGAGGAAATTTTATTTGTTTATCAGTTTGTACAGCTTGTGATCGACGAGTTAGTAAGTCGAATGAAGTTTACCTTGCGCTGGTAATAAACTCGAATTGATGATTATTCTGTACGCCCTGTTGGAATGAAACCTGTCTACTCTAAGAGGAAATAGCTGGACCCACTTCGCAGCAAGAATACATCTAATGATGCTAGTCGCGATAAGCCTGGTAAATCCGTGTATCTCATGCCCTGCAGTTTGCGCAGATGATGTTTGTTACACTTATTGTTACCCTGCGTTCCTCCCACAAGACTATAGGCACTAGATCCTCCTCTTCGTCTTCCTCTTTCTCGTGGACTGTAGTCACGACTAATCCCCACTTTGCCGTGCCACGTTCTTCATATCTCGGTCGAATGCCGTCAGGGAAGAGAGAATGAGTTAAAAAGAGAGGGGGGAGAGAGGGAGGGAGGGAGTTTGCATTTACGGTCAAGACGCTTAATTTTTGTACCCAGCTTGTCTGGTGCTAGTTTTGCGGGCGTGAGAATACCGGTGACCCCATCTTCCTCTTCCTTGATGACCTCCTATTCGAGGTAGAGCACATCTTTCCATCGGTACATTTTCTGAAGTCAGCATCCAATGAGGCTGAATGCTACGTAAGCAAAGTTTTCGCGTTGCTCATTGAAGAATGTCCAAAACAACCCTCCTTCCATCACACTTCTCAATTAAAACTGATCCGTTATATAAGCTGTCGGTATGAACCAGATTGTCTCGTGTTTAATGTTCCCATTTTGCGTTTTTTATGCAATTCAATGTGAACGAAGAATCTAACAACTGTTCGGAGTAGTCCAAATGTGACTCGACTTCGATACTCAAATTCTTTAGTATCGTGGAATCGTTTGAAATGTTTGAAAACAAAATTGAGTTACTGCAAAAATCTCCCTTGACATTTAGCTGTGTAATACTGTTGTTTCTACGAATTTTCGTCTTAAAAATTTAGCACGTTCTGTTGCATCGCAATCAAATTTAGCCATGGTGATAAGATTTTTCAGACTGATGCCAGGTTGCAAAACTTGTTTGTCACATCTGATACTGCAACCGTGTGCTTCTGTATATTCATTTTCAGGTTTATTCACTCAATTTTGTTTAAAAAAGTGTTGGATTTCTGATACTATCTAGTCGTGAAGTATTAATTTGAAAAATTCATAAGGTAGAACAAGTTTTGTCTTGCATTGGTCGGTTTATATCAGCCAAGAAGATGTTTTTAGTGTTTGTTGGGGTTGAACGTGGGAAGAATTAGAAACAGAAGTGAACAAAAAAAAAGAAACTACCGTAAAAACATAAAAATTAAATTGAAAAACGTGTAATTTAATTAAAGATGTGACGGTTCGTGTAATCATCAGTAAACGGGATTATATGCTTTATCGCCTGTTGGTATGGAGGAGGCCGGTACTCGGACAAAATTTTTATGAATCCGGCAGCCACTTCTTAATCCTATACGTTACTCATGGTGATTTGATAATTGAATTAAGACAATCTGAGAACGTTATATTTACCCAGTAACTTGTCAAAGGAATTAATACCAGTCGCCCTGGACCGCCGGCTCTTATTTTGAATCTATAGCTAATACAGTTTCGTGGATCTCTAATACGACTTTGAAGTTCGAGGTTTGGTGAGGGCAACTGGCATAATGGAGCACTGATACGTCGCCTGACCACCGTTGAAGATGGAACAACTGAACGCTAAGACTCTATCCTGGGGTCCTCCCGGATTTTCTAAAGCGATGAGCTCTGCTACTGCGCAAAACGTAATAGTGTTACCTCCAGTTGTCCGCCGATTTGTACTAATTCTGACGTTGTTTATTACTCGGAGCTGGGTATCAAATCGGTAGGAGAATGATTTGTGATGGTGTTAGATTATAAATACTTGTAATCAACGTTCAATTCTATGAATTGATGTCGTTTAAATATTGAATGCGTATCAAATTGAGCAGATGCTATTGTGTCTCGCCACAATATCTGCTGTATAATATGACCATCGTCTATCATTTATTCAAAAACAATTGCTACGTGTAGTGTTTCGTATTTTGACAACTTAGTATCTGAAGCTTCAATCTTGTCGTAACCGATATTGGTTTGATCAGTCTAAAAGTATGGCGCTATGGCTTCCTTCTAGATAGCTTAGGATCGCTTCAGATCGACATTAGAAGTAACGTTGATGACTGTTTTTGTATAAAATACCTATATAATGAGAGCAATCTAAGTATCTGTAGAAAAATATACGTAATAACAGGTATATACGTAACGAGAATGATGCAAGTAGTCACAAATTTATATTTTAATTGATTGGTTATGAAGTTTTTAGTCTGTTTAAATGATGCCAGGTGATTTAGTAATAATATTGCGCTCAGTTTATACCGTTTGAAGCGAGATATTGTGAATATATCACACATATCATTGGAAAGTCAGTGGTACTGATGGGTAGGTAGATTAATTAGTGGTTGGCAGGCCAGTAGAACTTGGTTCAGAATAATGAGAGATCCATAGAGTGCCAACTTTGGAGCAACTATGGGCTTTTTTTTTGTATTGGGGCGTTGTATTGTTGAAGTGTAATGTTTGTCTGTTTCAACGAATTTATAATACCATATGAATGGTCCAATTGACTGTGAAGCATACAAAATAATAAGCAATTAAAAAAAACGTTCCACTTTATTGCTTCTCATTTTTTAATGTGTGCCACGTGAATCAAAGTAACGTAACATATATGGAATATGGTAGGGTATCAATGTCAACTGTGAGCTTCGGAGCTGTAAGCAGATTTCGTTTTTCGATTGCGTCGTTCGTTATTTATTTGAAGCTTCATGTTCGTATAGTCTATTATTTCAGTAATTCGAACATATTCAAGGTGGTAGAAAACCAGAAATCAATAAACAAACGAGTCATGCATTTGGTGGAAATGAACAGGGTGTGCTGATCTATTCATCTTCTACATGTCACGTGAATAAATGTAATGTAATGAGAATTAACGTACGTAACATACTGTCTAATTTGAGGCATCACGACTATTCTTCCACTAGCTCTGGTTAGCATTATTTTCTCGGATTCATGACAAGCGAACGTCCTTCGTCTGGGTATTTTTTTACTAGCCACTCGTGCGTGTCACAAATGTTTCTGTCTGTTATTCAGGCTGTTTTTCAAATTTGTATATATCGTATCGTATTGCTAAGAGAATCTGATTTGTGCAATCACAAGAGCCCGTAATGCGCAAGTCAGTAATAATAAACAAATGCCACTAAATCACGATACTTCCACTAATTCACTCTTACGACACTCGATCACTGTTTCATTTATTTACTTACATAACTTTATTAGCATGGCCGAGTTTCATCAAATTTGCGATTTAAACCCAAAATTGCATAACATATTATTCAATAATAGTAATTCATTAGAAATATTTTCACGGTTAACAGCGTGACAGCGCCATTAGGCAGCCTTTACGGGCAACAGTGCCATCGGCCCGTGATTATTAACAGCTCTATCCAGCGGCCATCTTGTTCATCGACTCACTTCGCGACTTTGTGATCACTTGCTGACTGAAAGCGTATTCAGATTCATGCCAAAATCAATAGGCGGTGGGGTATCGATGCCAAATATCTGTGTTATAAACTTTTAGTCGATTGGTATACGCATTCAATCATAATCGTGCAGCCAAGGCGCTCCGGCGTGAAGGAGAAGAAAAATGTTTTTTTCATCATCTTCGATAGCTAACAAATACGAAACTGCTTGACCGATTTCGATTAGACTTTAACACTGTGGTTGTATGGGTCGGGGATACGAGCCATGTAAGTCTCACTTCAACATATTCACGCGTTCGCAAGATATAACGTCATGCTTGTGCACATGAAGCTCGCTATTACCAACAAAACGTGATTTTTGTTCCAGTCGTACCCTCTCAAGTTTCAGACTGCAGAAGTGCATTTAGTCGCAATTGTCCGGAGCCTGGAACACCAAGGATAAGTTAGGAAATTGCTATGTGTATATTTCAAAACATAAAATGGTGTTACCAAAAACCTGGGCATATGGCGCAACGTGTTTTGTAGCAATATATCCATCGCAGCGCGAAATAATTTATAACCTTTCCACAAAGACGTGAGAACAGAGAAATTTTGATTATAAATTCGTAGCAATTTTTAACTGTACCTCTATGGGATTTTGGAGTGCCAGCACGACAGATTGAGTAAATCGTATATACATTTTTTTCTTAGATTAATGAAATTTTAAAAATTTTGGGAAATCATAGTATTTGTAGCTGTTATGCTTGTGTGGATTTTTGAAATTGAGAAACGTGTCGAAATATGTTGTAAGAGTACGAAAAATCTAGGATCCAGATACCAACAGAGTATCATATCCTCAAAGTAAGTACGTTATAAGTGCGTTGGTGTGTCATAAATTTTTTTTATATCAGTTTTGGATGAGCATTCAAGCGCAATGGCACGAATTATCATTTGTCAAAGACAGATAGCTTATTTTAGATAGAGCAGAACTGTAAAATTTGATTTGCTCAATTTGTCGACCTCTTCTTAAAGTTCATTTATTTTGGAAGCGATAATCTTGAAGTTCGGTGTATATAGGTAGTCGAAATCAAATGGCATTGTTAAATTCTTGCAAAATCTTTGAATGTTCTGATTTCGTGTGAAGCAGAATCAAATTATATGTAGCATAGTGCATAGTGCAAGTCAAATTTTGCATAGTGATTATTCCTTACCGATAATTCGAAGCTTTGAGGAAACATGTCAAAAAATCCATTAAACTTTTTCGATTTGAATTACTCAACATTTTAACTATCGACGAAGTTTTATGAAACAAACACTCTACCGCCGGTTTGGATTTCTCGTATTTAGTGTCTTCCTAAATTAATATTGGTTCAAGTGATATTAAAAACTCGTGTTTTTCCATAAGGTCTTCGCGTTACACTTTTCGCGTGAATATATGAAATAATTCCGCAGCTATGCCGGTACCATTAAGCACGTAAGTCGCTATCTAATATGCAATGGTTAACTATCAAATTATATTTCTCATTAGCAATGGACTTTTCGTGACAACTTTTTTTCTTCGTGTTACGAGGATAGCTACAGACTTGTTGCTAACATGACTTATTTCAATGACTTGGAGGTATCGATGATATTTCTGGTCAGATATTGGTAACCATGTAATACTCACACTTTTGCAAGAATTTTTGATCATGTAATAAGTAGCAGAATTAAGGTATTCGTAGAGAAGAAAAATGAAATTATAGTAATGATATTTGTAACTTTGAAGTGTTTACGACGTTCCGCTTATTGGACTTGGAGAATTAGACTTCCGTGGCGTCCTCTTCGTAGTCGAGGATAGAGCACACATATATTTAGAGCACATCTTGAAATAAATAAACATACAAACGTGTACTGAGTCGGGATGTTACGTGAGTATCGTATAATATTGCTTCCGCGTGTGAAATGAAGAATACCACACGAACGCTGTACATCTAATTAAATCCGACATGTAACGACCGTATCTGAGCACGCACACTCACTTTGCCTACCGACGGATTGCTTCTTGGCTCGAGATCGGACCGAGCTCTTCTTCTCCCTGCCCCCGTTCGCAGCAGCAGCAGTCCTGAATGAGCAACTCGGTATCACGATATCTTATTCTCCGTGTTCCGATCACCGGTGCTTCTGCCTCTGTTGCACCCTGGATAACTCATTTTTGCACTGAGACTATTCTGCCCGTTGAGGTGAGAGTCTACGAAAATAAACCTACTCTGCCTTGTAATTTACTCGATTATCACAACATGAATTTGAAGTAGATTCAATCCAACTAATGTCTGCCCTTTTGACCTATATTTTCCTGCATCTCTCATATGCACAGTTCCCAAGCTAACTATAATGTACTCTGCATAAACTATGACTTTGTGGTAATTCGTAGGAATTTTAATGCCAATCTACTTGATAATTTCTGTGATGCAGTCAGTATTTACGATTTTCACTCCGCTCGTGTTTTGTACCTTGTGCCGTTCTCCAGGACATGTTGGAAACACACTACCGATATCATGCTTCACCTCTACATGGTCAGCAATCCAGATATGATACGATCGTTTTGTCAGTCATCAGCTTCATTCATTGCGGCATATGACATGATCAGTGTTGAACTACTACTCTGTGCCACCCGCTCTTCTTCATCAGGGTCATATCGGGTTCGTTCATATTGCAGTATTGAACTGGAGGCATTTTAAAATGATCTCGAGACGTGCGACTGGCAGTTATTCGAAGATCGCCCCACTATTAGCAGTAGGCTTGAATGTCTGCAGGATAACATCATATCTGACTTGGACCTGCATGGTCCCTATGTGGTATGTTTTCGGGAGACCAAAAAACTCCCCTGGATCTCGGAGGAGTTGTTTCTTCTGCAAAGTATGAGGGATACGCTCTATTCGTTTTATAAGCACTCCAAAATGCAAGTCGTACTGCGGCGGTACCGAAAGGTCAGAAATGATATTCATAGGCGTGTTTCGGAACCCTGCTTGAACTGTATTCTTGCTCAACTGTCCGGAGTACACCAGCTCTCTACGCTTTAATGGAATTGAGAAATTTAAGTATCACGCTGGCCTCATCCAACACCTCCACTGATTCAAGCAATTAGCAAACTTACCAAGTAAAATTCTATCATAATTGTATGTAGCGCCTCTTCGGAGACCATCAACTATTTACATTTCTTATTTACGGTAACAATTAATTGACCCGTTTTGTTGAACAAGTTTTAATCGTTATTGTGTTTTTACGTGACATTAATCCAATTTTGATGTTACATATCATTTATGAATTTAAGACCATATTTGCAGAAACGTTTTTATCTTTACCAATGCTCAAATAATGAAATTGCAGGACCGTAGAATTTCAAGCGTCAATCCTGTCGGCTTCCTGATAATTTCGATGTCAACCCCTTTTATTTTGGCAGCTAACGTCCTTCCACGCGGGTTCTGTGGGCCGAAAATTTTCCTGCGCCTGTGCCGCTATATCCGAGTATCCTTTGCAATCATCTGCTTAGTGTCTGTGACCGTGCGCACCGTACAAAATAGTAACTTATGTATCTCATGTGCATATTCAGATAATAGATCGTAAAAAAAGTTTGGCATCGTCTCTACTGTCAGTTGTATCATCATTTTTATCATGAGCCAAATTGTCAAGTACCCGAAGGAACAGCGTACTGTCATTTTTATGGTTATTGTTATTATCGCCCAAATTATCAAGTACGCGAAGGAACAGAGCAGGTACTGTGCGGGTCGTTTGTTGCGCAAAAACGTACATCTTTTTTGCCAAAACGCTTGTTGCACTTACAATAGCCAATTGGCTGAGAAATCTGTTTATGCATTGACACAGCCGTTAGACTTGAGGTTTTCTGAGATAAAGTCGAATACAAATTGGTGCCTTTAAAAAATCGCGAGCTTAGAGTTCCACTTTGGGACTTCTGAGACCCCAGCGTGGCATGCGAGGGTTAATCAAGAAAGTCGTGGATTTATTAGACTATGCGAACGAACAAAATTTGTGCCAGTATAAACAATATTAGAAACAGTACTAACGACAGTATTAGAGATGCAATTTTGCCAGAATATTCAGATAGCTTGTCAATGTCATCATTGCCGTCTCATAAATTACTTCTGCAAGTAAATATCGTCATTATGTTTACGAGAACTTTCGGTATTAGCGAAGGCATTCGTAATGATACGAAATTACTGATTATAGAATTTGGAAATCATTTTCTGCACCGTAAAATTTTAACGAACGGAAAAATCAGTGAAATAGTGCTTTTGAATAAAGTTACATTATATTGTGAAGATGCACACCCATTCAGAGTCAAGTGAAGGCAATTTCCCATAGAACTAGCATTTAAAATTACTATAAACAAAGTTGAGGGATCAAACGTAGAAAAAATTAGTATTGATCTTGGAAAAAATATTTTCAATCACGATCAATTGTACGTAGTCTGGTCAAGAGTATGCTCGTGGAATTTGTTCGCATAGAAGAAAATGTATTATGATAATCAACGAAATGAAAATGAGATTGAATATTATATCCATAAATAAAATTTATAAGAATGGAAGTATGAAAAAAATTAATTCGGAATGTATGCACTAGTATGATTATCATGAAATATCAATACTAAACAAATGTGGCTCACGATTAGATACTGGAGAAGTTGAGCAGATTATTTTATTCTCGATGCCGTGAATGACGTGTATTGTTTGAATATATGTCTACTTCTCTGAGTCTAAGTTGTTGAAAGTCGGCAGTGGCGCTTTTTGGACGATTACTATTCACCAGGAAGTCATTTCCGATGCATATGCTGGTCGTTGTTGCAAGCTGAACTGTTCCGATTTTATTATGATCTATGACTTACTAATTGTATGAAGTAGAATTCAAGAAACTTCGAGAGTACACTTAGTTATTATTGCTCTGATTGGATGATTGAAGTTTGATCGCATTGGTTCTCTTAATTTATAGCTAGATAAACGAAAATTTCCGTGAAATTTTCTACAGCATGTTTAGAAATTTTAGACGTCATCGTTTTTTCAAAACTGAAAGTTTTTAGCAGCCTTTAATCTGTTTTGTCTGTTTGATGTCAATTTCTAAGGAACAGATTTTACTCAACCTTTTCATGTGTAGCTAGTCTGTAAAAAATCGAACCAATATTCAATCATGTCTATACTCGTTCTTCCCTAGAGACTGTTATTCTTGTATCGTGAATGTATCTTGAACTGCGATTCTGATGATTCTATTTGAACACGAACATCGCCGTAACTTGATAAAGAATCAGAAAAAAAGTGATACGTAGATATGAATCTCTATAGAATCCTGTTGCGAGGTTTATGACCTTGTAATAATAAAAGGTGAGGAAGGTCGAGAGACTTGCATAAGTTTTGTCTATACGTGTACAATTTGATTGTGAGTGAATCACCCAAAGACAAACGGGAATGTATTTTTGTGTGGCTGAATCTGAAGCGACAGAGAATGAAATAAATTATTGATCGTATCTCTCTTCGTTTCTGTTGCAGGATGGAAACCTTTCAGGAGGCTGGTATTCAGATGCTCAGAGAATTCCGGGCTCTCCTTCAACACTCGCCTCTTCCTCTACCGGGAACTCGGCTTCTTCAGCTGCTAGCGCTTAATATGTTTGCCATCGAGACGACGCAGCTCAAGGGTGAGTTGCAACAATATTTATGCCAGAAGGAATTATCGACGCTGCACAGAAAGAAATGCTGCGGTCACAATAAAGATCATCAAATAGTAAATATTTCAACTAGTTCTTCGGTAGAATTTGCAGAAAAAATGCCAATTTTCACCTTCACACATTGCGAGTCAAATTTCGTACATTGTATTGACCACTTCGTTATTAGAGGAATGAGTCATGGTAACATTTATTCTCCCAAAAATCACCTCTTCTGCAAAAAAGCTTTCGCCAAGGACATTAAGTGTGGTTATTACCCACAAAAATACCTTCTTTGATAACAAACGTATGCGTGCAATCGCTGTATTCAAAAAACTCATTTCACGAGAACATTATAGACAAATAAATATCCTCATCCTTTATCAAAAACCGGACAAGTGGGGGTAGGATTCGCGCCCTGGAAGTTCCACGCAAATTTAATTATTTTTTTTCTATGGCATATAACTACAAATTAACTATTTTCGGACTTGTAGTCCGGTCAATTTAGACATTCTGAAACACAATAATTCCGACAGAGCTGAATTTCAGTAGAGACCTTGGGTTCACCATTATAAAGAAAAAGAAAAAAGTCCCCATCGATACCATGTGTGCTAAAAAAGTTATTCAAGGTCAAAGGTGAAAATTTACAGTTTTTTCGATTTTTCTCGTTAACGGTTAATTTTATCAAAAAAATAGCTCAGACCAAAATTGTAGATCATAAAATTATCCACAAAAATGGTCTTCATACTTTTTTTCCTAAGAATTATCATTTCTGAGAAATCGCGATTCTAAAAGTCGAACGAGTTACATTCTATATAACATGCACGCATATTATATATGTCACGGATATACATAGTATATAGTATATATGTCGCATCACCATATTGTATGATTGTTACATTTTGATCACCGGTTGTATGACGTTGATGGATCTTGGAGTATCTAACATACATATAGTATATGTATATTAGACTGGCTCAAAAAAAAAAACTATTTTTTTTCGATCTCCAGCTTCATGAAATCATAGTTTATAACATAATATTAGACCTCGTGAAAGGAAATCGCCGTGCGATTTTTTCAAGAGGTGCCGCATCGAGATTTTGTAATTCCCATTTGATTAACACGTAAGAAATCCAATTCTGACGGTTGGAGAGAGATAATAATTTTTCTATGCAACGAACGGAACTCTATATAGTAGCGCTTGACAGTTTATATGTTTTCTTCGAATGTATTTGACGGATATTATTCAACATTTTAATGTGAGCCAGTCGAGGAACCTGGGAGTTTATCCTAGGTACCCATTTTTCGAAAAGGCGAAAAACCACGTTTTACGCAATGTTGAATCACTCGAAGATCGTGCGATTAAAAAATTTCTCCGACACGGGGATTCGAAGAAAACATATAAACTGTCAAGCGCTACTATGTAGAGTTCCGTTCGTTGCATAGAAAAATTATTATCTCCCTCCAACCGTCAGAATTGGATTTCTTACGTGTTAATCAAATGGGAATTACAAAATCTCGATGCGTCACCGCTTAAAAAAATCGCACGGCGATTTCCTTTCACGAGGTCTAATATTATGTTATAAACTATGATTTCATGAAGCTGGAGATCGAAAAAAAAAATAGTTTTTTTTTTGAGCCAGTCTAATATATACTATATATATGTTAGATACTTGAAGATCCATCAACGTCATACAACCGGTGATCAAAATGTAACAATCATACAATATGGTGATGCGACATATATACTATGTATATCCGTATATATACTATAATATATACTATATATACACTATGTATATAACTATATATATTATACATATACTATGTATATCCGTGACATATATAATATGCGTGCATGTTATATAGAATGTAACTCGTTCGACTTTTAGAATCGCGATATCTCAGAAATGATAATTCTTAGGAAAAAAAGTATGGAAACCATTTTTGTGGATAACTTTATGATCTACAATTTTGGTCTGAGCTATTTTTTTGATAAAATTAACCGTTAACGAGAAAAATTGAAAAAACCGAAAATTTTCACCTTTGACCTTGAATAACTGTTTCAGCACACATGGTATCGATGGGGACTTTTTTCTTTTTCTTTATAATGGTGAACCCAAGGTCTCTACCAAAATTCAGCTCTGTCGGAATTATTGTGTTTCCATCACTATTTTGATGTCTAAATTGACCGGACTATTATTCCTTTACTTCTGTTGTGAGACCATGATTCTAAGTCAATGGGAAGTACACTAGAGGTTTTGATGAGTGGGTTTGTGACTATCAAAATATGTGTTATAAATGGGTGTATCTTTTGATTGCGTTGACTTGGAAGCCTGCATTTCTTACACCTCCAAGGGACTGTAGACTTTAGTATATGATATTAGATTCTACTTGATACCTCTACCCGTTCCTAAGAAAAAGGGTCACAGAAGGACAGACAGACGGATAACGACGCGATCCTATAAGGCTTCTGTTTTTTCCTTTTGAGGTACAGAACTCTAAAAAAGATTCAAATCACCTACTATTGCCAAGTACATGTCTGCTAATTTCCAACAAAAGGAGTGCATATTGTCTGCGCTTTTGACGCCCCACTATAAGTGTGCTACCGAACCTTGCTGGCACTACATGATTGCAGGCTATTGCAGGACTGGCAATTGCTACCTAATGGAATTGAAAATTTAGAAAAGAAAAATTAAATTAGTAAGTCGTATGTGGCGGGCCTTTTTGCAAAAACACCTTGAGGTGTATATCAGTCGGTGTTACCTAAGCTGGGCCATGAAAATAATAGCATTACCGTACCGTAAGGGCAAAGCGATGGCAATCCGGCTATCGATGTGTACGAACTGACAGTCTGTCGCTGGTGAAATTTGCCGAGTATCAGTTACTGTGCCTGAACTGGTAAAATAAAGGCATGCCCAGGTTAACGCTGCACCTGCGTTCCCAGGCTGGCTCATTAAAAGGGTAATTGTTCTCGGTTTACTGGGTAGGTAGTCTCATATTTTGATAGAGATACAGAAAATTAGTTACGTTATAATATGAAAAAAACTTGATCTAGATTGATGGTCAATTTTATGAAATACGGGCCTGCATTTCTCATCCAAGCGAAGCGATTGTTTTTTTTCCCTTCTCATTTCGTTACATGCTGGTAGAAGGAATAAAAAAGAGAGAAAAAGCAAAAAGTGGACGGATAAAAAAAAAAGATGACACAAGAAACAACCGAGCCATTTTATTACGACTATAAAAGGATATAAAGTAGTCCGAAGCAGGAATTATTACCATTCAATTATACGAAGACAGTTGTAATTAAAAATATTAAAATCGTAAGGACTGGGATAAACTTAGTCCCTTGAGTTTATGCGCATACGAACAGTCTGCAGTCTTGTCGCGCCTGCTGTCTTCTGTTTTTTTTTTTTTTTTAGTGTAGCTCGCTTCAGTCTTTACTTCCTGTAGTTACGAATCTGAGGCGTACTCTATTTCTTACCTGTTTGTCTTTTGTGTTTTGTTTTCATACACGTACTCGGTTTTTACCTCGTAATTTAAGACTTGTCTGACAGTGAATCCGGCAATTCCAAATCCGAAAATTGAGTTGGTCAAATTGGCAACAGGTACCACCGTGTTCAGGGTATCCCGAGTGGTACTAATTCTGCAAAAGTTCAACGCAAGGGTCGCATTTTCAAATGGAAGTAGAAAAAAAGCTTATTGCATTGTGAAATGTAATTTTTGTCTGACTTTTATTGAAATCAACTGATCATAAGTTATTTCATCGATTTCAACCTTATGAATAGACAAAAAAGGGTCGCATGGCAAATTATTTCGAGGTTCACAAAAAATCGTGACGTAATCCTTCTTTGTATAGCTCAAACGGTCGCCATGGCGTGACGTCAATTCATCAGGATTTAAACTATTTCGTGGAATTTATTTACAGAAAACGTGAATTTTCATCGAATTTCACTCAAAATCGGTCGAGTTGTTTGTCTTGTAACTTGAATTACAAATTTTTGTTTGTATACAGGGCCAGATTAAAGCGGAATAGTCGAAATATTAAAAACCAGTAATATGTGCTTCCAAGTTGACGGAGACAATTTTTATTCAATCTGTAATACTGCAAGGATCAATTTTATTACCATTGATTCAACTCACAGAAAAGATGAAAAGTGGCGTTGACCTCATCGAAGATTTATTAAGTAATCAAACGCCTCGTATCATCTACGAGTGTCTATATTTGACAGGACAATAGTTATAAAGATAGACTGCGCACTTAGTTGAAGCCGTGACAAGACAGATAGAACAATAGCTGCAGACATTTTCTCTCACTCCAATCAAGGACTTGGCGGGGGAAACACGTAGGCTTATACAAGTATACCGCCCGGCTGGCCTGATCCCTTTCCTCACTTGGTGGCTGCTCCCCACTCTTCCGATCGTGCGACAGAGAGAGAACTCCGGCAGGTTAGATCTGTGCTTCGGTCTCGGCTTCAGCGCCCTTCAGCGGCAAGACCGCGCTGTCTATCTACCGTGTGTCCACGAGGAAAGTGCGCACCTTATGCGCGTGCGTCAAGTCGTTCGAGTTTTATTGGCTGACAGTTACTACCTTAATGAGCAGCCGATGCAATACCAATCGCATCTGTCAGAAAATGTCCCTAGGAGACCACCGCTACCTGTGGGCACACGTTATAAGTCTACGGACAAGCGTGCTCGTCGTTTAGTTTGTGTGCGTAGCCAACTTCGTAAAAATGTTACTAACATGACATTAAAAATGTTACTAACATGACATGTAGAATGGTCGATGTGTAGTAGTTCGCCGCTGCGCCGTGAGCCGATCTTTCGTGATAGGCGAGAGATCATGATTAACTGATACTCGTAAACTGGTCATTTCTAGGGAATTTGTTCTTGTTAGTGAAAGGTTGCTTCAGGCTGCGAGCATGGACGTCAGCTAATCAAAATTAAGCAAGGTGATCGGGCAAGTTAAGAGTAAGGCCTTTTAAGAAAACGTCTCGGGATTTGGATGCGAAAAGTCGTGCGTATAATCCGTCTGCATTTCTCCACCCGAGTGAAGAATGAAAACTGAGAGAAGGAGAGAGGATGAGATAGATAGATAAATAGTTTAATAAATAAATAGATAGATTGATAGATAGATAGGTAGATAGATATGTCATTGCGTAATGAGATGAGGTTCCCTCAGCACAGAAAAACAAAAATACAAATATCAATAAAGTAATAGATAGTAGATTCTACAGTTTCCTATCTAAAATACAAGTAAGCACTTCTCTCAATTAATTATTTAAATTTAATGACAGGTCGCAGCCAAGGTTAGGCTAAATAGCGGCCTGCTTATTAGGTAAACCATTCAATAACTGTTCCTCAAAGACCACAGGCGAGGAAGAGTTCTGTATCTCTTGTGAAAGAGCATTCCATAACACATTGACACGGAATTCAATTAGAATTCTAATGCATATATTAAATTGAAAAAAAGCTCTTCATCTGCCTCCAAATATTAAACGCTTTCTCCTTCATGTGTATCAATTTTTGAGAATTTGCTCATCATTTTCAAAATGGATGGAAAAGGTTTCAAAAGAATTACACGGTGAACTAAACATAGAAAGAGCATTCGGCATAATTTTTTTCTTTTTTTAGTTAATTTTCAAAAAATTTTCAATTTGAGTATTAGGTTCCCTCCATTTATTTCATCGAACATCATTGAAAATTTGCGAAATGAACTCTGATAATCATTGAAAAACTTTTAATAGTAGTAGCAATAATTTATTGATCGGAAAAAATACATTGACTATCGACTATTTGTAAATTTTGTTGAACTATTTTCGAGAAAAAAAAAGATTTACAGTTCTGTTACAAATAGTGTGATATTTCAATTTCTTGAACACTCGGTTTAATGTCCCATTTTCAAAAGTGATAAAATTCAATCTTACCGCCTGAAATCACAAGAGAGTGAGAAAGTCGCTTAGTTGCTTGAAAGTGGCGATGATCTTTGTACGTGTGATAAATTGAATAGGCAGATAACAGTAAATATTAGAGATGCAATTCTTTTGGCCGCATCACCTGTTGACAGAAAAAAATTTCATTGTTATTTCTAATGTACGAAATAATAAAAGTGATGAAATAAAGTGTTCCCACCTACCTGCTGCGTTTCTTCCAAGCACCCAACATTTAAACAGATTTCTCATTTCAGTCCAATAAAGCCAATTTTCAAAGAGCATTAGCATCAACTTTCCGAGTCACTATCTTGACTGTTTGAGATTCTAACCTCAAAAGTTCGTATGAACTACATCGCCGCCAGAAACAGAGTTTGACAGCTGAAACTCGGAGTGGCCAGCCTGCCCGTGCAGCCGATAAAACTCGCGCATGCGCATTGTATGTATAGTTTCAAGAGATTGTCTCGGTATACATTTATCATACAGATGTCTTAGTGATCTAGATCTCGAAACGTTGAGATCTAGTGAAAACTGAACTTTTCATCTTCGGGGTATTTACAATAACTTCCTTTTTCTCTGAAAACAAAGAAGAGAGAAGTTAAAAAATGAGTTTAAGGTATCTAAAGGTACATGCAGGTCCCGAAAACGACAAACCCAAGATAGCTAATTTCTGACCACATCTTTCTCGGATCTTCGTTTTTTAGAGAATTTTACTATAACAATTACGCTTCGTAGTTTTAAACGTATTTTGGGCACTGTTGCTAACCTTTTTGTAAGTCTTATACATACCATCAGTTTTAAGTCTTCGAAAGAGAGAAAGACGGAGAGTGAGAGGGAGAGGGTGAGATTTGAAAAATTGCAAGCAAATCGCGTCTGCAACACAATCCCACCTTATCTGATTTAAAATTGAATTCGGATGCGGGAGTATAATTACAGATCATCTGCCAGATCATTGCATGGTCTGAGAAAGTACGAAGACTCACAGAACGGATTTGCGCCGCAGCTTCATTGATCCCTGGAGACGATCATTGAACACTATATTTTCATCGACTGATTGTTGCCGTAATCAGCAAAAAAAGTTATTTCAAATTAATAGTCATTATTCATCAGACCGTGGCTATAAGCAATCGGGCGCTATTATAAAGATTCGGGGTTTCGAAGCGGAACTCCTTCTATACATGGGGACATGGATTCCCAGATGGCTAATTTTTCGTCCCAGTCCGCTAGATTACGTTGACGATGAAGTCAGCCTGCAGCGCCACCGCCGGCCAGCCGAAAACCCATTTCAATCGCTAGGCGCCAGTCGGCAACGGCACGGCGGGTTGGTTTTGCATTGCTAATGTAATCGACTTGGCCGAAAAATTATCCGGCTGGGAATCTACGGCCCCATGTGTACATACCTACCTAAGTTATGTCAGTGGTCGGCGACGAGTGTCTTTGACCTCATGTCCAAATTCGATCCACTTCTACTGTAGGCTGGAAAATTTTCATAACTAAGATATTTTTGGATACTTGGATACTATACCTATCTTAGGAGGGAAAAAAAATGAAATCGATGAAATATCATTCATTCGCCGGCAATTTAAGAATGCTGAAAGCGCACAAAAGCGTTTACGTATGAGCAGAAGCTGTCGGAAAAGCAGAAATAGAAACAGATGCTGAAGCAGAAGTTGGAGCGTGATCCTTCGCAGCTTCAGATAAAAGTATTACACAATACCTATGCCAGATTCCATTGACCGGGCCGTGTTTTGCTTGTGATAAATAATACCCACAAAGGCGGAGGCAATAAGGGTAGAATGAAACACGGGAGTACAGCGAAAGTAACCTGGTGAAACAATTTAATAACAATTTGACTGATCTGCGCTTTCTTCGATAGGTTTGTCCGAACTTGACGATGATGAAAACTGCAACTTCGAGATACGCGAAGCAAGGGAGATGAGGAGAGAATCAGAAAGAGAAATGGCTTACTTGCCGATACATAAAAGAACTTGGAGAATTACATCGATATGCAGAAAATTCGAGATCATAGGTATTAAGGACGTTAGAGTGTTTATGGCGGTACGGTAATTCGCTGCCTTCTTTTTCTTTTTTTTTTACTTCTTGCTTCCCCCACCAAGATTGGTTCGTTCGTATCCTAGCTTCAGATTTTCGTGTAATAGAAGCAATTTTGCGTTGTGATCAATACCCTCAAGCAATCCTCTATACATATGATGCTCTCCAAAAGCAGTAGGACCTTCTCAAGCATTTTGGTGCTTTCAATGTATTGCGAATCCTGCAGTTCGTTTTCGTTTGAAAAAGCTTGTGTCATTTGATGTATTATAAGTATATCTGCAGGGTATATTTGAGAACCTTGCCAATTATCAATTAAAGCGGTTATTCATGACTTTGGAGTAAAGGAAATGAATGAGCACCCGTATGCATATTTTTTTTCTCACTGTTTAAGTTAAGGGGGTGCCCTGGTCGATTTCGACATTGTCCTATATATCTCCAAATATCGAAGTCCACGGATTTCAAATGCAAAACAGATCTATACAACTGCATTCTGTATGCAATTCTAAACAAAAACACCCCAATCCATTTTTCATAGACGCAGAAATAAAGAAATGGCATGGGTTCTATGAAATCGTAATATTAAATTCATAAATTTCATGCCATTTCCTTGTTTCTGCATTAAATGAAAATGCATTGGAGTATTTCTGTCCAGAACTGCATATAGGATGGGGCTGTTCAGTCCTTTTTGACGTTCAAAGTTCAAATATTTATTTGAGTAATTTTTCCTGGTTTGATGAACCTTATGCTAAAATTCAATTGCTTGTTGGTAATGGAATCTGGACTATACAGGAAATGAGATGGCATTGAATTTCAGTAAATTTATGCTCACCAAATAGACCCAAACAAACTTAGTCCAAAAGCGTGAGAAATTATAGTGACTAGGTATACGTTGCGAACAGTCATTTCATCTTCGAATAGAAAAACGCAAATTAGGTATGACAAGTTTTAATGTTTGAGATGGATAAAACCGTTCAAACACTAACGCTTCAACCAGTTATAAAATCTAGTTTGTTTCAAGAATTAAAGAGGTTCGGGTTCGTATATTTGGTCCCGAAAGTTCATGTCACATTATATTTAGTGTCTGAAACAAGAAATAAATGCAAACGGAGTTTATGGCAGTCGCAACATTGTATGTCAAGAGTCTCGTTTTGTTACCGTGCATGCATGAGAGAAAAAAAAGGATCCGTGAAGTTTCGTACACCGCGATATATTTACGTAAACTTATTGCCATTGCCGGCTTTTTATATCTAGATTGTAACTCAGAAAATAATTATCACATGATCTGTGGCACGGTTATACCTAATAATGGAGATCCTATAGGGAGAATGAAATGAAAGATGACTAGCTGATTCATGGCAATGTGCCCCCAGCTGTGAGAGAGACCTTCATTTCTGCGCGCCAATATGTAAATTAATGTTCACACTCGTATAAATGCGCGCTTACATTATATGTAACCGTGTCTCTCGTATAAGCTACGATACGTGTTGATATGTAAATCGCGTTTCTCGACACGATGACATGTCACTTTACGTCGCATGAATGAACAGGTTTCGTATAACTGTATCCGAAACAGATGTCTTCTGTCTATAGGGCATCGCCTGGATGACTCGTTGCTAATATTTTTTATTCATTTATTGTCCCTGCACTTTTCTCTAATTCTTTTTTTCGACCAGCATTTTGACCTTCTCGCAGATTATCATACACATGGGTTCCTTGGTGTCCACGGTCATCGGTTAGAAATTATATTTTTTGTTTTGCTCAAAGCGATCGTGCGTATCATTGATGAAAATGAAAAACTGACTGCCATATTTCGCTGGTAGTAAGGAAATTTATGGAGCAGTAGTGTTATAATTGTATGGAAATTGAAAAGATTCACTTGAACACCAGGTTGCTGAATTATTTATTTTCTTGCAAAACAATTTTATGTTTGCGAATAGGAAAACATTTGCTATAATCGGTAAGGAAATTTTTCACATCGTTTTGCAAATAAATTGATTTTTGATAATCTCGAAGCCTTTTTAAAAGTAGTTTACTCATTTACTTTTCCGCTCACATTTTTTTGTTTACCAGCATGTCAATGGATGTAAAAATGCAGAAAACTTATGAAAAAACTGACCAATAAATCAAATTGCACCCCAAAATTATTGGTTTACTACGTTTGGCCTAACACACGAACACTTTTCCGAAATTGAGAATCGTGAGTTGTTCGCTACATACTTTACGTGTTTAGTTCTTATCATCGGTTTATCAGAACAGGTAAATTGAAATTTAAAGATCAAAACAAAATGTATTTATCAGTTAGGGTTCGGTCGGTTTGACAACTCGAGGTAGCATAATTATTAACACTTCCAGAGATGTTTATTAACTATCGACGATCACAAGTTAGAAGTCGATTACTGAGAAGTTTTTGAATGATCAACATCTGTAAAATACAATTCTGTTTTTTTTCTTTCGCATCGTCGCGCGTTTTTCTCATCCGATTTGTATCGAAGCCGATTAAAAAACGAAATTAAATTTACGATTTAGTCTGCATCAGGTATTTCGTACCATGGACGAATCACCATTTTCTTCTTCATCATGCAAGACAGGTAATCATTTACCCTTCTTATACCTGTGTTGGTCGGAAATCGACCAATTTTTATTTTGAGATGTCCTCACGATACGCATTCATCGTTTTTTTTTTCTTTTTTTTTCTCACACCTTTTAGATAAAGTAAAGATCGATTGATGTGAGGTATGTAACTTGTTAGTATAGGAAACATCATCGGTGTTGCGAAACATAGAAATAAAGGAAGACGCTAAGGAGACTCGCGCTATTTTTTCTAACATCTGTTGTTGGAAGTTTAATTGGAGAAGCAATAAAGGTGCTAATGACAGCGCATAAAACAGGGGTTAAGAAACTTATACTTGAAAACACAGTTCGTAAAATTGAGTTATTCGAAAGTTTGGATCCGTCAAAGGAAGCTCTGGTGTGTAAAATCGAGCACTTGAGTTGTGCACATGCGCCAACGTCGTTTTACCGAATCGTTTGAAAATGTAGCACTTTACGCACGCACAACAGGCTTCGGAAATCGAAGTTCCGATCTGCCGAACGATGTTTGGTTGCATAGTGAGATCGTTCCACCGCTCTTGCCCACATCTTTGGGCCTCGTAATAGACCAACAATTATCTAGATTGATTTCTCACGGTTTTTTTTTCAAATCGTCGTGATTTTTATTGCTGCCGTTAATTCTATCCGACATCACTCTTCAAACTATAACTGGCCGCAACTACTATGATTTTCGATATGTTTAAATTTTTCAACAACTGACCTAGTCGAGGAACCTCAAAGAACGTTTCTGAATCATTTAAAATAATTTTAATTATTTTTGACGGAACTCTGATGAGTTGCAGACAAGTTACTGGAAAAGCAAAAACTGCATTTTTCAACGCACAAGGGCCGATAACTCTGATTCTAAATTTTGTAGAAGAACGAACGCAGGCTTCTTGAACGCAGAAAGCTCTCATCTTTCTAATACTGTCTTACTCATAGCACTAGCACTTTTTCCTCTGTTTCATTGAACTTCAAACCCAAATGGTCGGATTTATTGAGATGATGCTAGTTGAGACATTCACTATCATCTGATGTTAAATGGTAAATGTTACGTATCGTTATATCTTTGGCAACCTACAATGGATAGCATTTTGTGATATAAAAGTAAAGATGCCAATGAACATTCTGGCACCGAATAACAATCTGCGGAGTAAGAAAATGCTGTTGCCTTTTAAATTTTAGTATCCTTTGATTTGCAAGGACGGTACGCCCCAAGTTTCTGGAGTTTCCAAATCGGCCTAGAAAATCGCGTAGGAATTTGATGTCTTCTGCCATGCGAGTAGAGACGTTGAAACTTTCATGACGAATTTCGTTTACTGACGAACAGTTACTACACCTTGAGTTGTTCTCTAATTTCTTCAACTACATCTCTACGACGCTGCTAGAGAAGATCTTCGGAATGCGATACGGAGATGACTGAGCTCTTGCACATCACTAAATTACACGATACAAAATGAGAATTCATATGTAGCATTGATGGGAGTTTTTTACACCTATCAACTACCGTTATGATTTCAAAATACCACAAACAAATTTGTTGAATTTCTTTATAACCTGTTTCTGTCAACACTGTCCTAGTTAGTTTAATGTAAGAGGTACAATTGTATCAAATTTACCCAATCCGGAACAACCTCCTGCTCTGATGAAGGTTAGGGAGGTGTGGTAAATTTCACACCTCATTTGCGTCAGCTGATTGATTCGAGTCCGATATAAATGTTCAATTATTGATTTCAAATATTGTTTCTAGTGCAGCAGTTTAACAACAATAGCTCCGTGTTTGCTGCAGTTGCTAACGTAGGTGTCGAGAATTTGTTGGCCATCGATCGTAGCGTGAGAACAATACCATTTTCTTTTTTTAATCACAATCAAATTCATTGAAATTATTGATACGTGCCACTAACCTGCCTTTAGTACATCAGGTTTGCAATAGTAGTGAGGTTGTTTGCCTTCGAAAGTAATGTAGAATTGACAAACAATCGAATTCTTCGACTACTTTACAATTACCATTTTAATGAAGTCGTTTGCGATCCAACTGAACGTAAATAATCATGTTCAAATTTATTAGACTCGATGCCATTATGGTTTCGAGCTCTTTAATTTTCGACACCACAAGCTAATCTCTGTATGTAGAGTCTGCAACAATTGCTCAAGTCAGATAGATTTTCTGACAGACGCCATTCATGGCTCCATGCTTAATACCCTACCAAAACTTGGATGTAACCTCTCAGTATTGTTGTGGTCCGCATAAGATCCTACGTTATTCTCAGTTTTAGAGTCCAGCTCTGCCGAGTAATCTCTTGAAGGGCTTTTTACGCGGTCCATTCAGATGAGAGGTTAGCACTTGGGAAATTATGTAGCTTTTTAGAAGTGAGTTTATGTTTCGTTCGTATTGAGAATCTTGCTGCGTTTAACAAAAATATCCATTTTTTGTAGGGGAAGTTAGGCCCGACTTGTGGGGTAAGACCGGCTACCTGAATTGGCTAATTGGCATTTTCGCACATAATGTGTACGCTTGAACTTTCAAAGAGTATAAGCATTAAATTCCGACCGGTGTTTTTAAGAATCAACTCTCCGACCCAATAACAAAAGCTTCCCAAACCTTACCGAGTCACTATTTTAATTATTCGAGATTCTAACCTCGAAAATTCCTATCAACTACATCGCCGCCAGAAACAGTTTGACAATGGAAACACGGGATGGCCAGCCTGCACGGACAGCCAATAAAACTCGCGCATGCGCAGTTGATTTTCAACTTTCAAGAGATTGTCCCGGTATGTGGACTTAAAGCTCGAATCCAGCGACGGGTGAATATACTGAAAAATAGAATTTATCAGAATTCACGACAAAGCATTATAAATCTTCGAGAAACCGGATACCCCAGACCCATAGTCACCGTCGCAGTATTTAGTGGCGTAAAGCTTTGGGGCAGAGTTCATAGGTCATTGAACGTCCGTATAGAGAGGTCATGTCGTCAGTACGGAACGGGGTTTGCAGGCTTCGGGCTGTCGCTGCCGTTACTGGCGAAATCCATATTTTAAACACGCTACGGCAAACTTTCTACCCCGCGACAGTCAAGGGCTGTATTATCGGTAATTTATATCAACCAGAGTAGCGGCCAGCGCAGCACATTTTAATAATGCATTCTTCGAAAATATCTTTACTCATTCATTCAGATCTGTATACAACTATATTTTATAAGTTCTGAAAATGGCAAAGCAATTAAAAATCTGTGAATTATTGCAAAAGCGGAACAATATACCAATGGAATGCTCGGATGTCGAGGATGTTGAATTTTATAACTCTAGAAGTGAACCAGAAGAAAATGAGATGGAACTACATAGTGATCACGTTGAACTTTTTGGTATTGCGAATGACGACAATAAAGTTATACATGAAAAAAACGGTCAGGAGCTCTCAGAAAGTAAATTTGAAAACATTTTACGTAAAATTTACGTAAAAACGACGTGCTTGGGCGCTTTCAAGTTCTAAAAATGAAAGTGAAAGTTATAAATCGATAAATATAAAAAGGTGCTATTATTATGTATTTTTTAAAGACTAGTCATGTTGACTGGTTTCAATAGAAACAGCTTCGTCTTAGATGTCGGTTGATCTAGATGATTGAAAAAAATTCTTCTTGCTTCATATCGACTAATTCTGGGTTTTAGTTAATGTTGATACTTGAGTATTCGTAACTGACATGTACGAGTATACCCAAAAGTCTATGTGTGTATTTTCTTTCACAACCTTATTTAGCAGCAATCGATGTTCACTAATTGCGAATTTTTAACCAATAACACAAGGCTCCATAATTCTCGATGAAAAAGTGATATCTGTAGTTTAGGAAGTGCACTTCAATCGGCGAATAATCCCCACTTTTTGCTTTTAATTCGCGTAATCCAGCGTAAAAACGTTGATTTATTCGGTACATCAGCAGTGATTACCCGTTCAAAGGATTTGCGTTTCGTGGTGCAACGCCTTCTTGAGACTGTCTGAAATTGGCTTGATGCTGTAATGCAGCGTAGGGAGTTTTATAATCGACGAGATGGCTCCTTGTTTCACTAAACAGTTATACATGGTTGCTGATGATTGTCTTTGTCGGTGTGCTAATTTGTACAAACTTTGGCTTATGAGAAAGAAAAAAGACAAATGAGAATAATAAGTAAAAAAAAAAGCAAACACCACTAATAAAAACTTCTGGGCCAATTAGTGTCGCGAACCGTTAACCCGATCCAACTGTGGGACCCGCAGAAGTCATTCGTCGACTGGAAAGTTTCACATCGTGATAGTCCAAGTCCCTTCAAGTTACTGAAATCTGCATTATATTTTTTGGCCGTTACATTCATGGATAAGCGGATGTGATTTAAAGATGTCGTGTGTATCCTTACTCAGTTTTTACTTTTTTTTTTTTTTAGGTAGAATGTGAAGAAAGTCGACAAGTTGTGAGGTGATCCAGAAATTGAAATGGGTAGTCAAAATTTATTCCGAAGATCAAAATGTATGAATCTGTGAATGTAATTACCGGTTCTTATTTGCGTGAGAAACGGGGTTAGTTTCGAGATCAGCAACTTAAAATTCTTCTTAAAATTATTACTATCGTTACCTACAGTTTATCATCAATCATGGGAATTGTCATTAGTCTTCTTTTCACCACGTGGATTTATACGGACTTAACATAGTGATTCTCTAGAAAGAGTACAATTTCGAAAATTTTCAGGTGAGTTGAAAAATTAACGACGGAGCCAGGAATCGAACCTGGTATCCAGAGATACTTTACCGGAGACTTACTCCACTAGACCACCTAGCCGCCCTGACTACAGTGTCATTAATTTCTCTCATCACCTGTATTCGAAATTGTTTATTTTCGTGTGCCTTGAATATATACATATCTAGTGGAGTAAGTCTCCGGTAAAGCATATCTAAGATAGCAGTTTCGATTCCTGACTCCGACGTTAATTTTTCAACTCACCTAAAAATTTTCGAAATTGTACTCTTTCTGTCAAATTTTTCTCACCCAAATATTAATATGATTCTTTCATATCATTTAAAATGAACGGCTGGGCCGTTCAAATTGGTTAAAATAATGTAATGTACTATGATATACACACATTAATAGCCACATACAGATGTCTAATGTGCACATGTCAACAAGTCACACACACACAAGTCTGAAATGTGCCTCTCGGGACGAATTTCAAATATGCAGTGATTCTCGCCATTAATTCGAACCGTCGTCCGCATTTAATTGAGGATGATATAAGATCGTGCGAACGCGCAGAAACAGTGGTAGTTGATCGGTGTTTACCGCCACCTGATATGGAACAGTTGTAAATGGAACAGCGCGAAGATCCGCGAATCGAGATAAGTGCGATTCCGTGTTTCTTCTAGCATTTATCTTGCTACAGTAATCGGATACCCATTAAGTCCTCGAGACCAGAAGTCGAGGATTGCACAAGTGGCGTCCTTGAGCGACATGACCTCTAACGGTGGCACAGAGTCCATGCGAATAATTTGCGTTTTTGTTTTCTTTTTCGCTTCGAGGGTAATCGGTGATTTTTTTATGGGCGCAGTCCTGTTCGCTTGATTAATAATTCGACATGCCCCTCGGAGGTTTGGGATGAAGGAGTTTGATTTTGACGAATGGTTCATTTGCGATTGTTAAAGGTAATTTGCGCAAATTAAACGTGAATTTTTTGGAGAAACGTGGTGCAACGTAAACTCCCGACTTGGGACCGCTACGCGTGCCGGAGATGGTAAACCGGTAGATATTTGGAGGATGTGAGTTCATTGACATCCGATGAACGCCGAAGAATTTGATATTACGAGCCTGTCTCAGGGGGGAGGGCTCTAAAAAAAAAGAAAATGAGAGAGAAAAAAAATTACGAAGTAAAAAAATCGAGAGGCAATACACCGAGTAAGACTGGTACGAAGATTACTGCCTCTGGACTTTGAGCATTTTGAACAGCAAATTATATACGTAGCCGAAATTTTACGTAACAAAATTATTGTGGTAAGAAATGATAATATGCGTGTACATTCGTATTTCTTCTGACAAGAAATGATCAATTTCAGATTAAACGTCTTGTTTTATCGTCGAGCTGAGAAAATGAGATTCTTTTCCACCCTCTGTCGGAATTGAAATGATTGTCACAATTTTCGGAGGTAGAATTTGAACCCGAAGACCCCATTTTCTGCTGGAACCAACACTAGTCCGGACATCTAGCTCACGAGTATCAATCTCGGAAGGTATCGATTTTGTCAAGGCTACTTAAAAACCTTGCATATTTCTATTTCGAATACCTTCATCCTCCATGAGCTCAACAGTGGGTATTGACTGTAGGCGCCCGCAGGTTCATATAAACCACAACTCGATTATCCTTTGGGCACGAATAAGGTAGAATCGAGACGCAGAAAATTTGAAGATCGTGGTGCCATTTCCTGCGGAAAATTGAGAACGCGGAAGATAGAAAGATGCAGGGAGAGGAAGGTAGATGAAATTTATTTGATTCTGGAGTACCTACTCGTATAACTGTTTCAGAACCACAGACAAATAAAATAGAAATTGAAATTGATGGTGGAAATATGCAAAAAAGAACGTAAAGCAATAACGTAGAGAAGGAGGGTAAGTGGGAGTGGAGGAAAGATAAAAGAGGAAGTAGAGAGTTAGAAGATATAGTATCTGGTAACATCGGAAATTCGGCAGAAATGCCATGAGAATAATTCGAATGGCAGAAAAGCAAGAAAAAAGGAGAAACGGAAATAGGGGAGCAAAAAACCGAATGCTGATTCGTACGGAGCATAGTGTATGTAGTACGCACTAATCAATTAGACGACGGGGCCATTCACTCGTGGCTCATCATTGACTCGTTCCTCGCTCGTTCACCGGAGGTTTAATCTTCCCCGAGGATAATAATAGCTTGGAGTATGCAAAAATAATCAATACCTGGCAGGTTCATCGCCAGTGCGTTTAGTTGCCCTGGGTTACAATTACCACACATGTATGTATCTTTGTTTAACGTTATATCCAAGTACCAATCTCGTGCGTAGGCAGGTATGTGTTTAATGTAGATTACCTGAGCATGAATTACGTAATTGCAACACCACCGTGATGCGGTTAAGCAATATTATTCAACGCTTACGACTACCGCCTGGCCATGTGCAGGTCTGCTTGTGTGTATTTCTTCTTCGCGCAAAATTTGTCCAGTTATGTCTGGAGTAATATATGTTTCGTCTTGCCAGAAAATGTTATAATAATTTATTGATTGGAAAATGTTGTTGGCAAAGTGAGGAAATTGCACTGACTTAAGTAACAAAAGAGATCGAAAACAAAGTGTGATCAAGTATCGTCGGACGTAATCGGATTCGCGGATTCTTCCCGTTCCAGGATATACTCAGAGATGAGTTTGAATGTTTGTAAATCGGTCGGTTCGGTGTTGCGGGAGAAATGAGTGTATAATTATTGTTAGAGTGTCTGAAAATTCAGATCCTTTGAAGATTCGCAAATTTTTTTCCGACATTCTATCAAGCATGTCGTTCTTCCAAGGTCAACTTTTTTCGGCACACTTTTCTGGCTTGATATTTATTGAGTCATCATTTTTGCCTTCATTTAGACCATGTCATTATCTACATTACTCGTCATTGCCTTTGCGCTTCTCGTGTGTATTAAAATATTCGGAAATCTAATCTCAATACTGTTTTCGTGTTACATGTTCAGTAGTCTGACTACGTCTCTAAAAAGATCATCATGCTCGCTGGCGCGTTGCACGTGGTTTTGTGACAGGAAACCTTAGTGTTACAATGTTTTGTCTGACATGTATTCCGTTTCAATTTCGGGTCAGTATACCATTACCTAACCACTGCTTAAAACTTCGTTCAACGGAGTGTAATAGACTGCCATTTGTTTTTTGAACAAGAATTATCGACTTCCGTTACTATTGACCTATGATGTAGATCTCTTTGAAAGTATTTCACCAAATATCCCAGGGAGTAGGTAACGATGTGCAGGGTTTCGAATATCAGTGTATAAAAGGTGAGTAAATAAGGAGGAATAAATACGACGCTGCCCAGTCGGTGCCTACGTATAAAAGATGAAAGACCGGTTAGGGAGATTCATATTTACTGAACCAATGCGATTGCAGATGGGGTGGCACGGGTGGTGGTGGTAAAGTTACACGCGACCACTTCGCAATGCATGAATTATACAGTCGGGTTGATGATCCCGATGATAATTAGCGAGAAGTCTGCGAGAGCGCAGCGGGGTGGTGGGGTGGTGGATACGTAGGCGTGGTTGAGGACGAGTACCATACGAAAAAAACGCTATACGAGACCCTGCCTTCTTGTCTCGGACTCAACCGTATAGCACCTACCTTATATACTAGAGCGGTAGTTTTTCTAAAAAAAACTCGGAGCCATTTATTATGTCAGCCAGCTTATACACCATGGCGTATCAGCCTTTACCACTTGACTTCCTTCTCGCGAGAGATTAAGGCCTTTAATTATAATTAGATTAATCTTTTCCCGATTGCAACGTGGCGCCAAGAGATCCACCCATGTCTGACATTTACTTTTGCTGCATACTGCTTCTCTTCACGTCGCGTTTCAACTTGGGTTATAGGTACATAGGTACGTAGGTACATGAAGTAGCCTGCAGGCGGGTACCGTATTAGTCCCAGTCAGAATATCGCCTGGGATAGCTCCTTGGTTATTTCAACGTAACTTGATATACTAGAGCTATTTCAGTAAAGATTTACTCGACAATCTTCTATCTTATATCCGTTCAGAGAAGAGACTCTCTTCCTGCTCCAACGATAATATGCGTTCTCCGTAGGGTCCTGGGTCATTGTCCAGGATAACCTGATTCCTGAAAGCACTTTTCTATATTAACAGATCTCTACTGTGATAAACTCAAGCAATTAAAACGAACTTACAATCAAATTAGACAAGCCTTCGGCGATTTTTGACGTGGTGGATTGGCCGCGCAACGATTAAGTTAGGTTTATACCGAGTATATCTAGATATGGTTGTAGGGAATGGGTCAACTGAAATTTCGCGTGATGGTATAATGCACCAATCGGTTTATTTCCAACTCCCGGTCTGTTTCGCTGGCAATTACTTTTTGCTCCCAAACTTTGCTTGGCTACGTTTTTTCCGGATAAAGGACCGTTTTTACCGTATCTACCTCCAGTTGGTACAGAGCCAGAGCGATGACAGGGATCGAGTAATTAAGAATCTGTGTGCGTATTTGAGAACATAATTGTTTTTTAATAGTTATTTCGTGCGATCTGCGGACTACCGTTTCAGCGCCGATATCTTTGCGAAATTAATAAGCGTCGTTTTTTACTGCACTGGAGTATTTAATTCTGTGAATTATATGCGATTTTCATGCTAACAACTTTATGTTTGTTCAGTCGTGGAATAATTATCGAAAATTCGTTGAATAGGGTTGAATTGTAACGAATTGGACATGGTGCTTTTTGAGTTTGAGGAGGTAGAAACAAGACTGTTGTTTGCAACAATTTTCATTGAAGGCCAAAATACAAAAAAAAAAATAACTAATCAATTCATCGAATTTACATAGTATGCGGTGATTCTCAAGTATGGTTGAAGAAATATTTCATTGAATCAATTCGTTTCAACCAATTCGCATAGTTAAAGTTTTGTTTTTCTTTTAATAAATATTCGTGCCTTGAAGCTTAGAATTCATGATAATGTGTACATTTCATCAAAAATTTAATTTCTCCTGATAAAAAATGTAAACTGTTGTGTAATTTCAAATTTTGTATCGAAGAACTGTAAAATTTCCAATTCAAAACTCCAATTTCTTTGTCTCAACTTTAATTCAGTTTACTAAGCTAGGTTATCGTTCACGGATCGCCAGACTCAAAATCATATACTCATCAAAATTTGCTTATTATTAATCACCAGACACCTCACTTCGATCGAAAGTAGCAAAAAGTATGAGGAGTAGGAAATTAAGTGAAGAAATAAAAAGTAAATGGAGAAATAATTTTACACCACGTGACCCGACGCAGGTCAAATAATTCAATCATTATTCGTAATAATATCTTACACATAAATTGGCTACATATGCCACATTTATTTGTAATATATGTCACATTTGAGGGTTAACGATGTGAACGACGCCTCGCCGGCAAACAGGCAACTTGAGTTGGACTTGGGGTACTTACTGCGTTTGAGATGTAACTTTGGTTGCCAATCTACCGCCAAGGCATCATTCGTATCGTCAACCCTTTATGAATCCTCTCGGTATAAATATCGCACCGCACAATTTGAGCAAAAAAATAAATAAACTGTATGTCCTTACAAATTTTTTCCTGCGAATCAGTAGCATAGTATTTATGTAAGAGTCATCATTGAGAGACGTATCAGTAGAGACGTCCGCGGTTTGTCCCGTGCACACGTATTGACAGGATGAAGTTACGTGCGCAACTTGTGAAAGGAATTTGGAATATTTTTAAGATAAAAAAGCTTAACGGTTCCGAATGATGAGGTTGTGTTACGAATATTTGTTTTAGTGCTGTGATAATTTCCCTGTGATTCCCACGGTGTCTACTTATGAACCCAGAGTACGTGCATACCTGTGTACTAGACTCAATCATAACTGTCCGAATTTCAAAACTATTTCGGCTCGTGCAATGCTATGATTATTAAAAAAGCATTTTCTCACATTCGTTTATAAGGTACGATTAAAAAGTAATCTTCCCGAAGAACGTGTGTGCTCATCTACAATTTAATAATTTTTCTCTCCCACGTAGTGTGTCATGCCTTTCTCATTCCTCTTACTATGTTCTTTCCGTTTCTTATCTTCATTTCGTTTCCGCTTTTTTATTATGCGTATACGTAGTACGCACGAATTATGCGTACGTGAAAATTGAATCTTAATTGACAATGAGCCTGCGGCGAGTTTCTGAAGGTTCATCATAATTTTTATCTACCGTGCTTGGGACGGACTTTCATGATAAATTAGAGTCAGTCACGGCCGACGACATGATGCAGACAAATGAAGACAAAAATTGATTATGTGCTAGCGAAATGGAACCCCATAAGTATCAAATGTGGGAGTTGGAATGTCGGAATATGAATGTACCGTTTCCTGATACACCTGGTCCCAGTCACCGTAGCATTGGCCACGTTTCGTCAAGTACCAACAACGTTCGTTGTAGTTCATTCAGATAATTTATGCCAGATTAGAGTGGCGTTACAACATCGTTCAGCCACATTATTGTAGGCATGATCAAATCAACCTGTCAAATATAATACAGATCGTTGGGATAATTGCTTTTGATATCGCCTTATCCCACCAGTTGAATATTGACCGCTCAATTTAGATTGTTATTTTTGTCCTCACCATTTTTAACTCCCTCAGTGGTCGCCCGTGGTCTCTTGACACCAGGAGAAGGCGATTAAGAATAATATAATTGACGAACCCCGAAGATTCACTGTAACCGACTAAATGTTACAACCTCTTGATAAACGCAGGTAGCACCGCGATATTTCCTATCCGTTAACAGATAAAAATAAATTCTGCTTCAGACTGTTATTTGCACTGAACGTAGTGTGAAATGTTGTGAAGGGGCTATGGGAACGGTGGCACGTCGAGACGTGATGTGTCAAAAGTGGCAGGTAACGAACACCCGCAGCCTGAAATAATTGTGAATAAAAACGAGAAATAATTCTCATATCAGAGTCGTTAGAAGATAAGTGTTTGAATCCCGCTGTGCTTCGGTACTTCTCAGGCTTGCGAAGAGCTTGTCCGTGATTGATAGAAACCTGTTCGAATGCAGAGTCAATGCTCTGAAAATAACTGAGACTTCCTTTTGACTTCAGCGAATCCGGAATACAGCTTGCTACCTCAGTCGTCCTTGCATTTTTATTTTATTCGTCTTACGAGGTTCGAATTTGTAAAGCTAACGCGTAACAAGGCATATTTCGGACGAAGCATCACCTTGCTACTTCAGAATTGTCTGAAATATATCTAGGAATGAAGTTGGGAAGTCAAATGAATTTTACACATGCATTAAAAATAACAACGCATTCGTATCTTAGACTAGATGCTGTGTGATGTTTTCAAGCTTGCTAACAGTTTTGGATTTCTGAACTTCATTGTCAATGTCACAAACTGCGATTTTTTGATCAACCATTAATGCGATAGAAAGCTAATTGGGCGTGAATAAAAGTCAGCAACATAAATGTTGATTCTCCGTATTCAATAAGTGTAAATCGATAATTTTTACATATGTAGATTTTGGACACAGAAAATGATGATCAACGATTGTTAAATAAAGAGTGTCACGGAGATGAGTACATTTTGGAAATAGGTAGCCTGGGCTGCGCAGCTTGTTTTGCATGCTGTCAGATCCCTTACCTTTCTGCGGATGTGCCAATGCGATAAGAGAAGGGACTCAGAATCAAATTGCACATTACAGATAATTGGCAATCTTGAACACTGTCTGAGATCCGAGATCTTGGAGCCTGTTATCTGTTGTAGATACTTGGCTGCCGGTTTATTCCTAGTCTATTTCTAGATGTAAAACATCAAAAAGGAACGCATCGTGCTTCAGGGTGCTCGCATATAGTAGTTCCTGTCTCTACGGTACAATATACTGTATTTACATATCGCCAAGGTGTGAGCGGAGGACAGAAACTCCTTGGGGGCCAGCGCGCACTCTGGTCTGTGTACCGTGCCTACGTTATGCGTGTTCCAGATCATAGATCATGCTTCGCCACTCTTCTCTCGGCACCGCGTTATCCATTTGTAACGGCATCTATTGATCTCGGTGTATCCTTGACCGATAGATTCTGATGCTGTCGCTGTTTCTGCTTTTGTCTCATCTTCCAATGATGTTCCCACGTCGCTGTGGTTTCATTTCTTTCATTAATCCACCCTCAGCCCGCGCCTTGTCTTTCCTCCGAAGTCAGAACTGGATTTTACATTTTTACAGCTTATGATTGAGGATATGTTTCCGACCGATGTCCATAACCTTTCAGTTCTGTAACATGTGGCACCGGATTCGTCTCGTATATTATTTTTTGTTGTGCCGAACACTTTGTACTAAATTTTTGATACAGCGCTTTCTGAATTAGTCTTTTTTCTAAAAATTTGCCCGATTGATGAAAGTTCTGTTACTTTCACTTGCGCCTTGTTTACACTTTTGCAATAAGTGTCAAATTTGTTTGGTTATTTCGAAAATGACCTCCAAAATTGAAGGCAAGGACGAAAAAATTGAATGGAATTGTATTGAGGGTAGTATCTTGTACCGATTATCAACCGTCGGTTTCAGTTTGGAACTGTAAACGATACACGTGATGAAAAAGTCATCCTAACTCGTTCAACATGCACCAAAAATCGAGCTGAAAATGGACGGACAGTACCAAAAAATGTTTTCATCTTATTCCCCTACCTTACAAGCTGTCAGATCACAGTGGTCGTGGTTAGGCAGCACGCTTGCATCGAGAGCATAATTTCTGAAACAGTCATCACTCTGTCTCGCGCACTTGTTACTTTACCACGAATGGTAAACTAATATAAATAATGAGTAGTTAGATATACAAAAACACCTACGAAATTTAACTTGAAAAACAAGTCGATATTCTTACCTCGACAGAATAACCAAGCAACTAGACTCTAACGCGGAATCAAACATATTCTATCGTCCTGAAATGTACCCACCATCATGCTTACAAGTTTGAATGGAATTTTATTTTGCATGCTCTTGGCACTGACCTCGGGTCGTTTGAACGCAGGCTTTCCCGAAAGTTTCGGAATTTCTTGTTTTTTCTGCAACAGTGTTCCCTGAGGTCTAAATATTAAGCATCTTATTTTTCTTTTTAATCGGATAACCAGCTATTCTAATGTTCTAAATCATGAAACGTTTTTGCACAAAAAAACTACAAGTGTCAGAACTTTCGGGTTAGCTCGAGTACAAGCGACCCGTGTGGCACGTAGATGAATTCTATTAGCAATTCTGAAGCTTCAACTACTGCTCGGTAAGAATAACGCTCGCGTTCTATCAGCAACGGTAATGGTTTCATATAAATGCGGAACTCACCTCCTCTCCAGATAACTAGTAAAGCGACGTTAACCGTAAATTATCCGGCAATGATTCAACTCGTTTAGCAATAAAAATCACCTACCTATTCCAGATTTTACGACGCACCAATTGGTAGTCAGAGAGTAATTCTCCAAATTATTCATTTAGATCTTTGCGGTTAAAAATAATCAGTCCGCATTCGTTAGCTCTTTCGCTGCGTCTTATAGCGGTACATACCGGTAGATCTGGTACCCGAGTTTATCTGTGATCTGAGTCATGACTAGAAGATCTTGTAATGTAATCAATGTGTTTTAACTAAACTAAAACCTTGACGCTCCAGGTGGCGAATGCTTATTCTAATTTCACGTCACTGTCGATTCATCATTTCGAGAACTATCGCCTCCGGCGAAAATTTGGATCACTGACTTAATAGTCTTCTGCTATCCTTACCGCGTGCCAAGATTCTTGACATATGCACACCCACTAAAAGTCATTGGCGTGTCTACCTTGTGCAGAACAGCTTGTAGAATAAATCAATTCACTGACCGTAAACTGCGCTCTACTATCGAACTCGGACCGTACGTTCAGTGTAAAAATGCAACTTTTTCGTGTTCCTTTGCACGGATCGCCTTCGAAATTATGAAAGATGTAGAATCAGGATCAACGAGATCACGGTCCGGACGGTGAATGACTTACATCAACAGGGGGTTTCGCGTAACTTGCAAGGCAAGAAGTGTTGTTTACCAATGAAAATACCCGTACCGTATACCGTAACAATAATCATAATCGATTTACGTTTGCGCCGATCTAACGGCTCAACAGATCCCGAAAAATATAGACGCCCATTGTCATTCGTTGGACTGACTCCTTATTTATTTTGAGCGCGGTCCGTCGCTGAGCTCGCGAGGTGTCTCGGGAGGTAATCAAAGCCGTGTTTTATATAGACCGTAGACGACGTAACAGTAAATTCAATGGTTAATCACCGGCTCAATTTCGTGGTTAACGCTGATGTGATCCAATCTTCGCAGATGAATATCCTCTGCATCGGGATATACCAGCAGCCGTTGTCGCTTTTATGTATAGGCAAAAACTGTCCTTGCGCGCACCGAGTAATTACATACTTCCAAACTTATAGAGCCTCGACGTTATAATAGAAAAAAGTCGGCAAACGATTTGGTCACGCCGAGGATATCCTTACACAATTAGCCGTCAATTACAACAAGACCGGATATTCAACCGACTCGTCAAGTCTCCAATATTTAATATCGATTTATCGCTCCAAGAGCATTTATTTGTCGTTTATTATTTTATTTTTCATACTTCTAACACCGTTTCTTTTTGCACCTTCGCGGATTAAATCCAGATAATGAATCACGGCCACAGCGTAAGTCCTTGTCTAATCACTGTTTTTCCCTACATCTGTCACTATCTATTATCTAAATATATCTGACTACATTAGGGTTTTTTGAAAAAAAAATTGATTCTTTTCTCCCACCCGTCAAAACTTAAGTTTTCGTTAAAAAAAAAAAAAAAAAAAAACACTCGCCCTGGCCGAGCTCTGTAGCTTGATGAGAAGCTGCCGCTTATTGAAAATTTCTAATTGTAGCAGCCAGTTAACGTCTATGGCGAACTTTTAGGTAGGATTTAATTTTGAGACCATGACGATTGCATTTTGAGTTGAAGTCAAAATTTTCAATCAT
This sequence comes from Neodiprion fabricii, assembly GCF_021155785.1. Taxonomy (NCBI): domain Eukaryota; kingdom Metazoa; phylum Arthropoda; class Insecta; order Hymenoptera; family Diprionidae; genus Neodiprion; species Neodiprion fabricii. The sequence goes on from NC_060243.1 coordinate 10,719,215, forward strand.
TAAAAATTATGAACAATTGTGATTTGAAGTTTTTTTTTGACAGTTCATATCAATTCTATTAATAATAATTTTTCGACTTAAATAATATGTTCTCAATTTTTTATATAAACAATTGGATTTGTGCGATGACAAAATTTGTTCATCGAACGAATATTTTATTTTTCATTCGAAACACAATCCTCATGGTTTCAGAATTTTTTGCATCCAAAAAGTACGTCATAGACGTTAATTGGCTGCTATTATTAGAAATGTCCAGTGAGCGGCAGCTTCCCGCCAAGCTACAGATCTTGTTGTTAGTCGGTGCGAAGACCTACTTTTCTACCAAAACTAAGGTTTTGATGGGTGTTAGCGAAAAAATTGAATATTTTTTTTTCTTGAACCACCCTAATCTACTTACACGTATAAAGTATCCCTAGACATTGTGCGAATTTCGATTTTAACCTTAATATTTTTTTAACCTGTTTTTCAAAACTATTTCCATAAATAAATCATTGACCCAAGAAATATCGCAACCTCGTCACTTCCTTCTTCATGAAATATCCTGTCAAGTAAAACCTGAAAACGATATGAGCTCGACGTTGAGATGATATAGAGTTGGAGAGATGTTATGATCGATCCACTCTCTGATCGGTAATCAGATCGATACAAACTTGACGTATTATAACATGATTAGCAATAAAAAATACGAAATAAATCGATCAGTTAATCTCGATTGATAGTCTCGGGTATTATATATTGTACCGTTAGGTACTCCCCAGCTGTAATGACTCCGTGATCGAGATTTCGTTATTTATTTCGATGCGCCACTGCACCGATCGATAAATCTGTTCGTCGATGGTAGATACAGTCTTGAAGACATAGACACGTGTGGGGTGATTTTGATCATTTTACTTCATACTGGCGAAGGTAATCTCCGATCTTTTCCCTTAATTATTCGTCTACTGTAAATTGCGTATACTGAAGAAATGGGCGTTGACCTGTTGCAGCGTTTCTCAATTTGAACACAATACAAAGTTTTTTGAAAGTTTCCGTATTTTTATCAACATGATTTGATCATCCAGAGTATCGGATTTTTAAAAACATTTTAACATCGAATAAGATACAAACGTTCCGAAAACATAAGTGCTCTTGAGATTTTTTCAGAATTTTAATACCGTTAAAGTTTTATTTATTCTCGATATCGTCCACAAAAAACTGCGAGAAAATGAGAACATTTTTTACAAGTTATAAACAATTTGAAATCCTAAACCGAATCTTGACGCTGTGAAAAATAATTTTCTTTTCACCGATCGGCTACGGCTGTAAACCTTGATTGGAAAACTTCTTACCAACTTTCCGTCAAATATATACGTAACATCACCGTGTATACATAGCGTATTACAACGTAACATGTAAGTGTTAACTTACCGTAAAACTCACGACATAGCGGTACGCTGCGCTGTAAAACCGATCGATCGCACGAGATATCTTCGATAATACCAAGGATTCTGATGGCTACGAGCGGCTCGATCGCGATCGGGTGTCCTTGGCGGCTTTTACAACGGGATCGGTTACGTGTTTCAAGACTACCGAGGATACACCGCAAATCATTGCAAAATTGCGGCAGTGCCACGGCCCGTTGTCGATTGCTCATTGAAATCGGGTTTACTGCGCCGGGAGCTGTTCGTTATATTTTTACCAGAAGAAAAGCCGATTTACGATTTTCTCGACTATGCGATTGAATAAGAGGGAACAAGGTAACAAGGTAACTCGAGTTTGGCTTTATAATGTTTTCGAGGTTGTTAAATGTTATCGAATGAAAAACTTTTTAGTATCGGAGAGAAAACAAGTTTGATCAATTTTGAAAATTGACGTCATCTCTCGATCGATAGGCGTACGATGACAAAAAATTGAGCTACGTCTCCATGACTTTTTGGTAACCAAAACCGATTTTTATCATTAACCCATTAACGCCTGAAATGACACTTTTTATGTAGTTATGTTTGACCTATTACCAACAACGCTAAGACAATGGGATTTTAATAAAAATTGGTCCCCGATTATTTTCAAGGGTGCTCTTTCAGAAGCCGTTGGTCGGTTAGAAGCCATGAAAATTTGATTTTCTATGGAAAATTTCAGCCTTTTCGAGCCGCTATTTTGCAAACAATTGATAAAATAAAATTCCTAACCACTAGGTTTTTAAAGTACAGATAAAAATTCCACGATTTTTGCAGAAAACAGTCTGATTTGAGTATTATAAAGGTTCGATATTAATACTCAAATCAGACTCTTTTCTGCAAAAATCGTGAAATTTTTATCTGTACTTTAAAAACCTATTGGTAAGAATTTTTTTTTTTATCAATTGTTTGGAAAATAGCGGCTCGAAAAGGCTGAAATTTTACGTAAAAATCAAATTATGGTTTTTTGCTTGATTTCTCGGGCTAATTCTTATATCTTGGGTTCAACTTTGGATATAACCTTGATTCAGTGTTTGAATTTCGAAAATTATGGAAATTTTAAAAATTAAAAATGGCGGATTCATGATGGCGAATGAAATCATTGAAAAAACGTTATTTGGCGCAAAAACTTTGTCCCTAGGGTTTTTGGGGTCGCTGATTACAAATATGAGTTTAGGCATGGAAAACTCATAAGAGTTGATCAAATATGACGGACAAAAAATAGACATTAGATAATTCTGTACAAAAACTTGCTCTTTAGGGTTTGGGGATCTCTGATTCTAATTACGAATCTGAAGTCGGTTTTCAGAAATTTTAAATTGTGGATATATTATTATTGTTATTGATATATATGGATGTGAATTTTTTTTCACTTATTTGCATTTTACATAATATATTCGGTACATAATCACATATTTTTGAGCAGAATCACGTAATTTTGATTTTTTGTTCGCCATATTGAATCCGCCATTTTGTATTTTTTCAAAACTGACCTGAGATTCGTAATAAGCGACCCTGAAAGCCCCAGGGACAAAGTTTTTGCGCCAAATAACGTTTTTTAAATGATTTCATCCGCCATCTTGTATCCGCCATTTTTAATTTTCAAAATTTCCACAATTTTCGAAATTCAAACACTAAATCAAGGTTATATCCAAAGTTGAACCCAAGATATAACAATCAGCTCGAGAAATCAAGCAAGAAACCATTATTTGATTCTTACGTGAAATTTCACCCTTTTCGAACCGCTATTTTGCAAACAATTGATAAAAAAAAAAAAATTCCTAACCAACAGGTTTTTAAAGTACAGATAAAAATTCCACGATTCTTGCAGAAAAGAATCTGATTTGAGTATTATAAAGGTTCGATATAAATAGTTTTTCAAAAAAACTACACCAAAATTTCGCTGTTTTTTTTTTTAATTGCAAATTTTCCAGAGAAAGTCTAATTTTCATGGCTTCTAACCTCGATATTCTAAAAGAGCACCCTTGAAAAAAGTAGGGTACGAATTTTTATTAAAATCCCATTGTCCTAGCGTTGTTGGCAATCGGTCAAACATGACTATACGAAAAGTGTCATTTCGGGCGTTAATGGGTGAACGGCTCATAATGACGGGAAGACCAACCAAATACATATCTGTTGAAAGCACATAGCTACTAGCTGATGGTCGATCATTGAACTGCGGAGCGATGCATTTTTTTAAATAAAATCTAACTCATCATTTGTATTAATACTTTGATATCAAGCTGATTACTAACTAAACGAGAATTTCGTACATAACGGTTCATCGAATATTTGAAATTAAGAATGAGATGCATATTTTGAGCTGGCTCAGGTAGTATTGTTCTTTGAGTTTCGTCATGCTTGGTTGGTGTGGTTTTCATCAGGATTCTAAGGTCAATACTGTTATAATGGAAATATAATTGTGATAGACTTCTTTAGAAAATATGTTGGCACTACGAAATGAGAGAAATATCCGTATAATTGCTGAGCAGAAAATCAGAGAAAGAGATGTAGAGGGAGGCAGAATGAGAGTCTTGAGTTTATAATTCAATTTTTTCCTTCTGTTTCTTCATTTTCTTTGCCTGGAGGATCGATGAGTGTATTGTCACGCATAGTTTCGCTTCGTGTTCTTTGATAGGTGGATGCTGGGTATGATGTTTAGATCTGGATAGTTGGTATTCTCGCCTCACCTTCTCTGAACGCATTACAATCGTTCAATTTAATAATATATAATCCAAGCACTCATTATACAATATAAATCGTTATAGCAGGAGTGTCTTCAGGTATAAAAAATAAGCATACACCTCGAGTAGCGTGCATTCAAGTCTGGAGTAAGAGGAAACAGAAGATTACAAACAACTCATTCAAATTAAAGAAACGAGCAAATTAACGCGCAAATAAAAATGCAGCTCTTCGTGGAAACACTTATTCACCGCAGAATAGACCCGTGTATAACTGCTAGTAATTAACCCTATCGTTCGCATATGTACAATTTTGTGCCTCTAAAGTACAGTCTTGTCACTTACGCGCATCGCTTATCTGCTCGTGGGTAACGAAACATAAAACGAGTTTCCGTGTTCCATGAGTTCGGAACGCATCCCAACGAAAAGTTCTTAGGCTGACCCATCAAGGTAAGCCAAATTAACCACTTGTTCCTTTGAAAAAAAGGAGCGGTGAGCAGTTAAAAATTAGTGCCACGAATAAATCAATTCAAGCTGGAAAATTTGCAGGATTCTCACTTACCCGATTTTGTCTCGGGCATCCCTGGCGATGGTAGGTAAGGCAGCGATGCTGATTTGTTGATAAAAAACCAAGACATCGCTTTTTGAATCCAAATTGGGGTATAATTGAAGCCGGCAATTTGTATCACAGGGACTACGCGCGTAAGTGACGTATGTGCCCATTATAACGACGGGTAAAAATTTTGAATCATCAACATTCAGATAGCTTTATAGTACATCGAATCTCATAGCTCCAAACGGTCAGAAATTACAACTGGTTGGGAATATCGAACAATCGAAATTCGCAATGGTTTCAATTTAATGATTTCTACTGGGCGAAAATAATAGATGATTATGATTAATAATGGAAAAATTTTGGAAGGAATAAAAATCCAAAACCACTTGGAATTCAGAATCAGTCGAAAGATATTTTTGTACCTCGTTTGCGTAGATGCAAATATCGTGCTATCCTCTCCTCGAGGAAACTGACGCGAAAGACACACAACAATGATTTAAGACCACTCGGGACTCGACTCCTTGGAATATCAAAAATCGATATCCTTACCAATATCCTTTACCAATTTGTAACTATACAGTAATATTAGTGCGATGCCGAGAAAACTGTTGGACTTAGCAGAGGCTAAGCGACCGATTGCGCATGCGCTAAGTAATCGAACTCTATTGTTGGGTAAAATCGTACCACGGCAATATTTTCATTTGCAAAACAGGGAAAGCGCACTTATCCAAAACTGGGCACGAAGTGTCAGATGCTCCAGCCTTGAGTGGAAAATTGAAATTACATTATTACGTAAACTCGTAAGAGTCACCAGTCACTCGAAAATGAAAGTTTGCCAACCTTTCTCGGAACTGTAACGTACCAGGGGCGTTATCGCGAAGGGTTATCGTATTCCGAGGTTTCAACGATCTTCGGCGGTATTTATAGCGCTGATTCGTACGGGCGTACGAGCGCATCCTGTGCCGGAGTAGCCGCAAGCCGAAGCGCTCGGTTGCACGGTACATTAAAGAGAAACGGGTGCAATGCGCCGAGAATCCGTGGCCTTGAGCTGGGCCGCTTGGCGAGGGCAAGGCCGACCACACGGATTTTTAAAGCCGTGTCTTTTGCGCCGACGCGCCCACGTATTCCCGCGTAAATCCCTTACGTATTGCGTCGCGTGTTTGCGTTTGCTCTCGCGTGCTGCTGCCACTCCTCCTTCCTTTTCTGCGCTGTTCCTTCTATCTTTCTTCATCATTTCCCTAGGCCCACGTACTTCCCGCAAATAGTCGCTGGCTTATACCTATCCACACCTACGCGGCCGACTCATTAATATCTCCGTCAATATTTCAATCCATTATCAGGTGCCAGACCCTCGAGTAATCGTGCAACGCAGCCAATGGAGAAGGTTCGGGGTTCAATGGACTTTTTTTTACACTTTTTTGATCCCAGCGTTTACAATTTAATTTGAATTTGGTAGGATGCAGTCTCAGTCTTCGTTAAAAAGCATGCGACGAGAAAAATGTCATTTGTTATGGTTACTAGAAATTTTTTACGCAAATAGGTATCGTTACAACAACTGTTTGAATATTGTTGAAATTACAAGAAAATCAGGCGAAAGTAACTATTTTGTACTGTTATATTTGTAAATATTATGCAACCCAAAATTAATTTGTTTGGTTTACTTTATGTTTTTAGTTGCATGCGTTGACAATAAATATAGAATATATGAAAATATAGGAAGAGTAATCATAATCGAGAAGGATGTCTACTCAGCCGAGGTTTTCTGATTACAGCTACATAACTAATTTTCATTGTTTACTTATAACCATATTTTTCCGGTTGTGGTGAAGAATAAAAATAGTCAAAAACGGTGTACTAACCGCAAGTAAAAATTTCTCTGCGTACCTATAAGGATGTGTCAGGTGCACAGTTTAATCAAGACCATTTCAGAATGGAAAAAATATGTATTATAGGTTTGGAACGAATAAGCAAATTAGGGTCTGATAAGTTATGTCAAAAATCAATCCTCCCAATACTCGGAAAATAAGAAAAGGTGAGTTTTGATTGAAATAATTCAGTGAATAATAACATGATACGGTTTATACTATCGCTCACCTTTCGTTAATGCCAAATTCGTATGGTTTGTCCAATTTTAGTGACTCGCAACTCATGTGTTCTGTATAAGTGTTTTGTATCGATTTTTGATCAGCTAGATGTTTTACGCTACAAGGACGCATATGAACGAGTAGACTGCTGATAAAGTGGGTAAATTTTGGAAATTTATATCTCGATAGCCAGTTATTCAATTCGATTCGTTTTTTTTTTTTTTTTTAATGGAAGTGTGAAGATTGACCGTCATTTATATCCTTTTTACTCTTCCATACTATGGTGTTTCAAGAAATATAGTGGATTCAGTCGAAAGTCACTTTTTCCAAATTCAATGAATTCTTATCTATCTTTCCTGCCGGTCCGTCGGTCTGTCTCTCCTGGCAAACTGTCCGATAATAAATTATGGATGTAATAAATTCCCATGTCGCGTTTTTTTTTAACGTACATGGTTCTATCGAAAGAAAATAGAAATTTGGTAAATTTCAATCACTCCGACACGGTATGTGCGACATTAATAAAAAGTATCATACAAATTAGTCTAAAACAATTAAAATAATGCAATAAGAAACAATTTAATGAAAAATAAAGAAACCATTCTATGAAAGAAGAGAGTACAAACGATAATAAATTTCAATCATACTTGATGATAGTTCCAGTAATTGAATTGCTTTGTGAAGTGATGAAAACTACCGTGGAAGAACTTTTTACAGATTGTTTTTTAATAGATTCAATTAATAGGAAACGTATTTATCAACAACATCAGCTGTTTTTCTTCGATGAAATGCTTTGTAGTACCCGCGGTACTTAAAAAACAGCGCAATAGGGTTACTGCTAATTTAACCCTTTGTTGGCCACCCAGAAACAATTCGTCATAGGCTGTTTATTAACCTCTCAGAGGTGAGTAAAAATTCTAAAAAAAATCAGGCAACTAGTTGGAGGTTTCGTTTTGATATTTCGACAGTCGAAATAATAAAATATTTTAGGAATCCGAGTCCAGGCCCATGCGCCACTCCTGAGATACCGAGGTAGGAGAAATTACGAGTGGACGAATTCGTCCTAAGTGTCCAACGGAGGGTTGAAGACAGAATACTTTCGAAGAATCAAATCCCTTGGGTTTCCTTTTGTTTTTCTATGTTGAAAAGACATTCAACGCAATCAACCTCGGTTACACTTCTTCAGTCTTTGATATTTCGTATCTCTTTCGTTAGAACATTGTTTTAACTGGACTGTACACCTGATTCATGCTTTAATATCGAATGTGATTGGCTGAGTGGTTGTAGTTCAGCATTGCATGTACGTATCTGCACGTATGGCCAAAGATCAGCATCATATTCATCTCGCTAATGACATTACTTACCAAATATATTGCGCTGGCTGTATGTATCACTGTTCACATAACATGTTGGATTCTGACCGATTCAGGGCCGCTTGTGTCGTCTGCTACGCGGGTTAAACAGACGGCGGGTGATGATACCGTTGGTCCTCAATTGGTCGGAGTCCATCGCGATATGTGTGCAAGTGATTATAGCGTTTCTAGCTACAGTTGGTTGGCGATGCGTCTTAGTGATAACCGGCCATTGATTCACCGTCTGCACAGTGCACATGCTACAGATTTACTGCGATGAGCAGCGCTGATTTCACTCCTAATAGGAAAACAGAATTAATCGAGTTGTTGCCAACGAATGTGTCGGTGAACGTTAAACAGAAACGGCCACGATTGACCCCTAGAATTCTAGGAATATCCATCCATTTGCATAATTTGAGAGTGTTAAAATCACCACGAATGAGCCACGCGGAAAGTTCGAAGAATTACCGTCATTTCGAAAACATTTGAGGCCGTCATCTGCACGCCAATCGTTGCTGTCGGGGGAAAAACGTATCCACCTCAAAGTTTTGAGAAGACGACAAAGACCAAGGCTTGAAATACCAATACCGCAAGTAATTTACAGCTGGACCAGTGCGCACGCTTACGCACGCAGCTCACAAATTCACGCTCGCACGCACGTAAGCGGCCCAGCAAGCCAGCGAGTCAGGGAAAATAATACACGAGATACAGAGAAGATTCTTCTCGCCCGGTGCTCTCGGGAGCATGACGCAAAGCGTTGATTAGACCTCTCGATTCCCTGGCCCACGTACCGGTCCCTGCTCCACCGTCCCGCTACCCACCTCCCCCCCCTTCTTTTCATCTCCTTTTTTCTGCTCGAGCATCGTCGTGACCTTGCGAAGGTCGGGTTAACGAACAGCCGCAAGCAGGACGGGTGACGCCGCTGCTGCCTAGGTGCAACATCGCCTAAGGATGCTGTGCGAAGATCACGGACTTCGTCTTGGTACAGTCCCAAGAGACGGTTGTGATATGCCCGATCCATTTCACGCCCGATCCATTTTTTACTTTTCGTCATCTATTTGTGGTAGGAAGAGGTACGGCAGAATTTTGAACAGCACAAAATTTTTATTCGTTTATAACAGATTACAATTACAGATAATATTTAGCGCTGCTTCCACACTTTGAAAATCGATGGAAACCACAGTCTGAATCAAAAGTTGGGAAATATGATGAATTTGAATGAAAGAAAAAATTTGCGCGAATTTTGACCGACGCATGCTAACGTGACGATCATTGGCGAAACGGCAATGAACGTGCGTCGATTGCTCTCGTTACCTGAAAAGAAATTTAGCATATTAAGAAACAAGCACGAGAAAGAAAGGATTTTGTAACTGTAAATAATGAAATTATTTTTGTATATTTCCTAGCTGTAAATACTTGAATTTCAAGATGTGAACGAAAACAACATTCCACAACGTTTCTTATTTTTGTTTGTTATTGCGTAAGATAAATTGCACATCCTCACGCAATTTGAGGCTACGTTCCTAGTGATTTTAATAAACATACATTATTTTGACATAATGCTACCGGTTTGAATAATTAAATCAAGTTTTCAAATTTCACTCGATTTTTATGGTTCTTTAGGTGTATCGGTATTATTTTATTTTATTTTTAGTATAGTCAGTGCTGTGAGATTACGAAGATTGACCTAAACAGGTTGAATATTCAACACAAGTCATTTGTTTGCTCGACAATACCAGATACTCGCTGTTGCTTTGGGGCTTAAAAACACTGTTAAGTGAAAAAGTAACAAAATCTAGTGAAGACGAACGATTTGTACAGTTTTAAAATATCGCAATTCACGTCAAGAGGTTTACTACGCTTTCTTGACTCCTGATAGTGTTGCAGCTCCCTTGAGTTATGAAATTTGACTCAATTGGCAAACAAGTGCGTTAATTAAAGAATTGCGTTACCGTACTCTTTGATATAAAATAAAGCAGGAATTTCCTATAATGTGTTTGAAACGACGTTATAATATCGTGTTTAAATCAAACCGTGACCATAAGCGATTTGGGATTCGCGACGAGCCCCGGCATGCCTTATACCCGCGGATAACTGTTTGATTACATAAATAAAAACAAATGTTTCCGCCCTGTCGATATATTATACGGTGCTTAAAGTGCCGGTGACCCGGCTTGCAAATATATATTTCATGACGTCATAAGCACTACAGCGTTTCTGAACATTCAACGTTGAACTAAGGCCGCTGATTTCATTGGCTTGTTCCGTTAGATCCGACCAATGTGATCACTTACAAGTCGAGTAGACTTCTCGCGCATCGTGAACGGGCTCCAGTCACTTGATAAATTCCTCGTTGGAGTGTGCTACATTTACGGAAAGGATAGAAAAGGTTTTCCCGGATGACACGTGTTCTTTTATACGTCCCTAACTCGCTGTCGGAAGTGATATAAATTCTGAAATCGTAGAACCGGTTAATATTCAACAAGTCGGTAATTCCAATCGGCCATGTTTGATGTTAAGCGATTTGATTTGTTTTATCATCGTTCGTAATGAACATGATCAGCGATCTACATTAGCAACGACTGAGTTAGGGACGTACAGTTTGGTTCAAGATACGATTTAAAAAAAAATTTATTCCGATTTGTACCTTCGTTCTCGCACAATTGAACGAAGAAATATCCCCGCTTGTGACGTCACGAAATATGTAGATTTATGACAAGCCAGGTCAGCGGCACCTTAAACGTGGAAATGGACCAGCTCGGCGCCAAGCAGATAGGCAACCGGAGTTACAATTTCGCTCGCGACATGGCAAATTGTAAATCCGGTTGCCTGTGCTTGGCGCCGAGCTGGTCCATTTTCAGGTTTAAGCATGGTATTTAATTGAAGCAATAACGCCGAGTCTGGACATACGTACACGTGTAGAGGCCATTTCTTCCGACTACGCCACGGTAGTATCGCATCACGGTATACTAATTATAGATCATGCTGCGATTGATTTTCAACTGGTTAAATGGGATTCAGTCGGAGGAAGTAAGAGAACGAGAAACGGTTGGAGTGAAAGATGTTTCATTACAAAGACAATTTGTATTTACTTTACCGACAGGCACGGCGGGGATCCTCGGTGAACTTTGATCGGAATGTGCTAATTACGGAAAGTATAACGACGTAAAAACTGGTGTGACAGCATGTGCTTAGCAAAATAATTAAAATCACATACAGTAATATTCAGTAATGCCTTCCGCTCCCGGCTAACTTGTTTTCGGTTCGAAAAAAAATACCTGCTCGATTCTATACGAATTTTGTGACAACGACTGGCGATGCAGCAGACGTGAGAGAATGGGAGTCATTGTTAAATAATTCGTATGGAATCGAACTCGCATTTTGTTTCTGACCGAAAACAAGTTAGCCGGAAGGGGAAGGAACTAGCAAATATTACTGGACATACGTATCTGGATATTCGTCTGTTACGGGAAATCATTAATATGAATTTTTCAAATTTTTTTTAAAGATGCAAGACTTGGTGTTATTAGGCAGTGAACTTTACGACGTGTGTTCAATATCTTATGCAGTACAGTGCGGTGTTGGCCACTTGGTTTATGTGCCGGTTAATTGATCAATTAATATACACGATTATCCATACCTCGTTTACGGCCTGGTTCACCGCAAACTGGTTGACTGCTCGTGGTTGTGAACGCGCGTGTCGAGAGAAAATGGCAATTTGCAAATTGACAAACCCTTAATTACCATTAGCTGTACTCGATGTGAAAAAATATTCATACCTGCACGAGGTGAAATTTACGATTATAGAATCGAACCCTCCAGGATTTATTATAAATTGCTAGATGATATACATAGCTGCGTACTTGAAAAAATCTCTTTACATTTTTTATCCCCAAGACTTATGATCGTCCATTACCAGCTGCTATACCAATCCACCGTCGTTACTTGCGCACGTATACGCTTATGCATGTGAAATCCTCACAATTCAATTTTATTAAATGGTCCAATAAATTCCTATTAAGATACTTGAAACTGATGGGGTACAGAGTTTTAAGGACAAAACCTGAAGACGCGCTGACGTATGCTTGACAGTAAACGATTCGTATTATAATTGATGAATAGTTTCAGACTAACAATAAATTTTTCGAAAAGTGGTGATTTGCTCAGCAGTTTGGTGGAATGAAAGTATAGCCCAGTCGAATTAGATCAAATAAGGGGTCGACATCTTGAAAATTGCCAGTAGCAATTTTCCTTCGGAAATCGTTGGGGGGGGGGATTCGCTGGCAGTCTACATTTTGGTTTTCGGGGTCCGCACGGCGTTGCATTTTCCGCCATCTTGAATTTAAGGGTGAATTTTTGTTTCTTGAATAACTAGTTTATTTTAAATTTTACACGAAAAATGATTATTACCAAAGTTGATTGGAATAAAATTTCCTACAATTTTGGTTCCTATCAATTTTTTCGTAGGGTCGATATTTTTTTATTTAGACCCGAAAAGAGGAGGTGAAATTTTGTTATTCAATTATCACTTTTACTTTCCATTTTACACGAAAAATGGTAATGAACAAAGGTGTTTGAAGTAAAATTTCCTACAATTTCGGTCCTCATCTATTTTTTCGTAGGATCGATATTTTTCGATTTAGACCCGAACAAAGGTGCGCTGAAATTGGATTATTGCATTATCACCTTTATTTTCCATTTTACACGAAAAATAGTCATTAACAAAGTTGTTTGGAATAAAATTTCTTACAATTTTGGTTCTTATCCATTTTCTTTAAACTTTTTTTAGATTTAGACCCGTAAAACTGCCACGCAAAGCCCACCACTTTTCATTGACTTGTTGTAAAAAGCATCGTGTGTGACTGGGTCCAAAAGTTAGTGATCGCAACTCGTGTGATTTCACACTTGTGGTGATCGCCAACTTTCGTCCCTTGTCACACAACATACTATTGAAACGTTTAAACAATTATTATGAAACTATTCGGGTCGGAGGTAATGCTAGGTACCACGGTGCCTGTTCAAGTCAGAGTGGAAAGTCCGAGACAAGGTGCATCACCAGCGCACCGAGGGTAAAAAACTCGTTGGCTAGCTGCGTGACTGATTGCTGGACTTTCCGTCTATGCGACCCTTGGTTGTTTGATCGAAGCTAAGGCTTATACTAACTAGAAAAGGTAAATGATCTGTCTTGATGATTGGCATTTCCCGACACCTTCCTTAAGTACGTTTAATTGTGAACGCTGCAAATACGTGAATTTTTGGCACAAGCTAATAATGAAGTTTCAAATCTCCCCTGAGATTGGCTTACCCCGCGTTATGGGAATTTTTGAACAGGTCAGCTTTGTTATTTAAAATTAAATATCATAGGATATAAAAAATTATACCAACCATACAATATTCGTTCGTAGATAACTGAATAGGTAGTCTAAAAAATTTCATTCTAAGGACGTTCGTGGGTGGGGGGCTAACTTAAACATAGAAGATGTGCATAGACAACTTCGAAAAATCAAGTAATGTTATTTTATAGAGTGTCTTATTGAAATAATTATTGATTGATAGATAAAATATTTGTATTTTTGATAGCGTCGACACTTTTTTATTCGAAAATTTTTATTTTTTTTTCTCGCGCTAACAATGATCTTTTCGACATCGTTTTCGACATTTGGCAGAAGTATGAACTCAGAAGTAAATTCTCGTAGTTCATGTGCTCGTTCGTTGAATCATTCCCATAATTAAGTGTAACATAGGTTGATTTTTTTTTTGAAGTAACGGCTAAATTATTTTCTTTTGTGGCGCCATTTTTACTTTAGCATTTTTTTTATATGTTTTCGGCACATCCAAGTCTGGCGTATATTGAATCCCTAAAAAAACCAATGTTGAATAATACTTTTTATCGAAGAATGTAAATTCGAAAAATTGGTGATTTCGAAAAATTAACGACGGAGCCAGGAATCGAACCTGGCGTCTAGAGATGCTTAGCCGGAGCCTTACTCCACTAGACCACTTAGCCGCCTTGACTCTGTTGTCGTTAATTTCTCTCATCACCTGTAAGTTCGAATTTGTTTTCGTGTGCCTGGTATGTATGTATTAAGAATTTCATTTCATTAAAAATGTTTACATTTTTAAATTCTCACTTTTAACGAAAACCGTGTAAAATTAAATTCTTAATACGTAGAAGTTATACTTCAGAGTTGTAACCTACAATGTAGCTACCGAAGCTAATAAACTACATCAATCAATCAATAAATCTCTCTCTCTTTCATTCATGATTATTCTCTCAGCCTCATTTATTGAATATATACAATTCAGTAGTTGCAGTTACGGTAAATCACATATATAAATTTCAGAAGTTTTACCGCTGTCGCGTGTGATTGCCACGATTTTTTAATTTTCCAATGTTTTACAACATACGTGAGTTGCAATGATTTTGAAACGGGATACCAAACTGGTGTTCCTTGTCCAACCTCAGGCCTATCTAATCTTGGTAACTACACAGTATTCCAAATCTCGAACCATAGGACCGTTTACCATCGTCATTACATATTTCCCTCGACTATTTATCTATGGAACAGCATATCTCAACCTATTCGTGAATTGTCCTCTTCAGAAATGTTCGATTGTAAGACCAGAACCTTCAAATATCTGTTTCCACCGAATCCAGTCCCGCGTAGAAAATGAGTCAACCCAAGCTTAAACATCAAGTGTTCATTGAATTGTCAACCTTACCTTGGATTCTTATACAAAGTTTTGTCGGTGTGAGAGGTCAGCTTTCTCAACAAACCAAAATTTTTGACGTTTCGGGCTTGAGGGGTGCCCTCAGAAAAAATTGAAACACTCAGAAAACCTCATATGTGGTGGACTCTTTCTTCAAAAAGGGGAATATTGAAACCGCATTGCGGTAAAATTTAACTGACATCTATTACCGTGATCGAGGTATTGTCTTTAAGTATATCAAGATCTATGTAAACAGCACCGTCATTATCCATATTGATCGATCTTAAGCATGAATGCTTTTGCAATCAATGACCACGTCCTTTTTTATGTATATGTTTCGTTATTCAACTGAATAATAACGTGTTCACTCAACGCCTGTTATTTTTCTATTGCGGCCGATGTATACTTCCTATATTTGATAGAATTTCTGCAACTGTAATTTATGGTTTATTTTATTTGATTTACTTTACTGTTTACTTTATACGTACTATTATATGCATTTTATTTATACTTCATTAATACCGACAGATCATGAGCTTTGTACGTATACGCTTGCCCTTTAGCTTATTCCAGGCCACGGCCTACTAAAAAATATCTAATCTGATCTGATATTTCTAAGTTTCACCTTGTGATATTCTTATTTCCGCATATTATTATGCTTTACAAGACGAAGTAGGTGTGCATCCACCTATATACGCGCGTGTCAGTAGACGGGGACATTCAACCTCCAAAGGCAAAGAACCTTGTTGGCGTTGAGTTAACAGCTTTTCACGAAAGTAATTTGTAACGGACAAAAACACAGTGTTGCGCTGTATGCGTTTGAAACAATTAAGTTGCGTTTAAAATATGGAATTGTTTCGCGTTGTTCTCTAACCCCCCAGGAACGACGGAAGTGTGCCCTTTTACGATATTGGCATACCTTGTACCACGCCTTTCAATTCTTCAACGATTTTCTTCCTCTTCATGTCCATAGCACTCGACTCTCTTTTATCCGGCTAACTCGCTTTGTTGCTATGTGTTCTTCCTAGTTGGCTTTAAGACCATGCCAAATAACTACTTGATCATTTCAAAACAAGCTGTAACTTATCCCACCGTGTCGAAATTAACTTCACCAACTTATCCCTACCACGTGGCAGATTTTTCTGCGTTGACTTTTACACCTTCGCCAAAATTTTATTCAATTACCTACCCTACATCATGACAATGGTTTCATATCAGGTACTCTGGAAACTATTGAGCTCGAAACATGTCGCGTACTACAGCGAACCCTCTGAATGAAGTCGGACAAGGCGGTAAGGAGAAGCATTTTTCTGCAAATTTGGGTTCACCCACCGAGTGCCATCCGCTCCTAAGAGCCGGCCTCCCTTGCGTCACACGCGAAGATTGTTGACGTATTGTGAGCTGCATTAAAGTCTAGTTTTATTTATTCTAGTTTATTGATTGAAAGTGAATCGTTGTGAGAAAATGAGACAGACGACTAGTGACCGTATATATTATAAATGGATTGGACCTTTGCTACAAATTCGCTGAAAAGAAAAGTCATCAGGATGTTTTACTTTGACATGCAGGGATAGAATGCGATTGACTGAACATCAAGCTTTCAAATCTGAAGAATTAACACTGGAAATTTACTACGATTAACGTTGCGAAATAACCGTCGGCCTGTTTGAACTTCATTTGCTCTCTGACATAACCTGCTGAGATGTGTATCATGGTAGCAGAAGTGTTAAGTGGTCCTGAAGAGCGATGAGCAATCAGTGCAATAATAATCTCTAGAAATCTTTGGGATTAATGATCATTGCATTCAGGAGCAAAATGGTAACATTCAGTAAAATTTTACCAGCCATTACTAACGGTTCAGAAACCATTGTTGTGATCTATATTCAGCATACGTTGTAAAGTTGAAGACCATAATCTTTACTTACTCCCAATGACTATAACTCTTCTTTAACAACTGTATCACTAATTAAAATGAGAGCAGTCTACGTCTTGACCTCGTTACAAATTCCACATCCCGTACCTTTGCACGGATAGCTGTCAGCAGAAATTGTCAGACTAAATGGACATGGCACACCGTTATATTACAATAACTGACGTATGCGGTACAATTGCTCTCATGTGAGAATCATGAATAGCTTATTTGAGATTCACCAGTTTCTTGGAAGAGCCTGGAACGAAAAACAATTATTTCCCAATTCTCTGATCCATACAAATACTTTCTCGATGGTTCAAAAAACGGCTCTTTTCATTACGATATTACAAAAAGTATCACATCGAACCAGCCAAAAATGAATAAAAATTGGAAAAAAGTACAGAAAAACTTATAAAAAAAAGACGGAATTAAACAACTGCGTATGACCGTTTCAAACCTGGTTGCCAACAGAAGAAGTTTCCATTTCTTAGAACCATAACTTTGGGTTTCTCTAACAGGTTTTATAATAATATGTCATGAACGAGAATGATACAAATTTCATTTGATTTCAGAATATCCTAATGTGATGCAACAGAAGTAAACATAATGATCGTGCATACGTGTATACGTATATACGTACGGAACAAGTACGCATTTTGTGTTGATCGATAAAACCAAATCTTCAAAGCTTTCTTCAGAGCTGAATATCTCAACTTTTGGAGTACGCCAAAAAAGTTTCTGTACTTACACGCGTACCTACAATTTTGCCACATCCGGCCGTTTCGTTTTAAAAAAAATTGTATTTTTGTTCCACCATACTGGACAAGCTCGCGGTATATAGTAGGTGTATCGAATTTTACCTTCAATGGGATTGCGATCATGTTTTGAGGAAATAATTTTTTCACATTATGAAAAAATATCAGTGGCATCAATGCAGCTCCAGGCCTTCTGATATCCATTCCAAATGATTGGGAAGAGTGATGTATAAATGAAGAAAAAGACCTGAAACTCACGAGAATCTAGGATAATCCGGGTCTAGAATAACGAAGGAGATATGACTTACTCAACGCGTTTGCCAGGAACGGTATTATGGCGGGTAATTAATAGCGGGTCATAGTCATTGGTGCGAACTTTAGTTAAATTGCGTTAATCACAAGATACAGCGTATGAAAACAGGTTCGAAATGACGCCGATGTTTGTCGGATTCCAATCTCGGACTGTGAGCCTAATGCTGTCGAAACTCGGGGCAGTGACCTTTACTCGTCCACCGGAAACAGTAAATATCGAGATTACAGCGCTTTATTAGTTTGCTCTGAACTTGGTTTGAGATTTTGGCTATAATTTTTGGGGCGAAGTGCTACAGGAATACACCAACCTACTTGTATGATGTTTACTGCTGTTTTACGACGAACCGCGGTATCGACTCTTTTCGTTACTGAATAACAGTTACAATACAATTAATTTGTATTGGTCTAACAGTTTTACTATTCAAGAGGACAGAACTCAAGATCAACGCTTGGTTCGATTTTTTCATATCTGAAATTCACGCCACTCGGTTTTTGAGATTTTCATTTCAAGTCCAAATTGCCAATGTTACTGTACCGTACCGTAATTTTTAACGCCATCGATCCACTCCGTAAAATCTTGATCGGCAACAAAACATTTGCAGTGTAAAAGAATTTTCCAAGTACCAATTTATGCTATGGTAAAGAATTCATAGGCAATCGCTGTCAGGAAACCATGAAAACGCCAAGCCTGACCTCGTTGTTGGGTGTAGTGATACTGACAATGAAACATCATTCCAAGAGCTACGTACTTGGTGGGGACCCTTAATTTCTGCATTTTGCCATAAATACATTTGTTTCTGGCTCGATAAGCGAAGAAATAAAAGTTTATAATATACTGATTAGTTATAATTCATAATCTCAAGGTTCGACTAGCATTACAGCACATCAAATAACTTTTCACTAAACTGTAGCATTCTCTTTCAGCTGCTATCTTTTCTGTGATGATATAAATTCCAGTTCTTGGCAGGTACGCAACGAGAGCTCAATAGTCTACGCGGTAGTAATATTACTCTCGTTGACTACAGTTCAGCAATATTTATGGAATTTAGTGATTTAACGGGTATAAAATAATGGCGTCGGTAAAAATCTCTGATTTGAGGATAATAACAATGCGATCGATGCATGAAAAGCTCAGATATACTTTACATGAAATATTGAACGTTTAATTTGACAAAAAATTTTTTTGTTTTTTACTTTGTCGTCAGTCTAGTCTTCCCTCGAAATTGGTTTCAGTGTATGGGGTATTCCGTCTTATTGACCTGTCTGATTTTACTGGTCATTTTTTATATGATTGTTTTGACTCTTGATAGGACTACTTTGCTTCCGAAATTTTTTTTATCGATTTGTGTCCACTACAATTTATTTTTGAAACAACCATTTTGATTGACAAAATTAAAAAATCTGAGATAATTCTGAAAAAATTATGCGTCTAATGTAAAAATTTTTGAGCCTTGAGACGGAGTGCGTCGGCATTCCCTTCAAATGTTTTTAGAATTATTTTTGAACGAAAAATTCTAAAAATTTTGAAGGAAAATAAATTTAATTAATTTACTGTGGGTGGTTGTTGAAATGTTTTCATATGTAACATCAGATTCATGAGATTCTTTTCAGGGTTTGCTAGGAAAAGCATGCGCCCAAAAGTTAATGCGTGAAGCCTTTCGTTAAATTATGAGGTCCCAAACAGAGTTCTGCAAAAATGGGGTGGAGTAAAGAAAGACGAAGAAGAATGCGAGTTTCCTATCAATTTCATCTGCTAATATCTTCGAAACCGTCGTACTAATATTGATCGAAGTTACAGAGTCTCGTCATATAGGCGGGGTCTCTTGGCTCTGTGAATTCAGAAAATATCTACCCGTTCCGCAGACATGACAACCTGATTAAGGCCCACAAGTATTTGCAGCAATTTTCATATTGGAATTTACAAAGTCTGTGGATTACAATTAGGAGGTTTGACTATTCAAGTACAGTTTTTTAAGAAAGTATTTAGGTTAATCGCATTGGCCATGTGTGCTATTCTTTTAGACATACTTCGTCCTCAACCTTTTTTTCAAGACGGACTTTCTGGCGTTATTGGAAAGAATGTGTTCCGTGTTGCGAAAGAGGGGGTTCTGGGAAATACGTTTTTCACACACTACCCAAGTGTATCCCCCATGCCATTGAGAAGCGGATCTTCGTTGCGTGGGAAATACTCGATTAGACGAACAGTACCCAACATTTGACGACTAGCTGAATCACGTACGTTCGCGCTGGTCAGTTTTACGTTTTTCAAGAAAGTTTTTTCCCTAAGGAACATTGAAGTACCCTTTTGATTTTTCGTTGACTCGACAGCAACGACCCCGTGAATTTAAAATTAATATTTTCACATACATGTTCTTATGTTTCGCTCCAGATATCAATTCATTGATTTTGCTCAGTAGAAGTACACATGCATACCGATGGACCGTTTAATTCTTTTCTTTCTTGATGTTATATAATTTCTGATTCGTTTCTCAATACCTGCAAATTGAATGCCTGATTTTATAAACCTTTTATAGGCCGATGCCGATGCAATCGTGTGCAAACAAATTCATGATATGAGGACTGATTTATAGCCTGGTACTATCTGGCGAGCATTGCTCTTTTCTACCTGTGCGTAGTTATTATTTTGACTCATTTTTCAATTTGTCGCCATTTCATTTCTAGCGCACGCACATACTTAAATACATAAAATCATCTGTTCTGACGGAATATGATCAATTCTTTAAAAAGGAGTTTTGCAGCGCACACGTTATACAAAATATATTGCACAGAGTTGTTTCTATAGACATGTTATTCAACATATCGCAATTCTGCACAAGAAAATTCTGTATTTGTGGAAAAAATAATCCGACATGAATATTCTACAAGAGAATTGTGCCACAGAATATTGTCCTACACGAGAATGTTTCGTTGAAACATTTTTATACAAAAGAATTGTTTGTAAAATATTTCTGTAGAATCAGACCTTATTTATTCTGTCGAAGGCAAATTTTATCAACCGCCAATAAACCTTCTAGCTCACTTTGTGTGGCGAGCAATGGTCTCCAGTTACTTTCTATTTAATTCGTCTCTTTAGTTTTTACTTCACCAAAATCAAAATCATGTTTTTTGCTAAGCCATCATCCGTACTCGGAGATCGTCTTTTTTGAACATAGTCGACGTAATGATACTAGCAGTACATTCACGTTACAGGCAAACGCATATGCGACAGACTGAAAAATTGCTCAAATTTTTTTTCCAGTTACTCAGCTCGTTCTAACGCTTCACGGTCTCGCACTCCGTAATCAGTCAACAATATTTCATGCGTTTCACCTGTTAGTTCTCTCGTAAAGTCAATACAAATGTTACGGATCGTACCTACGTTAGGGCAGAGCAGAAAAAAATTGTTTTCAAAATCAGTTTTACCCGTACGCTGAAAAGTTGTGGAAATTCTGAAAATCCACCCAATGGAATTTTTTTTATGAGAATGTATCTACGGATACTAGACTACGGTCTATTTTTATAATTTTATTGTAACAGTCGTTTGTATTTTTCGTTATTGCTTATATCTAAAAAATTTTACAGTAATTACGTTTGTAAGAGTACTTTTCTTCGAAGAGGAGGTCAATGAACTCAACAGTTCACCGGATATAGGAAAAAGTTTCAGTTCATTTAACAGAAAAAAACATAAGTGATTGGGTTAGAGTTCGGAATGGTCAAAGTTTAGACAGACCATTAAATGAAATGGTCAAAACTCCGAACGTTATCAATCTTCACTTACCGGAAGTTTTCGATGAAGGGTTTCGGAGCGAACGATGTTTTTCCGGCAGATAGGGAACTACAGTTACATCTGAGATACTTACTGCGGGCATGTTGTAAGTTGCTTATCTGCCAATGGAACATCTTCACGTTGGGACCTTTCACAAAAAATTGCCGGTATCCTGTGAAGGTTCTACCGCATGTGAGAAAATTGATTAATGACGATGAATTTTGATCGTGCGAAGTCTTAATCATTCAGAATTTTGATCCTTCGAAGATTTTACCATTTGGAGATTTAACGGATCCGGGTTTTGACCATTTGAAACTTGAATCTACATTCTTATAATTTTGCGTCGGGCTAAGATAAACTCTTCATGCTTGGTAAATCATTTACTTCATTACCCTACTTCTTCGAAAGAGAAGCGTCTTACATACATAATTAGTATAATATTTTTGTATGTAAGCTTTAATGGAGAGCATGAACGACTATTACTCAAATTATAAAAATAGACGATGATCTAGGAATCTGAAGATAAGGTCCCATAGCCAAACTGCTTCGGGTGCGGTTTCAGAATTTTAAAATACAACTTCTCACAATCAGTGTACAGGGAAGACTGATTTCGGAAATAATTTGGTTTCACTCCGCCCTAACTTACAAGTCTTATTTTGTTTTCAGGGCGTAATAATAATGATAATAATAATAAGAATCATTAACAACACCCGCTATACCCTGTACGGTACATCCACATGGGCTGTTAGGCTTCTGCAGGGCAACGGAGGGGACGGATTAGTGACTATCATTATGTATCTGCAGCCATCTTGAGTTGTTCAATAGAAACACCCGCAATCTAACAGAGAACAAAGAAAACTGCAAAAAACCTTGACCAGGTGCAGCCCGACCAAAATTAAACCTCAGCTTGCTGATTCGGTGCCTGAACAACGTGACCCGCGTTACACCGATTTCACTTCTTTACTAAATTTCCAGTTTGCGTTTTTTGCTTCGTATTTGCTATCTAGAACCGAACAGTCTTTCGAACAAAATAGCAAGATCTCGTTACGTATTTGGAAATTTGAAAACAAAAATTCAGGAATTTTTTGATTGAAATCGTCGCGAATAGGTACAATGACATTATGATTTGAGGTATTACTTTTTTGGTAACCAGAACACAGATTTTTTTAGATTTGAGTTTTGAGTGAAATATTTGTATGGAAACAGTCCTACATTGTCGTGCAGTTTCCTGTAGAGCGCATTGAGCAAAATTTTGTTTTAGCGGAAACCACGAATGAGTGGTTCTTGAAAGAAAATTGTAGAAAATCCTATAGGCTAATTTTCACCTGCTATTTATTAGATGTGGTACTTACTTCATTTGCTTATCAATAACTGCTTTGAAACGATGCCTGATGCAACTATATTTATCAAACAGCTGTATGTCGATGCATGTAAGTATGTAAGAAGGTTACTTCGAGAATCACGATAAGGAGCTGATTGGGAAGTTACGGTTGATGTATCGCCGCTGAGTTGCCCGACACACGCTCAGCCGCTGAATTAGTATTTACATAGGTTAAAATTAGATTGTAATGTATTCAAGGATTCAAGTAGATGATTTTATCAGCTGAATCGTGTACACGTATATTTTTTGTTGCGCCTCAGTAATGTTAGGACTTCATCCATATCTTTGGATACCACGATTCGTATCTTTGATAAAATTCGCTGGACAACAATTACATGTTGGAGACGCAACGAGATGTGACGGTCATCGTCCGCTTCTTACCCCACCGCAGTGAGTAAGTGACTTAAACCCTGGTTCTTGGAATCAAACCCGAAAACAAATTGTTTGCAAGTTGGTAGTTGAAGACGGAAATAAGACTACCGATAACTCAAAGATCTGTGGCTGATGGATATCTGCCTTTCTGTTGATATGAGTTATCACAATAATAAAATTATGACCTTGAAGGCTGTTTGGAACTAATCATCTAGACTTTGTCTCAATTTCTAGAAATTGGGAGCCGTTCTTTTTTTAAATACTTTCAAGCAAAGTATTCAGAGAAGTGTTTAGATACAAGTTACCGAAGCATTTAAATCAAATGTGAGGAGAGGAGGACCGTTTCTATTGAAATTGTTTTTACAAAGTTTGTTTTTCCAGCAATTGTTTCTACAGCGTTCGTTTTTACAGAGATTGTCTTTACAGAGTTTATTTTTATACAGTTTAATTCACAGAAAAATTATTTAAAAAAGTTCAGCATCATTACCCCGAAAACCGTATTCAAGGGATCTGTGGCACCTTAAAGATTAGTTTAGTTAACCTCTTCGCGACCGAATTTTGCACGTGTCCGTTCTTAAGTCATATCCGATACCACAACGTATACTTCCCTGATGAAAACGCAGAAGGTGACTGCGTCACTCCTAAAGTTGGAATAAGTTAGGTCTGACTTTCAGCAGAAACGAACTGCGTTCAACCGACCAACGTGGGATTATTTTGCTGTTGAAACGATTTCTTCAGAAATGGTGCTCTTTCATTATGAGCACCTGTTCTCATGTTCTCATTCAGTGATGTAAAAAAATAGTCATGAAAGTTCTCGAGTTGCTTTTTACGCGTGGAATAATTCTGCAAAGGGAGAGGAGAAGAATGCTAACATGGTGTCAGTCACCCAATCACTTGTGAACTTATGAACCCTGTTGTATTAGTATGAAAATCTACATAACAGGTACCATTAAAATAATGAAAATTTACTCGTCATTAATACTCAAAAATTCAGAATTTTCCCGATCAGCTTCTCATTCGCCAATTTCCATCAGCCATTACGTAAAACGATCGTGAATTTGATTCCTTTCGGCGATGAAAACTGAATTTCTTGTCCGGCGTCATTACTATCAGCCGGTCCGCGAGTGGTTGGAAGCGATTCCTTCCACACGAAACGTGTCGAGATGAGCGTAGGGCAACGTCGGTGACCTCACAAGGCCTTGTCAAGGCCGTACATTGAGCCCAACGTGACTCTTACCTCCCGGTTACGGCGATTTTCTCGGGATCCATGGAGTTCGTGACTCATTTGCACAGTGGGCAGATTAAGGGAGAAGATAAGGGAATGGGGCCGTGTGTCGTCGGAATAGCTGACGACTCAGTGATAGGCAAATTGCGAGGAAGCCTGCTTCTTGAAACCGGGGAAGGTTCATTAGAGAGAGCAGCAGTTCCTCGGGCTACATCAATTTCAGATAAGAACCGCGAAGGCGTTGCTAACTTTTCCCCCCTTCAAGTGCGCTGGACCGTGACTCACTAGGATACCGATGAATCGTCGTTAGTTAAGGGGACCGACCTCGTTCGAACTCTGCTAGATGTCTTTTCTTTTCTTTTTTTTCCTTCTCTTTTTTTCGAGAAGAATAGGTAAAAACAATGTTGCTGTTATTCCAATGATGCTTGAATTCTACAACTATGCTCATTTCAATATTCTCTGGTATCAGGTGGCATAGACCTTAAGTTGAACTTTCCTTGGTATAAAACCAAACCACTCAAATCAATAAGGCCTTATGTTAAGGTTATTCACAATTGATTAACATTAAGCACAGTGAAATATTGCAGAAGTACGAGTACTCTGTGGTCATTTTAGTTTTCACCGCGTCAGGAAATAGCTGTGAGTACTTTTGTCTCTAAATGTAAACCAGTAAACGAGCTATGAGTTGAGCATCCCACTGTAACCTGTAAAATGCCATAATATTCAGCCAGTGAGATTGAAATCTTGGTTCCAGTGGGAAACATTGTTGAACTCAAACGATCCACCTTCAGAGAATCACACATTGTTCAACTACTCTGAAGTCATGGTAGTAGAATTCTTACATTTTCTTCACCCAACCAAGTGCCATTATGTAATGGACAATCAGTACCCCATAACTTACGACTAGTATATCCTATTACGTTCACCGTGAAAAAGCCAGCCTATAGTGAATTCTACAAAGGTATAAACTTGAGGCTGCTCTCACTTCCTTTACACCTCAGACCCGATAAATATTTTGGAAGCAATCGCAGCTCGTGAACATCCACGGGATGATGATAGCAAATTTACGGTATAAAACGTGCGTGTCGTACGCAACAGCCGATGTTTACTCGAATCGGAATTGATGACTACTGTGGGAGGAAACCGGGGAGAAAAAACGAGCCTCCGATGCAGCGGGCACGTCTGTGCCTGCAGAGGCCCAACGTATGCCGAGATGCAAAACGGAATTATACTATACACCCATAGGCTACTATATGCCTATCTTCATGCGATTATGCAAATCCGAAGTACGGTAAGTCGACCTCCTTACAAGCACTGATTGTAAGCTTAGGAACTATGAGGCGAATACTTGGCTAGTATATGTATAAAAATAGGTGACTAGTTGAATGAATCGTTGTGCATAGCCAGTTCAGCCACTTCGGGTTCTCGCAACTTTGTATGGGTGACAACGCATAGAGATAAACTAACTCCTAAATTGTATCTTGGGATCTTTGTACCAAGACTCGGGAAGAGGTAACCGTTTGATTTCAGAGACTATAACTCAGCGGAACAGGATGCAAGTGAATTTTTTTTGTCTAGTCCAATTGAATGGCACGATTTGTCACATTTACATGTTTCGAATCGATCTACAGGATGATCAGCGGCACGGTTTGAAGTCCCACGAGTGACGTACAATTTTATGCGTGTGGCTGAAAGCATATCAGTAGTTGACCCTGCTACCTGAGTCTCCCTTTCGCGTGCATCAAAAAGCTCCTTGGTTTCGCGGAACTCTGCACCACTCGTCTCTTCCGCACGCATTCCATAGATTGCGTCTACTTACAATCAGAAGTGCGAAAGGTTGATTTAACAACCTTGAAAAAAGTAATTGGAGTTTTCTCTCCTCACTTGAGAAAAATTCGACGCGGTGCTTCCACCAGACGTTATTGAACGCGACTAGGGACAATTATGGTGAAAGTGCGTGGCAACGGCTGCACTGAAGCGATGGCAGTAGGAACAGCAACTTCAGTATCTGTCATGATTAGCCTGCGTCCGGCTCTTGATTGCCACACGCATCATCACCGATGCCTTCTTTTCTGGTTTCACAATCGTAATTTTGGTAACTGTAAGTCCAGCTTCTGTAGAGGCACGAAATGGAGCTGGTGAAATTTTTTCACGCACAACGAGGTATTACCACGAAAATATCCA
Source organism: Neodiprion fabricii (assembly GCF_021155785.1). Classification (NCBI taxonomy): domain Eukaryota; kingdom Metazoa; phylum Arthropoda; class Insecta; order Hymenoptera; family Diprionidae; genus Neodiprion; species Neodiprion fabricii. Next base: position 10,745,939 of record NC_060243.1, read on the forward strand.
TCTGCCACTCGCGCTGGACTAACGAACTTGAACGTATAACGCATACGACGCCTTCGCAATCGCATGGTGGAAATTACCAAATTAATATATCGTACAATTTTGACCGAAGAATTAGACTGTGGTTTATACCATCAATGATTCTCTTTGGCGGCTCTCGGCTCGATTATCCTTGAACTGCAGGTGTGTCTTCTTGCACGTTCCACGGTTGAGAGTGAACCTCTTTCACAGACTAAAAAAGTGCTCAAATCTATTCCTCTGGACGCTCCAGTAATGTACCTACGAACGAAATCTAATACCTTATCCTATCTACGCGAGAATGAATTACGCAATATTAAATTATCACGCGAATACCTGATATGATCAGCTGCTCTCTTTATGTTTTAACTATTTTGATCCTACTATATATTCCCACGATTACATATCCATCTCCCTCAATCATTTAATCATTTGATCTGGTTTTAAATTGAGTCAAGTCACCCCACAACAACTGTCTTTCGCACATCGCAATTAATCATTACAGTTCTGGATACTGGACTCGGGATCCAGCATGTACTGTAAATAAATCGGCAGTCAAAGAATCTGAAGATGCGAAGTCTACACCGTTACGAGACTGATATGCCTATTTTCATCAGAATTACCGACGTCGAGAAGTTTTAATTCTCAGTTCAATATCCTGGTGAAAATGCAAGTGATTTCAGAGCAGATGTTATAACATTATATACACAGAAATCACGTGATGGGTTTCCTAGAAAATCTTCTTAGCACCTCCTTAGCTTAACTATGGTACATCTTTATGCGGTGACAATGAAATGGTACCGATCGAAGCGGAATTATAATCAAATTAAATAAGTTAGGTTAGGCTAACTACGCACGTGTATTTGTTCTAACGATGTTATTAAAACCAGCCGAGTCTAAGATGAAAGCCTATGAAATTGAATTTATTAAGTTCCGATGCACTGGCTTCAAGATGGATGAAATCTGTTCAGTAGTTATAGTGATTATCGTCTTCAATTTGGTACTCCACTTTTATTATTACACACCTTTACAGGCCAGTGTACTATAAAGAACTCGCCAAAGCCGCCACAGCAGTCGATCAATTTAGATCCAACCACAGGATTGTGTTCCGTGTCCGAACTGTAAAGTATTTCATTTTTCGTGAGGGTTAGTCAAAATATCGTTTCTTGGATATTTACAATAGCTTTTTTTGCATCTTCAAAGGGTATTCAAAGAAATTTCGCGACAATGCAAAATTAACACAATGGAGCCGGAGAAAAAAAATATACACATGAATAGTAGATTTTGCACCAACAAGGCAAAGTAGGTTTTTTTACGCCGAGCGTAAGTTGGCAATATGAGTCGTAGGCGAGAGCGTGTACGAGTCGAAGACCAATATTGCAAAGACGCGATGGAAAAAAGACTACCTCCGTGGTGCACACGATACTTGATGTAACAAAAGTGTGCTTTACAAGTTTTTTGATAGCAGAGTACATGAATTAGAAGACTTTTGATTACTAGAATGTGAAAGTGCACTTTTACGCATTCCGATGCGCTTTTATTGTACTTCCGCTAAAATGGTTACTTTACGTATGGAACGAAGCCGTAAAAAACGCGTACCATACCACGCAGTGCTCCTAGGCAAATTTGAATAAAGAACCCCGAAATAATCTTATGGAGATTGGGTTTAAGTGAAATCCTCTAAATTTTGTATATGAGGTAGATCGTTGCATTCTGAAAAAAATTATTAAAGATTGACATATACGAAAGACATAACAATTCATAAAATGAGAAAGAGAAACGTGACGTACGTTCACTGAAAGAAGAAAATTACTGACATTAAAAGGCGAGAAATTGTTTTATTCAAGTTAGGTTTTGAGAAAATGATATCAAAGACCGCGTTTCATCCATGTGTAGTATTTCATCAGTTTTTCGTCACGACAGGGAGATTGTTGCGGAAATGTAACGTCATTCGATTATTCAAAAATAAATTTTGCAAAATGAACATGATTTAATTAAAAATATATTGAACAGGAATAAAACATGCATATTTTAAAAGTTTTGTCAGAAATTAAACCGAGGTGTGACAATGAACAAGCCAATTTGTGACACTGTTTCCAATCTGTGAAATAAAATACTACGATATTCAGTCATAAATCCGCGTTGAATCAAAGTGTTGTTTTAATGCAATTGTTTTTACTCAAACAACTTTTTTAGGAACTTGCATGTTCCTGAATGGTATCGAAAGTCTTTATTTCAGCAGCTTTTTATATGATCAGACCTCGATTTTTCTATATTCATTTATCACCTCGGCGAGATTTGAGAGTGATGGAAAGTGTGCGACTAAAAAATCAATTGAATTGCCAAGAGTTGAGAGTAGCTAACGAGCAAGTAGAGAACGATTCGTACTTCTTTGAACCAATTTGGACGTTGATCACCCCACTCTCAGCTCCAGTGACTCCAGGGATGAATAAAAGAAAGTGACAGTCGAGAATAAAGGATAAAGAATATTGATGATCGGGCTGGTAATAAGCATGTGAGCCTTAAGACCCGTTGTTATTGACAGGGGGCGTGTTGATAACTTCCCAGGTCCTTTTTGTGCCTCTAGGCGCCAACCGCGTTGACGCATCAGTTAATAATTAAGAGCCGCCTTCTACCTTCCGCCACAAGTCCAGTTCACCCACCTCCTCCGACTTATTCTTCTTGCATCGCGTCAGGTTTTTGTAACCCATACCGACGCTGACCCGTGAAGCACTATTCAAATGGTGAAAACGATACTCATTCCCAGACCCTCATCAGAAATGACACTCCGTGGCAGATTCGACGGCTGCCTGTAATGGACGGCAACCGCACTAAACCTCTTGCCCTAAATTTGTATTACCACTATAGTCAAATTGAGCTCGACTCGTGGAAAATGAAGGGCTGACCATGACTGACTTCGTTAACTTCTGCAGAGGGCTTAAAGAGTTAAGAGCCGTTAGGAACATGAGAGATTACTCAGACGGCGCGACGAGAGTAACGGCTAACTTCATCCTAGAAAATAGTTGATTACACCCGTCTACGAGGGTGAGAGGGTTAATACCGAAGGACGGATGGGTCGACTAGCTGCAGGATCGATTTTAACTTTTACCCAAAGTCTCTAGTCTGCAGCTTTTTCCCCTAATCCGGCAATTTACAACTTTGCTTTTCTTTCTCGTTGCGGAAAGATTCGACTGCACTCTTCGAGTGAATTGCACAAAGATGTTAATTTGAATCATATGATTTCAAAAGATAAACGTCACATTCATGTAGCGAGCTATATAATCTCAAATTGTTAAAATAAGATATGTGCATTGTTGCAGATAGAGTTGTAATTAACAAAAGCACTGATTTAATTATTGTTCTTATGTTTCTGTTTCATTTATATACACTTACTGACTTTGTTTATATTTAATTATCCTTTATTGTAATATTTGTATGTATAATAGGCTGAAGATGGACGGCTGTCAATACTGGCCGAAACTTTCTAGCTAGAAATATTTCGAAATTACCGAAACCGAAACCGAAGAAGATTTCCTTCAACTATTAATATAAACAAAAGAAATTAAGTTTGAGATGAACATCTATGCTTTGATCCAATCACCATTTTGTTCATTCGTATAAATAGTACCTACGTGAGACGGGAAAACTTGCTGTAAGACTATTTCATCTTGTCTTTGGAACTAATAACGATACCACATACCGAGTAATATACCATAGAAAGTGAATAAAACATGTCATCGGCTGTTTCACGTTATAGCCTTGTCAAAACAATAATTGCATTATTAATTGGTTCAACTCAATATAAATCTTTCATAACGAAGTGCTCCGTGTCCTCCCAGCCGTGGTGGTTAAATACTAACAATTATCCTCCTGTATGATAAATCAAAACAGCCCACGCTGGTTCGATCCAGCCGCCACTGCGAATGAACGCTGCGAGCTATTACGGGCAACGTAATATTGAAACTTCCTTTTGTGCCCGATAGTTCGCTAGGCTGACTAATCAGTGTTCGATACACGTGAACGAAATCATGGCGTCGTATTGGGGGGGGGGGGGGGGGCATCTTTCTGAAGCAGGTGTCAAAAATTACCCTTGTCGAGTCTCCGAATGGTCGGTATTCTTTTATTTAGTCCGATTACTGATCCCGCTGGTTAGTAACCCTTTCATCGAAATGAAATTATTCTCTCTGCGTCTAACGCCCAAGTATAAAAGGCGGGCTGTATCTCCAGCCAAAGAATGACTAATGATTTTTGAAATGACAGACAACTCTCCGCGCTCCTAAGGCATCTACAAATAAAATTGCTATTGTTCTAGAAACTGGGAATTGCCGGTGTTGTCTAAGGGTGCCTAGCAAACTTGACGAACTTCAGTAATTTCGAATTGTCGCCGTTTGCAAGCTGCACTGTATCGCGAATTTAACTACGAGTATGATCAGACTTCGACAAATAGGGAAAATACAGTCGGGAATTTTGTTTTTGTTTATTTGGCACCGGCCATCAAATTAATCGGCTGTTGTGAGGTTTCAAGTTGTGGAGTTGATACGATTACCAATGTCAGTGTAGCCGCCACTTATCACCAAAAAAGTATTTGTCCTAAGCACACCCTAAAGTATTCCATATTTTGAGAAAAAAATACTCTTGGAAAAATTTTACTGTTAGAGACTTTTTCTGAAATTTAAGTATCGTTTTCACCAAATAAACTACCAATATTTTCGCTTGTCATACAATAGGAGGCTTCTGTCGTGGAGAATTAACTAAAATGAATTTCATCAGCTTAAAACTTTATGTTATTCAATTCTTTACACTTGGTTTTTCAAAACATATTTTACCATCCATTTGACAGTACGAGTATCTGATATTGTTCTGTAATTACACATTATCTGGTCCCTAATTTGATAATCGATCTACTCAACATAATGTAATACATAGGTCTGTACGTAATTAATCGCATTTAACGAAAATTTAAAAATTGACCAATTTGACACTGAATTTCCCTGATTTCGAATTATTTATACCTTTATTAACTCGTGACTGGTTTGATACGCGTATCCGCTATTGTTCTATTTTGATCTCACTAAAAGTGAGGCACCCGCGTCTGTTGCATGCACTTGCTTCCGAAGTCTGCAGTTTTTATTACAACATACATTTAGTTTAATATTTCGAATAATTCATTCTGTTCCTTGAAAAATATGCTTTTCATCTTTAACGGCTTTTATGAATCCATTTCGCCATTTTTTCAGCTCTTCGTCCCTTGTACTCTAAAATATACAATTTCTTTAAAAGCAAGTATAATTTTTTTGTGAACGTTTAATAATCGATCATTTTCTCGTATGTCATTATCCACGTCGTTTTTAAACCTCCTATAGTTTCGTGTTACGCGGTATCTTGCAACTTATATTGAACAATATTCTACCTTTTGTTCAAAATTGTGCTTTCCGCTAGTTTGTTTGATCGTATTCAATCAATTGTTTTCACACTGATAGCGAGCATCTGACATATTTTTTTATCGCCGCAGTTTTGCGTACGCAGCACACATCACGTATTGTTCTAGACTGTTTTCAACATCAACAAATAAGGGAATTTTTCTACCAGTTTATCCTACTTTCTTTTTCTCTTTCTGTAACTCATCACATTTTTTACCGAGGCTTTAACTTGTTTTAATGCCTCTGAGGGTTTGTCGACGTAACGTACACGTCATTTTCAATCAGACTGCCGTTCAAAACAATTTCATACGCCCACAGCTGTGATAGACTCATTATAGCATCTCGCGCAAGGTTGAAGAACCTCATTTTCTATCTAAAAGACTATCGTCACACAAAAAATCCTCAAAATTCACTCACCCAAAGTCCTCAAAACTCTGCCTTCTCTTAACGCATGTCCGTTAATCTCTTTCCGATTATTTGAAACATCTTCACACCTAGAGTCCGCTATGTATGCATATCTATTGTCACAAGCTTTAAAGCCCGTTAAATTCTATTTCGAGTTAATATTAATTCATACTACCAAATTTCGATAAAAAATTTGGAAGACAGTCAAAGTTCAATCCAGGCACGGATAAAGTATGACTTGTAATTTTTAAGATTGAGTATTCCAAATTTTAATTTCATTTCATATTTTTACTTAATGTTTTTCGACAGTCAGTTATTCCGTGCACGTAACGGACCACACTTACGTACAAAGCTGTAAATGTGAACTCGCAATAGGAGTTTTGGAAAATTCTAGATTACCCACGTGTTGAACACATGGTGACTGCAATAATCTCGTCAATTGGTCTACCGATGCTTACGTTGCTTGCGGACTGAAATGTAACGCAGAGGCGATAATAATTAGCCGGTAGCTTGTTTTCTGCTAATAAAGCCGCATGGATGAATCGACCACTGACGGGGTATTGTCGCTAAGAAAAGATGGTAGCATGGAAAGAGAAGAAGAAACGCATTATTGGAATGGCGGGGTGGTATGTGCAGTATTTACGTAAGGTTCTTACGCGATTGCGCCATGGTATCTCCAGGCATCTTCCGGTATCGTCGCGTATCTTCTGATACTCAGATGGATGAAAGACGCCGCGCAATGTCGCCCTCATAAAGAGCCAGGAACGGGCGGTGATCGTTCTCCTCCCGGCGTCGTTTTAGCCCTACCCAACCTCGCCTCACCTCTTCTAAGCTTCGCTAGATCAGGCTGTCGTAAGCTAAGTTCGCATGGGTTCAGTTCACTTGAACTCAGCCCAAGAAACCCCAGAAGGTATCGTCCGAGTGCTTATGGTGGTAACAGCGACAGATATACGATATAGTGAAATACCAAGAGGATTGCTTCCGTTCCTGAAGAAAAAAGAGCGGCTCGTGCAACAAAGTAAATGGCAGTCGTACGCATATCACTTTACTCGAACTATGAGCATTGCCGTACCAGGATTACGTATTGCTACAACACCAATACCGGTTAGTCGCTTACACATCTCCAATTATAATAATACGCGAAATGAGCCCAAAACGTGCTCTTCAGTTATTGGAGATGCGATATTGAACTAGTGTGCAATAACCTGTCAAGTTTCAAATCGGTCTTTTAAATTATACCAAAGTCATAGAAAACGAAATAATTGGTTATAACAACTTCACGTATTTTACATTTAAAACCTTCGGTGTTTAGAAGCACATGTTCCAGTTAACACCGAGGCTTGAAACTTTGCACAGTTTTTTTTTTAATGACTTGCAACAGACCTGGGTGGCGTCCCAATCAGAAATTTTCACACCCCCAAATACAAATCATAACCCTAACAAATATGTATATATTTGTGTACATCATTTTTTGTACAACATATTATATGTATAATTTTGTAAGTTGCACGTAATGACATCACGGTTGATGCAACGCAGCACAACTCAGTACAACGTAACGTGATTTACGACACGTGACTCGAGCGGTGCTACTGGCGTTGCCTGGGATCGCATATGATTTGCGTTGCTGCGGCGCTGGCGTCAATCACAATCTTCTGAAAATTGGCCACGGATCGTTGCCCCCCGGTTTGATTGGTTGGATCGAGTTACGTATCCTGGTCTATGAGTTTTGTTTGCTGGCTTGATTACAGACCCTTGTACCGACTGTGAGGATGAGTTATCGTGTAGCTATACATGACCAAAGTCAGCGAGTTTCTCAATCGATTGCGGTTTCCATTCGAACTAAGTTTTGTTCGATGCGGAACTTGATGGGTTTCTTTTTTTGTTTTGAAATACCGTGAAATTTAATACGATTCGAATTTTTCGAAACATAGTTTCAGACTCGGTATACTTTTCCCCGTTTTCTTTTTCTCTTCTTTACATTTTCACATATTTAACGTTTCATCTTCGACCCAGTTCTTTTTAAACCTTTTTCTTCGTTTGATTCTTGTATTACCTATATGCCTTACCTCGAACACTTTTCGATCTGTATAAAATATTAACGCACGTTTGCGAACCCAGAATGCACGGGAGTTCTGTACATAATTTTGAGTCTTTTACGATTTTCATTTTTTATCACGGTTCTTTTTATTTATTATTCACTAAGGCTTGAAGAGCCGCACGAAATCGCTCTCGACAGGAATTTAAATTTTTGAACGTGTCGAAATCTATAATCAAGAGACTAGTTTCGTACCGGTAGTATGAGAAACAATTCAATCAAATCAAAGACTTGCACCAATCTTTTTACCGCGAAGGCAATGTACGGTACGCGAGAATATCATACCGTATTTTTTCCTTTTTCACTATTGGTTGCGAAATTCGAAGATTTCATTCCAAATGTGGGTTCGAAAAGCTTTCATTTAAGCAATTTCTGTTCGTTCAGCTATCATCACATATGTAGGTAGGTTAGAAATTTTTGCGTTACACGATGCAAGCTGTAAGATTCGAGAATAATTATTTCAACAACTTTTGTGATTTGACGTATTCTTCGAGTTGGAACTCTGAGTAAAAAAAGGTTTAAAATATATAATATTCTATCGGATGTTATTTATTTTCACATCAAAAGAGTGGATAACAGCGTAACGGAGTACATAGAAATAATGAACTGATGCCATAACTCATTAACGTTAGAAGGATCTCATGTCAGTACGGTTTTTACAAAAAATCCCAAATCAGTAATTAACATTAATACTTTCTATTTAGATTTTGGATACTCAAAGCTTGCACTGAAGTGAAATCAACACATCTTGCTCACTAACAGCTAAGGTATTTCCAAACTCGGAATGGCGAGTCGTATAATTTAACACCATTATCGTAGAACGTGTCCACAGAATTCGTAATTCAATTTCATGATGCATCAAAAGTTGTTTTACGATACGGCTTTGGTAAGGTTCTAAATTTCAAAATTTTTACAATCTGAAGTCGAGCCTTTCCGCGTGATTATGATGCTAATGCGAGAGCAAATCTTTATGCCGGTTGATTTCTATGTAATTAAATGTTGATCGCTTCGAAGTTAAAGTTGAAACGGAGGCAGATTACTTCTACATCTGATGCTGTGTAGCTTTTTACTATTACGCCTTGTACCACGTGTGGTCCGTCATTAGGGTTTTTATTTTCATAGAGTCTCATTTAGCAATGATATGTATCTAAAATTCCAATCGGTCAATTTTAATCGAAAACTCAATCCGCTGGTGGTATAGAGATTCCACTATAAATATATGACAAATTTATGAAACTTGGATGGTTCAAAACTTTGCAAATGACCTCGGTCAATTGAAACTTCAGGTGAACAAAGCGATGTAGCACTGCATGCTCAATGTATCAAACATAGCCTAGGCAAATAGCGAGCAGTCTTATGAAGTATACGCAGAATTTTTTTTTGACCTTATCCGATTTATGAAGGGGGAAAAAGTAACAATCCACAACGATCCATTCCCAAAAATATAATCGTACGTATAATTTTACGTACAAAAAATATTGAAATTAATCCTTATTGTCAAGTATGTTATTCAACTATCAACACGAAAAATAAAGAATTACCGACGAAACGAGAAATTTGGAGTCATTAGTACTTGACGGGCTTTTTTAGACTAATATCACGGGATAAATTAAATCGTATCATTATTGTTCCATGAATGCATCATGCTTTGATTAGCTCGATAAAGCGTTTGGGTGCTACTGTAAAAGATTTCCTCTAGAAGCTTGTGGGTACAATCGATGCATGCAAGCATATTGCACATATCTACGAAGGACATATACACGTATAAAACCGAATTTTTCTAGCAACACTTCAGAAAATGAAATGGACTCCTTTAAACTTGTGGTACAGGAGAAAGGACGGGCATGAATCGCTGTATTCCACTAACGCAATTCGAGTAACAAAGTAACTTCAGTATGGTAAACAAAGCATCAACTTTCCAGCATGGTTATTATGTCTTGTACGTTTGTATGGGCATCCAATTATTTTCAGCAAGTCCTCCCACATCATACCATACCATAGTCAATAAAAGAAAAATCAGTACCTACAGTTGAACTATGACAAATTTCGCCGTGAAGAACAGAACTGAATACTGAAGTCATTCGAAATGAACCTTTGTGTATTGTTACTTCGGTGGGTTACAAGTTTTAAAGTACATTTTTGTAGATATTTTTTCACTTTAATGTACTTGGTGTAAGGTTTTTGCACCTGAGGTGCTTTTTGGGGATTTTCGTTAATCCATCTAACTCGGTCCAAGTTTGTTTTCTCTTTTTTCACTCTTTAAATTCAATCTATCTTAAACAAACATCTTGTATTATATACTTGAAACTGTAAGTCCTGTGAACTCTTACAGTGTTTCGAGTTCACACGCCACGTCGTAAGTCGAGCTTACTCGAGAAACCGTAAATCTTGAAAATTTTTCTTAACTAGAATTTTTTTTAGCTTATACAGTATCCGTTAAACATTTCAAATTCATACATATTTTCAACGTAAAAAAACATGGAAAATGATGCGTGGATCATTCGAATAATCCAAAATAATTTTTATCCTCATTTTGTCTCTACTTTTTCAGAAACACAACTGGAACCTGGCTACAGATCCGAGGTTCAAGAACGCGCGCTAGTCGTATCCTTGCAAATGTTCAGCTTGATCCTCGAGAGGGCTGTTTCATTATTGAGGGTGCAGCTTCAACGTGATGAACACCCCAGACTGATAGTTGATGAAGACATGCAAGTTCTACTCCCTGCCATCAAGGTAAAGTATCTGTTAAATATTCGAGCCCTCGTTTTATATGGCTTACGTCTATTTCTTGAATCTGATGTTCAATATATATTTTAGAAAATTGTCACCGTCAGTATTTGATCGTGTATTTCCATTATTTTCCTCTAGATTCTCTGAATCTGGATATTTAAAAAATTGATCATAATACAGATCGCTGCGAACAATCTTTGCAATCTCTATAACCGTTTGTAATCATTGCAATTTTTGAATTTTTTTGTAACCATTAAAATCTCTGTAATCGTTTGTGATCATTTGTAATTCTGCGCTGTAATCTTTGTGACCAACTTCTGATCTATGTAATTGGAATCAGTGTAAGCCATTTTTGCTTAGTTGTTACCCCCTCGGTGGACGCAAAAATACGGGTTTTTAGATATTCTTATTTCAATACCAATCTTCCGTCCAAGAATCGCCAATTCCAAACGCTTGACTCAATATGAACATAACTAGTATTCAACTAGTATGATATGTTACCAGTGCAGAAAGTAGACGATTTCTGTCAAGCGTGAATTTCACATCATGAGGCAAGGCGAGTGCTACGATCGCAAGAGTCAAATATAGCCCATCAGCACGTATGACGAACGCTGTCTTTCCCGTACTTGTGAAGCGAAGTTTGATTTGAAAAGCACCGAAGGTGTCACTCATGGCACGCGAATTAGGGTTAGGTAACGTACGTTCAATGACGCTGTGCGTAAAATTGAGTCTTGTACTAGTGCGCATGTGCCAAAAAAAGCCCTAAATATAATTTTTGCAACCCCAGCTTGCGTGGTTCGATTTTTGAAGCCTGTGGAGCACGTGCGTAAAGTGTGACATTTTCGACTCATCATTTCCTACATTCAATGCGCGAAGTAATTACTTCGTACACTCACTACACGAAAGGGTTACTTCGCACAATACGTTTTAGGCGCGTACGCACTTCCAAATAACTCAATTTTACGCACTGCGTCATTGTGTATAAGTCCAATTTTACGTGATGTGAGTGACTCTTTTGGAGTTTCTCAAATCAAACGTTTGATCACAAGTGTCGCAATCAATAGCGTGCTTTCATCATGTAAATGGGCGATATTTGACTCGTGTAAAACCCTGCTCGCCTTGACCAATGCTACGTTACTCTCTCTGGAGACAATAATCAGTGAAATTACTTACTCGTATATTCATTCGATAAATTGCCTGATTCTTGCCAATTTATCGTGACTGATTTCCCAGATAATGTTTATTTACAGAATGCGACAAACTGGCGATTACAATCTTTAATAACTCGTCAGACGACAAAGCGACATATTTTTTTTCCGATTTTTCATTTTCATTCTCATATGTTACATGTACATGGTATCGTTTGCTTTCATGAGTTACTTCGAGTTCGACTGAAATACTGTTTTTTTCGAGTGCGATTCGTTCGCTCGACGGGGCGTGTTCACGCCGACGGGATTTATGAAACGATATGCTGTCGCACCCACGCTAGCCGCCGGTGGTCGCTAGTCAGTGGTCACTGGTTAGTGGTCAGTGGTAAGTCGGGCTTTCAGCCTCGTGTCCAGCAGGCAAGGTGTACCATCTCATTATGCAACCGACAGGATTAATGCATGCATCGAGAGAGCTACGTTCAGCATCGAGGGACGTTATATTCCTACATTTCTGTTACCTTGTCTAAACTACGTTTTGTACTCATTGTACAGACTCGCATGGAGCTCGCATTGTGCGCTCTTAGGCATTAGTTCTTTCACCCTCTGTAGTTCTTAATTTCCAGTTTTAAGCGTACTTTTCTTCAGTAATTACTACTGTACTGATGGTTACATGATTAGGTGCATTCCTGATCGAATGACTGTGCTTTCATTTTAAGAATCAGTCGTACGTGATGTTTTCTATTCTGATATCGCCACGTGGACACGCATACCAGTGAACTTCGCGGGATGAATTCACAGTTTTCAGAACTTTGTTGATAGTAACAGCGGTCGCCTATTGATTTTGTACATTTGAAAATGTGTTTTCTCCAATGTTGGTGATTCGGAAATTTTTTAACGTTATTTTCTCTCGACCATGACATTTATCTGGAATTAAACGCTCATCAGCACAGGAACTGGTTGCTCACAATCAGATACGTTAACAACGAGTACCAAAAAAAGGATTGAATCACGTATTGCGCGAATTTACAATACAAATTCAGATTTATGTGTCACATTTCAATAAAATCTTTTTGGAAAATTCAAATAAAACTCATTGTTTATTCTCTCGCCGTCTTCTGACCTAATCGTTAAGCCATCGACGTATTAGATGACGTGATATCGCCAGGTATTCTTCGGCTGAGTTTTTCTCAGGAACAATTTCATTCTGCATAACTTCTAAGTGCTCCATCATATTGCGGACTGTTCAGGGAATATTAAAAAAATTCTTTTTCTACAATTAGTTACATTTCCATGCTATTTTCATGGAAAATAAATCCAAAGACTCGGTGATTGATGAATACCCTCAGTTTTTGACAAATGCCGTATTAAAACCCAGCCCCGTGTTGTCGGCTTTCTGTCGAAAAGTGTATCCACAAGTGCGTGCGCAGTATCGTAAATCCCATATGGGCCATTCTACGTGAAACTGGACAAAAAGTGACTACGTATTTTACAAATCGATCAAAACGTTTCTTTTGCAAAGTATGCGTAAAAAGCAGACACGTTTTTATTCATTCGTCCAAAATGTCGAGAAAAGCTTTATTTCTGGATCAACCAAAACATCTAAACGCTGTATCTTTCTTTGTTCTCTCTGCGAATGAGAGAGTTTTTAATGAAAATTTTAGGACGGCTGCAGAAACATAACGGTTACGAATTCATCGCTCTTTCATCCCGCACAATTTATCCACTTACGGGAGACACATTCGAAAGGGTATAGTAGGCTGGTCGTAATTATTATTATTATTATTTACTTTATTATTACAAACAGCAATAAATTTGTTTTTTATTCCTCGGTTGATTTTGGAATTTTTGAAGCCTTGAAAAGTCACGCCACTCGTTATTGCTCTTACTCATCTACTTTTGTTCCCTACTATTGTGAATTCGTGCCCCTTTTCGGATTCACACTTCCAGTCCATCATTCAACTGATTCACTTCTGATCCATCCTCTGTCAACTACGCATTCAGTCCAAACGATTAATTTCTAATCCACCTTACATCAAATACTACCGAAACCTACTCTACGCTCAGCCAAGGTGTTATTTGGCTATTTTACGCTTCGTACGCGTCGATTATGCACTAACGTGCTTACAACTCTCAATGCAGGAAATGACAGAAGAAGGAAGGGATCGGTTTACGAGTGATATACCATCGAAATGGTATAGTTGGTTTATTGTTAATGCTCAAATAATTGAATTATGACAGGTATGTTTGTGAGTGACTCGAGCGAAAGCTAGGATGGAAGTGATGGGTTTAGAGAAGGTAGACGCTCGCTATTTGTAGTTCAGGGACGAAGCTGTGAAGATAAGGAGAGGATACAGGGTGTAAAGTGACTGTAAAACTGAGAAAGGAATATGAAGTCTGGAGGACGTAACGCTGGCAAACAAAATAAAACGTGCAATTGAAAATTATACCATATTTTTATCACAACTTGAATTTGGATCAGTAGAATTTTCAAGCGAATTGAGTAGAACCTAAGGGAAATTTCTTCAATCTCTATATGCGAGAAGTCAAGAATTATTTGCGGCTTTAAACTGTGGAAGTCTCTTCACAAGATAGTGAGTAACGAGATTCTAGCAGGATGTCAAATTCGCTGACCATCGACCGAAACCGGTCCCGTTTGGCGTTAAATATTCCACAAACCGTTAAAATAGTTTTTCTCGCAAGGTATATATTAATTTCAATCAAAAACACACAATTTCAAATTCAGAAGTACCTACGTAAAAAAACCGAAACTAAAATCGTATGAAAACAGGACACTCTGAACATTATTTTGAATCCATCATTTTGGATTGTGAAACTGATTTCTAATTTCAAATTATAAATTCAGAAGTCCTGTGTCCTGTGTACTGATTTTCATTCTGATTGACAGTTTTCAAGATCTTGTCAACAGCATAATAAGCCACTACTTTGTCATTTTAGGTTAGCAAAATTGGAATTCTAACCCGAAACTAGTGCTGTGCGATTAATTGATTAATACGCAGCTTTGATTAATCGGCAGTTTTGATTAATCGTGTTTCCGATTAATCGATGGTTTCGATTAATTGCTTTTTCGATTTATCGATTAATCGAAGTTGTTTCATAAAAATCTGCAAACTGGTATGTGACACGCAACTCATTTACCATGTTCAAACAATACTTGTCTCTGACCGACATATATAGATTTTGTATGTATGAGTCATGACTCAGACTCTATATAAGTCGGTTAGAGACAAATATTGTTTGAACATGGTAAATGAGTTGCAAGTCATATACAGGTTGATCAGAATTATTATGAGGAACTTCGATTAATCGTACTTCGTATAGTGTATCACTCTCTTACAGGTAGTTAATATAAAAAAAAAAATATTTGTTCCATCCAGATTCCATGCTAAAAAAAGTTTAATGTTTCACAGTTTCAAGGGAGACATAAATAATGTTTTTTTTTCTATTTGGAAAAATGCCGAATTTGATGAAAAAGTATTTGAACATTTCAGTCGCTGGCAACAATTCAAATTTCCAATTCTCATAAAAACTGCCATTTTTTCTTCAAAATCGCTTCCTTTTGCTTTTAAGTACGCGTTCGTTTATTGCTCCACGGTGGATGGAACCGGAGATATAATTATAAAGGTAGACTCATTATCGCAAGTGAGATTAATATTCTGTAATTTTCGGAAAATTTTTTTTCGAACAAATGGCGAAACATGTATGTTTTCTTTTCATTTATACTTTGCGTGCAAAAAGTTTCAATCAATAAAAAAATAGGAAGTTAAAAATTCTCAAAATCTGTCCAGTTTGACGTTGCCCATATTGCCCATATCGGTATTGAGATTAATGAGTGAGATACTTTGTAAGATATTGCATACGCGTATGGAGTGAAGCTATAAATATCTTTGATAAGACTGGAGACTTCCTACAAGACTGTTTTGCGCGACAAGGATTTCGTATTATCATTTTTTAACTCAACAGCAATGCTTTTTTTTTTGTCCTATTTTGTTTCGCATACGTGTGTGTATGTTTTTTCTCGTTTTTCTTCCACGGGTTATGCAAGCCTCGCCAGAATTCTATCGCACTTTATATGTATAACCGATATATTCCACCTGAGGAAGATGGCTTGTAAAAGCCGCGTATCTTACAATATAATTATATTCTGTCAAAGTCCCTCTTCGGATCTGTGTATTTATGTTTCATTTTCATATCTGTGTTTTTCTATGATTACAGATATGGTGTGATTGGATGCTGTGTCACAGTACCGTATGGAATCCACCGCCATCTTGCACGGATTATCGCGTCGGGTGAGTTCTTCCCTCTTCCTTTCGTCTCTGTATTTCACTTTGTTCGCAAAGAATTTCGCGTGAAATTTCAAAATTCGAAAATTTCAACCGTTGAAATTCTGTTGACTAACCACGAAACTGTATGAAACCATACGACTGACAAAGCAAGTATCACACCTTTGAAACATGGATTCTGCTCGAACTCCTTGGACCATTTCCTTAGCCTAAAATATGCGGTCTGTGATATGTGATTCCATCTCATAGGCCTCTCTTCATTCTGGGTGAAATTGATAATATCAGCAATTTGACGAGTAAAACGCGATGATAAATGAAATCTGTTGTGTATCTCTACCTTGAAAATCAATTTTTGTTGTTTAGATTAGAAATGAGTGAATACATTATCAGGTATTTCACAGCTTTAATGAAGCGTAGACTCCGAATTTCAGACGACCTGATCTGTTGTAAACTGCGCGATGAAAAGCCCAGTAGATATATCTACGCATCAGTAGTACCATAATATTTTGGGCCCCCAGAGAAATTCTTACAAGAAAGGTATTCCAGGTCGATCTCCAATTAGATTTCGTTTGTAATATGTTATAACAGACTTAAAACTAAGCCAAACTTTTTTTTCTAACTATCATTAAACACTATCATTAAGGGGGTGAAACTACTCTTCTCTAGTTTTAAAATATTACAAAAGAAATAAAACCGGAGAGATCGATCTGGGATACCTTCCTTGTTGGAATCCATGAATGAAGAATTTCCGCAGAATCTATGATCTGAAAGTCTGATACTCTCCTGGTGAGTGCAAATTCATCTAAGGATAAATTTAGCAAGTTTGCAAGAATTGATATTGTGAATTTACGGTGAAAATTTTCGCTTCTCTGTGGTAAGTAGTAAGATTCGACTGGTGTATCTATTATTAGCTACTTCTAAGGCTTTTGTCGAACTTTCGTCCGCCATATTGGGATCCGCCATTTTGAATTTTAATTGTCTGATGGCAGATTTGAATTCAGCTACCACCTCATAAAGTCCTGAACATTAATTTTCACGAGAATTCGTCCACTAGAAAAATGTATGCCTCAAAGAGTTAAGAAGGCATTTATTCAACAAATTTGAGTTACACTGATGTTTAAACAGAATGTGTGTTCAACCTAGTGTACGTCAATTACCCAACATACACGTTTTTAAGTCTCCTTGTTTGACTGGCCTTTTGTATCCCGAACTATTTATGTTTTATAAACTTCTTTCCATTATTTATATATAGTGACGTAACGATACGGACTTGATCCTAGAAGCTTTTTGAAGAAAATCAACTTTTCCATAAAATTATTTTGGAAATTTTATAGTCTAATTAACAGTCCACACGCTAAAGGCGTTCAATCCTGAGTTTTAACTTTTCAACCGTCCAAGCTATGGATTCTACGCATTGGGCGCTTTTGTAGAGGATTCGACTCTGTAAGATTCTTCCACGATCAAGTCCGTCTAAATAAATGTGGCTGAGTAGTAAAAAATTTTATAAAAATGAAGTCCTCTCATGTTTTTGTATAAAAGAATATCACAAATTTTCGAAGTAACCTTTTTATTAGAATGCTATTCAAGAGATACTCTTATGCGAAGATTTTTCTTCATATGTACAATTGTATAAGGTAGAAGCTAAAAAATATTGCTTTGAAACAAAAAACCTCAATGTATACGATCTTTAAAACAAAATATCGTAGCGTTTAAAAAACGTTTCGAAAACGCAAACATGTTTTTTTTTTAGGATGAATATTTTATACCCCTATTGTTGGAGTGAAACTCAACGTAATTTCAAATCGTCGGTGTTTCGTCTTCATCCTTTGTGATCAATGTATGATCATTGAAATTCTCTAATGCTTGTTATAATTGCGATGTGGAGCAAACGCCAGGAAGGTGATATGTGCAGCATCCGTTTAAGCGTGATGCAACTGCACGTATAGCAAGCTCTCAAGATCATTGGATTAACGTCGTCCTTCTGGTTGATGTGTAACCCAAGCATCAAGCGTCCGCTACCTACCGAATATCTTTATTCGCATATAATTCGATGGACTTTGCGATTGTCAAGCGAGAACCCCGGTATACAATGGTATGAATATATGATAAATAAGTTACCTCCCGGGTATTTGCCCAGGCCTAGGTAACCTACCCATGAAAAAAACACCGCGAGCTGTAGGTATAATTAGCACAAATGGGCTTATGGCGCGGTATACGGACAAGGAAAGAGAATGAAACGAGAGAAAAAAAACTACATTCCCTAATTATACACACCGTCGGGCAAATTGCTCGCAAGGTCGAACACTTCGAGCTATAGCTCACTGTACGAAACGTCACGGGCCTTTCACGGCCCCAGGTTTATAATGAGTATCGGAATGTATTTTTCGACTTTCTTTGTGAAGCCGGCTTCTTTTCTCTAATCCTTTACAGATTTCTTTTTCCTCATAATTTCGCTATCTAAAACACCATCCCTGATTGGTATCAACAAGATCACTCCTCTTGGAGTTCACCTTTTTTCATCCACACGGATAACCCGATGATTCGTGAAACTTTTTAATGCGGAACAATTTTTATAAACTTTTGAACGCGTTGTAACGGAAATTTCAATAACGATTGATTAAGCTGCTTGGGCTAAAATGATGGATGTAGGACATGTAGGTATACAGAATGTTATCGTATAACTCGACCACCTTTGAGATTATTCAATGATTTTCATTTTTAGAGTGTACGAAACATGTAGAAAAACTCGTGTGGGGTCTCAAATGCTTTCTTTATAGATAAATGGAATCAAGATAAATTCATAGAAGTAGGTATAGCGTAACAATATAAAAGTACTTTTTTTTACCACAAATACGTAAAAAATATCTTGTATGGTAGCAATTATAACACTTTCGAAGAAACTGAATCAAATGATTCGGAAAATTTCTGGATTATGTTTTCTCCATCTTTAGAACTGCTAGCATCACCAGTTTATGCATTTTTATACGTCTTTCATGGTTTCCCGAAAATTTGACAACACTTATGGATGCGATGGTAAATTTTAGGAATGTAAAACAATTGCGGTACTAAAGAAGCAAAAAATGAACAAATGACTTTGTTAAACGTCAATGGTTTTCAACATTTCTATTTTTTGCAATTATTTTTTCAAATTCTCGTAGATGGTTGTGTTCTTTTCACTTCAGTTTTTCGCTGGTCTTACAGATGGCGTCATTAAATACTAGCGTTTTTGGCCTCTGGATGGCGTTACTCTACTTAAACGCAGCAAAATATTTAATCTGACTAGTGATAGACACAACAAAAAGACCGGACTTACAATTAGTATCATCTTGGTCTTGTCCCAATTTTTCCGAGACCAAGACAAAACTTCACAGCCCGAGATAATATGTAAAATTTCAGATTTTTTGAGGCCAACACGAAACTCTGCAAAAGTCTCGTCTAGCCTTTTCTTGTGTCCAGTACTAGATCTGAACTTTTTTTCTAATGGAACACCAGTAATTTTCGTACCGATTTCACAGAGAACATTCAGTACTTAATGTTCGAACTTTTCTTGTGTCATGAGCAACGGTTTTCAAGCTGAACTCACTGAAAAAAGAAGGTGCAGCTTATTCAAAATGCCTGTGTTTAAAAACAAGAATTTTACAGGAAGGGATAGTCGTAGTTACTACAATTCAAGTTTATTACAGATCTAAAAAACTAGAAAAAGTTGGAAAATTCTTGAGCTCACATAAAAGGCCGGAAATTTCTTGGGAAATCAAAAACTTGTGACGCAGTATTATTGTTTTTTTTTTTTTTTGTTTTTATTTATTTATTTTTTTCATTTATAGATACAAATATTTGAAATCCTACAATAAATATATCTTCGAAATTTAAGGATTTTACATAATTATTTATGAATACCACTTCGAAGACAGTTTTTTACCATACATCTTGCACAATCAACGCTTTACAAATCTCGTGGGACGATAATTCTTGGTTTGGAATACCTAAACAAGCGTTAGAATATCGAAAACAGAGGTCTGTGACAACCCTCATTACCATTGCAATGAGAAAAGCGACGATGAAACGTCCAAAAAGTTGAGGAAAAGAGTGACCCATTTGGCAAGTGCGGAAAAGACCCGAATCTAGGCGAGAATTGGGATGTTTATCCACCGTGAGCGGCGCTGACATTATTTCCGTAATGTCACGACTCTGTAAAATAAAATATCGAATGTATTTTCGTTTACAAAAGTATCGTAACAAAATACAAGTGCTAAGTCTTTCAAGAATGCAAATCCGCAGAATGGATGCCCGGATATGAAGATACATTTTTTCTTGCCATAAGTACATATTCACTGTTCGCTGCTGCCATAACCTCAAAATTCATTGTAAGCATAAATATGTTTATTATTTCCATCGCATTTATTTATTCATATGAAATAATGAAAAATGTTTGAATGAAGCGTGATCTTCATTTGTATGCAAACAAAATATCGACTACAGAGCCACTAAGCGGTCAAAAATTCGGGTAAACGTCCCCGATTGCTTGATGCTCGCGCGCGCGCATGCGTGCAGAAGTATTTTCAGGAACTGCCCGCTCTGGCACTCGGACGGTATCTCAGCGTGTCGCGTTGCCTCATGTAGACGGAAAATTACCGTTTAGTTTTTTTTTTTTTTTTTTCTATCCAAGAGATCTTCAGATTTGAATCTCGAACAACAGCAGAAATACCGTCGCGGAAGTTGGGCAGAAACTAAAGCGAACAGCTAGCTAACGCTGCTGCTTCTGCTACTAGCTTTCCGGCCCTAATAAATAGTCGAGATAAAGTATGCGTCGAGGCAAGCGGGCAGGGGCTAGATGCACGTTGCGCGGGTCATGGTCGACCGCCGTGCTGGCCGTTCGTCTGGAATCCGAGTACGCGTCTTGCAGTTCTTGCCTCTGTGAAAATACAACCATTTATCTGCACCGTCGAGGATTTTTCCATTCTGTAAATTTTCATCGGGGCACGCGCCTTATACCGGTACAGTGCAAAACTTGTTCCATTTCCAACCGTTTTTGCTACAAGACTAATCAAATGACATCCGAAGTTACGTTGTCCTAAACACTGAAAGTAAAATAATCCCAGCGACGTGTGACCGCGTTTACTCGACTGAATGAATTGTGCACGTTGTTTGTTTTAAACAAAGTTTATTTGAATTTATCGAAATCAAAAATAGAGCCGTGTCGTAGCAATATTGCGTACACGAATGGGACAACGACTGGCTGTATTTGTCCATGCGGACGAATATCAAGAAACAGAGGACTGACTGTGAAATGAAATTTTTTATATAGCTTAAAAATAAATGTTATATTCATTTTGTTAAATTTGAAATCAACGTTTAAGTTTAAAAAACAAGTTTGGCCAAAAAGCCCAACGGTACAAGATACACGGTTTACAAATGGTCGTGTCTAAATATTTATTTTACCTGATCTATACATCACTACGATTACTTTTTAATAATGCTTGGCAGTCGTTTAGTCTACTGCAAATACTATTTCGAACCAACAATAAATGAAGGACTGCTTAGTTATACAGGTGAATTAAGTATATGGATTAACTTGTCGTTATCCAATATTTTTTTTCTGTAATATTAAGAAAGCTCTTGTTACTTGTTGAATTTGAATATCGTACGTGAAGGGTATAGATGGATAAGCAATCCCCCCCCCCCCCCCCCAGTGCTCCCACAACTTGTCACTTGGTATATAGAACAACTTAATTCACACGGAAAATGAAAGTTCAGTGGATTTGATTGTGGTTAGGCAAAGAAGATGAGGTTATTCAAAGTCGAGATAGGTTCTAATCGATGGTTACCAACATCTCGATACCTACGTTAGCAGGTGTCCCAAGCTCACAGATATTGCTGTCAAACTACTACACTAGAAACAATATTTTGCATGAATGGATAGACATTCATACCGGACTTGAGTCAATTCATTTGACGTAAATAAGGTGAGAAATTAATTCCACCTCCCTATCTTTCAACAGAGCGGGATGTCGACTTAGGTTGGCTGACAATGAGTGTAATATAACTGTACTCTTACATGAAAGAAACTATGGTAGTGTTGATTGAAACAGGGCTGAAAATTTCAACCAAAGTTCTTTTTGGTACCTGAAAATCATATACGGATTGATTGGTGGCTAAAAGTTTGACAAGTGCTGCAGATGAATTTTTATTTTCCATAGTGAAAGTAGGTGATGCGTAAGAACTCAGTTATCGACGTATCGAAGATTATTCCGTGGCGGTGCAACCAAATAGACCAACTCCTTCTACGTGGACAAACCGGAAAACTTTCAAAAAAGAAAACTTTCGTGAACAGGAAACGCTGATCAGCGTCCAGTAAAAGCATCTCAGTAAAGCAGACCAGAGCGCAGAACATCCATCATCTTTCTCGAAGCTGATGATGGGAGCCAGTCGACCTAAAGTGTTGAGCAGAAATTAATACTAGTCTTGTTGCATGTTTCATTATGATTAGAAGGGAATGCGGCGTGCAGTGTTGTACAAGATAAGATTATTCACGTATAAATTCATCTGCGTAATAAATAAAATAGATTCACATGCAGTTGTGTCTGTAAAAGATAAGATTATTTTCATTCTTATTTAAAAACATTGAGAAATCGTTTGAGCGCAGCCAATATTTCTTTGTGAGTGGTGGATAAAATATGTTGTATCTGCAAATAATTTTTTGTTGAAACAACGAAAGATTTGGTAAGTTCAAGTCAATTTAATTCGAATAACAAAATTTTTTCCCACCCGTGAATCAATGTTGGTTTCACTCAAAAAATCTCTTTTCTCAGTGTGGTAGATTGAGAAAGGATTTTGCCAAAAAGCGCGTCTTCGTTGAATTGTTTATTTCTGTAAGATATAACTAGAACCTTGGCTCGTAATGACATTTGTTGAACTTTTTAAATCTGTTTCTGTTAATACTGCCCTATTTTGTTTTACGTAAAAGATACAGTCGTATTATCCTTACCCAATATTATTCGACCTCCTGCTCAGATGAAGGATAGGGAGGTGAAGTGAATTTCGTACCTCATTTGCGTCTGTTGAATTGACTCGAATCCGTTATAAAGGTGTAACATTGAAAGAGACGTTGTTGGCCATCGATCAGAGCCTGTGCCAACTTAGAACAATATGGTCTCCTCTGCCTGATCACAATCAAATCCATTGAAACTATTAATACGTGCTAACCTACCTTGAGTATGACAGACTTGCAATCAAATCACAAGTATTTGGACAAGAATCAAGCGTTCGACAATTTTGTCAAAACTAGATGCATTCTGACATCGGTCAGCGATTGAATGCGGCATCTTCATAACTTTTCGAATTACAGTGGTGAGTCTTGGGATCGTTGTCGATCTGTTACAGGTCGTGAGGCTGTTATTAACCTGCGAAAATAATTCAGGATTCACAAAGAAATCGACTTCACCGACTATTTTACCATTTTAATGGAGTTGCTTGCAATCCAACTTACCGTAAGATAATCATGTTTAACTTTATCAAATTCAGTGCTGTGCATTGCTATTATAGTTTTCGGAACTTTTCCGAAATTGTGTAATTTTATAACACATCTTACGAAGCTCAATTTTTGACAGTGACAAGTTCTGTTATCAAAGTTCACATTAAGTGCTTAAGTTGGACGGGCTTTTAACAGACGATGTGCACGGTCCCTTGTTTACCATCATACTGAAAATCATTCGCAGATTCCCTTCTAGGAATCTTCTCACAACTAGTATGTAATTTCTATTGAGACACGAATTTAATCGGCGGTTACAGAAGTAATGACAAGTTTTTTGATATTCGATTTTCAAGTACAGAAAATAGCAAACTGTTTGACAGTGATAAAATAATTTTGAAGATCGCAATCTTATGTGCGTTGCGATGATTAGCAAGAGGGGCTGAATAGCGTGGTCGAAATTGCATTTTTTATGCAATTACTGACTCTTTCGTATCAAAATCCGAAGCAGCATCTGGAAGGGTGTAAAATTTCAATGAGTCCTAGTCCACAGAAGCACTTATCGATGCTCACGCTGTGGTGATAATGATTGTTGTAACTTGCAATGGATATATTCAAAACTTTAATCACGTTAGCTTCCTATTCTAGAATATTCACTACTTTTAGACGCATATCCGGAATTTACTAATGCCATTAAGTGGTTTCCTAATTTTAGCTAACAGTATTCGTGTACGAAACCTCTATCGCAAAATAATTATATTTTGCCAGCACTTGCTTAGACAGTTCGATTGATGAAACTAGTGAAGCGTGCATAAAGTTCCCTATTTCCGAACAGTATGGTAAAGTGATGTTGACGCACACGCACTACTGAAATTCTCGATTTTCCATAATGGAAGTTTTTTTGGCGTATGTGCACTTGCGAAAAACATACCAACGAACCGAGAAAATAAAAGCCAATTTCGTGACATAAAACGTAACAGTAAACCAACTGTGCCACGTTTTGAAATATGCTTTATAAATAAAAATATACATGTTTCCTACTCTCACTTTTTTCGAATGTGATTCCCTTGACCTCGATAATGATGAAATAAGTATTTTCTTGGATATGAAGGTCAATAAAAAAAAGTCAATTCGTTGACGTTTCGGCCCGAGTTTCGCCACTTTTTTCCCTCCAAATAAGGTTTAAAAGCGAGATATCCACTGTCTTTAGCTTTTCTCTTTTACGATGAAAATTAGTGAATTTTGACGTAAAATTTGAACCATTGGGTTATGTTATGTATACTAAGATCAAGCTTGTTTCGCGACTGGCCGACAATGAAGCTGCGGGCTGATTCTGTATTCCCAATGTAACTGAGTGGCCAAAAAATTAGCCGTCTCAGAATTATTGTCCACAAGTGCACAAAATAACAGAAAATAACGCTCGGCACCATTATTCCCTTGTTGCATAGATGATCTTATTCCTGACTTGACTGTAGCCACTTCATTGACTTGAAAAGTGGTCGCCCTATTAGCGGGGAAAAAATGCTACTTTTTTCCCGCAAATAAGCGGGTGTTACGTCCGTGAAGGTCGTTTATTCATGAGCGGTAAGGAATAAACTGGTTCGGTTTCACCCTTACGTTTTAGGACAACCGGAGGTTAGGATGAGGGTTGAATAACTTGAGGTATGTTTAGAATATAATTATAGGTTTATTGTAAGGATCTTGATGAAACAGTACTAACGAAGTGTGCAGTTTGGAAGGTAGGTAAGGAGTTAGTCAATGAATGAAAACAGGAGATAGTCAGAGGACGTATGAGAGAAGTAGGGGGTTGTACATAGCTGAGTAGGAACTCTTCAGCTATCTGCAAGTACTGTTGAGTAATATTTGAAATGGTTTCATTTAAAATAG
Source organism: Neodiprion fabricii (assembly GCF_021155785.1). Lineage (NCBI taxonomy): Eukaryota > Metazoa > Arthropoda > Insecta > Hymenoptera > Diprionidae > Neodiprion > Neodiprion fabricii. The sequence continues at coordinate 10,771,411 of NC_060243.1, forward strand.
GCATTTGAAATCTAAATGGCGTTTTGCATTTAATATTTTAAATGTTCTCAAAGTAACCACTTATTTATACCCACTTAAATTATGTTTTTGGAAGCATTTTCCATTTTTCATTTTAAATGGATCTATTAAAGCATTCTACCCAGCAGTTTCTGCAAGCTGGAGGAGACGCGAAAAATAGACGGATGAGATGAGAAGTATGAGATTACAGTTGAGGGACAAAAGTGGCAGTCTGGCACTCTGCCGGATGTAACACGGGAAACAAGGACTTTCTGCCGCAAATTCAGGAGAAAAAAGTATGTAAGAGAAATAAATGTTACTTTTGTCCCGCTTCTCAGGTCAATAAAGTGACTATTCCTGTTACGTCGGGAATAAATAGTACATTCTACAACAAAGGGGGGTAAATGGGCTATTTCTAGCGAGGGCCAAATGAAGGTGTACAAGCTAGATTTAAGAGTACCGAAGGCGCCTGAGATGAAAACAATTGCACCATGATCTTACCAGAGCTGAAGAGCCAGAAATTGCCTCCTCTCATGTTGCACGCCGTACTTTTTTAGAAAAGTGCATGTATAAACCTTTTTACGCACAAGTTAAAAGTTTTGAAAAACTTTGAGGAAGAGTATATTTCCGCCATGGGGAGGTAATGAAATGGATGTTGTCCTAGGGAATAAAGTCTACGATCGACATGCGCAATTTTGCATCCACCTTACGTGCACGAAACAGGCCCCGTTTCATGCATGTGTTGGAAAAACATTATTTATGCCACTCACAAACAGTTTATTTCTGGTTAACCTCATTCCCATTTACAAAGAAGAAAACTGGATGAAAGTTGTGGGAGAAATGGTGTCAGAAGATGACTAAAATCAAGTCAAATCTGCCACATTTTTCTATGTTGACGGATATTCCAGGATAGACCAGGTTTGTTACTTTATCGGTTTGCGTGTGGCGTTGATGTGAGCAGATCGTGAAGCTACGACTACATATTATCGACGGAAAACGGTTTTACGATCGCAAAATAGAAGAAACATGTCAGAGGTGGCAAGTATTTCATTTAATTTATGACTGAGACCCGTTCAAAATGGTATTGCCTTGCTTAAACGAGACGTGTTTCGCTAACTTTTTCATTTTTCCCATCTCTGCCGTAAGTTATGGTAAACAATTGCCAGGTGTCATTGCCGCGAGTGATAGAATATTTTATGACCGTTCGACCTTCTGCAAGGTTCAAACTTCAACCGCGTACAGACGATAGTTGTTCCGAACACTCACATTTCTTTGTCCTTGCGTTCTTGTCCCTTTTCACCTTCTTAACTACCTCACTGTTGTATTTATAAGTATTTACTTTTTGACACAAAAAATAAAAATCATTTATTCTTTGGGCCTTCGTACTTTGTACTTTTCCTTCTAGGTTTAGTACGCGTATAGAGGCTAAACTGCAGGCTGAGTGGATCATTATTTTTTCAGTCGTAAAATCTCTTCAAATGAGCACTTATTTAGTCGTTTTTCTTGTTTTTTGATACACCTTCTGCGGACGTTATTAAGTAAGGGTCCAATTGCAAACTATACTTACAGTTCATCATCGGCTCTACGCTACCATTGCCTTGTGCATTACATTTTCACTCATATTGTTTCAATACAACAATTGTGGCGTGTAGAATAATGTTTGACTCTCGAAAAGAAGCTTGATCGCCACACTCCGACGTTTGCATCCTGAGCAACTAGAATTTGACGAGAAGTCATCCCCCTCTTGATTCCTCTGATTTTTTTTTAATTCCTTCATTTTAGAGCCGTGTTCAAAATTTGGCGGAGGTTATCCAGTTCGGCCGTTAGAAGTCGGAATAGGAATAACCCAACCGATCAAGATGATCACCTCTATGCTTTGACCAGGTGTGTGACTCATTCTTGTCGACGTATTTCTATTTAGTTTCTCATTTTTCGGGGAAGCACGTCGACTGATTCACTGTCTAGGGTTGCACGGAGAAACCGTTTTAGAGATCAGCAAAAGAAGAGAGCTCAGAGCGTTACTTCTTTTTGCATTCTTCGGGCAGCCGTCGCCGATCACAGGTCTGGATCACTTGGAATACTGATTATATTGCACAGGTATATTATTACATGAGTCATCGTCTCTTACCCGAATACTTTATAGAAGATTATTTCACCTCTTTGCTCAAGCTTTGTACATTATACGACAGTTCAAAATAGCAGATCTTAGGATATTAACTCTCTAGACGATGTCCACTGTTGCTGATCATTCTATTATTTCTGCAAAAAAGAAAAATTACAGCGTGATGCTGTGGTGTACAATTTTTTATTCTACTCTGTGCTCAGTTTGCATATTTGTATATATTTTACCTTGCAACTGTGAGGCAGTTGCATGCTGCATGACGGAATGGAAGTTCCCATGCAGTTCTTACCTTCTCGGTATCAAAACCTCTGATTGTTGCGTTGCGTTGACGGTGTTAGCTAGTAGCCCGAACACCTGTTGGCAGCTGCCTAAACTTTTTCTGCAGGTAGCATCGGTACGTTTCTTGCAACACTTTAAGGCGTGATTAAATTATCTTTGGTGCCTTCTTATCAACGGTTGTTCATGAACCAACGTGATATTATTACTCAGTGATTATTATCATAGCGTTGTCATGTATGAGGCACGTACGCACACTATCACGACTTCTGCTAGATGTAAAGATTCGTGGTCAGAAATTGTCAATATTAGTTTGTGACTGAGTACTTAGTCAGTAAATAACAATCTCATCCATATTTCTCCGAATAAAATTTACTGTCATCATTAAATCACGTTACTTTACTGTTGATTCGGTATGAATCGAAGTTTTGAAGAAAATTTTTGTCTTCTCAAGTACTTACGTTGATTTGTGTCTCATCGTGCATTCTCCTTATAATACTTCCATTGGTTTTTCATCCAAAATCAATGTTTTTGCTGTGCTTCATTCAGACCGATTCTTCTCGGAACGGTAATGTGATAAATAGTTTCTGACAACAGGTTTGTATTCAGCATCGGAAAACATCCAGCATAGAAGAAATATTCAATCTTTAGCGAACAGTGTCATGTTTCAACTCCTTAATGTCTACCAAAGCGAATTTTTTTTTTCGAACTTATCAAAACACAAGATAAATTTTGTGGATCACAGAGGACACAGTAAAATATTACGTTCCTGTTGGAAGGTGCTAAAAATTAAAGTTTCATTCAAATTAATCCTAAGACTTTCTAGGAAGACGATACCATTAAAGTCCCATTTTGACAACAATCTTGCATCGGTTGATTGCGCCAATGAATGAATGAATGAACGAATAAGCATATCATTATTTTCATTCGTTACGATTTTTCTTTTACCACAAATGTCCAAGTATTCACCTTATTCACCGTATTCACCAACTCCTTCACTGTGATACGAAGTGTCTGTTTGAAAAATTACCCACGAAGCATACATTGATTTGAATTACTTAATCAGAAAGTTGCCAAAACTGAAGAAGGAAAAATCATATTCTCTTCATCAAAAGTTTGGTAAGGGAAATCTCGAGTTTAATATGTCGCCCGAGGAATCGTTTTAACCGATAAATTGAGAACTGCGGTGGATAGGTATACCAAGATCGGTAGCTACTTGACAGCGAACGAGATGAGGCGTGACGGACACGTTACACCGTGAAAATGCCAGAATGTGTGAACAGCGAGTTCAACGTTCGAAACAAACGGTGTCAGGTTTACTAGTGACACAGGAACTGACTCAGCTCTGTATCTTTCGAGATGCGTGTGCGATGGTGGCCAACTTTGCTTGTATCATTCGGCGCTTGATAAGTTTGAAGCATCGTCCGCAGATCCTTCAGTACCTACATGTGATTTATTGGTTAATTCAGTTGCAATCTTGAACAAGTTGGTCGTGGCTTCTCAAAGATCAGCAAATTGGCGTCGCTTGAAGATGTCTAGTGTTTCGTCATTTTGAGCACCAGTAACGACTTCTAATGATTTTCAACAACTCCGTGATAAGACTCGCAATTTATAGATATAATGAAAAACGTTGTTCAGCCGGGAATTGGATTATAAGGCAGTCAAGACGATTCTTCAGCTATGCCTATTACGAATATAAGTGAATATAATTAACACTTTCGACAGTAGTGCGATTCGCATTCCAGTCCTGAGAGAAAAAGTAATTTCTAGTTCTATCTCTAACTTAATAAAAAATCTGCCTTCATTTTGAAGTAAACTGCGAAAGCGTGTTCTGAAAATAAACTCCCGACTCAAAGTGACAAGTGCATCTACTCACGTGAAGTAGTCTCGTATCGAAGAAATGCATAATAGCAAACCTGGCATAAATAGTGCAACGATTGCACTCGTCACAGTTGCTTGGCCATGAAATTTTAATTATATGTATACATGTACTTTTTAAAATGGAACAGCGTATTTTTACGGGATCAAATCAATCTAGAATGGAACAAAACAGTAAAATATTGGGATTTTCTTTTTACCGGAATGATGGAATAAATCAAAATTCTGTGAACAGGCTTTTATTATATCACTGACGAACTGCAAAAAACACTTTTTTTTTAGTGATTGATAACGAAGTGGTGGATGTACAATATTTTTTCATTAACACCTTTTTTAGAAAGGTAAACGGGCGGATCACTGTCTCCAGCTATTCTTGACCTGGAACTAAAAAAAAAAACAAGTTTTTTTAATTGTGCATGAGAATAGCTAGGGAAGTACGTACGATAATTTTGAAATATCGTTCAAAAAATGACGTGAACAAAGAAATATTGTACGCCGCCATTTTGCTATCCATCGCTACAAAAAAAAAAAAATGATTCCCACAGGTCATTGTTAGTATCATAAAATGACGTTGGCAAAATTTCGATCCACTATATTATTCCGGTGAGAAAGAAATCCTAAAATTACCATATTTTGTTCCGTTCTCGAATGGCCTAACCACTTACAATATGTTTAAATCGCATAGTAGATGAGACACACGCGCGTCTACAAAAACAACGACTGGCAGAGGGATATTTACTATCAGAAAATTACGGTGGAATATATTAATTAGATATTCATTAAACGCAGCATATCTTATCATCCATCCATTCTGTTTTTCCATTTCCCTCTCAGTGGGCGCTGCATTGACACAGGATTTTTCTAATCGCATGTACTTGAATGAACTGAGAGGTAGTGCCATTTCAGCATCGACTCTAGCTGTAAATAGTGTAGTAATCGTTTATTTATCACTGGCTGATGAACATCATATACAGGTTTTCCTTTTTGACCAAAAACAAGACTGCCTTTTGGTGCGCGGAATATTACTGTTTCATCCGTGTTCAATATTTTCGTTGGTTCTCCTAAAATTGCTGTATTACCTGCTGAAAGTGGTCCGATTTAAAAAAAATTATGCTCCGTTCCTAGACGTGGTAACCTTAACACCAGATCCACTTAAATACTCCGTGCTTTTTTATGACAAAATTGGTATTGCTTCATAAAACTTTCAAACCACTTCCGCCCGGGTACTTTGTTTTCAAAGGATGTCGTTACACTTACAGCCCCAACTACTTGTTTCATTTTTCACGGTGTATAACAAATAATCTTCGTCTGCCATGAAGCCCATCCGACTCAATACTATCAGCCACTTAGATAACTTCTCTTCGATCTTTGTACCCAGAATAAGCGACGGCCCAATACGTCTAGGTGTTGATAGAATTCGTTCATAAACTCTCCGAGCTCATTTTGGACAAGGAACCCCAATAATAATTTATTGGGCCCTGTGATTAACATCTCTTTTTCAGCTGCAGTAAGAGCTTAAAGAACTTTTGTCAGTAAATAATTGAATAATTTTTTTTTTTTTTGAATTGTACTGCTTTTATCGGTGTGATCTTTTCGACTGTTTGTGGTCATAGGTTGTGTGTACGTTACCCAAGGTTATAGAAAAAGATTGATGCGCTATATGTGTATAATTTGAACCCATTCAAGTTCCCTCGGTGGAGTAACAATGAACATAGTCGATTATAATTGCGAGCTTCTACAAACTTACCTATACTCGTTAGCAAATGTGTCACGAAAACAATTGCTTCGACGTCACCAGCGTGTTGACGGCTGAAATTTCAGTCATTTATTCGCAAACTTATACCTACACGCGAAAACCGGCACTGGTAATGTCGAAAAATATAGTCAGAGATAGTAGTTTCCAAAGTTCAGACAAGAAAACGCTTGATACATGCAATGTTGTCCTCAACTGGTACATTGAACAAAACCAGTACATGTGTAGCCTATTTGTTCATTACAGATCTAGTTTTTTAATGAAAATGGTGATGTATCAATTGCAGGTTGAGATGTTAGTCATTTACTCGTCCTGCCAGAATATGGTGAAATACTAAAATACTCTTCCACATGGGCATTGTAAACCCAGACCTGCAATATCGGACGGTCCACCAAAAATCGAAGTCTGCACTGATTATATCGGGGTCAAAATTCCGAAAGACCAAAAGATTGACTGGTCGACAAAGTAAATTTTTCCAGATACGAATTTTAAAACAACGAATGATCAGCGTACTGAGATTGGGATTTTCGATAAATCACCCAGTAGAATAACTGTTTTCACAAAGGTTCGTTAAACCAAACGCTCTCTTATCCGAAAAAGTATTTTCAGAACAGTCGGCATTCCGAATGACCAAAGCATAGAATGTGGTAGTGCAGAAAAATGAAGGTTCCGAAATTAAAAATTGAGACCGGCTAATACTTCGAACAGCCACAAAACCAAATAATTAGCTATCGCGAATCAAAGTCAGATGGAGCGAAATTACGATCCGCAAAATGCAGAAGGGCGAGAAAGCTGAAAGGCCGCAATACGGTTGTCATAGTTTCGTAAACTTATGGTAGATGGCATTAGACATCGGCCATCGGATATGTATAGCGTAGGTACCAGAGAATATATGTGTTTTTGACGTCGTCCAACCTTTCGGCATTTTGGCCATTCTGTATTCGAGCGGGTGTCGAGATTGCGTTGCATTGGCTAAAAAATATTATGATCTTGTGAGTAAAACTGCCAAATCTCTTCTTGACATGTTTTTTTTTTTTTTTTTTTTGGAAAGTTGTTTCACCCCCTTAAAGTTGTTAATGGCAGACGAAAGATCGGAATTGGAAAATTTCTCGTTTTTCCATTTCTGCTTTTCCGCGTTCCTCTCCCTCTGATTACTCAGTATCATCACAAATGCAAACCCCGCTGTTGTTAATATTTATGTGTTATTTCCTCCGTGGTCTTTCATCCTTCAAACTATAATAATTCAACATACCTGTATCATCTTTAGGGATGAGATTTGGATCTAAACTCTGATTAACTTGTCGATCATATTTTCACAGACCACCCGCAGATGTTTGGAGTAGATTGGCCACGATGGTAAACCTCTTGGATAAGCTGGACCATCAGACAGCTGCGTTTACTAGCGACAGTGAGGCTGAAGGTGAGTTCTAATAATGGTAAATTGTGCGTCAAGGAAACAAAGTCGGTCTTTTTACATCCAGCGTAAGTTGGCATTATGAGTTGTTGTAAGTATTGTACCGAATATTTTAAATACGTGTGGCGAAAAAGATTGCCTCCATGGTGCTCGGGATACTTCATATAACAAAAGTGTTGTTTACAAGTTTTTTTTTTTTTTTTTATAGTAAAGTACGGAAAAGAAAAATTTTAATTACTAGGACGTAAAAGTGCACTTTTATGTAGTACGGTGCTCTTTTTAATTTTACTGTCGCATAAACGATTACTTCACGTACGGAATGCAGGCAAAAAAAGAAGCGTAAACCAACCATACTGGTGTGTTGCATAGAATAAGTTTCTAACTACAAAACAAGGTGAAATGCTGCAAGGTGTCATGTAATGGGTTGGAAATTGAATATGCAGCATTGTCGGATTTCTGGGATTAAATCCCAGGGTTGAAAGATTCCGGGTTGTTTCACCAATCACGATCTTTCTTCTCGTTTTCGAACGAGTAAGTTCGTTCATATTTTGCTAATTTAAAATGCACACGCAACCTTCCGGTTTCCTTTTGAACGTGCCAAAGAGATGACGAGAATATCATTTCTCAGACGTTTTGTCCTTTAATCGAAAAATGAAAATACTAAGCGAACAAGAAAATAAACTAAAGTAAACTAAGTTCGAACTTCGAAACTCGTAATTATTTTGAAATTCTAATATTTTTTACAACTGACGGGTAGATCTCGTTTTCGGTATCAAGAAGAAAAGTATATTGTGTTACAAGTGCGGAAAATTGGTGATTTTTGAGAGATACAAAGTTCGCAAAGTAAGCTGCCACAGCGAGTGCCGTAATAGCACGAGTGCTAGTGTGAACACAGCGTCAGGCAGGTGGGAAGGAATAGCGTGTGTCGCACGTGTGGTTAGGCGATATTCGACGTGACTTTGCCGTCTCATGCTGCAAACTTCACACTCGTCGGAAATTGCCCACTTTCGACACTTGTAATACAATATATTATTTTTTTTCAAAAATCTGAAACACGTCCTCTCAGTCGACATGAAAATAAATTTCGCATATCCTGTGCTTGACTACGCTCCGTTCTTCCCGTACAATTTGTTTTTTCCGGCTACCACGTTGTGGGTACTTACCTGATATACAATACATGTATCGTTTCCTCACGGTAGGAATCCAACTTGTATGGAGATACGAGAGTTCAAGAATCTCAATATATAGACTCGATTTACGTTTGCTAACAATAAAACTACGTGACATACATCATCTTGTCCCACCTTCTAGCACATAGCGTTATATATGTACGCGTAATGATGTCGACTGACCGGGAACTCTCTCGCTTTATACATATTATATGCAACCCATGATACATACCGTCGTCCACAGAGGGACTTATAAATTTTTTACCAAATTACTGCACCACGTGGCAATTAGTTATAGAGAGATACTGGCCAGCAGTTATATTACACGGTATGAAGGTGTACGCGCCGAGGCTAATGTAACACGGACTATCATCCTGCAGCATCGACGAAACGACAAGAAAAACCATCCGAGTCGTCGATTACCCATGCACGTTTCTTTATTTGTTATCTTTTTTCTGTTTGTTTTGTACTGCTTCGATTTTTGTTAATTTACCCTTTTTTTACCTTCTACCGATGATTAATTCTTGCGGCCAGAATTTTCATTACCAGGAATTTGACGTTGAACTTTTGCACGTTCCATCTGTCTGCGCAGAATCATTTCGGTTCTTTCAACTAGCTGTGTGTATGGGGCATTCCAAGCCACCGTCGCAGAATTTCATCTATGTTGTTTCGTAGGACTGTTCTGACTGAAACTCAGCCACAATCAATTTTTCAAAAAAATTTTATTATCACTTCAGACATACCGCTATTTTGAAAATGTCGAGAAAAGTATCTCAAAACTCTGAATATTGGCAAGAACCGTAATCTCATTGTTCTTCTTTGGCTGGTTTTAATTTTTAACGGAACCGCAATCTTCAAATATCGTCGGGCATTTCATTCATTCTTTTGTCATTTGTTAAACGGACCTCGAGAAATATCGATTGATAAAGTTAGTACTCACGTATTCTGTGATGTTCGACAATAAGCGATGTATTTAGTTATCATAGTTTCAAAAGGAATCGACCGAGGACTTTGAAATAATAATGATAATAATCATAGTTATTGCCAATAGCCGCCCATAACCGATAGGGTATATCTCCAGAAACCTGAACGACGAGACCAGTCTTACAATTTTTGCGAGCTGCTGCTCAGGTCCTCCTCGACAGGCTGGGAATTTCAACTCACAATCAAGTTCTCCCGTGGTGAGGTCTCGCACGTTGATAAACTGGCTAGATTTTTTTAATCCGATTCCTTGGCGAGATACTATTCATCAAAAAACTGTGTTCATTATAAAATCATGGGATACAGGATTAAGACATACTGCGTTTATTAAATCTATAAAATGGGATTGCTGCAGACATTGATAATGTTCTCTAGTTTAACGAACTGATTACGAATATATTTATTCATGATACATAGTACCAATAGGACTCGTGATTTCAAACTATGGGCGAATTGTAAATGCAAAGTATTTTTAAAATACTTGATAAAAAACCCAGCGAAATTAATTTGATGAACTTTTTGAAAATGTTATTTATTGACGATTCGTCCCTGATTGAAATACCGTTGTATGAATTAATACTGAAACAACGAAAGGAAAATTCGCTCAACTTTTAAAAACGGCTAAAAATTCCTGTTACAAGCATTCAGTTTACAATATTCCTCCAAAAATGTTCCGAACTGAATTTTTGCTAATTGTAATCGTAAAAATTGAGTTCCGATTGAATCGGAAAAACTATAAAAGTGCAGAGTATTAGAACGAAAATATTGAAAATGGATGATCACATCCGAGATGGTCAGTGTTGAGTGTTAGCCAAGTTGGCACGGAATGTCCCGTATACGCGTGAGGCTGAGGCAGAGAAGTAGAGGAAGCAGAAAAAGAAGGAGACGAAGGAGGAGGAGGAGAAGGATGAGGATGAGGAGTCTTTGGCCGCGTCGTGACCTCCGGTGGAAACACTCGACGTAGCGTAACGGTGAATGTGTCTAGAGTATAACGCGTTGTATATTTCGCTATACTCTCCTGTATTATGTCCACCTTTGTATACACATACGCAGAAAACTACGATGCACATATACACAGGATCAAGTCCGCGCCGTAGTCAACCGAGGTTCGATCTAAGCTGACATCTCTTACTTTTTTCCTTCGCTTTTCTTTCTATTCTCTCACACGTGGTGACTTGTATCTAATAGATGAAATTCAGACTCTCTCTCTCGTTCTGATTTAGGTATAAAAGGCAGCTCTAATTTCTCCTAAGAGGCGAATCGAAATCCTTTGGTCCTTCTTTTGCACACTTGTCTTCGCTTCCAAGGTCGTACACCTCTAATTACTGCAGTACCCGGAGAAAAAAAGAGAAAAAATATCGTGTATAAACAACGACAAAAAAATTCATATCCAATGCCTACAGTATCCCCTGCTCGTCAACTAATTTGTTCACCTCATAAGAGCTACAGAAAAAAAGAGTGTAAAACTTGGTCTAGTGGTTTATTGGGTGTACGATATTCTTTACCTGTCAATATTTTTGTCGCCCGCTAACTTTTCTATAGTTTCATTTTTTGTTTTTACTGATTTTGATAGTTTTTTTTTTCTTCACCTATATGTAATTACCTGTTTTTTTTTTTTTTTTTTCCTCAGAAGGCTTCTAAAATCTTCCATTCTTTGAATCCCAAAATTATGCGGCAAAACGTTAAATTTCACTCCAATTTTGAAATGGTTATGCTTCGAATATTACGGTTTTTTAAAGAATTTTTAATCATTCCTGATTTATTGAAGGTCGCTGTCACAACTGAAATGGAGTAATATAGCCAAAGAAAGCTGAGAAAATATTCGACTTTTCAACTTATGTTTTAAATAATAGAGAAGTACAATATACGTGTAAAACCAATTTCATTGCTATTGCGTTTTTAAGAAAGTAAATTTTTCAAGTTTGATGGAAAAAAATCAGTAATTTGAACTACGACATTTTTTTAATGAACGTCAAAAACGTTTTGATGAATTCTTGAAAATCTTTGACGAGAAATAAGGGAACTGGATATGTTTTCCTCTCCTGCCCACTGTCGAATAATCAAGACATCATTTCATCACTTACGGTTCTTGAAATAATCTTTAGTTTCTAACTGTTTTTCTCATTAAATATTGAACAATCGCGCTCTTGGCTAATTTAATTTTTACCGCTACGTTGAAGTGGGGTCATGTGTCTACTGTTTTCGATGATTCGATCAATGCTTAAATCTTGTCTGATTAATTTGGAGCACCCGCACCGGCTGGCTACAAGTTTGGTAACGAGGCTGATAGTGGACAGCTTGATTTCTCATCTTATAGGATAATTTGTCGTCGTCGAGTTTTTCGTATCTTGATAGCTCATATCTGTTTGAATCGTTCCTTCTGTTTCCCCAGCTCATTCCCTCTTCGGATTGCCATGCACAGTATTTCAGGACCTGGGTTGCGTTTCTTAGTTTTCTGTTTCACACGGCTTTACAATTTTATGTTCACCTTCTCCCGTTCACCTTTTGTGATATTACTCTATTGACTGACTGGACGATCCGCCGTTAGTTAGTATTATACATCTGAAAGACCAGTGGTCGTCTTCTTCAATATTGCTGTGGCATGTATACATGTACTATTCAAGCATTAGAGAGATGGTATTTATGTTGAATATTTTCAAAAATTATTGACTACAATTGAAATATCTGTGTGACGGAAGTTAATCCCTGCCATAATATATATTGTTTATCACAATACAAGCTTTTTGCCCAATGATCAAAGTCAAAGCAACGATTAACTTCAAGTTCCACAGTAATGAGACAATTTTGGGTAACATCTGACTTTTTACCTTTCTGTACAACTTTTATCAATTGCTGGTGATTTCACCCGAAATGAAACTACTCTTTGTAAGTCTGAATCCTTGTTTCCGACATCGACTCTTCTGACTTAGATTGAAAAAATTCAGTGTCAATTCAGTCGTTTGATGGAATCAACGTTCCTACCCTGAAAATTATAGGGCAGCCCTGGTCAAAACATCGTCTGTTACTACGAAAGTTTTCCTTGGCCGTAACTGAAAATATTCTCCCTTGACTTGTATTCAAAGTATAATTTCTGCAACATCTCTTTGAAAATTTTGATGTTTAAAGACCGAGAAGCGTGCCTAAAATTCCCTATTTCCGAACAATGCGGTAAACCAACATTGGCGCACTCGTTTGAAATGCTATATGTTAGACCCTAGAGCTTTCTTTGATGCATGCACAATTTCAAACAACTGAATTGTATGTACTGTGTCATTGAGCATTAGTTACCTAACCCCAATTCTATGCGCCGTGAGTGGCGCTTTCGTTGCTTCTCAAATCAAACTTTCTTTCACAGATGTTGGAAAAAATAGCGTCTATCACACATGCGAATAGACAATATCTGAATCACCATTCGCCTTTGCGGTTCACGCTGAAAATTTTCTAACATTTCATTTGAGACGCAGTAAAGGTGTAATTGATAGTATTTAAAATTGGTGTTGGGAAATTTACGCTCAATGACACAGTATCCAAAATTGAGCCATTTGAATGCGCGTACGTACTACAGAAAGTCTTAATGCGGAAAATCAAGCACTTTATTTGTGTGCATGCGTTAACGACCTTTCATCGCAACGTTCGGAAATGGTGCACTTTACGGACACTCTACAGGCTTTGAAAATCGAACTTTCGTGCAGATGTAGCAAGAAAAAAATTTCAACGAGTAGTCTTCCAATTAAAATGAGTTGTCGGACAGTGAATTCAAACGTATCCACCAGATTTTTAGCCAAGAGATAAAGTAAAGCTAGGTTAAGGAAATATAAGAAAAATTGTAGAGATTTTGAGTAAAACATCAATTTCTTAGCTTTTGTTTATAACTCGAGTATTTCCCATTTTTGTAGCTAAGGAGATCTTTTTCGCTTATGGGTCGTCGTCGTAGTTTTGGCTGTTGTCGTTGTCGTTGTCGTTGAATTAAGGACATATTAAAGATGTTGGGTGTACATCTAACGCGTTAGTTTCTGACGGATTCGGGAATGCGTATTCGGCTGAAACACGAAATGCGATGAGAACCGTTCGATACGTCGGTAAAATGTGCAGTGGCACTTTATACTATCCGACCTGCTTGAGATGTTGGCGCGCGATTTTATCGATCGGTTTATCGATGTTATCAGATAGTTCTCATCAGCTTTCGTGTTTGATCAAAACATGCGTGCCCTTGAACCGTTCAGAATCGAACACGTTAAGTGTACAGTCATATTGGAAAAATATTAGAACAAAAACATGATTAGACAGAGCTTCAAATAGTGCCACTGAAGCTAATTTTGTTGCATTCGACTGCTGCTACACTCTACTGCTACATTTGACTATAAAATTCCCAACGATGGAGGAAAAAATGTTACAACACAAAACTCAGCTACAAGTACTTCGTTGTTTCAACTACTTTATAGAAATCCAATTTTTCTACTATTATTTTTTTTTTCTTTTACGAGAAAATTCATATTGCTTCTCTGATTTTAAAGAGCAATAGCTGATTTTATTGGTAAATAAAGTCTCCACGGATCATCATAGTCAATCTGTGATTATCAAGAATGAATTACTTGTTGAATCACAAGTTTGACATCTTTGAATAATTACGATTGTACCTGTTGGACTTTCACGTCAGTTGACGAAATAAAGAAAAAAATCTATCTCAGATAATTTATAGGAAATTCATTTACAAATAAAATGAGCTATTTTTCAGTAGAATCAAACAAACTATGCCTATTTTTCGGTGAAAAAATAGTGTAATCATTTGATTTCACTAACACTGTTAATAACGAGGCGATTACCATTGAAATTCAGTGTTGAGACGTTTTTTTTCGGAACACAGAGAGTTCATGAATCTGATTCAACTTGATCAGCTTCTGTTGCCCTGGTCAACTTTTGTTTCGTCATATTCTCGATTTGACGGATTTTTTACCTGACTATACCTCGCATACATCATCGATTGTATAAATACCGAATCTGCGATTATCTCGTTATAAAATGACTAAAACTTGTTGATTTTTACCGAATCCATTTCCTCTTCGAATACGGTCCTGTTCCACGAAGCGAATATCTGTAGCAGTTCGTTATCGGTATAAATTTATCTCTGTTTTAAATAAAAAAATCAGAAAGGGATACGTTAACGGTACGCCGAAAGTAACGCGCCGTGATGCCAATTTGTCGGGTTTCGGTTCTCCTTCTTTGAACGAGTTGTAAGAGAGGCAAGGAGCAGCATCTGTGGTATATAGACGTGTGTAACTTATACCTACCTACTTACTGTATCGGGGCGGATGTAACGCTGCATGCTGACGCACACACGAAAAGCAATGACGGAATGAATATAAAAGATAAAATGCGAGAAGCATAGAGTCGCAGTGTTGGTTCTCGCGCCGAGTTGCAACATGCTCTCCTTCGGTGAAAAGGAATGTTATTGTGTTTCGGGAGATTAAGAAGTTTTTTCCCCGACCGTGTACTGTCGGTAAAGATGAACGGTACGTTCATCGACTTGCTTCTCTGATCCCTTCCCTTTCTTTTCTCGCTTCGATTTCTCCACTCCTGAATTAAAAAGGTCGTTGAAAAAAGTCGAAAATAGACACGCGTGATAAACGAAAAATAGGATGACAAAAGTTACACGGAAAGAGAGGAAAAGAGACAGAGATAGAGAGAAACATGGAAAGATCCGTGGCGTTTTACTTCGCAAGCAAAATATCATCGTCATATTCTTGATGTAACCGTTCTCCTCGAATTACCTATGACAATTTTTTATGACGGATTAATATTTATGAAAAACCTATAATTCTTATTGCGAGATAAATAGCACGAGAGTTAATTTTTACTGGACTGAATTTGTGAAAGTCAAGGCATTCTAGTTTTCATGGTTTTGTGATTTTTCTGCAAGTGAGCAATCATTGTCTTAAAGTGACGAAAGAAGTTTTGAATTTGAAACAGAATGTTTTTCAGGTAACTAATTCTGTTTCAATCTGCTTTTGCATGTTCGGAAGAAATGAACGAACCTGCAAAGAAAACTACTCAATTCCGCTTCATGTTGTTTTGCTAATTCATCTCACAACATTTGATTACCGTAAATATCAAAATTAATGGAATATTCAGAGGACACAGTTTTCAATAAACTTGTTGGGATCGCCCATCTATCGTCGGTGCACTTATGCCAAGTATCGTATCGAATTATATTAAAAGTATTATAGCCAGTCTATACCACTATCGTTATTACACGGGAAATAAATATTGTAGATTTCAACATCTCCCGTGATGAATACATGGACAGCACCTTTATGGAATCAAATCTACAGCAATTGTAGCAAGATGTACCAATTAGATGGAATAGATTTGCCACAATTGAAGTATTATAGATTTGACGCGATAAAAGTACTGTCCCTGTATTCACCGCAACAGATGTCAAATTTACATTATATTTTTTTCCGCGTTGCATCGATTTTAGTCATGAAATAGACAGAGGTATTTTCATTCATGGAAATATTCGGTATGCAGGAGCAGGATTTGATTTTATTTTTGAACGTGTGTTGGAATGTTACAAACCTTTTGTTGTCCACGCGAATGATGCAGAAGCGTGCAGTACGGAGGATTCGAAAAGCAGTTTATTATACCAAGAAGTTGACAGTGCAGCGTTGTTCTTATAACGCACGCGGCTACGTGACGATTCGATGAGTCCATTACTGATACTTTGTAGCACGAAGTAGGCGATAAATATGCGCTTACGAGTATCCGCGTGCACCGAATTCCCACCGTCTGATTATTTCTGCACTGTCCTGCGGCGCTTCACACAGGCATAAAGAAGTTCATTATGCAGAAGTTGCGACACGTATACAATACACTAAATTTCATGTCCCAGGCTCTTCGCATCAGAGAATAACTGTAGCCGCCTCGTTCCTATACTGTTACAATCACGGTGTTGATAAAAAAACTATCACGTATCGCCGAGAGGTTCGGACGCTGAACCCATGTGCTCAACAAGAATGTCGACAATCAAGGAAACTGGGGGCATTACCATACGATTGCCATTTGCGTTTTCAAATTGGCGATTCCCAATTTATTGACTATCGCGAAAGACCGTCGGCGTCGTCATCCACGAACCAGTAATATGAACTCAAGACCTTGAACTCTGCGACAAAAGTACCCTTACCTCGGATCAAAGACGTGCGTCATTCCTTCCACACGTCACAGGACTCTTTTTCCACCTAACTTCCATCGATTTCAGCTCAAATGTAGCCTGTGCCCTAAGTTTCAGGTACTATGCTAAACTATTTAATGGCTTGCTTCGCTCTTGGAACTTTTTCTTATCCGGATATGTGGTCATAACATCAAAGAATTGGGTGCAACTGGTAACAAACATGCAGGGTAGTGACGCCGTTTGTGATCACTGCGCCATATTTGTCCTATCATTATGTAAAGTCTTTTAATCATTTTTGAAAAATAATTCACAGAAACATATCGTACAGTATTAAACGGAACTTTTTACCCATATATTGTTTGAAAATCAAAGTTTACAGTTGTAAAAGCCGGCCAAACAGTTTTGTACATTTTTGACCAGGCTTTTATTCGCATCTACGAAATGAATACAGCTACAAATGGATCAATCGTTCACCACATACAATACTATGGTGGACAAAAGTGATACATCTACCTTAACGTGACGAGAAAAATACTTCCTTGCAAGATTTCAAGAATCTAACCATATTTCACCATTCAAGTTGAACAAGAGAACTAGAATGTAGTGAATACCTTTTAAAACTCAAGTATCAAGTCGTCTAAATATTCATAGTAGGGGCTTGCAGATGTTTCGGTATCTGTATGAAAATCGGGAAAGAAGGTCCTCGAAGACATGTCATGGTTGTGGGAATTGTTATACTTTACGCGAAGCGGCTTGTTGGAACTCTGTCATAAAACATCCTGTGATGGCTCAGTATATTCTTGTTTTGTATCGAGCGATAGAGCATTCAAGCTCCCAATACATACTTATATTGTATCATCACTGCTTAAGCTTCGTATCCTGCCACAGTCGTTCCAAACGTCTGATATTATTTGTTTTGACAATGTTTGGGATGGCCGTGGCGGAATATGATGCAGCCAAACCTGAAACGAGAGCTGTAACTCCAGTTGCTCAAATAAGGCGCACGCATCGTTCCGCATATACAGAAATTCATAGTATTGTATAAGTATCTATAAGTGTGTATATGAATTCTGAATCTCTCCATCATCTTTGCCGGATTTTGTGTTCCAGGACTTGAGCTTGTCAGGCTACCAGAAGACTCCACGCTCTCAGGATTCACTCCTCTCATGTCGAATCCTCAGGAGCCGGTTTTCGTCAAGAAAGAGGAAGATATGGTGAGTTATTGAGTCGTGCTGCAGTATAAACTTAGCTACTAGAATTTTTATTTGTAAATTTTTATACTGTCTCTCTTTGCGAATATTGGAGAAATCACGGGTATACAGTTATGTCATCATAAAAATTCATCACGTAACCTATATAATGTATGTTTTTTTTTTCAATCGCAGGAAGTGGCCCAAGTTTGTTTGAGGATACACAAAATACTCTTCTTCGGACAAGTGTTCCTCTGCGGTCTTGAGACTCCGGTTCTTAAGCTGCAAAAATGTGAAACTGGCGACAGCGAGTACGTTTCTGTTGTGGAAACCTCAACAGCAAGTTCCCCTAGCTCACCACCTGAACAAGTGAGTGCAAACGAGACTTCGAGCTCTCCGATTTCAAATTCAAGCACCCACAAAGAGAGTCTTTCACTTTCGCATCACGTCTAAAAGAAGCAGCCATTTATTAATACGTCATAAACATTTCTGAAGTTCATTATCTGCAATTTTACAACTTTTTCCCTGATTTTTAAGCGCGTCCCTATGTTCTCTCATCAGTTCCATACCCAATTTCCTAATTTTTCGTTGGTTGCTTCCAATTCTGTCGCGTATAGAGTGACTCAGAAATCCTCGTCGAAAGCTACAGCGAAGGTGAGGAGGATTTGCCGGTGATGAGACGGCTATCCTCGAATTCCGGTGCATCGACCGACAATTCGTTGTGGACGACGGCACCGACGGGGGAGATCAGGTCACTCATAGAACGCAAAGAAGAACTCGAAAGGCGCCAGAGGAAGCAGGAACGTCATCGGCAGCGAGTCCAGGTCAGTGAGAGTTGAAGGTACATTTTGTTGTACCCACATAAATTTGCGTGTCTACTTGCACAAATGTACTTTTCTTTACTGTTGGAGGTGCAAAAAAAGCTACTGAAAATCTTAGAAATACTCATCGATGTTTAATGAGATAGATTTCAGAAGATTCAGCGACGAGTTGTGGATTTATTGAATATGATTCTTTCGTCATTGCAGACTGTTCCACAATTTTTCAGCAGCAGGTTTTTGAACGGTGAATCAATCTCGCTCGGGTATAAAATATCAAAAATTCATGTGTGTCATCAACAATGACAGTTTTACGAAACTGAAGAGTCGAATGCGCATGCATCAAATCGTGTGATTCCATTGGTAGATTTAACTAATTCGCGTCAAATGTCCCGTCTGTCTGTCAGGTTGCTTAGTTGCTGCCGAACGTTAGATATAAAAATTCGCTGTTGTTTTGATCTTATGTTACACTAAGAATTTGTGATGAAAAAAATGTGACCGGACTACGCTTCAGTCCACGTAGCCTCAAAACGCCGTCGCGTATTGACAGTTTCCGCCGGGACCAAACCAGATAGATTTGGCCAGCCTGTCCAAGCAGGCGAAAAACTTTACGCGTGCACAATTCGGTGTTCAATTTTCTGAGATTATCATGAGATGTGTATCAGCTGAAGAAGATGCAGCGTGCAGAATTCTAAAAGCTGAGTTACCTCGAGATTGAAGTTAGTAACGTTATCGTAACGAAAAATCGGGAAAAAATCAGTAGTTTTTTATTTTTCCAATGACTTTGAAAGAACGAAGATTTCAAAATTCGAGGAAATCTTGTTTTATTACGGCTTACCGAATTTCAAGCAATTAAAAAATCACAAAGTAACGGTTTTTCCTCAGCATTAATCGTTGCGATAACGTTACTATAACTTCAACATGGTGAATTATCTCGGATTAAAAAATTTCTATCATCAGGCACGGCTTATTAAAAATAATTAGCTTCGTCTTTTCGCGTCGTGTGACAAACCACTGCCTTTTTTCGCCATTTGGCAACTGTGCATTAATACGCATCACGTAGTTATGTATAGATTGACCGGAAAAGCGGTAACCGGGTGAGTTAGAGTCGAGTCGAGACCGCAGGAGCAGGCAGAAGGAAGATTGATAATCAAATTTGGCTGAAGGCTTGCTGGCCAAAAAAAACATGCAGCAGGATGTTTGGAATTTTTTTCCCATTCTTCTTACTCTTCCTTTTTCTCCCTCGTTTTTTGTACTCTCGCGTTTTCGTGTGAATCTCATTTCTCGTTATTATTTATCGCTCTTTAATGAAGTTTCCCTTCTATCTGTGATGCTTGCGGAGAACGAGAACGAGAACATTTCCTCCGTATTAAACAGCTGTGTGATGCCGTTTTTCCCGCAGGTATTATAACTACTTATATGTGAGACGGGATGTGGGAATGAGATGTAACGGCTCGCGAATTAATTCTTACTTCATACCACCAGGCGTCGTTTACATCTTATAAATAGCTATGCCGACGATACATTGGTGCTGTTCGTTACTCTTTTTGGCTTTTGGCTGTATTTTTAAGTCCCACCGTCTCCATCCCCAGGAAATCGTGGCACACATTCTCCTCACTTTTGTAAGCTTTCCTGTAGCAGAATAAACTAAGGCTGCCTGATTAATCGATAATTGAGAACGCGGGTTCGTCAATTAATCGAAAAAATGATTAATTGGAAACGATGGTTGATCGATCAAACGATTGAGCACACAGTCCAAGAATAAGCACAATTAAACCAACAGAATTGTAACTAAACCGAGATTCTTGTGTCGATCGAGTATTTACATTAAAACACAATTGCCGCTCATTTTACCTTTTTTGATCAGTTCTTTTGATCTTGAACGCTTTAGGTTAGTCGGTATTGCTATAGAAGTTCTGAGAATTTTTAGTATTCGCTCTCGATTTTTGCTTACCCTTGTGTTTTTAGGAATTTTCATTCTGATTCATCCAATTTTTATTTCTGATTTTTTATTAAGATTTTTTCAAAAAGATAATGTTGAAACAAAATGCATTATTTTATAATCGTTGATCACCCAACTGGCAGTGACTTGTCAGTAAAATAAGTTGATTCACCCCAAGTTCTTAAACCATATACCACGTCTACAGTTTTTCGAATTTAAATCACTGTTTACAGAAAAAATATTTATTTTCAACTTCACCAACTCAATGTCTAAAATTTTCTGGTCGAATATTGCAGTGGGTATGTATTATGCGGAGTTTTTCACACGGCGTGAAATTTTCTTTGAAATTACTTCAATTTTCACTAATCGTTGTGCAGAACTCCCACTCTCGTCATACGTTTCGTAAAACACACTCTGCGCGTGTGTTCGTATCAGGTGAAATTCGGGCAGTTTCATTTGCACATCGTTATCAGAACTTCGCAAAATATTGGGATGGCGAAATCGCGTACTGAAAAAGCCTCACCCGCAACGGAAGAATAAAAGAAATTTAAAAAATCAACGTGAGAGAAAGGATATCGAGTTCCATTTTTTACCTTTTGCATTCGTAAATACCCGCTTTGATTTTACTAGTGGTCTCAAATGCGAGGATCTCGCATAATAAAGTTGTAGTTTCTTTGGTTCTCCGTTTCTTACACACCGCAAAAGCTCTTTTCGCTCTCGATACTTAGAACTTATCAGTTCGCTATCGCAGACGTCATGTTCGACGTCCGGAGCCTTTTTCGGTTCTTCGATAAATTTGCAAACGTATGTCGTTCCGCTCTAGCAGCAGGGATTCGGGAATCGGGGTCTTGATCCCATTAATATGCGTAGTAGTTCGACACTGCAGCAGCTTTTTAATCGGATTTTCAAATTTATTTAGTCGATAAAGGTATTTTACTTTTCTCACCGTTCGTTTGTTAACCCCTTGAGAAAAAAAGAAAAAAACAAATTATAGCATGAGGATTGCCGATATCCAGTGCTTGTTTCACACTGGTTTTTTTTTCCTTGCTGTTTTTACGTTGCTTTCCCTGCTGGCAACCGGCGATTATTTTGTTTGAATACACGGTTAATTAGCGTATGTAACAGGTATCATTTATACACACGTTCCGGAATGCATGAGAACCAGTATCGGCGTAAGTGTACATTCCTGTTTTAATGTGGAACGTTTTCAACATTTAGGTATGTTTTACGCTTGTTGTGGCTACTGCAGTCTGTTCGGTCCGATGGCACAATCCCTTAAAAAACCTGTTTTATCGGGGGAATTATGTCACTATGTAAAACAACTGACCTTTATGTTCTGGTTTACTTTTATAACGCTCTTCGTTGCCGACGAGTGATTAAACTTTGATCATTATTATCAATGAAACATGGCGATGTAGTTAAATTCGACACAATTCTCGTCAATTTGTTACTAATTCATGCATCATTCCGAGCACCATCTTGTTTGCTGTTTTTGTTTCAATCGCAGATTATCTCTTTCCTTGGAATTCCGCACAAACAAAAATTGAGCAACCGAATCTTGAAGGAAATGTGTTGACAAATCTATAATTAAAACCGAACAAATAATCGCCGGTACAAAATCATGAATTCTCTACCTACTAATGCCTATCAAATTACAATATCATCATTTTCCAAAGAGTAGGGAAACGATTTGATTAACATTTTTCGACGCAACGTATACCCGGAAGCGTTTGTATCTCATACCAGTTTTACAAGATAGTTTTCGGTCTTCGTACTCTCGTGGTAAACACGTCGATTATCTTCTGCGATAATCATAAGTTATTTCTTCCGCTTCTGCGATTTGCTCGCGGCTGTTTACGCTGCTAATTTACCCAGAGAAAAAAAAGTATGCTTTGCGTAGAAGAGTGAATCGGTTCGTTACAGTAAGTAGAAAAAATCCCCCGCTGCTAATTCGGATTGCAGGATAAACGACGGAGTTACCGAGATTGGTACATAGAAAGAAGATATGGAGGCAAAAAGTTGGAATATCGGGAGCACGATACACACTGTAAAATATGTTTGCCACTGAGTTATAACGGCGTATATAACCGTTGAAACTAGATCATACGTTTGAGGCTGTCAAAGAGAATAAAAATTGAGAGAATGAACGAATATAAGTCTACGAGGTGTATAAATGCGGAACGCTGGCGCGACGAATTATATGTTTATAAATAGCCTACAGGGAATTCTGTAGAAAATACCATCCTTGTACCGAGAGTTCTTCTTGAAAGGACTTGCTGGACAATCGCGACTCGTCTAGTTTACAAGCGTAGCCAACTTCGTAGAAATGTTACCAGCATGGCAGGCAGAATGACCGATGCGTAGTGGATCGCGACGGCGCCGTGACCCGGCGATTCTTAATAGGTGTGAGGTTATGGTTGACTGCCACTTGTCAACCAGACGATTCTAGGGAATTTCATCTTGTCAGCGAAGGCTTGCTTCAGGCCGCGCGCACGGATGTCAGCCAATCAAAATCAAGCAAGTTGAACTGCGCGCGCTACTAGCAGGGCCTTTCAAGAAGAACTCACGGTATACAAAATATACGCCTGATGGAGTGGACCGGACGGTCCGCCTGCTATTTTATATACGTGCTGTAAGATACAGTTACACAGATCGATGGCGTATTATGTGCGTAATTCGTAATATTGCTGGTATCGAAACAGTTTGTCAAACTTTATTATTTGATACATGGTTGACTTCGGGGTGTCCTGTACCAACTAAAAATAGTTTTTCCTCGCATCCTATGGTAAACGGTTATGCATAAAAATGAGTAATTAAAATGGATAAAAAATACCATGACTTTCGGAGTCTTAACCTCTGTACCAATGTAAATATTGTGTGGCTATTTCAAGCAAGGGAAATAAAATGCTCTTAACATCTTAGGTTGATTTAACGATATTTAATGATTGTACGGGATATTCAATTTTTTGAAAAGTAAATCGAATAAATTGAATAAGCTTTAAGGATTGGGAAAAACAGAAATTATTTTTCAAACTGATCATGAAACTCAACGGAATTAATGTAAATTTCGACATCTTAAAACTCAATTTCGTTCATTCCTTATAATATTCCACGTTGATTCTCAGCTCGACAAAACCAAACCAAAGAGAAAACTTCGATAATTCAAATCTGTGTACCCAAAATTTTCGATTTAAATTCACATCTGACATAGACTATTACGTGATATGTATTTATGTAATATTATTGAAATAGTAAAGGATTCGGTTTTGTTTCAAGTTGACATGAAAACGACTAAACCAATATAGATAGAACTTGTACTTTTTTTGTAGTAGGGACTCTCGAAAGTTACCTGCGCTTTGCATCTAGATCCTTCAAATTGGAGCTGAATAATAACACAAACAAAGATGGGAAATTTGAAATGTACGCAGGTAGAATGCACTCTACTGGTAAGGCGGAGATAACGAGTTGTCTTCTAGAAGTGTCCGTAGAGATTGAAGCCATCTAAAGTGATTAACGGAATCCCACATCGGTATGATGGTTCGGCATCTAAAATGTTAATAAATTCCCCGGATATCGGGTTTCGTTTTTTATATTTTTCATACAAGTTTGCTCAATCCCATATTGACTTCAAGGATGCCTCTTTATAATACGCGCATGCAGGAATTTTCTTGACGAAAACACCCTTGACTCCAGACTCCTGCGTTCAACGGGTTGCTACTTTGTCTCAAGAGTTTCAGTGATGACATTACCGACTTGGTGAAATCATATTGCTAGTTTCAACTTGCTCGTCACATCAATAATTTACCATCTGACGTATCAAATCACAGTTTTTAGCATCGAACACAGAACGGCTACATAGAATTTTTCAGCATCAACAGTTGAAATTGTCAAACAGACGCCCAACGAAGAACGATATCCGTGCATTAATTCTCGGAATTTCGAAGTGAAAATAATTCACTTGAGCTAAAAGAATACAAGTATTTTGGACCCTTTTTTGACGCCACCCCATTACGTATTTTTATACTTTTGACACGCTTAATGACTGCGTAGCACAGACATGAAATTTCAAATTGTACTTTGAGTTCAAGGTGCTATCTGTGGAATGCAATACATCCAACGAATAATCAGTGGAGACTCTTATAATAAACAACGCGATCTCAAAAAATAACGCCAGCAATTGTTGAAGAAATCATCAGTATAAAATGGCTGCCGTGAATTATTTGGGCAGTCTTTCAACAACTATCGAATTAGCTCCAAAGTACGTGAGCGGAACAGGCGTAAATTTCAAGTGATATTAAATGATTGAATTAGGCGTATCATCACGTCTGTTGAAAATTGTGTTCAAGAAATTCGATGGAATTTTGTGCAAAGTACATTGAGGAAATTTTAAATATCATCGCGACCGAATTTATGTACTGCAACAGCGTACACGGTAATAATATTATTTTTTTAATGCACTTGGAATGAGGCTACTAATTCTCTTGATCCTCATCCTCTTTAATTCCGCAATACTTCTAGGGTTGAGTGATTCATCTCAAAGAGTGGGGGAGAAAAAGTTTTCATTTGAGCCCAATTCCAATACAATCGATGCATGAACAGTTAATTATTAGTATTACACAGTTGGTTCAATCAAGAAATTTTTCCGTCCCGTTCATCGTCGTCAGTCTAGTTTTCGCTCCAAAGTTCTATGAGTGAATAGATATTCAAAAGAGGTGGTCAAAATTATATGGCGCCAAATTATACTCGTATGTCTCAATCGAAGCGATGTCAATGAAAATCGTCCGAAGCTTGAACCGACGGGTATTTCACATATTATACAGAGTGAATTACTAACGATAGAATGCTCCGACGTCTGCTATAGTTAAATGCGCATGCGCTAAAATTCGAGGACATTTGTTTTCCAGGGCGATCATGAACCATCATGAACGTAACCTCAAAATTTTTGACAATTCTCGCTGACGGTTATACTCAAGACCGACAGTTGTCAAACTTTTTAAGTTTATATATAGTATATATATATCACGACGAACTGTCTTCTAAATTTAAAACCGTTGGCTGCCCTGGCAAAGATCTGCTCTTGAATTGTAGCGCATGCGCATTAAGGAGCTTCCCTGGTCGATTGCGTCGTTGACGTATATACCTGCAAATATCAAAGTCCACGTATCTCAAATGCAAAAATGGCTTAACAACACTATCGTATATGCAATTCGGAACAAAAACATTCCAACGCATTTTCATTTAAGGCAAAAATAAAGAAATGGCATGGTTTCTATGAAATCGCCATCGTAAATTCGGAAAATCTGTTCCATTTATTTGGTTTTGACCCAAATGAAAATGTGCTGGAGTGTTTTTGTTCAGGGTGGTGTATAGAATGGGGTTGTCAAGCCCTTTTTTACGTTTAAAATACGTGGACATCAATATCTGGAGATATATACAACATCGAAATTGACCAGGGCACTCCCTTAAGCTATAGCAAACGACGGACTATTTTGTCGTTAGCAATTCACTCTGTATATGTTTTGGTGTTAGGAATCCTACAATAAGATCTGAGAGATACAGGTAACACCCAAAAATGGACATAATACTGAATTACTGTACACTACTGACAAGTACTGAATGTCGGGTGAGCGCATTGCTCTCTCATCTCTCTGTACGAGTTGCGCTCCGTGATCCAATAAAATTTCTAAAATAGACTTGGGGAGAAATATGATTTAGTGATGAAAATTTCGATGCCCAAAAAAATTATATCACCCTCGTACCGGCGTCATTTTTTATCATCTGTGTGTTAGAATCTTTGAGGATTTTGTCAAATTTCCTGTCCAACGTAATGCGATAATCAGAAAACAAAATTGATTTCATATTTCATATTTTGACTAGTTACTTCCAATCGAAACATTGTAGTAAATACAATGTATAGTGTACATAAAACATGTTTTCTCATCAAGTAACTCGATTTGATGTCGTAGAAAATTTCAAACTAATTACGAAGAGTTTTTTTTTTTTTCAATTAATAGACTCCTCAATAACAGACTCCTTAAGTGATCTTTTGGCATCTACCGGGCTAATTTGATTTGTACTTTTGGTAGTTATTGGCGTATACGAGACTATAACACTCATTCGCTCAGTAGGAATGCAGAAGCTGGTTGTAGCACTCTGAAGACTAGAATAAATCAGGCTTTCAGTGATCTTTATCGCCAAAAAGACCAGAATACCTTAGCATGATCTTGGAAGTCCTTGAGGTCCTGGAATCTTCCTGGTCCTTAAAAAGCCGTGGCAATATTCTTGAAATTTTCTTGTGTCCTGGAAACATTCTATATTTAAGGCTTGCTGGGAATGGTATATTTATTTGTGTTCACTGAGTAACTATATTTAAAAAGTAGATTGCTGCCTCGAATCGCGTTTTTCGTTTTTCCCTACTAACAGGTGTACTAGAAATAACATATATCACGTACATCGCGCAGATTATGTACAGTGTCCTCTGCCCTCTGCATTCATGTATTTTTATTTTTCCTGAATGTCCTTGAACAGCCTAAAAATCTTATGGAAATATCCTTGAATTTATTACGGATCTTTTACTGGACATCATACTTTGACTCTCAGTTGTCCGAAACCGCAATACGCCATCCCCTAGTAACGACGCGCAAGGTGAGTATCGCAGCCTAAAGGCTGGAGTAAGTTAGGTTCCCGGTTGTCAGTGGCATATCCGAAACCGCAACAGATTATCCCCTAGTAACAATGTAGCAGGTGGCTGTCACAGCCCAAAGGCCAGAATTAGTTGGGCCTCCGTTTGTCAGAGGCATAATTGAAACCACAACACACCATCTCTCAGTAACGACATAGAAGGTGAATGTCGCAGCCCAAGGGCTACAATAAGTCCGGCTTTCAATGGTCTGTAAAATTGGAACCACAGGCTTATGGTGGACAGTTTCATATCTACAATGACAATAACCAATTTCGTTTCACGGAAAAAGAACAACTTTAGCGGCTACGCATATACATTATGAATATCGTAAAATCTACCAAGTACGTATTTTTAATTGAACAGCGTATGATGTTACGACATCACTATTATATTAGACGTACAAAAATGGATGAAACCCATGGCAGAAACATCATAAATGTCAAAAAATTCGCCGTATACATTTTTTCAGACTTACATAAGCAAAAATATGAGCACAGAAATTAATCGCTAATTTTTCTTGTGAAACGATTGCATGAGGCCAAGACTATATATTTACCTTGCAAATATAGATCGTGAATTTGGATCTCATTATTTCGTCTAATGATATCCAAAAATGTTTCTACAGCGACTTACTTGGCGGGCATATTCTTCATTCCAATTCAGCGCTGTATTTGTTTTGTGTTAAAATTTGATTAATTCTTGTAGCGAAATCTTCGTAGGGACAGAATGGGGCATTTTTTCCACAGAGATTCATGTATATCAATCGAAAATTTCAAACTAACTCATTTGTGCTTTAACTCTTAAAAATAAAATTGTAGAAACTATGGACAGATATAGGTAAAAATTATATCTATACCAAAATAGTCATGACCACGTTTCTGAGAGGTGGATCATACCCGAAGTTAACAATAAGTGTCAGTCCAAACGGCGTATTTTATACTTTCTAGATAGTGAGAATAGTCACTCTAAATATAAGTAACAAACTCATCACAGCACATGATCTGACATTAATATGTTTCTATACTTCATGTTCGAGAAATCTATAAAGTGTTGTAGAATGATTGAACGTTAATGACATTCGAAATAATTGGAATCACAACAATATTATGTAGGAACCAAAGATTATATCTTTTCATAGAAGAGTATCAGATCGATTTGGTAATATTTTTTTTTTTTGAATGGTCTCAGTTCAGATCGCATCCAGAATACCTACCCATGAACGATTTTTGGGCTTCTATTTACTAAGTAGTGTACCTCAAGGTCGGTTATCATTTAGTATGAGTATAATGGACTATTTTTTCACGAGTCGAAGAAAGAAATGGAAGTTGGTTATGAGAAAGAACGCACCTGTCAAGTATGTCGTTGTGGTATAATTTTTCGAAATGACTACACGAAACAGTGAGATCTGATTTCACGCTCCATATTTCGCCCCCTGGCGACCAGAATGACACAACTCAAAAATAGTCATTTTTCAGCGAAAGCAAATAACTGTGACTGAAATCATTGCATGCTTACGGAAGCAGCCTATTGTTTTGTGCTCTGTAGCGGCCAATTTTGTAACTACAGAAATTTCACTTTTCAAGCTTATAAATTGAAACTTTGCAAATCCAACTCTCAACTCAAAATGCCAAGTGTGTCACTCTCGTCGCCGGGGTGCAATTTGTCAGGCGGATGTATAATGCTGGGATCTATTTTCTTATTTCACAACAG
This sequence comes from Neodiprion fabricii, assembly GCF_021155785.1. NCBI lineage: Eukaryota > Metazoa > Arthropoda > Insecta > Hymenoptera > Diprionidae > Neodiprion > Neodiprion fabricii. Next base: position 10,800,511 of record NC_060243.1, read on the forward strand.
AGACTGCCGATTAGTTTCAGCGCTCAATTTTCTGCTCACATAAATCCAAAAATACGCAGCCTGTCGATTTTTTGACATTTATAATATTCTTACCATGTATCATAGAAACCAACAAATCTTTAACGGGGCGTAACTTTGCCGGAACTCAATATGCTTCATTCGTCAACGATCTTTTGCATGCATGTTCTTTGAGCTGCAACTTATAAATTACCCATTTTCACACAAGACAGATAAATTCCAAAATGATTCCAACGATTTTGTTTCTCGTTTCGTCAAAACTGTTACAGAATTTTAATGCAGTTGCGATAACCGCACATACATATAAACACGGGGTCTCCACCTCATTAGCGTAAGATATTAGCTCGGAACATTCTTCATCGTGCAAATGTGGTTTCTTAAAGTGGTAGAAAGTGATTCGCTCAAATGCGTTTGAAGCGTATTCATATGTGGATGCGGTGCATGCAGCTTCGTCGTCAGTCGGGTTGCAGGCACTCTCATATATATTCATCTCTCAAAGAAACAACCGTTTAAGAATCGATTACTCACTTCCAACACTCGACAAAGACCAATATTTTTTCCGACTCTTGAGCGTCGGGGCAATTTTCGAGGCATAACTGCACATCTCATTATGCGCGAGAAAAAAACCGTTTTTAGTTACATCTAACGATGACAATCGTAAATGCAATTGACGTAAATCCACCCTTTTGTGAAAAGAGGACTTTAGTTATGAGCTTTTCTAGTACAATTATACCAGACATTGCCTAGTTAATACGGCTGAAAAACTGAGGTTTCAGATTCGATCCCATTTTGCAATAAAAATTTCACTCGTAAGCTCAACTTCAGAATATTTTCAATGTATATGTATAGATGGGAAAAACTTGTTAAAAGATATTCTTACCAACGTACATACTATGCAACCGAGCCCAATGGCAAAAAATGAAAACAGGAAGTTTCGTTACGTTCAAAAAAGTTCAACCGCCTATTTCCCAGCATTAATTACAGCGTCGAGCTGCAAATAATAAAGTTGAAACGCCGGTGTCAGTAAATGCAGCAATAGCCTATCAAAAGGGGCGGATATAATAACCTCAGTTCTCCCGATGTGCTTATGAGTTCTCTGTCATAGAAAATAAAATCAAAAAACAAAGTCAGTAGTTACGGCTGCTTAGCACGCCATTCCTTCACAGCTCAACCTGCAGGCGTCTATTTAAAGCTTTACTATGTCAATCAAACTCACTTCACGCAAACGAATCCTCAAACACGTTGAAAATAAAGGGAAAGAGAACTATGATCCGATCATCCGAGCTGTTTCATCATGCAAGATTTTTTTCTCGATCTCGATGATTATATGACTTCGTTAGATCCTATTACTCGTAAATCATCGAATCCTAAAGGAACAGTCCTATACATCGCATCGTTTTGGAGATATATTTGTTTATATCACATGTTTTCCTCGCTTTTTGGTGCGCTTAGACAGGGACTAAAGTAGTACTTTTAATTTCTACGACTGAAAAGTATACTTTTGAACCTTCGGACTCCCATGGCTTAAAAGTGAAAGTTATTTTTTTGTCTTCTTCTTCTTCTTGCCTCGTTAGAGAGTCCGTCGCCCCCCCAATCCCCCGTAAATGACCCTGCCTTTTGACCTCCGACCGGGTCCCCTGCGCCTTAGTAACAAGCACATTTCGTCATTAACAACGTTTCCGCGTACATAATAGTTTCATAATGCGAAGCTCGGAAAACATGGTGTGTTATATAAAGCACGGTGTACACGTCAAGGTTAGGCTTTTTAAAGCCTCTCCCGATTTTCAGTACTCGTCTTCGCCTTGCGCGGTTAGCCTTGAAAGTACCACCATACCCCCTTGGTACACAACGTACTATTTTTATCAAAATCGACTGAAGCACCCTGTTAAGTTGAAATTTATAAGCTGTTCATAAAAATGTTCGACTACTACCAGAGCCACGTTCAGAGTCCCCCGTTAATGTCTTGCTCCTCACACTCCTCTTGGCCCTTATGCTTACATTCATGATTTGTTGATGTCTCGCCCGCTGGCTCCTACAAAGCACTCACATCTTCCAATAGAAGGCATCCCGGTATATTCTTGGCGTGAACCCCCCCCCCCCTAACAAACCAACGCTCCCGAACTCTTTTGCAAAATCTTCGTCAATGAATCAGAACAAATCAAGAAAAAAAACACACTGAATCGCCAATAAAGCTCTCCGGGCGAGGTAACTTTTGCACTGATTGTGAATTTATTTTCTGCAGTGCATTTCTAGCCCGAAAACTTCCAATCTTATACAATCTACGTAAGATAACGCAGGTCTCAATCGGACTTTTTAGTAGTTTCTTTAAGCTAATAACGAGTACAGCTTTCTGGGAATTGGAAACTGCGTACCCCCTCCGTTTAATGTAAGCTCTGATATGAATTTGGTGTGGAACATGGAGAGGCTCTATAATCTGCCCTTGTATTTTGTTGAATATCATTTGAAATGAAGATAAACTATTCTTCACGTGTCTTGGGCAAAAATACCAAAGCGGCATTTCTCTAAGTAAACTGAAGTCTCGTATACCTGTAAGAACCTATTACGTGTCAAGTGTGCAATAGTCCCGCGTTACGGAAATACAAATATATTGAATTGCCTAGAAGAGCAGATAGAAAATGATATGTGGTGAAAAATGTACTTCATAAGCTATGGAGATGCGGTACGTTATCCCTAATAAAATAGGTACATGGATTATAATAATACGGTATAAATCATATAACTAATGTTATACACGAGTTAGGTTTAAACTATTAACGGCGATGCAGTCAGGTTGGGGACTCCGATTAAGAAATTCATTGAACTTATTTATAAATTTCATGTCTAATAAATGGTCGTTGTGAACTGATATTTCCCCACCGTTAAAAGGTTAATAGACAGGTATTAATATTATTATAAGGTTTATTAACAACCGATTGACATAAACTGTCAACACTTAGTCCGGCCTTTTTCGCCACACTCTTTTTCTGTCCACCTCTAGGTGTGGCAAATTGCTGACTCGCGGCAAGGAAAATTCAGAAAGGTATACCGAGAGGATTCCTTGAAATTTCACGATGCAAACGACATTACGCCTGCGGATAGGCAACCAAAATTGCAGCTGAAATGTTAAGTTTTTGTTAGGACGGTAACCATGCCGTGCACGGTGGCTGTCGTTTCTGAAATCAACTCTTCATTTGAGAGCACCATTGTTAACAAGTCAGTTTCGTCATGTGTACCGTAGAATCACGTATTTTTGGAAAAGAGTTCGAAATTGCATTGGCAATGCAGAATTGAATCTATTAAATTTGAACACGAATATTTTACGGCAAGTTAGAACGCAAATGGTTCGATAAACTGGTTCGAATTGTTTGAGAACGCAATTTTTTGTGGATCCGGAATTATTTTTCCAGGTAAACATTAAAAACAAAAATTTACCGAAGCGACTCGCCGCTGGAATTCGCTGTTATGGATATGCCGCACTTAATCCCTGACCCATGTCGAAATGCACCCAGCTTCGTCGGAATTGATGAATGTTTGATTTTCCCCCAATTACTCGTAAGTCGATTGCAAGTCTGGTGTACTGACAATTAAAGTAGGTCAGTGGCGCTTATTGATTATTGTAATGTATTCGATTGCGATCAGGCGACTTGAAAGGAAAAGGCGAAGGAGGTGGTAGTGTTCTAAGTTGATGTAGGCTTTGATCGACGGCCTTAACGTCCAGGAAACTACGTTACAGACGATAAGTGTACAGATACTGCTGACATGCTGTTACGTGAAAATCAATATTTGAACTGAATATTTGGATATTTACGCTGGACTCAAATCATTCCAACTAACGAAAATAATGTAAAGTCCAGTGGAATTTATTATATTCTGAAATTCATTCTCTAAATACAATTTGACATGACACACCAGAGTAGATTAAACTTGAGTCAATATGACTAGCAAGAAGGGCGTTAACAGTACTAGTGAAATTATCCCTAGAGAAATATACTTCGTTTCTCTATCCATCAAAGCAGGACGTCAGTTAAACTGGGTACATGAACGGGAGAGCAAGGAAATCCCAGTTGTTGTAACTATTCGCACAATTCTTAACGCACACTGTACTTATGCGTCTAATGCAAACGAAACATTCGATAAGAATGATCTAAATTTCTGTTTAATGCCTTAGGTCATCTTGAGCTTTAAGGAGAATTATGAATTCAGAATTTCATCCGGACTACATTGCTTCTCCGAAATGCTCTTCCTGAACGTAAATTAACGTTTCCTGTTTGTTGAAGTTACGAAACTGTCTTTCTATGAACCACAAAAAAACTTTTCGTCAGCCGTCAGTTATGATTATTACTTTGGAAGGATCATAGATAATTCTTTTTTTCAATTTCTTGAACCTGTTTCTATTAATATTAGCCTAGTTTATTTTATGTATAGAAACGGGCGACACTTGGATACTGGATCCTTTGTGCTTTTCTTGGAATAGATTGCTTACCTTGTTTTCATTTGTTGAATTGATCTTGAATCCGGTATAAATATCCAAATATTGAATTCAGATATCGCTTCTAGCATAGCAGCTAGATAACAGTATGTTTGAAGTTGCTGGTATCTGATAGCATAAGTGTCTAGACGTTGGTGGGCATGGAGCGGTACGTATACCAGCTTAGAACAGTACCACCTCCTTTACCATTTAGTTTCAATTTGGATGATCGCGATAGAATTTATAATAACAATTGATACGTGCCACTTTTAACTAACCTACCTTTAGTACGTCAGGCTTGCAATCTACTCATGAGAAATTGGACAAAAGTCAAATATTCATCAATTTGGACGAAGTTGGATGCGGTTCGACATCGGTCAGCAATAAAGTGCGGTATCCCTATAACCTTGCGAATTCCAGTGGTGAGTCTCTCGGGTCAGTTAACAATCAGGTTCACGTCAGTGACGCTGTTCACCTGCAAAAATAATGCAGCATCCACGAAGAATCGAGTTCTCCGATTATTTGACCATATCAAGGAAGCAGTTTTCGATCCATTTTACTGTAAAATATTCATGCTTCAATTTATTAGATTCAACGCTGCATTGTTATCACGGTTTGAAACACTTTTCCGGAATCACGTATTATACCAGCATACTTTACGAGATTCCGTTTTTGATAATAACGCTCTATGACGCCATTTGAGAAAATTATCAAAAATTTGTTAACTCTAAGGACGCAAAACTGTATGAATGCGCGACAAAAATAATTTTCCATGATCATAATCGGATTCTTTGACCTCAAGAGTACTTAAAACACATGCTTTAAAAAGTCAATATTTACCGGAGACATCAAAAACACTGAATTACTTTATGACGCCATTCCGCGATTTTTGGCAGTTAAGGTATTGGTGCGCTTAACGCCGCCATGACACCTTGGCAGTTGAGTGGTTACTTGTTGAAAGAACAATAAAGAGAAGAATGTGACACGGTCTGGATTTCAAGTTATGTTCTCCTCCATAATGCGATCGTGAATAAGCCGTTAAAAGAAACAAGGTCGTACACACACCTGCGTATAATGGACTGAAAGCTCATTTCAACCGAAACCCTAGATGCACATTTTTCTTCGCGTCTATAGGTTCCGGGGCTTACAATATTCCGTACGGAGTATAATTGATCCAGAAACAAACATCTTTCACGGCAATGGCGTCTGCTGCCTTCAATTCGCTTTTCGCAACTCCGTTTCTCCCCTTTTGGCATCCCTGCGTCTTTTTTTAGTTTATTCGCCGGTTCGCCCATTAACTAAGCGATTTCATTCTTCCGATCCCTCATGCGAAGGTTATGCGTCTCTTCTCAAGTATCTTTCGAATGGGGCTGCAAACAGAGAAAGACAAAAAGTCAATTAGTAAATATTGAGCATGAGGTACTTCACTTAATTGCAACGGAACACGTGTCGGCTTTTACGTGCGATGGATGGACGAGAGCTCGTTCGTATACGTCGTCATACTTGGATGATTCTTCTTTGCCGATTCGCGGTGGATGTGAGAGAGAGGTTCGATAATTATTCCTTATTTTACTCGCGAACGGAGATTCCCCTTGTGTGTTCAACGATTCTGCATAATCGCTGCAGCCACGCCGTGAATACGAAAGAACTATCCTCTTTGTATGTCAAATGCGTTTCTGTACATCGCGTTTATCCGCGCAGCAGCTTCCACCTATCGAATACTTATACTTGCTGTAGAAACCGATGCTCGTCGATATCGAAACCAGAATATAAACGCTTATTTATTTACACAGGCAGATCATATCTGTTCTCTTTCCATACTACGATGAATACAGTGAACAACGGAGGATCCGATGATTTTCAATATTGATACTACATTACACGTTGCGTAAATTTGATCATACATGTTGATAATCTTCCTTTTCGGCCCTTTTACCATAATCAATCGTCTCTGAAAATGTTCCATACACAATGCCAAAAAATATCCGTAAAGTTCTTGAACCCATCCGATGTCGGTAATTTTGTGATTGATTTTTCGTGAATTTTTCTTCAGATTAAGATCAAAATTCTTTGTTTGCATAGTTATAGGTATTTGTAGAAAATATCCATCCCAACGTCTCGCTGAATAGTAATTAACAATGAGTATAGAAATTATTTGTTCTGGAGCCAGAGTTGTTTTCGCACAATAAAATACTAGTTCATGTGGACAGGCAGCAATTCGAGAATGCAAACGTTACTTCTTTGTCCTGCACGGTCTCCCGATGTTCAGAGATCGAATTGCCGCTGGATGAGCCTGAAATAGACTGGGCCACATCCTGTCTGCTACCGCCGACGGCATCTTCGCAATTTGAATAGAATGGCCGTATAAATACCCTGCAAATATATACAATTAGGGTTACCCTATCTTGAGGTCGAGATATTCGGATAGGGTGGAGATGCGCCTCCTCCTCTATCTCCTTTTTTTCGATTATTTTCTTTTCTATCTGACGCCACGGCCAAGATTAATGCATTCCCAAATGACCAGACTGGCTCATACATAATCCCCCCAAAAGCTCCCTTGGGACAAAAAGATTCTGCCACGTACGATAAAATGATAACCATTATAAAAAATTCTCCAGTCATTTACGAAAGTACCAAAGTAACTATCTACAAAAAATATTCAAATCTAGATGACTGCCAAGTCCATTTAGCGTTTGCCGAGGCGAAAAGTTCGTAAGCAAACAATGAAATTGTCATACATTTAATGGATTTCGAGAGGAGAATAGTGAAAAAAAAAGAAACAGTAAAATGGAATCCAAAATTATAAGTTGGTCGTGCTTGACGGCCCAGTAATTAATTCATGCATAATTATGCATAATACAAAATAAGAAAACAAGTGGTTGACTTTATGCTACGCAGTGTTAATTCAAAATTCCATGTTTCATGTTTTATCTTTTACCACTTTTCTTTTTTTTTTTTTTTACAAGTGCTTGAAATACATGTTAATCGCATTATTTGATTTCGAATTCTTAGGTCAAACAAGTGTTAAAATGAACTTGGGAATAGTTCAGATTTAAAAAGATTTTGTAGTTGAATGAAACATTTTTGTAGATAGTTATTTCGGTACTTTCGTAAATGAACGAAAAATGTTTGCAGGTGGTCACAATTTTAATATAGTTGGCAAAAGGTTTTTGCACTTGAGGTTCTTTCGGGGTGATATCACTACTTTTTATAAGAAACTTAATTTATTGTTACGCCTGCAATGCGATGCTGGATTATCCACATTGACGTGGTACTCTGGAACTATGAGTAAGTCTTGAAAACGTTTATATTTGTACAACTTATAGGAAATGTTTGAATACAGATGTAGAAAATGAAATGATAATATGAGTTTCAAGTAGTATTCTTTGAACCTGTTCTTATCAATCTTGATCATTTAATAAATCGTATGAGAGGAATTTTAATACTTACGCCACTGTATCTCAGTACCTAGTAGTTTAGAATAGTTCTATAAAGGTCGACGATTGTTTATTAAAACATGTTTTGTATTTATCAATTCAATTAACATTTGCAACGATTTTTCAGATCTCTCGAAGTATCATTTTATCTGCAGTCGATTGACATAATCCTTCGAGAGATACGGTACTTCTATTTTCTACGATACTAAACGTCAGAACGGTTCCTGCGCATAAACTGTCGTTAAAGAAAATTTTTTTTCACATTGAGTGGCCTAATTCGATGTAGTGTTTTGAAGCATATGGTAATATTGAGAATTTTATCCTGCCTTCAGTGATTAAATAGGTTTTCGTCAATCAACAATCCATAAAAAATGAAACTTTTTCTTCAATTGTTGTTCGAACTATCTAATCTTAATACTAAACGTGGCAATTCTTGACACCGAATAGAATTTCGTAGACTGTAAATTGTCTGGAGACAAAAAAAAAACTTTTCCAATCAAAACATCTAATATGCAGGGATTTTTTTCTTATGAAATAACGCCAATCAAATTTCACAAAGAAATGAATAGCAAAAATCTTATTTTTTAGTGAAAAGTGCTGAATCGTGATGCTAGATATTTGACATAAAAATGAATGTGTACAGATTTCTGATTAAAATTGCCACGTCACAGTACATACGGGAAATGTCTGTAACACAGCCTGCAAGTGAGATTTTTTAAATGTATGCCACGCCTACATTTTCATTGCAGAGTATTTATTTTCTTCCCAGAATATCTAATACCATGGACCAAAGGTTATAGTCTGGAACTTGAGATTCGTCACTTTTTACTAATTCAAGGCGTCTAGCATCAGAGAGTTTCTAAAAGTTTAGAAAATGTCAGGGAACTAACACAATCTAGAGAAATCAGAGAAATTTCAGGGATTTCAAGCCGAATTTTTGGATTTTCGTTTAGAAAGGCTGAATCTTCAATCACGTTTCAGCCATACTATTGAAAATTGTACTCTTATTTGAATATAAATAATACACTGACATAATTCACTTGCATTAGAATATGTAAGAAAAGTTTTCATCGTTAAAATGTAGAATAATATATATTATGTCCAATATTTCTCCACATTTTCATTACGGAATAGCAATAAAATATCATTAACGTATCTGTAATAAATCAAGGAGCTAAACGATCGATTTATTGATGGAAAAATATCGTTATGATGTTTGACTTGTTAAGTGGAAGACCATATTTTTTCCCTAAACAACATCACGACGATGCTCAACATTTCACTATGAGCTCGAACTACGAAAATTATCTTCATATATTGTCCTTCAACTTTTACGATTAATTTTTAGGACGTGTCAAGAAATGTAAGTGAGAAAACAATTTGTAAATCGCTATGAAAAGAGCTTTTTTATTGGAACCGAAATATCAGGATATTTTGATTTTCATTTTCTTCGACCACCAACACCAAAATTATTCACATTATCATAGAAACGGTCAACCGAATTTCTACCTCCTTCATTCACTGACAACTCGTGTAGACATCAATGGGCCGTACATGGTCTGAGGGAATAAAGAAGAATAAAACTTTCATGTGTTAAAGCATAAACCATTTCTTGGTCTCCAGGGATAGTGGTGGACCCCTCGCATCATCTGTTGACCAGAGATAGCCTCTGCTGTCATCCTCTCTAAGAGGAGCTGAACATTACCTCTATTGTTCGGATAAAGTAACGGCCAGACTCCGTTATCACATCGACACCCGGCGGATTTGGTGGACTAAAATATCTGTAGTTATAATGGCACCACTCCTTGGCCTGCTTGACAATACTAATATTATAATAGAGAAAGCAGCTAACTTGGGGATCTTACTTTCTCTATGAATATCGAATTACTTTTCGTCAAAAATACGGCCCTTGACGCCAAAAATGACCCAAGTATCGAAATCAGCCACAAACGTGACGAATTCAATTGTACTCTTGATTTTATTTGAAATCAGCCACAAACACGACGAATTCGATTGTAGGCTTGATTTTATCGTTACTAAATAAAGGTCGAGCTTCGTAGTGTAGGTAGAACATGAACACACCGCCACTTTCATCTTGCACTTACAGTAGAACCCCGATTATCCGAACCGCAACCGCTTAAACCGAACCCTCTATTATGCAAGCCTTAACTTGTTTTTTTTTTTTTTTTTTTTTTGTGTTTATGGTGTCCGGTAAAAAACTCCGTAACAAATTCAAAGACATTTCCAGGACATTTTCAGGTTATTCGAGAACATTCAGGAACAATAATAATACCCCAATGCAAAGGGCAGGGGGCATTGTACGTAATCGGCGCGACGTACAAGATGTAAGTTATTTCTACTACAACCTGTTAGTAAACAAAAATGAAAAACGCGATTTCCACTTTTTAAAAACAGTTACTCACTAAACCCAAATAAGAGTATCATTCACAGCTAACCTTAAAAATAGAATATTTCTAGGCCCCAAGAAAAATTCAAGGATATGTCCAGGACTTTCTAAAGGCACGCGAATTTCAAGGACATGTCTGGACACCATATATATATACATATATATATATATATATATATATATATATATATATATATATATATATATATATATATATATATATGCTGCGAAATATTCAAGAGGTGTGTAACACACCTATATGTTATAATGTATATATACATATATATACATATATATATATATATATATATTATATTTATATATATATATTATATTATATAATATTTCGCAGCCCTGAACACTGTGTCATCCAACATTACTATTCAATTATCAGAATTTTCGACCATATATATATATATATGTGTAACACACCTATATGTTATAATGTATATATACATATATATACATATATATATATATATATATATTATATTTATATATATATATTATATTATATAATATTTCGCAGCCCTGAACACTGTGTCATCCAACATTACTATTCAATTATCAGAATTTTCGACCATCCGAACTACGCCCGGTCCCAATTGGCTCGGATAATCGAGGCTCTACTGTATTATAACCACTGTGAAATTTTAGAGGCAGTCTTCTCTTTTCACGATCTTAGTTTAGGCATTTCCTTAATCCTCAGATTCCTTTGGGATAAGAGTGGTAGCAAAGGCTCCAGTTTAATGATGACGCATTTATATCCATTCATAGCATTTGATATTCAAAGTGCTTTCCACGGTATTGAAATTATCCATAGAAGTACTTCAAGAAAAATACTTGCTTGTTTGAGTAGAGATAGGTTGAATCTTCCAGAGATATTTGACTTTAATATCTTACACAATCCAAAGAGACAAAGAGCGACGGTAGTAGTTTTAGGTAGTAGGTTACACGCCTATGGGAATCTGAAGACTTATCAATGGAAACTTCAACGAAGTGTGCATCATGTCTAGAAGGAGATCGATTAACCGCTGAGTGCCTACTTATTGGAGATCGATTGCACGACTTGAAGCCAAAAGCTTATCCAGCGGACTTGAAGACTTCTTCTCTACCCCGTGTTTTCGCACCCCTTACCCTGACACCCCCGCGACTGAATCTTATGATAACGACTTGATTACGTTATCTACGGTGCTAGGCTGTCCTCGCACCTCATCCGCAAAATTATTTCCCTCATGATTATTGGATTACTTGTTAGTTGCATGAACGACTTGTATACTGAGAGAATCTTGGGAGTCACGCAGTTTTTTACACCCCTCTCGACGTGATGTGATCTACTTCGTTTTCGCACATCCCCCCCTCCTCAACCCTCTTTCTTACAATTGAAAGTTTCTCAATAATATGACGGATAAGATTAATTTTCCAAGCATAAGAACAAATAAATACGCATAAAAAAGGGCGTGACATGTCACTGCAAGTGTATCTACTCCCAGTATTGGGCTGAATCTCCATAAATTGTTGATTCATCAAAATTCTCAGATCTATTGCTTTTGTCGGTTTTACCGTAGTTGCCGTATCTACCTCAAACTCAGAGGAATCATCCCCCCATCTCCCGGGTATTTCAGCTATTTCTAATTATGTAAAAATATCGGTGAAAATTTTCTTAAAGATGGCCCTTCGATATTGTAACTTATAAAGTGCGTGTCCTATTCTCGCTACGAATCCTCTGTGTCCTGAATTTCATAGAAGGGGAGGGCAATCAATTGTAAGGAACCTTAACGTGAGTTAACAGAGTAATCTTGACTTTGCTGATGGATCGAACCAGACATGATCACCGGAAAAATTGTAACTGTACAGTTGAGAAATTGATCAGGCATCAATTTAGAATCACATAATCACCAAGAAACGAACGCAAAACCGAAAATGGTAGGTGTGCTCAATTTTGTATCCGACTATAGTGTTTTTCACGACCCATGTGATCTAGAATCCACAACCACAGGCAACATGTCGATCGGAAAATTCTTATCTGCAACCTTTCGATGAAACTTGGACAGTACCGCTTGCACTTCTTATCACGGAAACAGACATACTCCGTTATCCAAATCTTGGTTCTCATCCATGTTAAATGTAATGAATAATAAATTTTCTCGGGAACTTGGACAGAATTGATCAGATTCAATTTATCAAAATTTGCAACGTTTCGTTGGTTTTATTTATTTTCCAACTTCATCAGGCAAGTTTTGAGGTTAAATCGTCGTTAAAATCCTCTGGTCCATAAAACCAACCAAAATAAACCAAACATAAATATATATAAAATATATATAAAAAAAACCAACCAAACCAAAAATAAAACCAACGAAACGTTGCAAATTTTGATAAATTGAATCTGATCAATTCTGTCCAAGTTCCCGAGAAAATTTATTATTCAATACTCCGTTATGTTGCAGGCCTGTGTACAACATAAAGTCACAGGTACCAACGCCTACGAAGAGGTCGTCAATTGCTCTATTAGCTCAGCGATTGATAGAACAAACACCCTCGTGATTCTCTGCAGGTGTTTTTCCCCCAAGACACTTCGGACACGTCGGAGAGTCAGGTTGTGGCAATGCGTGACAATGTCAATGTTTGCCTTGTTGCACCAGTCTAAAGTACCGGAAAGGTGCAAGGCACCTGGGCTTATTGGAAAGGTTGCATTTCCATCAAAACCCATTGTCTATTGATGTAGGCAAATTCTTTCCACCTTATCGTAATTATGGTGTAAGGGTTTTCGGTGTGGGAGGTCAATTGTAGGACGACAATTTTTGTCTACGTTTTGACGTTTTTTCAAGTAGTTATTAGGTTATAAATTTCCTCTTTTAGCTGCTTATTCTTTATCCCTCCCTTGTTCGGTAGTCCATAACAAACATGCTCGTTTGAAACAATCTCGGAATTTCTGCTGTCATTATAATTACTTCCAAAATTGACACAATGGTCTAACAAGACCCAGAGAAATACAGATTTCGCTGAGCTTCGGTTTGGTAAAGAAAATTAGTAATTCTTGGTACGTCATTCTACTTTGAAGGTCACGTATATTATAATAGTAAGTATCTTCTTAATATTTGTTATGCTATGACTTTGATTTAACCTCTTGGGTTGATGCAACCATTAATAAATGCTTAACTTCTGAAAGAGCCCCCCCCTCCCAAAAAAAAGAGCAAAACTTCTGCTCCTATAATTGAGTTTTGATTCGAGAAAACCTCACACGATATTTACTAACGTCTCCATCCTTTTACACAATCAGCGAGAAATCATTCACACGAGTTCCAAATTTTGTATCACATTCAATTATCCTGTAAAGAAAACGGAGAGCTAAGGAACATGTACGGAGAGATAAATCAAGCACTGAAACCAGCCTTTCACTGGTACATAATTATGACTGTACAGTATCTAGGATGGAAAGCTACGAGTCATTGTTGATATTAAGGAATAATGGAAAGAATCAGGCTGTTTTGTCCATAAACATGTTGGATTAAAAAAAAAAATCAATCATCATCGCAACACGATTCGAAACAATACAAGTAAATTTTTCGAACCGAAACTAGTATGATCACGTGGATATAAATTCATCCCGATTTTATGTTAGCTGATTCCAAACTGTCCTCTCCGTATGCCTCACAAAGTTCAATTTTAGTGAAATCATATAAAGATCCTTAAATGCTAGGAATATTTCAAACTGACTTCTTGCGAGATTGAGTAGTAGCTCACTATTTTTCCGATCACTTTAGGGTGTAATGAAAAGTAAGTATGACTTCTTATCGGAAGTTCTAAGGGACTTTTAAGATGTCACCGAGTGCACGAAGTCTGTCGCGAATTGTTTTATCTGGTCCGGAAACGAGCATTGCTGGACTAAAGAACTAGGTTCATCAATCTGGACGTGTAGGATTACTTCAGGCAGAGTCAGAGCTCGAGCAGCTTTACAGAAATCAGAAGTTACGTCGCTCGTACTTCTCGTTCTTATCCAAGGATGAGGATCGGGATCACGTCGCGGGTCTTCTTCCTTGGCGGGCTGCACTTACCGCCACGTGGCGATCTTCTCCTTGTCGCTTTGCTTCGCGTTGCGTCCTTGAGGAAATGCCGCTTCAAGATGATCCTGAAGATCCACAGATCATCCCGAAGGAGGTACGTGCCCCGGGTGGCCAGGTGTACATGTCCAATCTTCCTTGCCGCCGGGGCGCCGGGTTACCTTGTATTGTGTGTAGGTCTATAACGTGTAGGTGTGCTTTACGAGTCTACCCGATTTCCACTATTTACAACCACTACATGACCCGATCGATTTCAACTCTAACCTTGAATAACTTTTGAAAGAGTCGAGTTTACAAAAAATTATATCAGACCTTTTTTGTACAGCATTGAATTCCCCATAAAAATATGTATGAGACATTCGTGTACATTGCCTCGTTACTGACCTACAAATTTCAGAAATAACTAAAATTATTTTCGCGTATTAATCAAATGGATAATGGAAAATTACGGCCAGGCACCACTAAATATTAACATTGAGGGCTCAAATTACAACAGGCGTCTTATTTCCTCTTCCTATAACTATTAAACGTGTGACTTCGAAAAAATGAAAATTGTCGATTTTCTGGAACCACCTCAATGGACTGTAATTGATAGCGATGCCAGCTTTCGTGTGTCTTAATTCCGCCCACACGTCTTCAAAGAATGAAGAATGCTGACCAACTCGCCGACGGGCAGTAAAAAGGAAGCCGAAAATAACTTGCTTCCTCGAGGCTTTTCGTTCAAGGATGGACAGCCCTTTTCTCGAGGACCGACAGCTGGGCTCCGAGCGAGAAGCTTGGTGGCATATGAATTTGCATATATCTACCTATCGTAAGTTTGTCCAAACGACAGACAGGCAGATATAGTTGGATGCAATAGCGTTGGTGTTTACTGTTGGACGGACCAAGTAATGCTCGGGCGATGGGAATTGAAACCATAATGATAGAGGGCACGGTATCAGATATGCGTTTGCCGCTATGTTGTAACAGCTGTCACGTAGGTAATTATTTGTAAGAAATTGACTTCATATGGGAGGTCTATGTTGGTACCCTGAAACTTGTCAGTCTAATCGATAGAGGTTAAATTTATAGGCCCGTGATGTAAAATTCTGAACAAGTTTTTTCAATGTTGGATTCGTTTTGTTGACAGGTAAGAAGCTTAACTTAAAAAGTCTGCGGTTACACCCCTGCTGCGTAGTCGCCATCTTGAAAAACGTGTTTCACATCGCATCTCGAAAACGGCTGACTTTAGGATAAAAAACATACA
Organism: Neodiprion fabricii; assembly: GCF_021155785.1. NCBI lineage: Eukaryota > Metazoa > Arthropoda > Insecta > Hymenoptera > Diprionidae > Neodiprion > Neodiprion fabricii. The sequence goes on from NC_060243.1 coordinate 10,816,148, forward strand.
GACCTTTTTTACACATAATTAAATTCCCCTTTTAATTCAACTTACCGTTTTTCAATTACAGCTTCTTTAATGTCGCGTATTTTCTTTTCCCTTGAAACTCCCTTGAAAGTCGATGCACTGATAAAATTCGTATCATCTATTTTATTTGTCATCAAATTTCCGACAGATTTTCTATTTAACTTATTTTTACAGACTAACATGTCAAAAGTTATTAACCGTTAAATATGGCGCTATCCGAATGAATGCATGAAAATAGATAAAGGAACAAAAATATTACTAATTTTTGATTAAGCTGCTTACCTGCGTAAAGAAAAAAGCAGTCTCATTGTCGGAGCTATTTTTATCATTGACTATTAATAAATTTCGAGTATTTTTTAATTTATAAAAAAATTAATATTGTAGTTTATCAACTGGACTATAAAATATTCTTCACTCACTATCGATGCGGAAGATGCTATCATAGTTCGGAGGACTGTACCTTTTACCTGGCAAATCTTTTTAGTGGGTACCCTAAATATTTGCCTGTCGAAATCAACGATTATCTTATACACTACGAACAACTATTCTGTCTTCCTTTTTTCCAATACAGCCATGCCATTCCGAAGTTGTAATTTTTCAAAAACGATACGTGCACTTTTTCTCAATATCTTATCAACTTCAACAGTTTTGAACGATGCCAAAGATAATCAAAATCAATATTCTCGTATTCATGAATGCCAATGTAACGAGTGGAACAGTCATTTCATCATTCGGAGTGATAGTTTTTTCAGGGTCGAGTTAATAATTTCTCAAAAACAACGAAGAGAAACTGTGGAATAGAGTAGGGAAATGCTATAGGAGTCAAACGTTGTAATAGGGTAGGAGTATGTAACAGAAGAGGAACTATTGAAGGATGTGGAGTATGGTGGAGTAAAAAAAGATGGGATTACAAATAATCGTTACTTATTTTTAGTCATTACCTCTTTACTCAAAGTCCTCCGATCCGTAATATATACGCTGGATATTTTTGTTCATCTGGAAAAACCAATTCTCACCTTTCATAACTTGGTCGTTAGAAACGAGAAACAATTTCAGTTGGCAACAAAACTCTTTTCACATTTCTTATACTTACGTTTAGCGAAATTTGATTGAAACAGCATGTTTGTACATCGAGTAGTAAAAATTAAATTGTATACCTGAGTATATTATATAACGCGTACATGGCACATGGTTGTGTAAGTGTGTAAACATAAGTAATAAACACCTGATACCAGATACAAATTATGCACTGGAGCAAATTTGAAAAATGAATTCAACGCGTAGATCGTAGCACCGGAGAAGGTAGAACGCGTATCAGGCATGGAACGTCTAAAGTAATGTATTCATAATTAAACAGCCATCAGAGTGAGACGTGGTAGGGCTTGCGCTTTATAATCAGGGCATTTCTATTCGTAGCGGCACGCGTACATATATGAGGTATTCCATGCCAACTGAGAGGACATTTTCCCTGACGCTCGCCAATTTGCTTCATTATTTTTTATGTGATTCTAGAACCTAAAAAAAGCACTCGCTATTTTTTTTCAGATTTTTCGTTCCAACCATTCTTTTGTAAAAAATTTTACAAACCCTTTTATGGTCCTGAACAAAAAATGCGATTTTTTATTTTTTTTTATAAAAATTCACATAATTTCTGGGTCCCAAAATAAAAATTTTGAGCCATAGTTCAGAGTGGAGAATTGATTTTTTGTTTTTTTTTTTTATAAATTTTTTTAGACGAATAATTTTTATTTTGTACGTATACAAAACATGTGTTATGTTTGTAACATTTTTTAAAAAAGAACGGTTGGAACGAAAAATCGGAAAAAAATGCTGAGTGTTTTTTTTACGTTGTAGAATCATATAAAAAATAATGAAGCAAATTTGCAATTTGTGTACATACAAAGTAAGACAAATTATTCCTCAAAAAAATATTTAAAAAATTTAAAAAATCAATTCTCCATTCTGAACTAAGGCTCAAAATTTTTGTTCTGGGACCCAGAAATTATGTGAATTTTTGTAAAAAAATGAAAAAGGCGTTTTTTTTTAGGACCATAACAGGGTTTGTAACATTTTTTAAAAAAGAATGGTTGGAACGAAAAATCCTTAAAAAATGGTGAGTCCTTTTTTTAGGTTGTAGAATCATATGAAAAATAATGAAGCAAATTGGCGGGCATCAGAGAAAATGTCCACTCAGTTGGCATGGAATACCTCATATACAGCTATAGCGTACATCTCTTCATGCGCGCGCTTGCCTATGCAAATAATCACTATCCTCCCCCGTATTATCATTCAATTAAGCACCGCATCTCTTCCTTTCCTCTGTTTTCTCTCTTTTTTCCACTCTCGCCACTTTTCCTAGTGACAAGAAATTGACCAAGTGGTTCAGTTCGCTGACGTCGATGAGGAGGCCAGCGTAAGAACTACTTTGTCATATACATAACTCAAAAAGTATATCACCGATAAAGTACAAAATTTGTTCAGTCCTAAGCTAAGAAAAACTGCGTCGATTGAAACAAAAACTTATCAAAATCCTTCGATCTATTCTCCAGGTAGCATTATTTATTGTATTTTCATGTTAATCAAATAACTTGAATATTACTGGACTGATCGCATGGAAAATTTAATTAGTTGTGAGTTGAGAAAAGCCTCGTTTAAACGTCGAGATCTAGTGAAAACTCAACTTGTTATTTTCAGAATGATCATAATAGTCTCCCCTCCTCTCCTTTACCTTGGGAAAAAAAAAAAATAAAACGGAAATTAAAAACCCATCCTTCCTGCGTCTTGCTCCTTTCATTGAAACAATGTGAAGTACAATCAGCAAGCATACAAACCGAGATAATTTACGCGATAAAGCGCATTATCTCGCGTGCAGGGATATCAACTCTTACCTACTCCGTTTTACATCTACCGAGCTTATGCACCGTGGAATAAAATATTTTCCTCAGATTTCATCGTATTTCAGACTTTGCAGAGACACGTTTGCAACGCAGGAGAGGTAAGAATACGAATTATGGAACGACTCGATAAGCAGTGCTGCCGTAGCAATGCAGCAGAGGGTTGCGAGCGAGTCAAGGCTTGTGTCTCACGCGTGCAATGTGTGCACACACGGCACGGCTCTCACGCATGCGCACGTTCCGCGATAATTATACACGTGGTTAAAAACGAAGGATGTTGACCCCCTCGAATTACGTAATCCTTATAAGTGAGCCGAAGCGTAGTTTAATTGATTTTTATTCCTATTTATTTGGAAGAAATTGATGTACCGGTACATCGTAAATCGTTAGTCTTTATTATGCGTAATATAGCGGACTCGTATCGCGTGCAAAGAATATTACACATGTATGCGTAGTTACGCGATCGATAATTTATATCCGTTGTACACACATGTACTTCTTGAAACAGATATGCAAACCAGAAATTCATCGCTCGATTTTCGTGTAACCATCTTGACGATACGTATCGTGAATTCCAAATTCTCATATCGTTTATCGCTCATAATGGAAGCTCGATTCAAAATTTTACCCTAATGATGTGCGATACGTTAATATAAAAAGCAATTTATTTTTGGTGAATTCGGAAAGATTATTTTTGTCTATTCGAACTTTTTTTATTCTACATTTATAGACTCATGTTAAATAATTGAGTTGATGAATAATGAATGATTGAATAAATCAAAAAAATTCTTCCCTCATCGCGGACCGATTAAATTTGACAAGAAAAAACAACTAACGATAAGTATGCCAGAGTGACAAGAACGTTGCAATTTTATTTTCACCAATTACAAATGAACGACGACAATTTTTGAGACTTGAAAATCTTACAATAAATCGTTGAAAACCTGTAAGAAAATCAATTTTTGTAATCGGGTGTAAATCATAAAATGCAGTTTATACTTTCGACTCAAGTCTAAATGTATTATAGGTGTTATTTTTTCTATTTGCGTGGGGTCCCAAGTTCAAGTCGTTCTTTGTTAGAGAAGCAATATCAATTGCTGAGAAACTGGTAAAATACACGGATTTAGTGAGGTCATAATTATTTTCTAAAAATAAATCTATACCTCATACGGGTCACGTTGATGATAATTAATTAAATGCAGAAACTAACTGGTCCCCATTTTCAGCAAAGCTACTCGGTTATTTAATAAGTTTTAAAGTCAACAATTTGTCCGATTGTAATTTCACTAGGATCTTCATAATTTCAGAAATGGACCTTTGTCGGCTTATAAAGGGCGGAAATTTTATTTAAAAACTCATCGAATGCTTTGATTATAGTCGAAAATATTTGGATAAGCCAAAAAAAAAAAAGAAGAAAAAAAAATTCGGATAAGTAACTTTGTCATTTAAGGAATGTATCCAAAATTCAGTTTTCAAACACGCTAATAATTTAAATGAGCATCTTTACAAGTCCGGCACTTCTGATTCCTTCGCATCATTGACGTGTACCTTGACATTGTAAAAAATGAATACTGTAAAAAAATGAGTATATAAGAATAATAATAACAGAACCTGTTCGCCAATCACACGGAAGTGCCGAAGAAACAAAATCTCAACACTTTTCATTATTGTCTTACAGATACAAGGCAAAGACGAGCCATGTGCGTGGTTGTGCATGTTATTCAGCCGTCCTTCCATTTCTCTTTCCTCATTTTCCACTTGCCTATTTCGCACCATACCTTATACGATCAGGAAACGTCCGTGCGGACGCGTCAGTCTTCACTGGGTCAATAGTTGTACGTATGTATGACACCGATTCGACACGGGGTGGTGTTAAAATTTGATACGGACGGCGTGCCGGCGGGCAGTAGAAACGTGAAAATATTATTATTCGAATATATTCGTACGGCCAGTGTTGCGCATGCGTAATCGAACGGCGCGTTTCGTTGCGCTGCGCCTCGGTGCGCGTATCGGTGCGCGTTTAATATGCGCGGGCGTCGGGTCTCGTGCGTGATCCGAGCCAAGTTCTCACGACGAAAGTAGCAGACGACCACCGCTTGCCTCCAGGACTTGGCTGCCCTGCGCTATCCGGCAGTGGCCAACCACTGAGCAACGGTACACGTATGGCCGTTTAGGAATTTACCAATGTCTTTAAAACCGGAGTAAAGACCTATGGATTACAGATTCAGACGTCGATCAACTTCCTTGCTAATGGGACATTCGGGGAAAAAAGCGGTTTTCCCCGTATTACGATGGACGGATGAAGGAGGATGATTCTTTGGTTTGACCGCAAAAATTTCCTGACTGTAACTGAAACCGTAAAAATTTTTGTCACGACGTAAAATAAACATTCTACACGGCTGTTGTGCAGTTTTGCTAAACTTGAAAATACTCGAAAAGGAAGGGAATATTAATCCACGTAGAAAAAAATTAATATCAATATTTCCAAAACAAACTGTAAACTCGACTATTATACAGAACGGTCTTAATTAGCACAAGTAAATATTTTAGAAACTGAGAGACCTGACAAAATGTGTCACGCAATGTTACTGAGATGACGAAATCAAAGTGTGCAGAGATAAAGGTAAAAAAGAAACTCGATTAACAAATTCTAAGAAATTGGGATAGAAAAAGTGAGGCCAAAAATATCACAAAAAAGTTTTTAAAACGAAAATTTATTTCCTGTGTCCTTGGATTTTTCTGGGATTTCGCTATCAGCTACTGATATCCAAAATAAGTGTTCCCTATCAAAAATCGGGCACTATTTGCAAAATTTGAAAACGGCACACTCCAAAAGTAGACTCATATTTCTTTTTGTTTCCGCGATATTCGCCTGGGGCATGATAGTAGATATTGCATTACTTTTTTTTAACGCGAAATATATCCATTAACCATTACATTTTAATTTCTAATGAAAAATAATCCCCATTAACCATTATATTTAAACTTTTAATGGGAAATAATTTCCATTACCCGTTAAATTTTAATTATGAATGAAACTTATTCACATTACGGAATAAAAACTGAATTGTTAATGCGTTACTCTTCCATTAAAAATTTCACAACCCTGGCCTAGGGCTGTTTAAAGCGACGACCCTGTATCTCAAGTAACGTAACGATCTGACGAAGGAATGGTGATTCGTATCAATGTATTTCTATCAATCAATTTTTTCTAATTATGTCGCTGAATATTTTACAGAACTCCCACGGTATAAAATTGATTCATAAATTTACAAAGTCAGTCCTCGCAATTGAAAAAATATATACATTCAATTTACAACAATTTAGAGAAAATATGTTTGAAAGCTTTTGGTGAATCGTTTGTGTGGAAAACAGTAAAAATATCCTAATTTCAAGTCCTTTTAAAGTTGAGAAAATAGGTGACTTTTCTTTCCAGATATTTGTGGCTATCCAACATTGATCCCCACAATAAAAGAAATTAACGTTTTTTAGTAAAATGTACCAAATATATCTAATTCTCATACAACGTTTGAGTCTTCTAGCGGTCGAAATCTTATGCGATACTATTTATTGTGCCGATTCGTGTAGTTAATATTCTGGTCCAGTTGAAAAGAGATAAAGTAACGTTGCATGTTGCCAGTACTAGAAAATAAATTGCTAAACTCTTTTTATGATCCTATTAATAATAATTTTGCATATTTATTTCATTTATTCGTTTTTGTACGTACATGAAAATCAGTATAGTACAAAATTGAATGTAAATTACTTTATGATATGTAAGTATCCGAAATGATGAGGAATTTTTTGATGTTGGTAATGAGACCGAGCACGTTTCCGAGAATGGCTGGTATGCGTGTACAAAATTTCAAGTCCATGGAAACGTTCCTCGATGAGTTTCATCGCATTCGGATACCTAATGCAAACCAGTTTTCGCCAAATTACCTCGGAATTCTGAAGCACAAGATCTTGTTCCCAACCATAGCATCAATAATTTTTATTCGAGAAAATCAATTCACCAAACGGGTTGGTAAAAAATCATTAACCGACAAAAAATACTACTGAAATTCGCCGTAATCTTTTAGAGAACGTCAGCAGCATTTTTTTGATAATTAATTATTCTTTACTAGCCCGTTTGGTGAATTAATTTTCGTTCTCGAGTGAAAATTATTGGTACTTTAGCTGGAGGCATCTTCTGGTATGTTCGGATCGAATTTTTATTTGCAACCGACCGAGTTATTATCACGGCAAACTTACTTTACGGATAATGAAGCTTCTTAGATGCGCAGACCGTTGATGAACGAGTTGCTCTGTTTATACCCATGTCCGAAAATCGGTTAAACAAATGCATTTAGAGTTTGTGAAACAGTTATAGCGCCAGTCGGATGTCCAACGATCGTTATAATTATACGATAATCACGGTGAGATTCTTCGACACCGTCCAACTCTTTACCTAAGCTTCTCACGATCAGATTAATTCGCATATGATATTTCGCGATGCGTCTTGGCATAATTAAACTGACGTACCCAGATATATTTCCGAAGTAATAAAACTGGCGATAAGGATCTCGATCTCAAAACTCGGAGACTGCTGAGCATTGGCCGGGGTCATTGACCCGCTGAACTGTGTTACGAATTTAAATAGTCAACCAATTTCCATTCGAAACCAGTAAAAGAAACCAAAAATATACGGAATAAAAATAAAAAGTGACGGAAAGAAAGAATGGTGAGAGAAACAAAACGTGAAGATATAAGAAAGTAAACCAAAGAGAATATATCTCGTAATTTTATCACAGCATTAATCCTTCAAACTTCATACGTACGTCATTACTTATACTTTCGTAAGGTCCATCCATTATTATGTCTTCAAATAGACTCGCTGCACCGATAAACATTCACACATACGTACGTAAGTTGATGCGACACGTGTACATAAGCTTAAATATGAATACGTTGCATGCCGATAGAATACTAAAGCTTAGTCCGCATTCATTCATGAATCTCTTGGCTCTGTCTATGACCGAGAGGCTGAACAGGCAAAACGTCATATGTTTGGTAGCAATGGGCTCGATCGACATGGGAGTGTAAACAAATTACTCCTTTCTCTGCTGTTTGCAAGGCAAATTATAATTCCTATTTGGAGCACACGCAAATGATAATTGTTTCCGAGTAGTTAAGCGAAAATAACGATTCCCACACGCGTGTGGTTCCAGGATTGAATCCCTCCGACAATGACTCAATTCTCCCGCAGGAAAAAATCGCCGCACTCGAAAAATTCCCACTGGCATAATCCCCGGCATCACAAAATTTCCCCGGACATTAATTTTAATCTAGTCGTTTATTTTAAATTTCACAAGTTTTTCCATGTATGCTGGGTATATTTATTTATGCTAATTTATTTGTTATTCATTACCCCGGAGATTTTAGTCAGGGAGAACCGTCCGAGAGATTTTATTCGGAGGGATTTTAGCGGAAAGGAAATTTAGTTCACGGAAATATAAATCGGGTACCGTTTGGTTTGGGATTGCTTAAATTTATGTTGCAACGTAATTTCGAGACACCTACCAATTCTCATGGCTTACGTCTGACCGTAATTAATTGGTCAATCTGGCAAGCAGAGGGAAAATTCAGCGGAAATTAGCTAAATCTGCCACTGGAACCACATGATTTTGAGTGTGCACAGTTAGATGTTCAGTTTCCTGATACCGCCACGGTATATTCCGATTTTGGCCTCTTTTTACATTCTAACCCATCGTCAAGCATGTCTGACATTTGCCACTGGCTGCAAGCACTTCTTATGCTGTTTGCGTTCAAACAGCAATTGAAATTGCTATAGATTCCACGCATGCCTCGCTCAGTCGTACAGTCAATATTCGAGGCACCGCTGCTTCGGCAAATGCCATCGTCGAAGACTTATCTAATAATCGTCCATGCGAATTCCGGCCTGAATTCAAACGAAGGTCACTCGTTGGCTATTTTTCGTGTGTTCTTACGGTTCGAAGCGAATCCAAATCCGGGTTATTACACGAATATTTTATTCAAAATCTGGCATGTAATGCATTTTTGCATAATACAACGAGGAAAATGTCTGGCTGTGGTTATTGCACAATCTTTAACGTTTTTACTCCGCCACCATTATCGAAAAAAAACATATTTTTTTAACTGCAATCAGAAAATGTAGTAAATCTTACTATTCTTCTTGATATAGTCAATCGTACGATATTTTCTTGTAACTATTGTGAGAAATTAATGTTGTTGCGAAACCAAACTAACTATTCAATTGAGAAAATGTATTAAACTAAATAAACAAATTTAATGTTGCAATAATCAGTAAATATAATATTGACAATTATAATTACCCTGAATAGGTACTTGTAAATCTAACAATATAGAAACTATTTTTGTGTCGATACCCATTTAACTCGAATTTCCTGGTAAATTCGACGGTTTTTTCTTCCAGGGTAACATATCGACTATGGAGAATATACTCGAAATCATAGTTAGATAAAAAGTAAAATAACATACGAATATTCTAGAAACGGTCGCACACGTGTCTTTTATAACCAGCGCATTCTTTCACACGCTAGCAGGCTAAGAGCTTTAGAACACTATAGATATATACAGCATCTTTCACTTTTGAGTAAGGCTTAACGGTTTATTTATCAGCACAGAATATTTCTTTCCAACTCAACGAATAGTAGCTAGACTGAACACCGGGTCCCCTGTCCGAAAATCGCGGACCAACGTTTATTGTGTTTGCGAATATCTTCAATTTATTTTCTTTTTCTCATTCGCTGTCGGGAAAAATCTGCTTATATGATATTTTCGAACTTTCACCAACTCACATACACGTGCGGCAGTAAATCTTTTCAGGCAACAAGTGACGTTTGCTATCGAATACAACGCTTACAGAACTGAGATTAGCTCATATAAATATTTTTTTTTTCTACATATATGTATATAAAAGCTTGTTATTCAAATATCCCCTTAAAAAGAGCTGGAGTGGAAGTAACTTTCCTACTACCTACCCTTGGCTCAAGAGTGAAATCCAAAGAACAATTAGCAAGATTTCAAAATAACTGTTTTGGGGATAAGCTTAGCTCATTATAGATCCAGATGATATAAATTTTGGAATAATCAATCACTCCTTGAGAATAAGAAACAATAGCAAGCCTTTTTTATAAACGAGGAAACAGTTGGCTGGCGAAAGTCAAATTTAGAGATGGAGAGTCAGTTGAGAAGAATTAAAAAGAAGATTCGATAAAGAATAGTCGACCGAGTTGACTCGAGAAGAAGTTGAGTAAAGTCAGACAGCAAGGGTTGTGGAGAAAGAGTCAGAAAACTGAGAACCTTTCACAATAGTGCACGAATCAGAAAGATTTAACAGTTGAGCATGCACACCCTGCATGCCTCACATTTTTTCTAGATTTCCTTAGCTACCTTAGTCAATTCTTCAAATTATATACCACCGAAATGTGGTAATATCTCCTATATCTGTTGCAAAACCTTGTAAAGCATAGAAAGCTGTCATCAACTCTAAATAATTAATGTGATGTGATCATATTCAAGCTCCTAGAATACATTGACTCTATCTCTACCCACAAAAGCATTTCATCCAGATAAGGACACGTCAGAGAAGATTTCCATAGCAAAATCCAAAACATCTATTGGGCTGATGGCTTTCATAAAGTTTCATTTCCACTCTTGTAAGTGAAGTCATGCAAGCTTAAAAATTCTTTGTGGCATTTCAGGCTAGACATTTTTATTCTTAAAAATCCTTCAAATATCTCCATTTGTATTCCATAGTTGGAAAGCATCAGCAGAACGTTCGTACCAGTGATACAAACTCTCCAATTTCGCACTGCTTTTTTTTCCAATCTGTATTCATAGATTGGTATGAGCTGCAGTTTGTATTTTGTGAAAACTTGACTGTCATTTTTTGTGAATTTAAAATGAAAGCAAATAATCTGCGGCTTTGATCCTCATTGAGGATAAACGGTAGGTTAGTCAATTCATACGAGATTTATTTCAAGTTATTCGCGCTAGCTTGGTTGAATTTTCGACAAAACTAATTGTAAAACCAGTATAAATTTTCTGTCTCTAACGTGGAGTACCGCAGACTTCATTACCTTTGTAAAGGGTAGGCATACAACTTGAAAAATTGGCCGTGAAACTGAATCCTCAAAGGGATTTTAAATGGAGTTGGAACTACACAATAAGCATTTGTTAAATCTCACGTTGCTACTAAACAGTTTTGTTTAATAAGATCGTTGGGTGTGCGCATATCGTCTATCTTGAAGTGCTCTGGCTGGATAAAAGTGTTGAAAGACTTTAAGGTCAAAATGAGACCGATTCTACTACGAAGGATTTCCTGCTTCTTTTAGATTGGTTTCTGGTAAGTTGTGCTTCTCTGATCGCAATTGCTTTATCTACATTTTTATTTCGCAAAAATTGAACTGCAGGTTCTTTGAAAATTTTCCAAATTTCTGTGCAAAATTGGATGGTGAAAATGTTTCCATTTCTTTTTATGTCAAGCGCGAAAAAACGCCTGAAATCCAGACCTCTAGACCAGAATGTCCCTTTAAAAAGTCAACAGCGGACAGTATAAATCGAGTTTGTTGTATGATTATAAAGTAGTCTTACCTAGACAAAGACCCTTCGTATTATGGTATATTTACTGGCGTTTTATGAGTCGGCGTTATTTTGACAGGCACTATGTTCGTGACGTGGCAAATCACTTCGTACACAACCCTCGCTTCCTCTCCCAAACATTCGCTATATTTACTCAAACTCTGTCGTACACGGCATTCATGGTATCAAAAGATCTCAATATATGGCCTGTCATTTAGTTCCATAGAACAATTACTAATAGTGTGTTTTGCCTCACTGCCTCCCCTGCCTGCAACACATCAGCATCCCTGGTCTTCGTAGGACCAGCACCACCATCGTGCACCTCCATGCCGATAGGTATTCTTAATGCTTCAGCAGGAGTAGCGGTGTCTCTCACAACGCTTATTGCTTCGGCCAGTCAAATTTTGTATATCAGCAACCCGCTGAAAGGGGGCATGAATAATAGTCGGGCTTACAAGTCAGCCAATACCAGAGACATCCACCTTCGATGGCAAAAATTAGCACCTAAAAATCTTCATGAAGCTGTGTAGCGCCCGTTAAAAAGCTCTTGGGTCCGTATCACGAAACTGTCAAAATGTTGTTACTCTATTCTTACTATCGAAGCTGTTTTCTATCGCCTTCCGAAGTACAATCAGCTCCATTCGCCAGAAAACATGACGTGAGCATCTGTCTGCTCACGGTGATACACTGTACCAATTTTGCTCTTCCCCGATTTTCCGACTCATCGAAGGCATGACTCAAAAATTACCGGACTTCTTCACGACCAGCAACTCCGGGCAAACGTGTGAACTCTTCCCTTAATACCTTTGTTTTTCTTTTTTTTCTTTTTTTATATCAAGTTCCCTTCAATTTTATGTTTCTAATAGAGTTTTGGAACCCTCTTAGGTAAGCTCTTCTTTAACTCTTGACTCTCCTACTCGTTTGCTCATAATTCTAGGCGTAATTGGCCTCTACTTGTGATTGCGCAGTAGATTACCAACAGAAAAGTTTCGCGATCGGTTGTCATTACTCGAGTTTTGGCACCGTATTTTATTTCAAGTTCAATTTACCAAATTGTACCTTATATTGAGCTGTTTCGTTTTGCAAATGATATTTTATTTCTTTACTCTGCCCTTGCATAACCCGTGATAAGCATGTATATATATATATATGCAAAAGTGTGTGTAGTTTGTGTGTGACGCTGTGTCATCACCGTTATTTTTCACTTCTTAGTTATCTTCGTTAGTTTGAATCGTTCTAATTATAATAATGTGAGCGTGAGTGAGATGACCTAGGATTTACCTAGTTGTACAGTTCCATTGTGAACATTGAAGTTTGATTTATTTTCTATTGTTAGTTGAACCGAATAGTGTTGCGTTATCTTACATATTGATAGTATGTGAAAAGATAACTAAGACGAGACTACGACTAATATCCTGAAATAAAGTCACCATTTCGTTTTCTTTAATTCAATACCTGAAATAACTTTTATATCATCGACTTCACGGTACTCTCTTTTTCCGATATTGGACGCAAGTTTCGACGCTAGAAATATTCATCGTTCAAGTCGAAATCTGAGTTACCTCCCTTTTATTGTTTTTACTGACGATTGGGGGTAAGAATGCAGAAAAATTAAAAAAGAGAAGAAACACAATGTCGAATTTTCAAAGACGCTAATATCCATCATACAGAATATTTTAAATATTGGAAGTTGAAATACCGAAAAGTCGAAATATAGAGAGGTAAAATGTAAAAAAATTAACTTTCATAATTCTGGTACAGTCTCAGTTATTTTGACTATTGTATAATATAATCGGCGTAAGATTGTCGACTACCGTTTTGTGAGAAATATCTCAGGTCTCGTAGCCAGGTGGCATTACAATTCATAATAAGGAGCCTGCAGGATGATATTACGTTCCGCGAGAACAAAGCTGCGAAGTCCATGGTTGTATATTATTGGTTCATTAGCGCCGTGGGAGACTTCGAACGTCCGGAATTATCGAATTTCGCTATTTACAGACGATAGCAGAATGCAATTCCAGTTTGCTAGTCAAATTAAAGCTGATTTCCTAAGTGCAACATGAAAATAAGTGGGTACCTGAGATCGTTGATGAAATTCCATTTGTAATTATGTACTACCGACCGTAGCAGCGTCGCGCATATCGTGCGAGACTGTGGAACGCGAGGATCTGATTTCGGATGGGGGTCAAAACTTGGAAGGGTCGATATTGCGAATGTTCGATATATCGAAACTTCAAAATGCAAAAATAAAATAACTAAAGTTGAACCGTTCGAAATCTTGATTTTCGCATGTTCGAGGTTTCGATATATCGACCATTCGCAATATTGAACTTTCCAAGTTTTGTCCCCCACCTCCGAGTTCACTTCCTCGGCGTGTCGATGAGGACCTGAGTGGCGACGCGTAAAATTTATAAGATGGGTCTCGTCCGTCAAGCGCGAAATCGGCAAGTTGAGGTCTCAAATCGGTCCGACCACAAATGGACAGTGTTCTCTGGGATTTTTAGTATCCTCTGTGGGAATGCGGGTGTTACCAACGAACTTCTTAAGACGATTACTAACCCATCCATTATTACTGTCGCAAATTTTTCGGAAAACTTTTGAAAATATGAATGGAAGACATTTTTCCAATGAAAATAAAATTGGAAAGCCGACTATTTCAGTAGCCTGAAATATTTTTAGAATGAGAGTACGATCCAAGGGGGAGACAATTGAACATTTTTAAGTATCGAAACGTAAGGATAGTCGGTGAATTCTCCAGCACTTAAATACAAACGTTTCGAATAAGTACATGGTTACTTGGTACCATAGTGAACTAAATCCGTGATAATTTTTCTTCACAGGTTTAAGGGTACTAATTATTACTCAGACGTGCTAACGAGCCGTCTGTATCGCCGCTACTGCAATGGACACGTTTTACTCGTTTGCCTAAGGAAACAAAAGAATAAATAAAATGCTCGGTTATTATCCCCAAGAATGAGGTAGTTCTTTATGCCTATGCACACATTGATGCAAGCATAATAACGTGCGTTGCACTTCGGAAGCAAAATACTAAAAAAATTAGTAAAAATGTGTATAATTCTGAAAAGTCGTGAATTTTTTATTTGTATGAGCCCTCATTTTTAATTCTTCAACTTCTGTTGCAGGCGATATTGCAGAAGTCTACAGTATCCGTGGAAATCGAAGTAAAACCAAGGCAACTGGTTCCGGACACAAATTGTTTCATTGACTATCTGCCTCAACTTCAGGCAATCGCCAAGGCAACTTCCGGTTCACAACCGATCTACACGTTAATGGTGCCTTTAGTCGGTGAGTACACTTACTGCGATTTATTTGAGATTTGTTTTACTTTTCTGCCACATATTCTCAGTTTTTTTTTTCTTTTAACCCACGGAGAAAGTAACCTTCACCAAGTGTAAAACTCATCCAGCCTTTGTTAGTTTTTAACCCGGTCGACGGTGATGAAAGAATGGAAATAATAGTGCATGTTATTTTAATTGGGTTCATAATGGGGCCTGTTTTACTCGTCGTCTCATCAAAGTGAATAACTAACACTGAAGGTTGCGATTTTTATCACGATCCTAGCAAAGTTCATTATTAGTATCGCCGCCATGTTCGCCTTGCGCGTAAGAGAAGATTAAACGTTTCGACATATATCCAAAATTATACACGCTAGTTCGATGATATTCTCTATTTAATTTCATTGAATTCATATTTCTCAATCCTAGTTGGGGTGAGAAATGGATCCGGCTTCAAACTTTGGAACCACTGTCCTCTTTCACGTCCTTTTTTCAATTAGTACCTCTAACTACTTTGAAATTCCGCGATCTACGTACTAAAATCGCAAAACGTATCTTCTCGACTTACCGATTCGTTCTCAGACATGGCTGAGGATTATTTTATGTTGACCTGGTCTTTCCGAGGAAGCTTAACGATCTTTATTTATTCCGTGCGGTCGCGTGCCTCTGAGGCAATTCGTCAGGCGCATTAACGAACGAATAGTCAAAAATAATGAAGGGGTGATGCAGGAACTAGAGAGGATCCCCTTTTGGATAAGAGGCTCATAGAGATTGCCGAGCGACTCATTCTCACGAAGATCGCGTAATAGCAGCGACCCAATAACCTATAGCCCGGCAGGAGTTGCAGTCTTTCCAGCAGTAGGGTTATGGGTACGGAGAAAAATTCATAAGCAACCCAGACCCAAGATTCTTTCGCAATTCTCAAAGTTTTCGTGCTGCAAATCGAGTTTTGAAAAACACTCGTAACGACGTGTTTCCAGAAGGAAACGGCGTGCTATATTTGCACTTTTTGAGCGAATACTCGCGAGAAAAAACCTAAAGACTTTTGGAAATAAGTCAAAGTATCAGATCTGGTAATGAAGCCGTTTTTGACTCCAAAGTAATCGAGCCGCTCCTTATATTTGATCTAGACCCCAATTCCGGTGAGATTCATGGTCGTAATCGGTCTAATTGGCGACTTTATAATTAGTGGAACAGGAGACTACGAGTGCATCAATGCCGTCATTTTTCTGTCTGGCTAAAAGGCATTTTTATTGCTAACTGAATTGTCAGTCGGTCAGTTGCTCAAGGAGGAAAAACCGACCCTACCATTTACTCCCAAAAATATACTGTTTACAATTTCTCGATAGTGACGTAAATGTTCTCGATGAAGCCAATCGAACATTATTCACTATCAACAGATTAAAATATGCGCGGTATTCTGACCTTCAGGGGGTGCTCTCCTTATTTTTTGGTGGTAAACCATCAGGGTGTTTCTTGCCCCTTAGACAACCAAATTGTCGCGCCAAGGAAATGTGTTTTCAATTTTTTTTTTATATACTGTACCTTGTCATAGAATACAGAAAATCGATGAGGTACAGCTCTGGTACTGTACTTGTTAGCGAGGTCTTACCTACGCAAATTGATGTGTTCGAATGAGGACATTAAAGATTCGCTTCTATCACAAAACACCCACTGCGATGATAACGTAGGTTTCTTTCTACAATAATACGTTTCGTGTCGTGTCTAGACCCTGAGGAAAAGTTGTATGTTATTTGCTTACGCTTTGAACTAACCATGTGCCTGGGTACAAAATGTTTTGAAGCATTTGCCAATGAGTTACGATGGTCGCGCAAACTGTCAGTTTGTTTCCTCTTTCGAATCAATTATTCAGGCAATGTTAAACCTCAATTTGTTACTACTTATTAACGCGGTATTAAATGAATTTTCAATCTAACTTACATCAAATTAATTGACAGTCGTGCAATGTTTGTATTTTGTTGTCCGTCATCTTCTATGTATATACATACATACAACTGATGTGAATTAATGCAACGGCCATTTTACCGATTGAGGGATTGAAAAAATTTTCACCTAGCACAAAGTCTCGATAACTGATTTGGAACCAGCATAGTCATTCTTGGGAGCGTTATCTTATTTGTAATCCAAGTTCTGGCCATTATGATCGTTCGGCGTGATGACTTTCTAATACCGTTCTTTGCATCATAGTATCAATTTTCGAGAATTCTAAACGCAGCATTATACTTGACTCACGCTTCAACGGATTTAAAACCCGTCGATGAAACAATGTAACCCCACTTCTTACCAAGTGCCAAGTAATTTGCGTGACTGATTTTACCTGCAGAATATTAACTTCTGCCGTAGCAGAATTGCTTCCACGACTGTTACGCCGACGATTTACACCATGACCCTTGACCCTGGTTTACATGATCCTCGTACCTATTCCTCGTCAAACTATCCGCGCGTTTACTATTGTACCGCCGATTTAATGGACATCCAAGGACAATTTTGAAAGAATATTACACAAATTCATAGACGGGAGGTAAAGACGCGATTTGAAGCCTTTCTCACAACAAAAAATTACTCAATACCTCCTATTTATTCATAAGTTTTCACTTCAGAGTATCGTGAGATTTCATCTATACGTATATAAACAGTTGTGCCTGATTCTATCGTGCAATCAGCGGGAAAACACCTGCCGAATTACATATAACTGAAATTCATCGTTTCACATGAGTCTAATGTCCATTTGACAATCAGAGACTCTTCGATGTGCGTTCCAAATACCTGACTCACTACCGATCATATTGACGCATCAATATTGGCAATTAATTGACTAACGCTTTCATGAATATATGTGTTTCAGGTTTACCTGTTACATTCGAACTATCCATATTAGCCTTTCCGATTGACATTCTTTCAGATTTCATGGCCTTCAAAGAACCTGTAATGTTCCCTAGCCATCAATCGATCAATGTCTCTTAAGACTCTCGATTTTCTCGAGAAGCTTACTTTGCTTTCGCCGTGCTGTGCAGTTTTCCTCCACCACTTTCCATCACTTGTAACTGGGTACGATATGAAAAAGTCGCGAGATTGAGTGATTGAATTTATTTAGTTGTCGCTACTTTGTCAATGCATATATACTTATCTAGTTACAACACAAAATACGTGATCATCGCGTATATCACCTACATTTTATGCGGTATTTGTATAATTTGTTTTTGGACTTCTGGTCTATAGGTTTAAAAGACAAGGCTATTTTTTTACATTATTAAAGTGACAGTAAGGAGGTTGAAGTTCGCAGTGAGATTAACTTTTTTGAACGGTTTCGAACGTACTGAATCATAGAGAATCATTTGATGCTGAACACTCTGGACCTCGCTTGCACCCATTTGTATGGGTTTTGCAAAAGGTAATAAAACAAAAGCGATTAGATGGCATTCGTGGCTATCTCCGTATCTGGACAGCTACGCTTCTAATGATCAAGAATTTACCTCTCAACTGACAATTGCCGACTGTTTAAATTGCGCCCATATGTCACCAGAACCTTGTCTGGCGACCTCGCCACTTAATCGTGTCCAAGTACACCGTAATTTTATAAGCTATCTAGTTACAGGTATTTATTTCATTTAAAGGTTCCTCTCTTTCATCGAGTAGAGCTATTGGTTTCAAGAATATCGCTATAGCTGATATTGCGGCCGATAAAAATATGTGGGCGTGTCAATTCTACGAAGTTAGACGATAGGTATTACATGCATATTCAAACTATTGAACCATGTGTATATTAGGGCGGATCAGAAAAGGGCCCATCTTCAGATTTCGCTCTTCTCCGAGATTCTTGCATGTTTTCACTAAAAAATCGCGCACACGAAAGGGCTGGACTGAAAAGTTTGTTTTTCTTCTGCCTCAACGACGATGAAATTTCAAGAAAAGGTTTTTTTCGGGAATTTCAAAATTGAGATATCCTTAAATCCGTCGGTGGCTATGTTTTGTATGACGAAACAAAAGTTTTTGTCAAAGGTGAGATGCGTGTATTTGGTTTTAGTATACGAGATTCATACTCGGTAAAAATATTTAAAAAAACCAATAAACATCTCGTTGTAAGGATTTTTATAAACTTCAAAAATAATAATAATGATAATAATTTGATTAGGCAGTATTTAATATTGGCTCACATTCCTCCAGTTTCGCGTAAGCTCTTGTTCACTATAAAGCAACAAGAAAAATAAAGAGCAGTGAAATATTTGAAAGTTAGAAAAATAAGTTCTTACGAATTTCAACATACATTTTTCAGTACTACAAAAAATCGCAAGCATCTCAGGCTTTACAACACCTTTTTTTTCGTTGCACAAAACATGGCCACCGAACGATATAAGGATGTTTCAATTTTGAAATTCCCGAAAATAGCCTTTGTTCGAAATTTCAACGTCGTTGAGGCAGTAATAAATAATTTTTTTTTGTTGTAAAAATTTTTAGTTCCAATAGTACCAGGTCTGTGTCCTGCCTGTGAAATACATTACAGCTCGAGAATGTAAAAGCTTCTAAAAGTTTTGTTACGTGAACCGTATAAACAATGGAAAAACAACTATTTCATACCTCTTTCAATGTTGGCTACAGTTCAGCGCAGACTTTGATAGTGATGCGCGCGGTGCCGTCAACAATGATTCCATAGGTTCTTGGAGGGTTATCAATTAAATTGGTTTCTCTTCTGAAAATATCGTACCGGAAACTACGTCAATCGTCAATTTAAAGGTCAGGATTGTATCCGGTATCGGATATAACGACGCTGCGCCAGTCGACGTGCCACGCTCTCGGATGGATTTTAGCTGCAGCCGTGGCCAGGACATCTCCAGGAGTCAGGGTCACGCGGCGTGCGGAGCTGACTCATCTTTGTAATAAATTTCGTAGTCCGAGTGACTGTCAGATCCCATCGATGATATACAGCCTCCTGATTACCAGCCGTACATCATCCTCTTGGAACCAATCCATCTGGCTTGGATATGCTCAGAGTCTCGAGTTAGTTAAGGACCGTGTGTAATACCTCGCCAGAGGAGCCGGTGTGGCGTGTACAACCTGCCCCTAGTTGGCCCAGGGCAAGATGTTCGTCAAAGTTGACCTGGTCAAGATTCCCCTTTGCTTGAGTTTGAATGCAGTGGTACAAAGAATCTTTTTCTTCCTGCTTAAGAGTTGAACCAAACAGGGTCAACAAACAGCAGTATGTAGAACATCGTCAGACGCTAAGGAACTTTGACTGTCTATTGTGACAAAACTCGTATATTCATACCACCTTTTAATTTGAGAATAATTAGCGCAGTGGTAGGATAACCACAATTTTCAGCAACGGTCACTCCTTTATGTACGATCATAAGTGATGCGTCCATCAAGTCTAAATTTAAATAATTCTGACATCCCATTACTTTAACTTTAATTCCGCCAATCTTCAAGCTCGTAAAAATAGTGCGAAGCGAGCTCTCTTACAGTGTGTAATTCCTCGAGAGAATTACAAGGCGATGATAGACAGACTCGAAGTTTGAGAGAGTGATAAATTTGCTCGGTTGGAGCAAAAAAAAAAAAGGCAACGGCACTGAGAAACGGAGAGGGAGGGCTCTCGTCTTCGGGGTTAAGGATCATTCTGATGAAATCGAAAGCCAAAGGTAAAACTCCGGAAGATATAGCGTGGAAGTTCTCTCCAAGAGGAATCCAACGATTCCACGCGATTAAGGGATGTGATTGGAACGAAGGACGATATTAGCCACCACAACGTCATCACGATCAACACCTTCACTCGTACTCGTTCTATTCTTCATGGTACACCAGGCTTACGCTTCATCCGGATGCCCCAGATTTACCCAGACCGACCGTTTAACAAGCGTTTTTTTGATGGCTTGGCTGAAAAAATGCTCCTATACTGAGATTCGGTTCCTTTAGTATGTAGTGTATACTATAAGAAATGTGATGTAGTATACAATAATTGTTAAAAGTCATAGTAATTCGAATCTCATGAATGTACCAAATTACCTGGTGGAAAATTACACCTTAATACTTTTACAATCCAGTGCAAAACTTTTCATAATAGGAGTCTTTAAAACGCTACTGAATTTAATAAAAATCAGGAATGTGCAATATTATTCGTACGGTTTCTAATTTTAAACTTGCAGCGTCTTAATTTTTCGCAAGTCACTTATATCCAATGTTCAAAGTTGGTAAATTGATAGTGCCTTCATCCCATTAAAAGGTCTCATCACCCTGAAGCATTTTACCAGGAAACGTTTTTCCAAGTGTTTCATACTTCAGCTGAACATTTAATATAACGTTCCATTTTATCTGATTTCGACGTATTCATCGCGAATATTCATATTTATATATCTCGAAGATCGTAGAACTTCAAATGATCTCCATAGCCATGATTTGTACGAAACCGAATGACTTGTCAAACGCTACCATATAAAGTTCCGTCCATTGTATAGAGAAATGGTAATCTCTATCCATTCGTCAGAATTGGATATTTTACGTGTTAATCAGACAGTGAATACAAAATGTTGATACGAAACCTGCAAGAAACGTTGCACGGCGTTTTACTTTTAACAAGTTCAGTATTACGTTATTAACTATGGTTTCATGGAGTGGCCGATCGAAAAAAAACCGGACAAGTGCGAATAGGACTCGCGTGCTGAAGGTTCCGTACAAATTTGATTTTTTTTTTTTTTTATGTGATATAACTACAACTTGACTATTTTCGGATTTTTTTTCTTTACTTGAGCTGTAAGACCTTGCTTCTCTCCGAATTTGAGAATTCTAAGTCAACGGAAAGTACCCTATAAATTTTGATGAGTGAGTTTGCCAGTATGAAAATATGTGACATAAATGGCCGTATCTTTTGATTGCGTTGACTTAGAAGCTTGATTTTTTTACACATCCAAGGGACCATAAACCTTAGTATTTGATATTAATCTCAACTTGATACCTCTAATTGTTCTTGAGAAAAAGGGTCTTGACAGACGGACGGACGAACGGACAGACGACGAAGTAATTCTACGAGGATTCCGTTTTTTGCTTTTGAAGTACGGAACCCTAATAATTAAGTTTCCTTTTTTGAGGCACCTTGATACATACTTTCACTTTCAACCGCACATGCGGGGATTATTCAATATTCCAACGATCGCGTGAAACCACGTCTGCAGTTCTCCTTTCGTTTTATCGGATTTTAACGCTGGATGCAGATCTACAATTGAATCCGCCCACGCTTGTCCGACCCTTGATTTTATCACTTTAAGATGCGCATTGACCTTTACACGTCGGAGATGCGTAAAAATAATTAATCACCACTTTGGCACGTTGCAATTACATACCTAGACATACGTATATAATTAAACTTCATGTCAACTCAACCAATGATTTTCACTCGCCATTTCTGAATCTCTTCACAATATTTTACACAATTCTCCAGCCTCAAAAAAGCACTCCTGAATTTTTTCAGATTTTTATCTCCAATCGTGGATTTTTTATGGTTATTTCAATCTATCCAAAAACAGCAATTATTTGAAATCTAAAAAACTTTTCAAATATCTGACTTTCCATTCCGATCATTACGACACCCGTCTCATGATAGCACAATGTTGTTCTAATTTTTTTTCTCTCTGCACTTTAAACATTTTGAACTAACCAAGCAGCATGTTTTAAGGTTCCGAAATTTTTTTAAAATTAGCAAAATTTTTTACAAAAGAAAAAGACTTCTAAAAATTCTGTACCGTATTTTTTATATTTTTTTGAAAATTATTGGAACGGTGAAACATGGTGTTTTGATTCTTCGAAAACTTTAATATGCAAAAACAAGTATAAAAAAAATCGTCTCATCATGGGACGTGTGTCAAAATTATCGGCATGGAAAGTAAGATTTTTGAGAATTTTTTGAGATTTAAAAAAAATGGCATTTCTCGAACGGATTCGAATAATCATAGAAAATTCACGATTGGACATAAAAGTCTAAAAAAATTCAGGGATGTTTTTTTGAGGCTGGAGGATTGTGCATAAAATTCTAAAGAGAATCAAAAATATTGAGGCAAAATCATTGGTTGAGCTGACAGAATACCCCATATATATATATATATTTTTTTTTTTTATAGCGCAGCAATTCATAAATGTGGATATCCTCGCAAATTACTAAAACCTTGCGATAACAAACCTTGCAATACTTGCAATCAATCTAGCCGACACTTTATTTCACTTTCACATCTGCTTTTCGTTCTATCGATTTCATCGTGTGATTTACTTGATATTTGATATTCATATCGGAATTGGGGCGAGAGAGAGGGAGAGAGGGGTAAGCCGTTAGTCTGGCCGATTAATGCATACCGAATGCAGTTGAGATTCCCTGGCAACCGTTCTTCCTCAAAGAATCCTATTCCGGGGTAAAAAATTAGATTGTAATATTTTCGATAACTCGGGAAATTCTCGTGCCAGGTTCAACTTTTCTCTGATTCCTTATTACTTTTTTTTTTAATGTAACCAAATCAATTCTAAAAATTTGTTTTGCTACTCGACAAACAAAGGCGCCGGTTTTTCTCAACTAGTGCTGTTGTAAATAGACCGATGATTACTAACGAAAGAGCGAACCCGAATGGCACTTCACTCAGAGTGATGAAACATTTAAATTTTAGCACTCCAAGCCCAAATGGGATGCATAAAATAATGACCACCATCGTCTTCCAAGACGTTATGTCGAGCTATGTTCTTCCGTCAGTCATTGCAGCTGCATGCTATAGAGAGACCAGGAAAACCCGCGGGGTAGGTTCTTGCGCGAGTCAGGGCAACGCACTGATGCATGGCCTTTGGCGTTCGAAGTGTTCGAGTCCAACGGCGCACCGCCGAAGGCGCGTCGTGACCATACACGAACCACTGAGGCCGCTGCCCACCTCGAAATCAAGGTCAACGATTTAGCTCAAGAAAACGGTGAAGAATACCAGTGAGCGTCCATCAAGCTGCGTATCAAATTTTAGGAATAAGCCCGTCTAAGGAAACACAAGATTCGAAATTAATATAAACACTTCCGTTTGAGATTAAAAAACGCGGTACAAGTAGAGCTTTTTGATCAGAAGAATACAGGTACAACCAGGCTGCAATTAACTTATGAGCAACTCAATTGTCCAAGTAACGAATCGAAATCAGTGGTGTAAATTAAGTTGTGGCACCTTCAAATTCTCTTCAAGTTCTTGATCGTCGGCCGGTGGTGATGTAGTCGTGCAGAAACGAATGAAGTACCGTTTTCCAACCAGAAATCCATGACTCGATCGTTGTGAGATTTCGAATCAATCGATCTGATATAAACTGTTAAGACCTTCTATGCTTTAGAAAAGAAAATCTGTATCCATAGACGTCGATGGAGTGATTCCTAATAAAGCTGAATTTCAAAGTGCTTCTGTGAACGTTTAAACATATTACAAGAAGAAAAAAAGTCTACTCAAGTACATAAAATTGTCATCACCTTTTCGTTACTTGAGAACTTTGACAATTGAAATCATCTCGCTAACTTTGCAGGAATCAAGCGAGTTTCTTTAGAAATAATCATTTGTTTCTAATTTTTACGATACTATCTTTAATTGCCGATGATCAGTTGACCGTAACGAAATTTAGAAACCATGAAACTGTTCACGACACTTGAATTTTTCATCTATCTGAAAAGTGACGTGTACAAAAGAACGATTACAACGTGGCTGAACATGCCCGAGCTCAGATCTCAATCATGTGCTAATCTAAATGTACGTTTCTTTTTTCTTCTCTTTCACGGCGTATTTTATTCATCAGTCGATTCCGCCGGTCCGAAAATCTAGAGTGTATTTTTATGTAGAATCAAGGATCGCCCTTTTACCCGCGTGGCGTGTCTGGCAACGGGCGCGGGTAGAGTTCAGTGTTCACAGTTACGCTCTCACGGTTCATACATGAATGCATGCCGGTTTATGCGCGCTCAGGCTGGTTCAGACTCGGGCGTGGGCGGTGCGCGGCACTCGCCTTGCCGACGAGGATGAGGTCGGATTGCCTGGTGAAATATAGCGGCGCCCGAACGTGTCCAGGTCGAGATCCAGACTTTTTCGTTCCGTGCCTCTATCGTCCTCTACATGTTACCCTCTCCTTGCCACATGGGAGGTTCGGAGGAACATGCGTCTACAGGGTGTCATAAAATTCTTTCAACCACACCGAAATGAAGACAACTTTCAAAGAAATACAGGATCTCGGTAGCCCTTTACCAATGATGATACCAGATGCAAATGTGAAGTGATTCCAGTCGCTTATCAAATGATGTAGACTGATTTGTTCTTCGGTTGATCTCATGAAACTTTGTGCCTCCAATCCACATTGCAATCATATCGTCAAAATTATATTCCCTGATGAAAACTGAACAAATTTCTTAGTGAAAATTCTACTTCTATATTATGTTACAGAGAGTCTTGAAGGAAACTGATCGATCCTTATTATTTTTCTACCATGTTTGGGTTATGATATGTAGTTCAAAGGAGAAATTTTTAGATTTAAGACCTTAAAAATTGATTGGACAATTGTTTTCAAGATAACTCGAAAAATTAACAAAAAACTCGTGGTATCAGTTACACATATTATAGTGTAGTTCAATGCTCCTGAGAAAGTCCATTGTGTCTAGTTGACACATAATGAATGTACCACGCATGGAAGAACTTATTAGCAAATTGGAATATCACAATTATTTATGCGTATTATGTGGCTGAATTATTCTTGACGCCCAATAAATGGCAAAGCGAAGACTGGTTGGTATAGTATGAGTCAGCATTGATAACAGTCATCTAACATTATTAATTTCAAGCTCATCACGGAACCTTTTTTTCTTATTTCAATCTTCAGTTTCGAGTAAATTTTATGCATAGCTGGTCATGTTGGCATCAGTTCGGTGCAAAAAGATTGGTAACAAGACTGCAAGTACGCGCTGTCGGCAAATGAAACGGTTCGGCAATAATCGACTGAAAACACTCAGGATCTTACTTAATTTTACATATAATTACCATATTTCAACCGTATGAACTTGCACCAAAGGTACGGCTTCACAATAATTCATTCATGATTCGTGACGAATCTGAATTTTTCAGAATAGTGATCAAAGCTTTACTCTGTGGTAACACGTTCGAAGAGAAGAAATAAGCCAGACGATTTCTTTCATTATTGCTAGAAATCATTTTCTGGTCTGTTCTATAAAAATGTTCCACAACAAGACTGCAAACGGTTTACGTGTGTATTAACCGATTTATAATAACTCGGAGATACTGGACCATTTGTTAAGTTATTCGCTAAGATAGACGTGCGCCGTTAAAAAGCCGTGAAACTTTATGAGGGTGCCAGGTGTTAGTGGATTTGGCGAAATCGATGAAAGGTTTATGGGATGAAAGTCTAACGAATCTTATTTCGGGTCGTAAATAATTTCGCCGTCCTGTAGCCTCCCGGGGTCTGTGAATAACGGATCACCGCGAAACTTGAGTCGGTCTGATAAATCCTCTTAGGGTTTACACACGTTTCACGAACTTGGTTATACACGTACTCCCGCATCTGACAACTGACGAATCGCGTTTGTACTTGGACGTAATGGACTTGGATATCGTTCCTAAGCCGCCCGTGCAACTGGGGCTCTCGAAGATTCAATTTCCCCACAGTCAGACGGGAACATGTGGAGGGGCTTCCAAGGACTCCGACTCATTTGATCACCATGGGTTTTAATGATACAAGCAAACGCCATTTGCCCATTCTGAAAGAGAAAAGGTTTTTTTCTCTCCCTTGCCATGTATCAAAACAACACGGATGAGAGTAAAGTCCATAATGGACGTGTATCTTCAGTCAGAGTGTCACAGCTTGAGTTAATACAACATCGAGTGCGCACTCTTGACTAGATGAATTGGGAACCTTGTGCGTAGAAGACAAGCTTGTCACATGCGTAACGGAGTTGGAAAGAGTTCGGTCTATTCATCTTGTTTCACATCTGGCAATGAACTTGCGCCTTGACGAACGAGCAATGGATTCTCTCAACGCTCTCGCTAGACAATCCTAGGTGGTAACGCTTGTTCTAGGTTAGGGTCTAACAATCGAGACCCACGACTGTTTGAACAGCACCAAGGAGTCGCCTCGCCTCTCACCTCTTTCACTCTTAAACTCTCGCACTCTCACTCGCTGCCAGTGAGCCCGCGGTCTATCTCCCTTCCTCGTTTCTCTTGACGCCCTAGAGCCTGCTGTTTACTCTCTCCTATTTGTTATTTACATCAACACCGCCATTTTCATTCCCTTTCGATGCCGAACGGCATTCAGGCATGTTAGTGGACAGGGAACGCCTGTCTGCTTCCCAAACAAAGAGGAACGGATTTTGAGCAAATACCTACTTTTCTTGAATCTCGCCCAACAGCCTATTTGAACTGCCACAGTCAGGGGCTATGCCCGTTTCAAGGAGGTCTGAATCCTAGACAACCGGAAGGAATCTGACCAACACAGACCCTGACCACGATCGTCATCCAACTCTCATCAAATTCACGCTGCGATTTTACCACACCAGACAATTGGGCGAGTTCCCAGCCCAACAGCATTGGAAAACGTGCTCGGTTTTCAAAATCATATAAATTAAGGGGTAGTGAGAGTTAAAATTTGAAGAAATAGTGTTTCAAATTACGCACATCCAGCATTAATTTGAAGTAAAAAATTGAAAATTGAAATAGTAACACAAAAATTAAAGGTATGGTTCGCAAAAAGCAGTATTGAAAACGGTGACCAACGATTTTCGCCCAACGAATTAACGAAAATGCGTAAACCAAAGACGTTTATGACGGTATTCTCTAGTCTTTTGTGGAGTCGATTTTCAATTTATGTAAATTTAACAGAGTTCGAATTTTTGAATTTGAAATTCATATTTTTTTAATTTGAATGGCGTGTTCCATCGAATATTCGTTCCATAGAAGACTACTCTATAATCATGTGAAATTCTTTTATAAATCTCAAGCCGTTAATCACATTAACGGTTATTATGAAATCGTGGTCACCGTTATCAGTAGGGTGGTTTCGCTCAGATAGCGACGTCTGAAGCTTCAGATTGGTCCCCGCAGTGATTGGAAATTGATACAAGTGTATCAAGAAGAATCCGTCTCTATTCCACGGCATGAAAAACTAGCAGTTGACTAATATTCTCGATGAATATGGAAAAAATGTTCGACTGCAACGTTGTATTAACGAGACTCAACGTATCTGCTCACAACTTTTTTAATTTCGCGAAGTTTGGAATCCGTAACCAATCGTAATGAAAATAATAAACTCCATAGCAGTGACATACCAAGCATCGAAAATTGTCTGAAAGGGTGCGTAGCGTCAGAGAATTTGTGAGAAATTTGGAAATCTCAGGGGATATCGCGCAAACTATAAAAACCCAGAAAACATTAGGTACTTTTGGTACGGTTCCTAGAATTTCGAATATTCTAGTCGGTACGTACATCGATAGGAAAAATTTACGTACAAAAAAATTATATTTTTAAACTAAACTTCATTTTTTATTAACTTGATTAGACATGTAACATTCGGCAAATGACTCAAGTACTAAAATTAGCTCACATTTTTGAAGACATTTTGCTTCTATTGAACTCAAAACGTTCTAGTATGACTTTCGCTTATGCAATTATACGTATATACACCACAATGTGCTTATTCCCTTCAAGTAAGAATGATGAATATTCATTGAAATGTCAAATTATTGAAATTGGGCAAAATTAAATAAAATTGCGAAAACATTGACTGTTTTAAGGGGAGCGGGGGGGGGGGGGGGGGGGGGGGCGACAAAATAATTTATAACAACATTTTTTCCATATGAATTATATATATTTAAAGTACACATTACAATTTTTTCAAAGAAAAATATTAAAAAATAAGCCGATAGGAGCAATGGGCGAGACGTCTGCAAAAAAAAAGGGTGTTGCGGTGATCACTCTCGCGCTGCAATGAATCATCTGAAACCAACAAAAGAGGGGGGGATCTTTAGTTAGTGATATAATGCTCCGGATGAGCGAAGGGTTTTGAAAAATTTCAATTTTTCACAAAATGGCGGACGTTGACAGTCAAAAGTGTTCTTTTGACCAAAATTTCATTCACATTTGTGGCTATAAAAAAAAAAAAAAAAATTGTCCAAAAAAAATCCTTCGTTCATCCGGAGGACAACTATGTATAGAACAAGTGAGACAAATTTCAAATCGATCGGTAAAGCCGTTCTCGAGTTACAGTCATCACCGAATTCGGAACATGGTTTCGAGAAAAACGCGTTTAAAGTTTTGAGTACGATTTGTATGCAGATACGAAATTTATTTTTTAAGTTACATTGAATCGTCTATTCCTGGGCCATGTACCGCGCCTTCTTCGCTTTGTTAGCTGCACCTGTAGCAATTTTTGAGAAATGAGGTTTGTTTGATTTAAAGATAGTCGAAACGTGCCTCGGAAAAAGTTAATATTTTTACCATTGATGCTAAACACTCTAATTGATGAAAAATAATTGTTGAGACTTGAAAAACCCCTTATTCAACCTCTCTAACTTTTTGTTACTCTAGTTCTCAACGAGCTGGAGGGTCTTGCTCGCGGAGGAGACGCTCGCGATTGCCCGCCGGCTTCGAGAGCTGCCCTGAACCCTGAGCACGTCGCCAGGGTTGCCGAGAGATCAAGGGTGGCCCTGGCCTTTGCTCGCAGCAAAAATCCAGCAGTGCGTTGTCTTACAACGAGAGGAACGGTCCTAACGTCGAGCACCTTTACCGTCGAGGAAGACGTCGATCAGGTAATATTCACTGTATATTTATTCGGCCGCACTAACCTTGCTTGGAATTCCCGCATATCGATTACGTGACATGATCCCACGTCAGTGAAAAAATCGGAGGGAACTTTTTTTTTGCAAACAAAAGATTGGTCCATCGTATCTTCAGTCTCCAATCCAGGATTTGCCTCTTCTATCTACATATCTACATGTTTACGTTTATTCTCCATTTCTAAAGAGAAGTTGCACAATATGACATGTAGATCCTTAAAATCATCAAAATAAAAGCTTGTACAGTTTTAGGACACAGTAAAAAGATTTTTGTATCAACGTTTCACTAAATATATGCGTTTGTTGGCGAGGGAAAAATATTGAAAAAGTGTATTTTCCACATGTTTTATTTCCGAACAGTGCGAAGAAACAACCGTTGAAACATGCACACAATCGAAGTTCTCCGTTTTACACGCTAGGGTTTTTTTCGCGTATGCGCACTTTCGAAAAACTCAATTTTACGCACTGCGTAATTGGCCGTAAGTTATCACCCCCAATTTTACGCGCTATCCATCGCGCCTTCGCTGCTTCTCAAAAATTCTCAAAATCGCCATCCGCCATGAATTCGATCGGTTAAGATTTAGACATCCCCCGTTCGAGTTTTCATTTTTACATTGAAATAACGCGTAGAAAAATGCTTAACTTAACTGACCGTCGATTTGGCTTGAAAATATAGACGAAAATGAAAAATATCAAGAGACCTTTTTTGTAGGCAACAATATTTAGTATAAAAAAGGACGTCAGATATTTTACTCAAGTTTGCATATTTTGAGAATAATTGTGACTTAAAACTAAAAAAAATCGAAAAATCGAAAATAATCGTATTAAATTCAGAGAAAATAAAAGTGGTTGGAATGATACAAACTTTTATTTTCTCTGAATTAAATACGATTATTTTTTATCGTTTTTAACATTTTAGAAAACTTTCATTTTCTCTGAATTTAATACGACTCGTCTTAATCGTTTTTATCATTTTAAAAAAAATTGATCTTCTCTGAATCCGATACTGTTATTTGTGAATTTTCAATTTTTTCAGTTTTAAGTAACGACAGTTCTTAAAATATGCAGAATTGACAAAAATATTTAGACACCTTTTTGGTACCAAATATTGTTTCCTACAAAAAATGTATCTCAATACTTTTCAGTTTCGTTTATATTTTCACGCGAAATCATCGGTGAGTTAAGTGAGGCATTTTTTTACCTATTATTTCAAAGTCAAAACAAAAACTCGAAAGCGGAACCTCTAAATCTTATCCGATAAAACTCAGATGAGTGCCCATCTTTAGGGGTCGTTTTTACAACCTTAAAGTGTTTAATGGCAGTTAAAAATAAATACGTGTCGCTTAATCTTTAGTTTACTATAAAATGTTACAAAAGAAATTAAATCAGAGGGATCAGTCAGGGATGCTTTTCTTGTGAGTAGCAAAATCAGTTCTTGGCTCGTACCTCTCATGGTGGTGCATGACAGTGGGTATATATAATAGATACATACCGATATCTCTAGCTAGTGCGCATACTGGACCCAGCAGGCGCCCATGGTCGACATCGCTTTGGATGTTACACACGAGACCTTCAGAGACGATTTCGTCGGTAAATTTGGAGTCACTGATTCTGAGACGATCAGTTTCATGGACTGGTTGGTTGCGTTGAAAATGGTGAATCCGTCCGTCGATCTAACCCAAAAATATTAAATTCAACGTTCATGGGTTATGTTATGTTTATTGCAGAACTGTAACAAGCCATACTCCTGAGCTTTCCACGTCGACAATAGTCATTCCTTTTCTTCGGTGTTATTATAGTCACCCCAAAAATAAAAAGGAGAGTTTTCACGAGATCTCGAGGATAAAAGATACAGAATCACCTCTTACCATTTTTGCATGTGTGGGTGTGCGTGTCTTTTTTTAACTTCCCGTTTCTCTGATTTCAGAGAAAATAGGAAGTTATTGTAATCACCCCGAAAATGAAAAGTTGAGTTCTCAATAGATCTCCACGTTTTGAGGTCCGGAGAATCACTTCCAACCATTTTCAAATGGACGTCTATGTGTGTGTACGTACGTATGTATGTATGTATGTATGTATGTATGTATGTATGTATGTATGTATGTATGTATGTATGTATGTATGTATGTACGTGCGTGATCAATTTTTTGTCCGACGATATCTCGAGAACGAGTAGTTAGATTTTGATGAACTTGGTCTTAATCGACGCGCCTCTTTCAGACTTAGACCTGATCATATTTTGGCTGTGATTGCTTTAGTAGTTTTTGAATAATTTTTAAAAATCAAATTCACTAAAATAAATAAAAAATGGTGTTATCTTCGCAACGGATGAACGGATTTGCATGAAAATTGGCATCCGAAGGTGTTTGGGGTCGCTGATCACATATCTGAAGTCACATTTGTAAAATAAAGATTTCACGTAGTAAATATGTTCGAAAAAAATTAAAACATTCGTAGTTTGATGAAAATTGAAAAATTCATGTTCTTTGGGTCGCTGACAGTGTTGGGCAAAATTGTAATATAAAATTAACAATTACAAATCACTAAGGATAATTTTTAATGACATTGAATTTCATTAAACTTATTATCAGTAATAATAATTGAATCGGAGTTCAGTGAAATTACATTTGATAATTGCATTTGACTCAGAGTCCATCGAAATTATTTCCAGTAATTGTAATTGAATTGGATTTCATTAAAATTACATTGAGTAATTTGAATTTAATCAAAGTTTATCAAAATTACTTTCAGTGATTGGAATTTAATCAGAAATCATTTCAATTATCCTCAGTGATTGTAATTAAATCAGACATTATTAAAATTCTTTTGAGTAATTGTAAACCACACGATGTGGTCCAATTGAATTTTTTTCTCTAACGTTATTCCTGTGAAATGATAACAAATAATAACAAATAGACAAATAAATTTACTCCGTTTTTGGAGTATTCTAATGGTGTGATCGGAACGAGTCTTTTACAGTCAATATGTGAATGGGCTATGGTTACCAAAGTTTTTTGGGTAGCTGATCAAGGATTTCACATTACTTTGAAAAATTAATTTGTTTAAATAATTTGCTTGACCAGTCAATGTGAATATGTAAGCTCCATGAAGTTCCCGATGTTTTCGGAATTCGAAATTATGTTGAGAATTCGACATTACGTTTCCAAAGGTAATTTGTTTAAATAAATTATGAAAAACAATTAAAATTTGAAAAAAAAACAATCAATTCCATTAATTGTAATGGATAACAGAAAAATTACAATTGTTTCAAGTAATTGTAATTAGTAGCAAAAAAATTACAATTTTTTCAAGTAATTTTAATTGACAACGAAAAAATTACAATTATTTCGAGTAATTGTAGTTGATAATCATAAAATTACAATTGTTTATACTAACTGTGATTGGTAAATCAAAATTTATAATTATTTCCCGCAATTGTAATTAGTTACTAAATATTACAGTTATTCACAGTAATTGTAATTTACGGGTAATGAAATAACGAAAGTAATTTCTGCTGCCCAATTCTGGTCGCTGATTACGAATCTGAAGTCGGATTCGCGAAATGCATAATGGCAGATTCAAAATTCGAGACTCTACCTCGACTTCGTGCTGCCGTCAGACTCGCAGTGCGCAAAACGCTCGTTTGGCCTCTCGTATCGAAATATACTAGTTTCGAGCACAAATAACTGGAAGTTCAAATGCTGGCTCACAGTCAA
This sequence comes from Neodiprion fabricii, assembly GCF_021155785.1. NCBI lineage: Eukaryota > Metazoa > Arthropoda > Insecta > Hymenoptera > Diprionidae > Neodiprion > Neodiprion fabricii. Next base: position 10,849,530 of record NC_060243.1, read on the forward strand.
CCCAAATCCGCTTGTTTTACATTTATTTACAATATTACATTTGTTAATGTTTTGAAACGAATGAATGGATGAAACATATCTCAGCGGAAAGTTCTTGGTTACATTATGCAATGACCTTTGGCATACAATTCAACGGTGTGTTTTACCTGTCTCATCTCTTCTTCGTTTTTTTTCTCGATGCCACTTATACAAAGTCTCTTTCTGAAATGCTGGGAGCAATGCCGATGAGTCCATTGTGTCAATAATAATAAAGGCTTATTCATATAAATTAATTCGTGATCGGAAAAAAATCAGGTAAATACGCACTGTGCGATCATGCCTTATGCAAACGAGCGATGAGCTTTTTGGCTAAGACCGACTATTTTCTTAAATTTAATCGATCATTCTCAGAACCTCTTATCAAATACATTTCTTACAATTAATGGACGCTTAATTATAAATCGAATTTGATAAATGAGGAAAATGAAGAGTCAGTTACGTCGGGATATTTTTGGAATCAACGCTTTCTCAGGGAGTTCAATTTATGTCATTTAGAATGAGAGCAATTGGTGATATTTACGAAGAATGATCAGAAGCGGAACATCAACATTTTTTGGCAATGACAGTAATGTATAAATTACTATTTTTCAGCAAATTGATTAGTGGTTTTATCAATTCTGATTTTGCGTTGCGTAATCGGGTTTCATTTCAATAGTTAGCTTCACTTCATTGTACAAAACAGAATGTATTCGAACGAAATTTATTTGCAACGAATTATATTCTGAAGAAAAACTCAATATTTACGACAAGATAATGAAAGTATTTGTATCTGTGTACTTATTGAGAAACGATGGGTAAATATTCTAACTTTAATTTAACTGTCGCACCATTTTTGACAGATTAGATTAATTTAAACTGAATCGTAGGTCATTTTTATGAATTCAGTACGATAAAGATTGAACGCTTTCAACTGATATCGTCATGTATAAATCTCATCTGAAATATTTGCCGCAATTTTTCAAAAACTTGGTTGGCAATTCAAGTAATTTCCATTGATCCATATTACAAGAATTCAAGACATTTAATTATAATTTGTGATTATTTTTAATATTCGATAGAATATTGCCATGGCAGGTCACAAAGTTATTTGTCTGTTGTTTAGAATATAGTCAACATATTCTGAAAACTTTTTCCATTTGGTAAAAGTGGAAAAATTACTGCCGTGTTCACTATTCCGGCGAAATGAGAGAGTAGTGCAGTTTTTTGTTGATGTTACTAAAGTTTCCTATCAAAGTTTCTGTAAAAATGCTTTGAGTAACTAGATCGACAGTCCAATTCACCACGGCGAAAAATTGTAGTTACAAAAATGACAGTAACGTAAACGACAAAAGCGCGCCAGTCCCCAAATCAGTAAATGCAACAGTAAGTTTTTTCTTGTAAAATACTCTGTTGAAGCTGAAAAGGATATTAGGATCGAGGGCATTATTATACCAAAAATTAATATAAGAGTGATTGCCAAAACTACAACTAATTATTTAACGTAGACTTGGTTTGAAAAATTTATCCAACGACATTTGATTTGAGCATTGGAGTCTATAACGACATTTGAAGTCTAGTCCGGTAGCATCAGACTGAACTTGGTCTATATTTAATATCAATTATAGTTTAATTGACAGGCTAAACGACGTTGAAATTATTGGAAATTAGAATCTCCGACGTGAAATTATTCGATTCTAACTCACCGTTTCGTGTGATATTATCTGAGCGACATTGCTTATGCGTCGCCAGTTTTACATTTCATGCTCACTCTCTCACGTCAAAAGTCACCGTTCATGGTACCTAAAAGTTAGGCATTGCTTTATTTGTTTCAGGGTGGTTTAACAAGGAACGACGACAGAATTCTGGCAACCTGTTTAAGCTTATGTCGAACTAGCAGCAAGGAGTATACCAGCGTTGGTAAGTTGTAAAAAATAGGTGGTTAAAGCACCTCCAATTTCTCATATCAGGCTCAATCGCATCGCAGATCGCGAGAGTTATGTTTATCAGTTTCCAAACTCAGAAGGGAGATAGTTTGAAAATTAAAAATTATTAGTGGATAGTGAATTTTGTGCCGGATTTTTCTAATTCATAGGAGTTGGTCGAGTCAATTCGGTTTTTCGAAACCCGCTAAAGCGGAGTGTTGAAGAAATTTACGAAGATATGAAATCATGATCTATAGTCAGTCGGGCATTTCGAAAAACTTCAACGAGTCTCTAACCCTCATCCATTTCGATTTTTGAATTGTTTCTTTGTGCGAACGCTTGAAATTTAGGCTATACTGACAAATTTCTTCAGATTCTTCCTCACTTTCAAAAACTAATTGTTTTTTAAGCAATTCAAATCTGAAATTAAGGCGGCGCATGGAAAAATATTTTTTACAAAACCTATCGAGTCGTAAACCGTCTTCAGAACTTTTTTTCTCTTCGACACCGGAAGTACTAATTTTCCGATCTCAGATGAACTTTCATAAAACCAGGTAATCCTTGTATTCTTATAAAGGATTTTTCCTGAGAATTCCTGAAAATTTCATCACGGTAATACAAAATATAAATGGTCATTGTTCCCAAACTCAATGTCCGTCCATCTACACTAAGGTTTCGGAAAAGGAATAAATTTGTGCAGAATTTTGTGTCAAAATTTACGCAAAATCGGAATGGAGATTGTGTAACTACACAGTTTTTTTGCAGTACGGAAAAATTGTGTACTCTCGGTGTCAGAAAAAGATTGAAAAAAAAAATTGAATGAGGTTCACAACTTGACCGGTTTTGTACAAGACATTTTCGATTTTTCCATGTGACTTCTGGGTAACGAACTAAAAAACCTGAAAAATAAACGTATTCCCCAAGTTAAGATTTTGAAAAAATCATATCTCACAAAGCAATTCTCGAAAAAAATTTGAAATTATTTATCATTAATTCCTACATCAGGAGCTTTGACACAGAAAATGAATTGAAAAATCATCAGGGAAAGGAGACTGGTCGGGTTTTTTAAATGACTCTTGTCGTGGATCAAATTTCACCATGGTCTTTTATTCTTTACTTGAAAACCACTAAATTCGTAACGGTAGTTAGAACACGGTATGAGAATAAAATATGGCGGTCATAAGACCTAGAATTCCGAGAACTCTGGGATTGTCAGGAAATTTCATCCATAACGAGGAAAACTTTGCATAAAAGTACAATATGATATGACAATGAGTTAGCCATGTGTGTACCAGTATTATTACGTAAGTTGAATATTCCTGACTTTTGTTCATTTTCAAATAACATCTAAATGACAAATATAAATCTTTGGAATGTTGTAACATCGAAGTATTTCAGTACAATATGGCGAATTCGCTGCGGTTTTATTGTGTTAATGTCAACGGTATAGTAGTACCTTAAAGTACATACAACGAGCTTGTCATTTTTTCTTTTTTGCTGTCATTCTTCGTTAATTTTTGAGCCGGTTTAAAAAAGTTATGTTTTATTCACTACTATTACGATTTAATTTATTGTTTTAGAACTTTCGGGATGCTTCGAAAAATCTGAAAATAGTATTGAAAAATTTATAGGCAAAGTCTCAAAGATTTTAAGAACTACAAACACCACATCTGACAGGGTGTTACGATCTCTTTGCAACGACTCCTGAAATCCCCTACAATTTTTTATCGTGTTTCAGAGGGTCCCGAAAAACCCAATGATACCCCGTTTGCATGGTACTCAAATTTTTGAAATTCTGCATCCAATTTTCTGTGATTTTGTAAAATTTTTAAAAGTAACATGAAAATTCCAAGTCCATCGGTATGTATTGAAGTGGCAACAAATTTGTGAACGCTTATCATTTGACGCTAGCGGAAACCGCAAGAAAATCCCTATATATTCATATTGTTATTGTAAAATAATCATGAAAAACATTCAAATTTGGTTCTGGAATACTTGGAAAAAACAATAAATTTCAGATTCCATGTTTCTATGGTCACTTTTCAGATAGGGAAACTTATATTCAAGTAACGAAACACGTTCCCAAATTGTAGAATACATTTGTATAACGCGAGGATGCCTTGCGCGTTTTTCCATGTATGTTTTCATTACAGAAAGTATGCGTTTCTACGAGGGTCGAGTGAGTCTGCGAATGCGCATGCGCCTGTAAGTCCTCGGAGTTGAAAGTGGTATTTTCTGTACTGCGCGCATGCGCAGTCACGAATCAATCTGACATTACACGACCCTAACCTCAATTTCGTGCTTCGTGAAAAAACGCGTAACACAGGCACTCTTCTTATATAAAGAATCGTGTGCAACAAGGAGGTAATGGTCTTTTGCCTCGCGTTTTTGTAATACTCGCCTTCGGTTCGTATGCACACACACCTACAACTGGTATTGCAAACTTACGCTGGGCCAAAAAATACCGAGTTTGCCTCCTTGTTACACAATATACTATTTCACGAAGAATTTACAAAAGGCACTCCGCTTAGCGATCGTGGCGACACAGAAATTTCAATTCTTAAATTACGTATTTTTTAATTACTATTTTTTTTTTTCTTCCACTCACGTGTGATTTTAAAAAGCACATGTGCATTCTGTATCTAGGAAGTTGTACAGTTTTTATCCAGTTCTTTGTTCTTCTAATTTTTTTTAAATAAAAAAAAAAAAAAAAAAACTTTTTCAGCAGAAGGCCAACCTCGTAGGCTACGACGCGAGGTAGTATTACTTACGGAAGATAGAAATCTTCGGGTGAAAGCATTGGCACGAGATGTCCCTGTCCGTGAAGTACTAGACTTCGTGCAGTGGGCCAGTCTTGGATGATTGCCGACCGCCAAGTTCGCTTTCTAGTAGAAAAAAAAAATTAATAAAAAAATAAGGATAGTAATGAACAGAAAAATCAATGGAAATAAAGATAAATGGATGAAATAAAATCAAACATCGGCCCATCTCGCAACAGCAGACAGAGATCTTCATTGCCACCAAGACGATGCATCTGGCCGTTGGTATGACGTAAGTGTCGCGTTGTATCATATCCTTGCTTCAAGGTGTTTAGTGGGACGTTTACTGGACTTGTTACACGTTGCTGTCGTTTAGTACTTTATGATTTCGATCCCATACGATCGGGAGGAAAAGAAACAAGTCAGCCTTACGCTAGTATTGTTGTTATCATTATTACTATTATTATTATTACCAATGTCTCAAATAGTAATTGTACAGGTTTAAGATGTCAATGAATTTTTGGAATTTTTTTTCACTGGGCCGTTCTCTTTCTCAACTCGTAATATGTATATTCACACACGTGTGTATTGTAATAGCGATGGTAAGATAACACGAAGCGAAAGTGAGAATTCGCAGTATAATAGAATTTTGTGTGTTTGTGTGTGTTCGTGTGTTGACCAAGGCTTTCATCTTTTATTACGTGTTATACACATAGGATGATTAATTTTAACATTATATTCTAAGTCCTGACTTTTTCGTGATTTACTTTTATCGAAGCGTCCTTGCTGTTTCTTTTTTCCTTTCCGTAAGCTCCCTCGCTTATTTCTGGGGCTAGTGTGATGTGAGTCAAGTTTTTGTTTTCTTTTTTCGATCTACCATATACTATCATACTTATGGTCATAGCCTATTTGAACAGCATAATGTGATCTGTTCCTGTTTTTCCCATACCCCGATATTTAGAGCCATCACCGCGATACCTAACGAAGCGAAAGCGAACCTGTGAATCCCTTCTTAATAATATTGACAAATCATAGCGCAGCTGAGAATTGCAGTGGCGGTTTTATATGTGCGTATACATAACACCGTATCTTAAAGTACAGAGAAAACCATTTAATAATTGACTGAACGAAAATTACCAGAACGAAAAACAAACAAATTCAGTGGGAATGAAACTAGACATCTCGAGAAGATAACGAGAAGACACACACCAGTAGCGAGGGCTTCGATCGGACATTGAAACACTGGCATTTCTCTGATTTTCACTTACGGTGTAGACACCTAAGTCCTGTAAACGTATACCTATTATTGTTTAATCGCGCAGGTCATTTATTGTGACTGAATTATTATTTGTAATCATGTTTATAATATTATAATATTATGTATATAATTTGTAACATTTTTCGATCGTGTGTATTATTATAGGTATATACACTTGTTATACCTTTTTTATTTTTTGTCTTTTTTAAAAATGAAATCATATTCATGTGTGGAAACATCGGATGGCTTTAATTCCATCGTTACACACCATAGACGTGTAGATTTAAAATGTTATACTTGATACTTGGCGCATAAATCTACTGAGTCTTTTGATGTTATTTTCATTGTGATATCATTGGTATTTTCTCAAGTATTTCAATCGCGGCACATCTCACTCTCACCGTACCTTAGACTCCCATCCTGCGATTAGATACAGATGGATTACATTGAAAAAAAAAAAGAAAAAAAGAAAAAACAAAATAAAACGAGTCAAAGAAAACCGAGTGAAAAGAGAAGAAAAAATAACAAATGCCTCGTTATACGCGTAGTAGTTATCGCATTCGTAGACATGTAGATAAACCTACAAATATCTACAATTTCCGAGATTTTCAGACACACTTATTGATTTTTTTTCTTCAAGCGGTCCTATCGTAATTATTATGACTATCAGTGGTCCAGTATTGATGAACGAATTTAGTTTATCGCTGATCAATCGGGTCTTTTCAACTATGAACGAAATAAATTTCTAGTACGTCTTTTTATCGTGCATAAGTAGATATTTGCATTATTTTCGACACCGTGATTGTGTATAATGGAAAATTAATCGGAGAAAGGAGCGAGTCGTCAGTTACGATTATAATACTTAAACCGCACGATTTTTTTCTCAATTTAAAATTCCATAGGAATTTAGTAAAGAAATCAACCAACGGAAACTGCGCAACGGCACATTGAGAAAAGTTAAGAAACAAGGCGAATGGCTAGCATGTAGATCGTTTGTGGTTGAAAAAAAAAGAAAAAAAACAAAAAAACGAATGAAACTAAGAAAAAGAATTTTTTCAAAAAAAAGATTGTATTTTTTACCACTTTTTATAATATTATATCTACTACATAAATATATTTACCAATTATAGGCTAATCCTCAGAATGGTAGGTTTCATTTCTATCATTGTGATGTTACTGTTCACATCGATGTATCAACGTGAGCGCGAAATTTGAAAGCAGAACAGAAACGCCAAGGGGCTAGAAAAGGGAAGTAAGGTATAAGAATGAAAATAAAACTCCCATTATTCTGGCGGAAATTTAATAACTAGAACTCTTGATTACGTGTACTTTGGATAAGTTTTGGAGTAATTCTTAACGCACTATTTTAATGATATAATAACGCGAATAATCACATTCGTATTTTTCTAACACCGATTTACTATATGTTATTGCTGTAGTAATTATACTTATACATGTATCAAATTACACACGTGTATGTTGTGAATATCGACACATAACGTAGACGTAGAATTGTCAGTTTAATTATTTTTTTTTTTCATCAAATTACTATTACTACACTACTACTTGACTATTAGGATTAAATTTTAATGCTTTGAACGACATGATAAGATACGATAGCATAGCGTAAGCGTTATAGTTATACGTTAAGAACTTTTAAGGAAGATATTAGCAAATATGCATACATTCCTAAAATTATTTCAATACCTAATCTAATTTTATAACTGAATCAAGTGTAACTAGCAAAGAAAAGAGAAAAAAAAACAAAAGGAAAGATTTTTCGCTAATTTAATTCGTAGCTAATTCATATTTCTTTTGTCACGTTGTACAATACATTTCTCCACCAATTAAATTACGCATACATATATATCTGTATACACATATGTACTTTAAATCACACTGCATGCAGTACAGTTTTTATCATTATTGTTACGTATTCATATAGACAAAGTTCTATTAGCATCATTATCATTATGTACATAATGGTAGTATCCTATTTTTTGACAAGCCATAGAGACATGGTAACTTGATAACATTACACTACACTTATCTGTATCTTTATAGTGAAACGAGAATGATGTTTGCAAACGATATTTAGTGAAATCTATGCTGCTGTGTGCGTCGGATTGCGTAAGGGTACGATTTCGATGACACGAACGAATTTTAATGAATTAAATGAAGGAAAAAGGCAAAAAAGTGGAATAAGGTCAGACCGACATTAACGTCAGAATCTTAACCGTACGAAGAAGGGCAATACTTAATAGAAAAAGAAGTAGCTCGCTTATTCTCATTATCTTGCGGTTTCGTTTACACTTTGATGATCATTAAAAGCCGTTTCAATGTGTCAACGAAATGGCAACTCTAAAAACACAACTAGATACATTTTTCTTATCGAGAGTATCGCTATTTTCAGAATTACCTCAATTTTTCATTTGTGCCGCCTACACAAGATCTATGACAATGAAAATGAACTCCGTTTTTTTCTTTTTTTCTTCAAAATTAAATCGGCATCGAGTAACGTCAATAATAATTTGCAGTATTAGAGCTCCCCTAATATATATCTTTTATCACGTTCAGCTCAATTTTCATATATTATATAATAATGTGTGTCTGCATAGTCGATTTGCCAGTCAGCACAGCACGTGTTTAAAATTAAGCCACGCGTCATGAAAAATATATATAGAAAAGCCGTAATAATAAAAATGGTCATTGACATGACACCATGCAAGCTGAATTTAGAAAAGAGAATGACAGAGAAGAAAACAAGTTTATCATCACTTTCATCGACTTTGTGTAAACGGAACACATGGCAATATGAAGTTTTTTTTTTGAAAATAGCGATACTGTGTAGAGAAAAATGTATCTCCTTGCGCTTTCGGAATTGTCTTTTCTCTGCCACATTACACTGATTTTTAATGATCGACTAGGACCTAACTCTCATATTTTTGTTTTTTCCGAATTTTTTCGTGGGTATAATGGGAGATCAGAAACACTTGACCTTTATCTGGTATAACATTGCTGGCACATTGGGGTCGTTGAAGACCCCAGCCAAAAATCGCTTGCTGTAACGAAGCAATTTAATATTTTGACTTGATTTTTTTTAGACCATTCACTTAAGTGTCTTTTAGAAGATAAAAAGGTCGCAACAGCAATTTTTTATTTTAATCGACCCCAAGGTGTCAGCATTGTTATGCCAGATAAGGGTGCCAGCTAAAGGTTAAAACAACTGTCTTACATTTTCATGAAAAATCTGTCGTGAGTAGCAAAAATGCTACTTTTTATTTCGATCATTTCGGCACAAGACCCAGGATGGTAAACGATCTACTTCTAAGTGTTTAAAGACCAAGATTTTTTATTCAACAAAAGCGTGGGAAATTTCTGAACAGACCACTTTTAAATCCTAAGAGTTAATTTCATGCTTTTGCGTTTTCGTGCGTTTGCCTCGCGTATTTGCAATATTCGTCTTCGGCTCGCACAAGCATACCTGGCTTCGACTCGTATGCCTGCTCCCCTACGACTCATGTTATAAACTTACTTACTTTACATAAGTAAACTACTTTGCCTCCTCGATACGCAATCTATTATTGTGTCCACGCTTTGGTCGAATTACGTATAATTATCATTTTTTAGATTCTCTAAGACACCTTGAAAGTTTGATAAACTTTTCGATTCTAAATCCAAGAAATAGTAACTTTACTCTTAAAGGGAGTTTGAAAGAATTATTGCTGGTCGGAAAACATTTAAGATTTAATTTTTATAATTAGTATATACAGAAACAACATGTTTTCGTGCCTTGAACGATTAAAAATTTTTGTAGGTGTCTAGACACGTAGAACGAGTTTATTAGCCATCATCGGTCTTGTGGCAGAATGTTTGGAATAAAGCCCAGGATTTTGGAGCATTTTTTCAGGTTTTACACTTTAGGCGTATTTCATGACATTCGACAATTGTTGCTCGCGAGGGATTTTTCAGAAAAACAAAAATTAATAACAATTTAGACGGCTTTAAGGTTCTACCATAGCCTCAATTTTTTTCAGGAAAAACAAAAATGCAAGGGTTAGGATCTTGTTGAGCTCACATGGCACGCCCCCATATGTATGGCATAAATATGTATCAACTTAAGTAAGTTAAACTAATAAAAACAAATAGAAATCGATTTAAATTTGTTCAGTTAGAGGGAAAAAAGTGAAGAAAAAATCAATTGTTCAATGACTGGTACTTACGTGTTGATGCAATATCGTATACCTACTGGAACCGTTGATACCTAAAACCATGAATGTTTTCATCATTTTAATAGATAGGTAAGTAGATAGTTCAATAGTTCTATGTAGATGGTCTAAGCATTTATACGGCGTTTAATTAGTGATTATGCAAATAACTGTAGGATACGGAAAGACGAAAAAAGAAAAGAATAACAGAAAAATCGCAACCACAAGATACTAATAGTTGTACTGAACAGTCATCACTGTAACAGCAGTAATGATAATATCTACTTTCATTATTGATAATAATAACAATAATGATAATAATATTAATAATAATTATATTACATATTATTTTAATGTTGAACGTGAAGATTTATCGTACTGACTGTATTATTCCAAAATGCTGCGTTATTGTTATCCATGCGACGCGACGCCGTTGTGTTGTGCAGTGTACAGAATCCTAACCATCATGTGGTCTTGATGGATACAAATAATAATAGTAATAAATGAGAAGGAAACATATGTTACACATGATATATGAAAAACACGGACTTATACGTGTATGCATAATGCATGTATTTAGAATTCTAGAGACATAAAATAAATCAATAAAACAAACTACATTGCCGTTTCCACCAAAGACGCAATGTACAAAAGACATTACATGAGTACGTAAACATGAAAATGCAAGAGATTGTTTTTGTCTTGTGGTTTCTACGTATACACACACATATGTATCTGCACACCTATATGTGAAAATATATATGTACATATTATCATTATTATTATTATTATTATTATTATATTATATTATATTCACACTCAGGAACAGAGTCTTATGTAATTGATACGAATTAGAATATAATGTAGTTAGAATTTCATGTTTCTATAGGTAGTATTACCACTTTGATTATGTCAATAAATGAAAAGAATAATGTTGAAATTATCAACTCCCGATTTTTACGTGTCCCGTGTATTTCCCTATTTTTTACATATTTAAACGTTGACTTAAATATTTAAACTGTCGCTGTTTTATAAAGCGAAAGCTTATAGATACTAAATCAAGTATAAGGTATGTTTTACGTGAATTGAGTTATGAAGCTAAGTACTACTCTCTAATACCCGTTCACCTCATAGGTAAGATTATCAAAATTTTTTGCCACTTGGCAGCGCCCTAGTCAGTGTCCCATTTGATTTTGTGAAATCTTACAGCGTCTCAAAACAATGAATGAAAACTAACATGGAAAAAGTCAAATATAAGATGCGCTTAATTCAACGATTTCTTTTTTTTTTTACTGTTTCACAATGTTAACAAATGAGAATTCAATGTGAATTATTGACATACTCGTGCCCACAATGAGTTTTGAGGTTATGACGGCAAGGAACAGAGAGAATGTACTTATAGCAACAAATTACGTACAATCATCATGTTGCGGCATTCATTTCACGAAAAACTAGATTTTCTAAATGGTCAATTGAAAAGCATAACTTCTGTAATTTTCGTTTTGCAGTAAAAAATATCACTTATAGAGGCACTTATTATTTACACAGTAGAAAACTTTCACTAATATCTGAATGCACTTACTACAAAAGATGCAGAGAAACGTGAAACTTTACAGGAGACCGATGCCTTTTCACCAAAGATAGTAGGGCACAGTATTTTGCCAAAATTGCTGTCACTTTTGCTGTATGTTGTTGAATTGTAGTCAAAATCAAATGTCAACGAAATTTCCGTAGTATAACCCTACGTTTGGAATTAAAAGTCCATGCAACAGTTTGACAGATATCGTATCATCAAGGCATGTACAAAACTGCAAAAAAGGAGAATAAGTCATTTTTCTCAGAACTTTCGAAGTTGATTTCAATTTTTAGTTACGGGTAGTAACTAGTAGCCTGGAATTTTTGAGTGTTCAAGTTTTGTCCAAAACAGATAGTTGAGTTTCGATATAAGATAGATTGTTCGGATACCGTGACAGTCTCAGTCAACTGCGAATCCAAATGCGTACGCGCTGGATCACGTTATTCCATTGTTATATTCAACTAGTTCGAATCGACTTTTTCATCTGCTTAAATCAGGTTGACTAAATCAGCTGCCGCCAGGCGCTAGCCATCAAAATTCGCAGGAATCTCGAGGTTACGTCGGATTGGGAATTTAAGATAGTCCAAATGTGACGGACCTGCGTTAGAGTCAACATAAACTCGAAACGCTTGCGCGTATTGACAGTTCGCACCGAGGCCCAACCAGACAGAGTTGGCCAGCCTGTCCAAACAGACGAAAAATTTGACGCATGCGCAAGTGACGTCCAAATTTCTGACAATGAGACTGTCGCAATACGTGAAACATGATAATTGGTTGAACCCGGTGAATGATTCCTTGACTAGTGTCGCTGGCGATTTGTTGCCGCGGGACACTTTATGTTTGCACCCGGTTTCTCAACAATATCTACTTCCTGGCTTTTTTGTTCTCCATTGCTCGTTGTTAATCCACCACTTGATATATTGAGTTTGCAGCTCCGTATGCCTTGGGTGGGACTCACGAAATCTTCTATAACATCAGCATATCGGAGCCGCCGTTGCATGGCATTAGAGGACGCGTACTGTCGCGTTGCTGACAGGAGACACTCTCGACCCCGTTAGACCGACTATTGTTGTCGACCTCCAGGCACACGATACACAAGGGACACACGCGCTCGTTCGCATCTCTTTGCGGTGATTCTTGAAGGAGAAACACGCTTTTTACCGAAACGTCACCCGTGCGAACCGTTATGTCCTCTCCCTCCTCTTGAGAGGAATCCTCTCTTGGCCTACAGTCTGAGAACGCATTTCTTGTTAGCCGTTGACATGCGTGCCGAAGGCATTGACGTATGGCCTCCTCGATCGCTTGACTCCGGGTGGATAAGATATTTACCACTGTGAGCAACATCTGTATGTCAGACTTTTACACACCTCAACGCCTAGAGACGCGATATGGAATTTGCAACGTCTTGTGGAGCAGGTTGGTATTACTGGTTCTTACACCAAAGGAAAACATTACACATCTTTTTGGATACAAATCGCTCCGTATTCATACCTGTGATAGTAGGATCGATAAAACTTGTTTGATAATTCAGTTTGTCTAGAAAAATATTTTATAATTTTTTTTTTTTTTTTCTTCTTACTACGTGATACCGTTACTGAAACTTTGAAAAAAATATGGGTTCAGGAATCCGAAGAAAATATGAAATGATAGTTTCATAATTTTTCTCGGAAAGTATCACAGTAGAAAAAATTTCAGAGCTAACAATTTTTTTTATCATAAATTCATTAGGCTAAAAATCGATCCATTGTGTCTGTAAAAGCTCTCCACTCCGTCAATAACATATTGAAGTTTGAAACGAATCGGTCAAGTCAATCCTGAGAATTAGTAGGTACTTTATGTGGCATGTCCAGATTGGGTACTGCGAGTACTAAAACCATTATCCTTGCCCTAGAAACATCTACTTCTTATTACCTACCGCCAAAAACACTTTTATTTTTTTTTTACGACACCTCGACAGAAAGTTCGTATTTCTACCCTGTTTAGCGGGAAGGAAGTGACGTTTATCTGCGCTTAACTACCGCGCATGCGTCAACCTTCCCCCACACAATGCAAATACCGCATCACAAAACAAAAAAGAAAATCATTTCCTCCCTGACTGCTCACTATAGACTGATTGATTTTCAAAAACGGATAACTAAATGCACATTATTAATGGTTATACTTTCTACATACTTTATAACTTTGAATGTTTCAAACAGGTATCATAAAATATATATATATTTTTGCTGAAATTAATTTGATTATATTCATAAGTTTTTTTCGCTATGGATAAGTGTGTATGGGAAGATGGGGGAAGTGTAGACGTACGTGCGTACGATACATTCTAACCTCTGCTTTAAACACATTTTTCATGAAATTTCTCGTTTTATATCTGTCTAAAATAGTACGAAGATCTGGTTTGACGATTGGAGTCAGAACTGGCTGTAGAAAGTGCTGAGAGGGATCTGTAATTAAAATCTTGAATCAAGAAACCATGAGTAAGACTTAGTGAGATGGTCTATCTATGTGGTGGCTGGGTAACTGGTCCCCACAAATGAGACCATAATCGTGAGGCCTTTAGATACTCGGAAGAGTAGACCTAGAGTGATTCTTAGTGAGATGGTCCATCTGTTAGGTTGTGGGATAACTGGTCCCTACAGATGCGACCATAATCGAGAGGTCTTTAGATACTTGGAAGAGTAGGCCTTGAGGATGAGAGAAACTAGAGGGTGGCCAGCCGGGATGAGAATACACTGAACATATGAGTTTAGAGATGCTTCCAGATATTCACAAGGTAACCTTGATGCTGAGAGTGACTGAAGGGTAGCTAGCAAGGTTGTGAATCGACTGAGACCTTGTGATAATGAGTTTCTGGCCTAGAAGCACCGAAAGAAGATAGTATTCGCTCATTGATAACCATTGAATGCAAACTGAAACCGTAAGTACTATTCTCTGTAGAAGATAATGAATCGACTGAACTAAGATAGAGTGTGGATGAGAGATTGTTAATTTAGCTCCTTATCCAATAGGTTGCTCTCTTAAAATCTAGTCGAGAATTAGCCACGATCCAGAGCAGAGCTCCCTTATACAGGGTGTCTCTATTTAATCAATATAATCAAATATCTCAAAAACTAAAAATGTAAGTGAAAAATGTTTCAGACAGAAGTGGTAAAATTCGAAAGGGGGGAAAAGATGAGAGTCAGATTTTCCGTAAGCCGACCATACCATAAATACTTTCATACTTACCACGTAACCTCGACTTATGGTGAGACGTATCAGCCGAACAATTCTGACTGACCGCGACGTGAACGCTTCCGCTGTGGCCCCCTTTTACCTTTTTTCTAAATATTTTTTTTTTTGAGTTTTACCTTTAATTTTTTAATTTTTCAGCTTAAAGTTTCATTAATTCAAAATTTTCTAAATTCAACTATTTTCCAAAGAACGTTTGTTTATTTTGTCGAAAACTTGAGGAATAAAACGTTATTCGTAAACCGTATTTACGATAACAAATTATCGAATTATCAACGCGCGTCGCACTATTCCTACAACTGTACTACTATCCACAGTCGAATAATGTCAAATGAGAGTTCAGTGGTGCTGAAGTAAGTACGCGGAAATGTTTTCGAATATTTATTTAAGTGCTTTATAACCGTACGTAATTTGCTATCGTGAATACAGTTACAAATACTTTTTGATGCAGAATGTGATGCTCTTTCAGATTCCGATGAAAAATAGACTGTTTTACGTAAAAAAAAACAGGATTTACCTACATCTGACCTTGGCGGGTCCGGTTACGGAAAATTTGAAATTCTCATCTTTTCTTCTCTTTCAAACCTTACAACTTTTTTTTGAAACATTTTTCATGCATACTTTTGGTTTTCGAGATATTTGACTGAATCTATTAAAATGAGACACGCTCTATACTCGAAGAACGGGAGCGAGTGCATCCGCTGATGACAATCGATAACAGAATTTAGACGGATGCTGAGAAGTACGTCGCGGCTTAGAGGACGCGACATAGAGAGGTATGTATAACAGAGAATAATCTAGGAAATCGAACTCTGAAAAAGGCTAACAAGTATTGGAATGTAAGAAGAAGTAAACATATCCCGTTGTACATAGAAAGGTTCCGACTTTTTCAAACAATATCGAACGGCATTATAGGTGTGGTAAAAAATCAACGAATATGACACGAGATGATTGAGGTTATGGCGATCTGTCAGTTCGGTAGCGTGATAGCAGCACAACGCGCATGCGCACCTGGGCACGCATCATTGCAATGCATTATTTTGCATTTGTGGCCATACGTAATTTTGATATTCCCTCTACTTGAGCAGGCTTGACAGTTCGTTTGAATTGATATTTGAACGTTGATTTTGCAACGACTCAGATTCGTATCCAAAACACCAGCTATTCTGTCGCTGGATTATCTTATTATATGCTGGTTGCGTTGATGCGATATTGTTTCCGTCACGGCAGATGATTGCTGGAAATTCGGCGATTGCTGCTGCTGCTGGTTTCGTAGACGCGGAAACTGCGATTGATGTGATTGTTGTTCATGAAGCAATGTGAAAACTCGAGGCTGTTTATCTTCATATTGGTGATCCTGACGTTCCTGTTATTGTGGGTCGTGCAGAAATTCCATCTGTAGATACTACGTGAGTTCTGATGCGCACTTCGAACTGCGCTTCAACGTTACGGTTTAAAGACTTCATACCGCAACTTTGAACTTAGAGGTAAGGTAATTCCAGGTGAGATAGCCATGGGTAAGAGATGGCTCATAGTATAGTCCAATACAGTAAAGTGCATAAGAACTTATACTCTTACCTATGGGCCATCTCTTACCTATAACCATCTCACTCGGAATGAACCCTGTGAAGAATCACTTTACGGAATGAAACCAGCCACCAAAAAGAACTTTTTCATGCTTATTCCGTAAAAAAATGATTTTACATATTTTACTTTTTTTTCTAAAGCTTAGTAATTATAGCCTTTCATCAATTTGTTGACTTCATGTAACGTATCCATAATTGTGTTGTTACTAGATTTTTGTAATTTCAAAAACATTACTTTTGAATAAACTTTCATTTAGCCTTTTAACTCGTTTGTCAGCCTTAAAAAAGACCTTCATAGACTACTTCCGTGAATGTATTAAATATTGAAAAAGTTGAAATTCATGTGATCAAGTAAAATTGCCCATGTTGTTTCGATCACAATCGCACACACCTATTATGGTAGGCCAAAACCGGATGTATCCCAAATCGTTTTGAAAACCATTTAAGGGCATTTTCCTTAAAATTATATTTGAAAACCATATAAAACACAACGCATAATAGAGACTAGTTTTGTTATTTATCGTGAAAAACATAGTCATATAAGTCGTTAGCGTAGTCAAATAATAATTTTTTTTTGCATCTCTGAGATAAAAAGGAAAACCTGATGAATCCGCTTCTGACCGCTCACTCCTTAATTCTGTGTTATTACTAAAAACTTGGGATCCTTGGAAAAATAGCTTTCTTTCACGTATATTGTATCAATCAACTGTTCATTGTCACCAAATTTGACGTGGAAAACGAGAGGTTTTTCATTTTATTTCTTCAATGCCGCTCAATGCAATGAAATAAAAAGAGACATGAAGCAACACAATCAATCAAATTTAAAGAATTCAGAGATAGAACTAGGTAAGGATAGCGATGATCGTCAAGTAGAGAAAGAGCGCAATTACGAGGCGCGGACTTTCTGCAGAGTATATTACGACTCCAAATGCCGCCGTGTTCGGTCCTGCACACCCGAGTATTCTGCACTCAGGATGTTTTATTATAATAGTTTATTATTTTAAGGAGAGTCAATTCCAACCAGATCTGAAATTTTATTATTCACTTTTGCATAAAGTCGCGTATTCATAGCGTTCGCAAATAACCGAGCTTGATGAAGGGAACGGAAAAATCTACATCACCAAGGCCAACTCAGTACCTCGCAAAATTGGTAAAACCAGATGCATACACTGTATGCAGTTGGACATCAGACGATCGCCCTCAGCCGACTTCGGGTTCAGTCTGAACTAATAGTTCAACCATATTTTGCAAACGTTTTTTAGAAACAAGTTGTCAGGAAACTGCGGTCGAGAGCACTTCACTTTGCAATCCTTCCTTACAATTCCAACAGGTCTACTTGACTCTGTTGCAACAATAAGGAATTCTCATAACTAACAGGCAATATTTCGGATTTTGGTAGTTAATAATTTCATTCAATCTCGCCAGTCCTGCTATGTGGTTGTAGCGATAACTGTATCGTAAATTGCCCTTTTTTAACAAATATCTTTTGTTTGTTAACTGTAATTTACCTATTGTCACGTTGAGGAAATAATACGCCCTTAGACCACTTAGTTCGAGATACTACACAACGTTTTCCATTTTTGTCCCACTACCTTTTCCCCTTTCTTTTCTTCTCTTTTTTCCCTGCGATTTCCCCTAGGCATTGGAAGAACTGCACCGAGATTCCTTATCAGGAATGGGTCCCCGCATGTTGGAAAACCTTGATTTCAACAGGAATTGCATTTTCTCATTGGCGTTGCACATGATGTCACTCCTGCCGTGTATCACCGTGTTTCTAAGTATAACGTAGCTACTTTGATTCAGTCAGCCTTCAACTTACCTCTGCGATTCGATCCATGCCGTTTTTCAATAGAGGGATTATTGTATATATTGTAACGCGAAGGGATAAAAATATAGGTATTCGAGCCTACGTACTCCTCGAGGGGGATGGAGGTGGAGGGGGGCTGCAAGTCGCCTTGGCCCGGTAACACGGGTCATCAGTCAGATGATAACACCTTGTAAATAAAGACGTACCTTTGAGAGTAAAGTATCACAGGTCACAGGTTAGCGTGTGTGCAAGAGTTTAAAAGATCGGAGAATTAGCGAGTGCAACCTATCTTTAGATTACCTGGGCGTTTAAGGTAATAAATGAGATTTTTTTGTTCGAAATCTAAAATATCCGTGAGTTGCCCTCATATCATGCGTCCCGCTCCCGATCACTTATCCCTTGAGATTATCACCAACCTTCGTTCGAATAGCCGTGTTTCAGTCGGCGAACACACGACCCTCGGGCCATCAGCTCCAGCTAGTTGGCAAATTCTAGGTTGGTTCGAGGCCAAATGAGAATAAAAAAACCCGACCTGACGCTCAACACATAAAGTAAGAAGGTGAAGAAGCTTCGCACCGGAGGACCGTGACGTTCCGGTGCATTATTTTACCCCTTTTCATCCCTTGATGCCTTCGAGAATTTGCCGCCTCGATAGTAGACGGGGTGTTTCGTTACAAGGTACAAAAACAAACTGCGGTATATGTTTTAACGTGATATTACAAAAAAAAAGACAGAAGAACAACAACTTGTTGCTCTTTCAACTTCTTGTTTAATACGAACAAATTGTGGATGAACAAGGTACGTATTAATGTAAAGCTATTTTTCGCCACACGAGATTTCAGTTCGATTTTCAGTCAGTACTTATTCAAAATCTATAGGAGAAAAATTGGGAAATCTTGAAATATTTTCTGAGGCGTTGATCCCACGATCTTCTTATTCCACTTGCCCAGTTCTGTAGATTCAAATCAGATAAAAAGGGAACTTACGAATTAAGTTTGACGATAAGCCCAATGTAACACAAAAATTGAGCTAGTCCTAGATCTTTGTATTTTCGAGGAAAATTGCGCATACTAGACAAACAAGTTAGAATTTATAATTTCATATGCTCATCTGGTTTTTTTTTTACAAGAGAAAGCGTTCGCCAATAGTCTCAAGTCACTTCTTGTCAGACCATACATTTAAATATTATTGCAGAGAAATATGCTATATTCTTACAACGCTTCGTGCTTTTTTGTGGTCTCAGGTTGTGGTACAATTAGGTACTCACGAATTGAGTAGATTGAAGCCCAGAATGTGAGATCAGAAGATTTCATGAGTTCCCTTACCTTTATACAGAATAGTGTTGTATTACCATGAATGAATGAGTTTAGTATTAGCATTACTTCAACGAATTCTGAATGCGCCACGGCGCGGCGCCACGAATGCTTGTCTAGCCAAGCCAGCTCCAACTAAACCAGCGATGACGGCGTAGACGGGTATATTATGGTCCGGCACGAGCCCTGAAAGAGTATCGTTATCGTTGACATGACCTAGCATTTCGAGAACTGAAAACTCGCCTTCGATCGGTTCAGGGCGCGGAAACATTTGAAGTAAAGTCTTTGGCCGACGAGCTCGAAAGGCACGGTTACTGAATGCTGATTTCTGCGGCTATGAACCCTAGCTTGGCTAATGGTCTACCCCTAGTAGGGTAATGGCGGAACGATTGTAGGCAAAGAGTGGTACATTTATTACATAGGTCGGTATCATAGACATCATTGTTGATAACTCTTTGTAGATTTATCTGGTATCTATAAACCCAGGTAACATAAAGTTGCCTACCATCTGATTCTTGAAGTGGGTCGTGTCTATTCGTTAATGAAAGAGTGCAATTCAAAGATGTCTGTGAGGTGAAAGAAAGCGATTAGTGCTAGAATTTTCAGAAGTATTTAATTTTCGGTCAGGTATATTTCATAAAAGTAACACACATGAGATTTAAAATTGAACAAAAATGTCGTGTTCATGCGTGTAATATTTCCAACGGCTTAAGCAGATCATAATTGGTCGGTATCTGTGATATTCTCGATCTCCTTGCTTGGCGAATTTCACTCCGAGCATCTGGTTTCCAGTGTTAATTAGGATCAGGCTTACGCTGTGCGGTATTCATTAGTAAGAGCGGAACCGAGCTTTACTGGTTATACGATCCCGCCATTTTTAGTGTTTCGCTGAAGTCACGTTTCATCTGCGGCAAGGGTCGGGAAGTGAAAGGAGTTCTGTTGGAGATGAGTCCCATGCAAGTTCAAATCACGAGGTCTTCTCATGCTCGCGGAATCATGGATCTCCCCCAAAAAGTCAGATGTGGTCACTTAACAGCTTAACCACATTCTCATTCGCTGTACATACCGACGAAAGTAAATCAAGGAGGTTGTGCAACCAGAAATCTATACTTGTTTAATATTTTTATTACGAGGCGATCGCACGTCAAGTATTTATCAAATTATTACATTTATAAGATAAGGTGTTTACCCTAAAAATGTAATAAAAGACCAAAATTATCAACAAGAACTTCAATATGTTTTTTCACAAATTTACCAGACCAAATTTTCATTTTGCTTAATAATCAATTCAGTATTGCTACTTGCTTGTTGATCAAAATCAATATTAGTACAATCTTGAAAAATTAAATATTCAATGACACTAATGTGATCAAAAAATTGTCATGGTGGAACTGGAGAGAATAATCTGAGTACGGTGATGCATCGCACAGTAAAGTCGAATGTAGTCTAAGTAATCGATATCGTCTTTTTCGTAGCTTTAACCCGTATTTTCATTACTAAGGAAGACACGGTAGAGCTGACGTATACAGTAATTCAATAAATACTGGAAGTGCAACTGTTTTGTAGTAAAATTATCGAAGAAGTATTGATTTTAAAGTGAACAGCTCTCTTAAGCCCGTCTGATTTACAGAAAAAAACCTGTAAGTTGGACTCGAAAGTATAATTGGAAATTGCTACAAACTATTAGAGTTTGAAAAATTTCGAATGTTTTCCGACAGTATGATCAGTATGATAATAGTGCATATTTGTTTTCTAACGTTAATAGACCCGAATCTACATCTAGCTAAAACGAAAATAAAAATTTCAACAAAATGATCTTCATTTCTACAGCATTACTCTCGGAAATCATTTGAATTTCAGAATGAAGTCGGCTTTTCCTCGAACATTTGAAGAAATTTACGCGCGTCTGTACCGTCGAAAAAGTGCAAGGAGAAAAAAGAGACTGTGCATACAATTCACGGTTATAGTGGGTGGGTCGACTTTTGCTGAGTTCAGTTATTTATGGAACAGTATCGCGTTTGTATGCGAGACGAAGCGGGCGGTCGAAAGTTATGAAACAGCGGTGCAGAGCGAATGCGGTAACTGTGTTACATACAGCCATGCACATCACAGTCCCAGGTCGACAAACGTGCACGAGGACTGGGAAATGAGACGTCAGCCAAATGTACTTTTTTTTCTGAATTTTGTGCGCAAGAAATACAATGTTATCCAAATAATCGACATAGTTTTTTTCTAATCAATCCTTTCTATAAGGATTTGCCAGAACTGATAACGAAGCCAAAGTCTATCTGGCATCCAGGATTGTGCTTACAGCACCGACCCAGGTGTTCAACACAATCGGCTGAGTACTGTTTCATTGATGTTGACCTAGCAATGCCATTTTGGCTAGGTACTGGTATAGTGAAGGGCAAACCAATATTAGGTATCCGGTATTAATATTGCAATGGTGCATGCTTTGGCAAAATAGTGTCGGGTGGTCGGTATTAGCTCTGCATTGGTTCGTATAACACAAATGTAGGCTCGGTATCTTTCACCAGCACCGGTACGATCATACCATTCAGGGAATAACCATTAATGGTTCATTGTTGCTACGAAGACTGGACCAATAATAGTAGTCTTGGCACGAGAGTTTAAAAAACTTGTTCCAGTTGTGGATTCCTCCGTGGATTAGAGTAATTTTGGTGACTTTTGTTATCGTACAGTGCAATAAATAAGGCCGTGAATTTAACATTCTCAAATTCTGTCGTGTTCCATATTGTTTTGTGTTATAATCAAAATTATCCAGTGTTAATTGGTAAATAAATTAAACACTACAAATTTAAAATGGTAGTAATACCCACCGTTTAGCATTAAAAAAAATTGAATACTCAACAGTACGGTGAACCATACTGTAGGATTTGAGTAATATTGGACTTACACTGGCTCCTTTACCATTTATCGAAAGGTTTTTTCTAGTTTTCCTACTTCCACAAAACCCCAAATTCTCAAAGCAAAGAACAACCAAGATTATCCGAGGTGCACGGTGCATATCATAGAATTCAGCGGAAGAGAAATCAATCACGACTTTCCGTTGTGTGAAATCCGAAAAAGAGAACGATCGATTGGAGGCTTAAAAAAATTGTGTGGGCATCTCAAGTTCTATGTAAAAATAAAAAAAAACGTACCTCTAAGCATGTGAGAGTTATATTTAATTGCATTGAGTTGGTATACAAATAGCAATGCCACGAAAAATAAATATTAGAATTAAATACGACTTTGGCTTTGGCGCAGTGATATATCTTATACGACTGCGGCGCAAGTAGATGGCATCTTCCGATAATTTGCATCCAGATATTTTTCGTATTCCAAAAATTCAGACGACTGCCTCTCTGGTTCTTATTCCCACGAGCTGGTTCAAAGATATGTGAAAGATAGCCAGATCAGTAAAGTCTGTTGCACACGGCGTATCCGACCGTTGCAGGAGAAAAAAACCGTATAAAAATACTTGTTTAAAATAATTACCTCCACGAAAGCAACACTGCAGTTTATGGTAATAAACATGAGACCAACTCTTGTTAACATATAAGGTACCTATGGTGAACATGATTTCGGTTGTCTCAGGATGGGCAGAGTGCCAACAATGAACCGCCTTCATTTTTAAGACCCACCGGAGTTGACGTACGCCCCAAAACGTTTGGTTTTTTCGTTCACCAACGATATCAGCTTGTATAAGCGCAGTGTATGTACTTATACTCGGCTTCGAGATATGTGAATGTAGCCGAGAGGTCAAGGGTCGCTCTTGGACCACACAGTTGTAGTCGTAACTCAGACCTATTATATTTCGCAGCTTGTTACCTTAGCCATTTTTACGACATTTTTTCCTCTTCCTCTCGCGACTTTCCAGTGCTTTCTTTATCGCTTCTCGGTTTTCGACTCGGGCGTGCCTCGCCCTTTTCTTATGCCGTGTATACATATATGAGGCTGTATATTTACCCAGGACTCGAAATGTTATTCATTTTTATTTTCTACTTCACTCTCTCTTTTCAACCCAGCGTCTCTTATCTCCCTGTTCACTCTGGCGAACTTGAGTTTGCTGACCTTTTGAAACACGCGTTCATTCACAGTTTGACAGTTTCCTCAGTTCGAGGCGCAGGTCTTCATTCAACAAAATGAAGAACTTCCAACGGTTATGTTGTATGGTTTGATTGCTTTAGAGGTAGCCTCCAGTGCCGCAAGAAGTAGGAAGGATTCGCAGAGATTACAAGCATCCGCGAGAATGTCTCCTTCATGCACAACCGGCTACAGGCATTATCCCATGAAATGGCATTGAGCGGGATCTATAGATCGTGCGATGAGGTGCCTGACTCTCTTCCTAAACAGATAGAAATCTACATAGACGGGGATCTTCTGCATTGATCGATGCCATGTTGCAGGCACAGAGTGGTACCGAACATTACATGACTCCCAGAGTAGCCTTGTGCAGACCTCCTGACATAAATTTCACCTCACTGTCCTTTATGCCCGAGACTCCAACTCTCGAGGGTGGATGTACACTTCAAGAAATCGAAAATGCGCGTGCTCGCCGTATCCACACTGCATCCACCGGTCCCGGCAGGCGTCCCGATTGTAAAACGGCACGGACGCACATTGTTCATTCAAAACGAACCAGCGACCAGGCAACAACGCACCGCGATGCTCGTAATTCATAGATCAGGCTTGGATCTCTCGATCTTGGGATATGCCCGCATTGTATGCATAGGTTCACCAACGGTATGTGCGACGGACAATAGCTCAGTGAATCATAGAGAGTGGACGATGGTGCGCAGGCAGGGAATCCCAGAGCACCATTGGACTTATATAATCTCGCTAAGAGCCGCATCAAGTCAACGCTGGCACAGCTACGTCCATTCAGTTCATTACGTTCGACATGGTATAAGCCCGCCTCATATTAATATGTGTATAGTGCAGGTCCCGCCGTCGCAGTGCCACTCTGTAAGGCTTGTGACGCGTCGTATGACGTAGATCTCCCTCCTTTCCGCCACCACACCGCGTCGTCGGCTCGAATCCCCGATTTTGATGACGCCAGAGAAAATCCTGGCTTATTCGTTGTACTGACCCACCGATGACGCTCGCGAGACCTTCAGATACCCTTCCAAACACGAGCTGGAAAAATATATTTGTCGCTGATTCTCACTTGCTTTCAAGTTATGACACGCTTCTCCATAGCTGAATCCCATATTTTTTGTACATTGTACTTATTTTTGATTGCTGAAATGACACCGAATCGCTACTTGCACCACATTTTCCGGTAATTACAGAAATATTTAAATATTAATGTACCGATAACCATTTTACTATAATTTAATAGATATGATGCCAAACAAAATTTCTTCTAACGTGTCTAACGCAGAATTTCGTGTAATGATATATTTGATATCGTCTGCTTGGCTTTAAATACTTGGTATTTTTTTCGGTGCTGAATCGGTGTGAGATGATTTTGATCTTGTAAACATTCATTTTTTCTCAGGTGACAATAATATTCCACAATCGGGAAAATGTAAATTGACTTTATAGTTGTATTATTGAGTTTTCAACAGTAAACTCAACGTTGAATAATATTCATGTAGATTATTTCACTTCTACTTGAAGATTTCTTCCCGTTGATATGGTAATGAATTGAAAAAATGGGGAAAACTGTTAAAACTACCGTGCATGCCGATGATAATAAGGCAGAAACTGAACCTTGACGTGGACGAAGAAAGTATTAAAGAGCTTCTAGCCTCATGAACCTACCATGATATATCTCTTTGGTAAATAGTAAAAACAGATGTTATCTGTCACATCCATTTCTCAATAAAACATTTCATTTGCTATTTTTACTCGAAGGTTTAACAAAACGTGCATCGCTTGACTAATGGTTCTAATATCGTTAGAATTATAGGAAAATGTTGTAAAAGTAACTATTTATTGTAAGTGCGATTATGATTGTCACTAATATTTTTTCTGATTATTGTTACATTCAGTCTACTTGTCTAGTTTATCACATTTTTTGGTTGAATGCAATGTTAATTTCAATTTATTGTTGCGCCAATATGAAATTGTTACAATCGTTACCATGAAATATGGAATCTGTGATCATGATCAAAAGAAATCGAAACACGTTCTAGATTTTCTGGTTACAGTTACAAAATGCATTTTCATTTTGTGCCCATATTACGTCTAGCCCATGGTTTTGTGATTATATTTATGTCCATGAACAGGATATAATATAACATCCAAAACTATATGTTTTTCCCATTCTGGTGAAAAATGTGAAAAGTTAGAGACTGTCTAGTAACCACGACTCGAGCACGAAGTTATTTACCGGCTTCGGCCATGGGCACCTGTAGTGGCCGGTTATAGAAGGCGAAGATACTATTAAAAAATAAGCGTTAATTCCCACGTAATAGCTGCGAATTATATATGTATATATCCGTGTATCCGAAACGGCTATACCCGATCTATAAAGACGATCAATCGAGCAATCGATCACGTAACGGCTAGGCGGTCATGCGTACCAACGACTCCTATTTATTTATATTATCCAGGTGGTCAATTCGTCCATACGTGATGGAATTGCCCGTAGTTCTAGGTCTCAGTATCGGGTTGCTCCCAGAGAATCTACGACATTCTATTTATTCAGGTCGTACGTTGCACCGATGGATAAAATTTGCGGTCGAGAATTGGAATCCCTGCACACGGGAAAAATTTCCGTTCGTTAATTCATACGTATACCACGTTGTCGACTACGCTGCAAAATTTTATGCTCTATTCACGAATCGAAAATAAATTCCGAACCGAGAACATCGACGCGCAGCATTGATGACGGTGTGACGTTTACTGGAAACGTTTCACAATTACCAATTGTTTTACCCGAAAGACATAACCGCACGAACTAGCCTTCCGAATGAATGAATCGTACGCCAATCTATGGGCTCATCGAACCCAAATTCATCGTATATTATTTTTCATCAGTTGCACAGCAATTCACATAGCAAATTGTCTGCGGTTGATCCTGATCACCGGGCTTCGCCCAATTTGAGAGGGGATACCGATCGATATGCCGATGACCGCTAATAAAATTCACTCAACTTCAGAGAGGTAGATTATAAATAACCTAACTGGCGTGACGATTATAATTCAAGTACCATAACTCTACGGACCCCGATGATAAAACAGTTAACTCCTGTATCCAAGAATAGAAGATAATTGTTTTATCATCGGAGTCCGTAGAATTACTTGGATCACAATCGTCACGCCAAAGTTACGTCTTTTATGATATCAACCTCTCTAAAGTTGAGTGAATTTTATCAGGGGCCATCTATGTTTATGTATAACTATGTGCATCTGCTGCAGGCTGCAGTAGACTTGACATTTCGCGTATCGGGGTGCGCAGGGTGAAACGAGTCGAACAAGCCGAGGTAGCGCTAGGCATGAGATTTTTGCATGTGATTTCTAGTTCGCGAACGATGGCGCCAAGCCGCGGCAGGAGGTCGGTCCGCACGGCGATGGTTCTCACGACAGTGCATTCGACGAGGGTAGGCGGTGGGGGCCACGCGGCAGTCACGCGTGAAGGCACGGACTCATGCGATCCGCATGTCAAGTGTCAAGTGTCATGGCGATGCCGGCGTACGGAGTCTCTCTGCTCTCGTCCTGCACCGATTTAGATAGGCCTCATTCCCGGCGTTTGCATTCGCCCCGCCACACGGCCACGCCGCGGCCAACGCGGGTGGATTGACACGCGTCTTCGCATCGGCGATTTGAATTCGCGGAACGAATGAGGATCGACAGACGCGGTCAAGGAGTGGAACTGTCAATTTTCCTTCGTCGTTTCGTACACGTCTGATTGGTTCTTCTGAAATTCATCAACATATAACGAAATAAATTCGTTAATTTGAGTGATTTCGTAGTTGGTTTACCGAGCTTGTTCGTTAAAAAGCGTTCACTGTATAATTAATCGTCAATATTCTTTTTCTTTTTGTCGTTCGACAATAAAGCTTATTGTAAGACGAATCAATTATAATAACGTTATTAAATATTTGTCAGAGATTTTTCAATTGTAGAGAAAAAATTTCTCAAGTTTTGCTATATGAATAAAAATTTCGTCGAACTGTTTCTAAACAAAATTTTCGGTTCAATTAACCAGCCTACAACTTTTTTTCGGGATGCTGGTCTTTGTTCATCAGACTCAACGCTCGTTACAAGAACGACGTGATTCTTCTCCATAAGAATTATGCTTTGTGTGTTGTAAAACTGCTATAATTGTAAACTGGAATGCCATAATAATCTTAAATTTTCGCGGTGGCTTGATAAAATTCAATTTATATCCTACATATTGTTTTTCCTGTTGTTAGTATTTAATATTTTCAGTTACTTCATACGTCATTATTAATATAAGTGACTTAATTTTATTGATAAAACAATATTCAAGCTCTTAGAGGAGACACATTTTAAACGGCGTTGGATAAGAATCCTATTTTATATCTGTTGAGTTACATACGTACAAATTATTTCAGAGGTAACTCTTTTTGCCCTTTCAACTGCAAGGCTAATTTCTGCTGAAGGCCACAATTGATGGCTGTAAAATCTTTTTATCTTTCATTTTTCGCGACGACCCTTGGTGTTTATCACATGGCATTCCGTGAAGGTTTTCCAAATTTATGAGTATTTATCTTCAGAAATATAATATTTATATATATTGATATTCCAAATACAACTGATCAGCTAGAAGATTTGAAGAAAAATCTATAGTTCATGCATAAACTATTTTCCTCATCCACGCGGTATATTTCGTACAAAGGTACTTTTGAAACATGAAATAATAACTGCGAGTTTTACGTAAGTAAGCTCAATCTTGAAAATCCAAACCCACAAAACTGAAAGTCCCACATTTAAAAGTTGAAAAGTTGTGGAAAGTTTTGAATTTCATCGCGGTCAGCCGTCGCAATTCCGTTAGGGCGTTAATTAGGTTTCCGGTTTCCCTTTGCGGTAGGTATCTTAAATGGCTTGAAAGCTATAATAATTTGCCTCCAGCAAAGATGGAGTGAATTGTGATTAGACAAGAGTGAACAGCTTAGCCTAGCGTGAAGAATTAATCGACATGCCCTTTTCCTGCAGACCCTAAGTCTAGAGAACGTCAACGTGCAGGTGCGACATGCTAGAGCAGAACCGAAAGACGACGTGAGGGAGATACCCCCGTATCTCGAGAAGGCAGGGACGTTTCTTGGCAAAGCTGAACGCGCCCTGACTTGGCTATAAGTTTCATCAATGTGCAGACGATCGCGCAAGACGAACCTGGCTAATGATGCTATATGCAGAGTCGATCTCATAGGTAGGTGCCTCGGCTAGCAATTTCCTACATTTCTGTACGAATTGCAACGGAGTCTGTACCGCGTCACGACGGAGTCTCTCAATGAACTCAGACGGAGAAACGCGTTTACTGCGTACCAACTAAGCTCACCGTAGTCGTTTAGACTGCCAAGAGAATTCCTGACGAGGAATTGTTGCCACAACTTCGCTGCCCACAATCTCCGCCTCTCTCGTTAGTTCATCGTCAAACGTTTGTCTCCCAAATGAATAGCAATTCGTATGCATTATACGGAAACTCGTAACTCAGGCTCAGAAAAAAGTCACTGACACAGTCTTGGCCCACAATGTTGTCCGTAATGGCATTTCTTTGCAACTGAGTATATTCAACGACTGTTTCAGCAGCGATGAGTAAAGAATTAGCAGTAGTTTTTCAGACATCGCAACATCTGTGTCTCAGGAATATCTGCGAAATTCCATTCGAAGGAATGGTAGCGAAATCTGGTTCGGAAAACCCAGAAATGCTTTATTCGATACTTGGAAGCGATTATCGATACATTTGGCATGATTTAGAGACCACTTCACTTCACCAAGGTACACAGAATATGGCACTGCATATACAAGCATCGCCATCTGTCCACGTGTAAGGATGATCATTTACCGGCGAGCATAACAACAGTTTGATTGAACGATGTTATAATGAACTGTCGAAACTATCCGCTTCTATCGAAGCATGTAACTGACAGTTTGTTAAAATAGAGAATGAATCTTTGCCGTGAAATCGCCCACGCTGTCGGGGAGGTCCGTACAAAACGTGGTTTGTGAGTTCTGGCTACCTACATGCAGGCAGCACTTTGTACTCAAAAGTACTATGTAGGTGTCGTTTATTAAAAAAATAAAATCCGGCCCACAATATACAGCCATTGAAAAACCCCGTACCTAATTGCAAACAGCTCAATAGCGTATGCGAAATGTACGAAATGCAAGTATAGCAAAATACACTGCGATCACCTAGCGCTGGCATGCGTCAGGGAGTCGACACTGAGGCCTTGACTGAGACTGAGCACAACACACACCTTTATCACACTTTAATAACTAATTAGTCTTATTAATAAAATAATAATAACTCGACTCAACTACGTCTCAACACATTCTATCTCCACATAAATCTCAGTTTTTTTCTTTCTTGTTTGTTTATTCACTATAAATAGTTGGTGTGGCCATGAACGCGTAGCTGTTGAAATGCGGACGGTCACGACTGATTGTAAAACTGTGCAAATGAAGATTGAGTATTGAGTGAACATAACTCTGGCTAAATCGAGATGCAAGGCATTATCCTTTTCAACGTGACATGTTTCCAAAGATTCTCTGCTCGTGAGTATTCGTCTCGGGGTCCTCGTTGCATTGCTCCGGAAGTATAATTCATGAAATTCGTCATAGTTGATACAGCTTAATAGGTTATGCAAATATGATAAGCAAAACCATGGGAAACAAATTTGCAAGATCAACACGTTAAACTATAATAAATTGGATCTGGACTACTGCCTGAACCACCTGCTTTTAATTCCTGATTAGAAGATTGAAAACATCACAACCACGTGGTCCTGGGAGGAAGGTGGGGATTGAAACAGTGGATACTGTGAACTACGGATCGCCAATAGAAAGATGTTACCGAGTGTTCCGGTGTCGCAGATGTTGTCGCTCTCCGCGCCCGATACCGTAAGCTCAAATATTCTGGTGTTACACCTTCAACCGGCATGCCGAATTGCTGACAATGCCCGTACAGCTCGCTGCTTCAAAGTAATGGGTGGAGGCTCGCGATTTGACCCAGCGTGACGTGCATTCCCAATGAATTGTCGTTAAACGGAACTGTCTGGGATGTAACACCCTTTCGTGAGGTGGCTATATGAGAGGCACCTGGTACTTCGCCAAGAGTTTTTTTCACTCTCCGGCTCCACCTCCTATAACTTCTCTTCTGCTACTTCTTTTTCCTCGCCTTTTTCAGTCTCGCATCGCGAGTCCCGTCGTCGCCTCTGCAGGCACTTACTTGTCGATTCAGAAGGCAATATTTCTTTATATCTACAGATATAAGAGGAGAAGGGCTTCATCTCGCCGACATCGGATATCAATTTACCGACATTACCCCTAGTCCCGCTTGGGGTCACGGCAGTCAGTGA
This sequence comes from Neodiprion fabricii, assembly GCF_021155785.1. Taxonomy (NCBI): domain Eukaryota; kingdom Metazoa; phylum Arthropoda; class Insecta; order Hymenoptera; family Diprionidae; genus Neodiprion; species Neodiprion fabricii. Next base: position 10,880,706 of record NC_060243.1, read on the forward strand.
TGTCCGACAGTGTGTTGCTACTTGGGATACATCCACACTACTACCCGTTGACAGCCGCAGGAAATTGGATACGTGCACTTCAAATAGAGACACCCGGATGCTGTCTCCCTGACGTTCAATGCAGAATCAGAAACCGTCTGCAGATTCTTCTTATTACTTAGCAGTGAAGAAACAGGAGACTTTTACAGACGCTTGTAGGGTGTGAACATCGCCCCTTACATACCCCGCTGTTTCATCTGACCGATACAGGATGCATTGTGCCTTTGCATACTATACCTTGTGTGTACTCGAGCTGCTTAGTGTACTGATGTTGGCACGGATGTTACATTTCACGTGAAATGTAGCCATTCAGAGAATTATCCAACCCATTGGAATGTCTAATGTTTCTTGTATACACGTATATCAACGCTGTCAGATATCATACTATTTTATTCTATTACTTAAACTGCAATTATTGAGGGGATGTGCAATATAAATATGCGTACGAGACGGAATTAAAAAATTAAGAAATGCAAAGAAATGTGGGACAAATTGAGTGAAATACTTTGGGATTTATTGCGAAATTGAAGTCAATCGTAAAATGTCGTAATCGTAACATTGTCATACATTTTGCTTAGATATTACGGTCAATCTCAGGTAGATAGCGGCAATGGCTTAAAATTATTGAGAAACCATTGACGATTTAAAACTTTTTCAATTGTTTCAAGTAATTTCTTAAATTCTGGAATATCCAGAGATATCTAAATTTTTCTGATAATTCTTGAAATAACTGGAAATTTCTAAAAATGAACTTGTAATTTACTTTTCATTTTCAAGTGCACATGTGCTCTCGGTAATCACAAGTAATTACGTGAGCTTGATAATGAGACATTCATTTTATACGCAAATTGTCAAATAGGTGATCAAATTTCTGAATCTGAAATTTCTGAAACGAAAATCCTGATAAATAGACATTTTGAAACATGACAGAGTAAAAATCTGCATGTCAGTCATGGCAAGCGTTGTGTCAGCATAGTGGTAGGTTAAACTCTTTCTTGGTTCATTGTAATACTAAGTTTGAATACATTTATTGTTTAAATACATTTTTTAACATGATGTTCAATTTATTGTTTCACACAATTCTTCGAACTTGGATCGATAATAGAATCCAAATCTTCCTTACGTGTTGATCTCATCAAAAAATCAAAATTTACAACAATCATTTCCATACCGACTGTCCACAAATACCCTGAATTGAGGTTTCAACTCATGTAACCCCCGTTAAAGTCAGCTAGACAAATATATGGTACCACTTAAGTTTAACGATTTTACCGTATTTTACCACGGATTCACCGTTACGACGGAACGGATTAATTTTAAGAAGCAACCACCGAGCACCAGTTACGCGTGCCTCCTGAAACATGTGAGGCTTGGCGTCATCTGGTAATGAAATTCGTCCGTTTGAAACTTTGACGTCAGCGGACACGCGTAGGTGCAGATAGTGACGGGGCAGGAATACAGAAAGCCCCTGGGGCGCGGGGGCGTGTCTGTTACGGTGGTATAGTGCTAGAATAGCTTCGCAAGATGAGGTACCAAACTACACGTGGACTTTCGAGACCAAAATTTGCTCGCAGGACACGCGCGTTGTACATCTTCGAATCAGTGGAATGCCACGACAAGGAGCTTTGGGAATGCTAATGTTCGGTCATCTTAAAGTTTTGACAGTACCAAGTCCAACTATTTTTGGGATCGACCCGAATATCAGAACCCACAGGATAGGAAACTTCTTTTAACTCCGTTAGAGAGGATACACCCAAGCTGGTCTATTCGGTCGTCAGGCATATTTTTGCACATATTTCTATAAGCTTTTTAAGAATTTGGATGTTTATTTGTTGCATTCCGTTTGTTCTAAAACACGCCTTTTTCCGATCTTGAATACTGATCACAGCACTAAGTGACTGAAATGGTGAAAAGTATAGAAGGTATATCTTGTTAAAAAAAAATGTCCATTGACTGAATGGATATCGCAATGTAGAACCTATCTTTAATCGTTAATGAATAAAAATGATTTTCAAAAATTTTTCAGGTTTTTCTTTACAAGAAAGAAATGGCTGTAGCTCTGAAATGCCATATCGGCGCACCTTCCGCAAGGGCTTAAAATCTTCATATTTACGTGCAGAATTTGGTGTGGGAATTTCAAGACAATCGAGACCGGCCATCTTTGAATATTTTCAATTTTGAGTTTTTCAAGCCTATAATTCCATTTGTAGAAAAGAAATTTTAAGAAATTTTCAGTCGAAATTACATCACAAGCCAAACACTTTTTGTAGGGGTCGCTTTTTCATGTGATATCTTTAAGCGCTGGAACCGTCCACAAATACGTGACTGTTGTAGGATGTGATTTTCCAAAAATTGTAACTTCCGAACCATAAGTTGAAAACTAAAAAAAAAAGTTCGGTACTATCTTACAATATGGGACTATCACGAGAAAAATTAATTCCCAAATTGAAACTCCTGAACCGGACTGGAAAATTTATGGATTGCCCCAAGTACAATGTGCCGATTTAGGATGATAATATAATATCACTGATGACGAGTGCCGTGTTACCAAGATGCGTTTTGCGTTCCAGCTGATGCAGAAATGAAGTCTTTAAGTTACAGGATGGATTGCGAAACCCTGGGCCTTGGTTTAAGCATGGTTACACCTGTACACCAAGCACTGTAGCCATTTGTATATCCTTGGGTGAATGGCGCCATGGTGTCAAGTGCTCCAGATTATCGGGCCTACCCTAAATATTCATTATAGGAGTCCCATCGCTTTCAGAAGGTATTGGTAGTAATCTGGTGAATACCGTAAAAGTAAAAGAAAGAATGATACTCCTTGTGCCTTGTCGATGAACGGCAATATCGTCACATTAGCACATTCCAACGTTAGCGAAGAGCGGGTTTAGCTTAGAAATAATAAAAAGTAACTTTTATGAGGTGTAGTGTTCTCCGTAAAAATGCAATTAAGAAACTCCTTCGACAGCTTGGAGAGTGCACGTTAATTAAATGTCTAAAAAGGAAGGATAACAATGTAGCTGAATGGTTTTTCCCGATTGGTCATAGATCCCATCGTTCCGAAAGTTGGGATGTATTAAAAAATTCCTTGCTCCTTGAGGGGAGTGCTAATAACAAGCGGTGAAGCTGAAACCACAAGAAGATAAAAGGAAAAGGCATGTGTTTTGGCAACGGGTATTTATGGCGAGAAGCCGCACCGCGCTGCGTTGTATCGCATCGCATCGCACTGGGCTGGTTGGGATCAACCGTGAGAAATAACCCCGAGAATATTACACAGTGGAGAAAATTGCGCGAGTATGATGTATGGCGGTATTGCAAACGGTTTGCAGTCAATCGGGGTCCGGTTCACTGGCTAATGTCGACGGCTTAGGAAAGATGGCCGGGTCCGGGGCACAACTTGCATCGTCCCCCGAATATAATCCCCCAAATAATTGGCAAGCGTAAAAATCCTTGCCTGCATACCCGTTTATAAGCTCCTCTCTGGATCTTAATGACGGGGAATGGGACATAAGGGTTGGGTTAGATTAGGTTCTAAATTGGATCCTGCTCGTGAAAAATGATCCCACCTCTACGCGCTACAGATTTACGAGATGAAGAGTGAGGGGGCATTTAGGGTGGCAATGCACGCCGTTGAAGAACCCGTGTAATGGTGATTGAGAGCACGAGTTCATGTCCATGACGAGAATAACTCAGTTTCGTAAACATACGGTCTGACAGACTGCATCCTGGGTTCGCGTGGTTTACTCATGAAATTCACCCATACAGGGAGGGCTCCTAATTTCGGGATGGGTGCAATATCTGTACAATTATTATTATACGCCCTGGATTGATTGTAATGTTGGCTGCAATTAGCGTACCGCCACGCTCACCTGCAGTCTCGAACTTGTTTTAATCTGCAAATAACCGTAAATAATTAGAATTGGAACCGTGATCTTGGTAAGACTCGTCTGACCTGATTTTATTCATGCTCAAATGTTCATCTCATGATTGAAATAGTGCATTACAAAGGGATGAAGATGAAGTCTAAGGATCGTGGATCTTTTATCGGACTTAAGCGCGACCATAAAAGATTGTGAAATGAAGCGCATTGTCGAACAGTTTCGAAACAATTCCAAACTTTCAACTCAAACAACTTGAATTCAATTATAACAGTGGTAGTGACTCTTCAATGGAGCTCGATTATTGATACATGTAAAACAATTTCAATACTGTTTCCGCCATCTTTTTTTTAATTTCAGAAACGTTCATCTAATTTCCATGAAGTATATCTAATTTTTTGCGCCAAATGATAAATAACCAAACATGTTTTTTCCGTAGCTTATCAATCAATCACTAAAATGTTGTATGTAACAGTATTTTAGATTATAATTAATACGTCTTTGCCATATCAAAATAAACATATTTTCGTTATTAAACATTCAATCCATTCCACGGTTTTTAAAGAATCTATTTACAGACAAAATGAGCTTCGATCTACCAAAATCAGGTGAATTGTGCGGTGTTGGAATTAAGTAAATGGACCAATGACTACATCTCGGTGAAATTATGAGCAACTAGTTTTTCTTCTAAATATGAGAATTTCATTATTTGCCACCTTGAAAGAAGGTTCTTTCAATTGTCCAAGATGAGTTAAATTACGATTTCTTTCCTTTGGCTGTTACATCCGTAATATAGAAGAGTAGATGTTGCCTTGTTACAGGAATAACCGATCACCTTGTACCTTTTCCAAATCAAAAACATAAATGTGAATTCGTCGCATTAAACGTACAAAAAGAGGCGGCTACACACGACTATATGTGTTGCATCCGATGAGGTTTGAATTTGTAACGAATACGGCAAAATGAGAAAGTGACAAAGTACTAATTTGTTTTCTATGTCAGTAAAAAATTGGTTCCTACGCCCTAGAAGAAAATTAGTTATTTTCCGTTGCAAGTAATTTTATGCATCAAGAGCAACCTGCATCCATACTTTATTGCGTTAGAAAAATCCCTGCATCAGGCCACTGTTCTCCACATACTCGGGGAGCTAACCCAGTTCGGGTTTCTGGAACAGTCTGTGTAGGCCAATCTCCTCCTGGAGTAACCAACGATAAGTAACATACACGGGCGGAATTAATGATCCACGACTCGCTGTAGGTACACGATGGTGCAGAGCCTCGCAGCCACGACCATCATCCGATCATTCCCGGTCCAATTACGGGCCTAGAAGACCAGGACGTAGTGTTGGTACTACTCGTTCCGGCCAACAACAATACGTGCAGCCACCACGCCGCATGGCATGATCTTGCGAGATAATTATAATTCAATAATCTCGTAACAGCTATGTACACCCACGTACATAAGCTAGTGTAATGTGCTCAGTAGATATCCCCGGTGGTCTGGTCTGATCAGTTTTGCGGTGCAATGAACCAAGGCTGAGGCGGTCTTCTTCCACTCCTAGCCCTGAATTTCAGCTGCCGCAACGCTGGTAGCATAGCTTGCAAGCTGACGAATCGACAGTCTTTCTTCGTCTTTCCTCACCTTGTTGTCTTCCATCGTAACTGCTGCTCAAGGAGTACGAGCAGCTCCCTAACTCTCTCCGTCTCTCTTGTCAGGCGTAGCCAGTTTATAAATAAGGTATTGTTGGGGAACATTGGCTCGATTTGATACGCCGATCTCACTCTTTGTCGTCGCATTTCACGCCAGTCAAATTATTTCACGATACACCCGAGGTTGTTAGCCCCTTTTGCCACTTTTAGCAGTTTAATGCTATAATATATGTTTAGTCAAGTCAAATTTATCGCCCAGGATCACATCGCGGTGGTATACTGTCAAAATAAAAAAAGAAAAAAAAAAGAAGAAATTCTGAGTGTACTTCCGTAGACTATAATTTGGTGTTGATTCAGCACTATATTATGATACTTTACTTCCGAATTGACCTCGAAGATTGTGCCATGGTAGTTAACAATCACCAATTTTATCACAACATTTTTTATCGTGTACTTGCTCATTTTAGCTGCACATGTATTTTACATCTTTTTCCGCTTATCTCCTTCTACAATATATACATAACACAGGAGCCGGCGGAATAGATCAGACTCTGAAACTCATGATCAGGAATCAGGTGGCATTTATTCTAGACGGAAAATATCGCGAGCGTGGAAAAAGTGCAACCTTTCGAAGAGTCTGCTATGTTCAGCATTGTGTAAATTATGGAAATTATACAATTATGCATCACTGTAAACGTCATTTTTCCATTGCATGGAAGTAGTTTCGATTTAAAATGTTTACGGATTCTGCATATTATCAACTTCCAATGGTAGATTGCTTTTGCTGGGAGTTACAATTTTAGACTTAGATGAAAGATGGTATATTTAAATTTCGCAACGCATCCTCTTTGCAGTAATTTTTCACCAGAACATCATTCCAAGTTTTCAATTAATTCTTTTGAAATCCAGGTAATGCAAGGCCATGAATGTAGATCCTATAACTATCAATATTTCATTTGGCAAGACGCAGTCATTGAATATAATGAATTTACGAAATTTGCTAGTTTTGTTTTCCCCCAAACGATAGGAAAAAATATTGTATCTTAGGCGATCCGTGATACGAGAATTAGGTATCGTTCAAAGGTCAGTGTCCCGATATTTGAAAATATTACCTCGAACGCAAGCGACAGAAACTATACAAAGAAGACCAATGAGTCTTATATGGGGCAAGTTGAAAAGTGTAATTCATGTTCAATGCAGCATGTAGATATCAAAAGCTGCGGCTATTTCAGTTACTTCGTTTTATACTTTTTATGAGAGAACTCAGCAATTGAGGTATTTAGGGAATTCTTGTCATAGATAACGTTGCTGAAAGCAGTTTTACGACATTCCTGCGACATCAGAGGAAAATCAGTGAATATTAGCGAAAACACTCAAAGAATGCTTAGAGAATTTTAAACTCTCGAAAATATCAGCGACGTAACGTGTTTCGTAATGGTGAAAAACTACAGGCCGACAAATCGCTTCGTGGTATTAACATTTGGTAATCGTGGTCGAAGAGGTTCCGTTAAATTCTGGAACGCGTGATGTAGTGAGTCTCATTGTTAGAGATTTGGGAATTTTAAACAACATTGTATCGTTATAACCTCGAAAAATACAAGACCAGAATTAAATGAACGTGACGTGAGTATAAAAGTGATTCGCGTATTGATGAAAAGTAATGATCGTTAATAAAAAAAAAAAAAAAACCGCCAACGAGGAGATTTGTTTCAATGAGAATTCTGCAGAAGACTTGCGTTAATTCATTTGGAACATAATTTTTAAACCTTACTGTATCGATTTCAGCTCCGCAAGTCTGCATTGCGGAAGAGATATGCAAAGTAGAGAAAAATGATTTCAAAGTAGAGAACAAGACTTTGGAGGTGTTTTTGCTGTGTAGAAAATTTCTCAGATTCGAATGAATTCTAAAATTAAGCTAACGAGCTATTGAAGAAGCTTCTGTAACCATCTTTTTGTTTTATCATGATGATTTATCTGCACGTAAAGCGGTGGCGTTTATTAGCGGTTAAATTGTTTATTTTTTTTTTTTCACCCGTCGTCTAAGCAATCCATTATCATTCTTTTCCCAAGCACATATTTTTGTAAGACATTTTTTTTTATCATCTATCCTCCAGGCGTTGCAAAGCTATCCCAATTCAACGCTGGCCATTCACCTTTTTACAACGACATAAATCCGGGTCTATATGTACATATATACTTGCGTGTATATACGAACGGGCTAAGAAAGCGTCTCTTACTTTGTGATATTCTCGACTTTGCCTGAACTCCATCTCGGCGAACAAAGGGAACCACGTAAAAGTAACAGGACTCGGATGTGTGATCCACGTGATGTGCTACGGAGGTATATTTCAATTAACTGAATGTTATTGTTTCCGTGAAGAAATCTCAGAATTTCCAGGTACACATTCGATGGCGTTTATTTGATTTTTGATTTTTATTTTTACTGGAAGATTTTTTTCACTCGCTATTGCCGTTTTTATTCCCATGCTTGGATTGCGGCAAATAATGGGAGACACTCCAGTACCCGAATGGCGTTGGTACACCTCATCCTTATAAAGTAACCGGTATGAGTCGATTCTGACAAACGCGGAAAATACAGATTCAATCACATTCTATGATTACTTGCCCTCTCCCAACTAAATGTGAATGGATATCGATCAATATTTATATGATTAAAAAAAAAAAACAATTTTCTTGACGTTGTTAATATTTTGTTGATATGATAAAATTTTTGCTCTATCTTCGCGAATAGTAGGTACAGCGACAACAAAACATTTTTCTGACAGGACAGTTTTATTTTTCAGTAAATAATTTTTTAGATGTTCGAATCACACATTTTTAAAAATTTTTTACAGCTTAGTTATACAAATTTTCTGTGACGGTCTGGTTCAAAGTCAATTTCAATACGTGGCAAATTCTTTATAAACGTCAAGAATAAAAAAAACAAATCCGCCACGCAAGTGTTTTTAGTTGGACAGGAAACTGAGCGAAAAACTAATCCCCAGTCTCTGTTGTAATATTAAAAAATAGATTCAAAAACTTTACATTCGCCTCGCACGTCTGGGTCGCAAAATCGGATCTCATTGTTTCGCGTGAAACGTTTAAACATGTCAATTCACTTGAAAATAAAACATGAAACTGTTACTAAGGTTCAGTTGATCAAGGTGACCTGAGATTCGCAAAATATATCATAGAAAAGCAATGCACAACTAATGCTACAGTATCAATAGCAACGGTCATGTCGCAACCAATTAAATTGTGGAATTCCGGTATTATTGATACAATCTTAATTGCAGATCAATTATACGTTAGAATCGTGATGAGCAGAAAAACTGTACACTTGCAGAAATGCAGATTATGTGGATTAATATTATCATTCGCATTAAGGTCTGGATATGGATTGTCGTCAGCATAATTCTCAACGATGTCACGAACTTGCTAATGTCTTTTTTTTCGAAAGAAGATTACAGAAGAAACTCCGGCTCATAGCTTAAGAATTTTGATACTTGATTAAAGATTTTCCAGAGAATTATTTCAGGCTTCGAAATTGTGTCAATCGATGTATTCGTTCGTAAAATTTGATATGATTCAACAAATATGTTATTACTACAGATTATTTTGTCAAGTAATTGCATCGCTTCTATATCACGTTCTGAATTGTTCTGCAAGCAATGATCCAAGGCCTTTTGTTTGTCCATGACAAATTTGACCGTAACTTGGGTTTTCGTTGTCAGCCGTATGTGATGATGTATTTATTTGGTAATATATCTGCCCCTGTATTTTGATACAATAGGAGCTAGGCCGTTGTCTTCGTAAATTTGCTAAATTAGCATCAAAAGATGGAAAAGATAAAGAGTTATTGTAATTATTGTTTCAGCTCAATTAGCTTCTATCATTACTTCAGCTATTGAAAGTAAACTCGAATGATATTCATGCTTCACATTAAATCCAAGACAAGATTTCCGTGCGATACGTTTAAAAAAATCATGGAATTTGGGATGGTTACTATTAAATAGTTCTTTCAATTCCCGGGAAGATTTGGTCAAATTTCTAGGTATATCTCTCTTCTCTAGTTATACTTTGTTGGACACTTTTTCTCATTTGAAATGATTAGCACCACATTTGCTCCATAAAAGATCCAATGTCCCTGCATAATGTTAACCAATATAACGACAATTCATTTTATTTTTTCTCCAATTTGATAGTTAATATTCTTACAGGTTTATATTGCGAAGTGATTAATTTTTCAAAACTTACATGTGAAACAGGCTTAACGCCATCCGATTCAATATTCATCGTTTTCTAATTAAATTATACCTCTATAATTCCTCTTTGTAACTGTATATCTTTTTTTTTTATTTTTTGACGATATCTCTGTTGAGATTCTCTTCTCTTTTCTTGTTTCAGAAAATTGTATTTTTTAGCTGTTGTTATCTTACGTTTGTCATCCATTTTTCTTTTGCGATTTATTATTTTACTCTTTAGTTGAGCAACCATTTCAAGAATTTTTGCCTTATTTTCTTTAATTGATTAAATACTGTGATTTTCATCTTTATTTATATCCTTATCCATTCATATTTAGCTCGTTCACATTGAACCATATTGATAACAGAAATTTTGATTTCTTGCAGGTATACTGTTATTTAATAATAAGTCCAAGGATTGTGTAGAATCAACCAATGCTAAATAAAACTTTTTTCAAGTTAGGCATGCCAATTAAAAATCAAACAAACTGAGAGTCTTGTTCTTCGAGATTACATTGGAAGTACCGCTACTCTCTACTGTATTGTAACCACGTTTCAGAGAGTCAAAAACAAAAAAAAGAGAAAGAAAACCATGTTGCTCTTTTGGTATCCACAATCCTGCCATTATTCATATTTTAGAGCTATCCTTAATTTTTAAAAAACAAAGGAAATGAAATTTGGGCGGGAATTTGAGGAGGGACGTAATTATCTCTCGCAGATTCTTATATAAATTCAGTCGAACTTCACTTACAGCTAAGTTCGTTTGGTTTTTAATTATACTTCGAGTCTCGTTTTTCAAAATTACATTGGTGGATGTTCAGAGTGTCTCTTTTATCAAGTAACAACAGTTGCCTTTTTTTTTCATCAGATTTTATACGATTGACTAGTATCGTCTTGACTAGCAGTAACAATATAAGCTTATGTTAATAATGATGAAAATAAAAGTATGGTGATCGAATTTTTAAGATTATGAGAAGTAATGTAGGTACATGGTTTATTAGACATCACAGAGAACAGTGGAAGCAATGGTTCCTCGGTCTGGCTCGACAGTACATTCAAAAATCTCACAAAACCTTGGTGGTTTTCTGCTTTTCAACGCGTTTATATCAACGCCGTTGACGCTCGCTGCGGATATGGCGACATTGTTGCGGTAGATCATCCGTCAAATTTCGCGGCAACCAGGGTAGGTTGTTTCGGGAGCGGGTGACATAATGACCTGCAAGGCATGAGGCAAAGCACTTCTACGCTAAGAACGCCGCAATTAATTCCAAGTTATTAACTTGTAGCTTTCGGCGAGCATTCCGTATAGTATCCCCCTCCCCACAGACCACGACTAGTTGCCAATTAGACGTGCGAAATCTCTAATTTTACACTTTCTCTTTTTTAGGTATAACTCTATTCATTTCAGAAGTGATTCATCTTTTTTAAGTGTTAATTTTATTGTTAAGTCATCAGAATCTATTATGAAGCCCAGATATTTACAACCAGTATTTGGAACTGACATGCTTTTCTCTTGGTTTATGATAAAACCTTATGTATTAAGTAATTTTGTTGTCATTATCACGTTGTGTAAAAATTAAGGAGCTAGTATACAGACCAAATAGGAGGCATGTAAATTTCTACGTCTGATTCTGAATGATGAATCGCAACAGTTTTCAACTTCCCTTGTCCAAAATAACTAAAAAATAAGCGTCAATAAAATCCAGGCTGCCGATAAAAGCATTAAGTGCGATGAGACTCGTGGCAGTACTTTGGTCTTCTGATTCAAAATGCTGAGTTTCGATATATTCGTTGAAGTGCTTGAGCACAAGAAAAAACCGGCTTGTACCATCTGGTTTAGGTACCAAGAAATATAACGATCTAGATGGGTCAGCAACCAGTGTACATCGCGTGACAGCGTCGCTATCTAACATTCTCTGGATTGAAATCTCAAGGTCTTTGATTTCATTTTCGGATAGAACTCTATTTGTTGATTTTATTGTGCTTATTAGTGGCCTGCTGAGTAATACCTTATAACTAGTGATGAGCAAAAGCAAGACCAAGACCAAGACCAAGACTATGGTGGTCTTAGCCTGGGTATTGGTCTTGCGTACACAGTCTTGGTCTTGGTTTCGGTCTTGTTCTTGCAGTCAGTCTTGGTCTTGGTTTTGGTCTTGCACGTTCAGAAGATTTTTGCAAGATTCTTGCAGTCTTGCTTTCTTCCACCCTACTAATGACGGCCAACGCAAAAATATATACTAGAATTGTATTATTATTATTATTACCATAGTATTATTACTATGTTAACTAATATTAGTTAGTCCTACGGTACGAGCTAGAGTAAAAAGACCCTTCCTTATTCTTTACCTAGTTCAAACATTGCACAAGTGTACAGCAAAACTGCAAGAGTCCTGCAGTTCGGTCTTATTCTTGCTCGAGTCTTGCAGGGTTGGTTTTGGTCTTGATGCTCACATGCGATCATGGACCAAGACCGCAAGACGCAGATCAATTTTGCTCATCACTACTTATAACATGTTATTCACTCAAAAACAAACCTATCTGAGGTGGTACCTTCCAAGAACGAAAAAATCGGTTCAGACATCCCGCTGTCACCAACATCATACCTCTGTATCTGTTACTGTTTCCCCCTAAATGCGATTGGCTCTTGTTGTGGTTATGGAAATTGTTTTGTGTTGCACCGTTGTATTTCAACCCTTCGGAGAAATTGGATCTGAGGTGGTCGATTGTATGGTCGTGAGACAAAGTTTCCCCCTTGGGAAAAGAGCCTCTCCAGTTTGACCAGGTATCAGATCGCGACGCTCTTTGAGGAGTATTCTTGGTAGGTGCTTTTGATGCTCAGAGAGCTAGGGTTTGATTTTTCAACTCTTTTTCCATCTTGTTCATTGATTTTGCTGTTCAGGTGATATCGCCAACGTTCTCACCGTAGAAGTGTACACGACTTGGTCTTATAACAGCAATTCCTTCGTTTGTTTTGATAAAACCGAAGTAATACAGGCTTTCCGGACTAATGAAATCTGGAAATATAACTGTGCGAACGACTTTCCAGCGTCTACAAGGTTCTGCAGTAATTTCAACCCGTCTACGGGGTCCTTATTATTGTTAACAATCATCGTAATTGCTTCGCCTTGGACATACATCGCAGAACCTGCGTAATTTTGTTCTTGCGTGAAAAGGTTATCTCTTTTATTGTCAGATTCGTTCAAAATTACTACAATTTTGTGGCTTAATTTTGGAACTTTCAGCAACAAATTTCCTTTCTTGGGATATTTGTACAGAACTTCTTCTTTCATTTCTTTAGAAAGACCAGAACAAAGCCATGTTGACCATAACGACACAAGATCTGTGTGTAAGGTTCATTCTCTCTTTTTTAGGATTGCAGGATCCTCACCAAGAGCTCTTCGAGTCTCTTCATCCAAAGTTTTTCCTTTGCGGCCAGAATTTTCATCTGGCGGAGATGAACTTGTATCACTCGATTGAGCAGACATATTTGTTTGCTCTGACAGCGTTGTCTGGAAATCAGGTGTTGATCTTTCGACAAGTCTCAAGACTGGCACTGCCTATATCCAGATCGTCTGCTCTGTCGGAACCTTTAATGTAGGCGGGTTGTCTGTGAAATTTTCGCCCTCCGATCCCGATTCATTTTGAGAACTATTCTCTTTGTTATGCTCAAGGATGTCTGTGAGAGAGTAAACAAAAAATCTGTTCAAAGCACTGATGGTTATTGCCTCTTTCGTGCAAAATTCATCAGTCTGTAAGCACGGTTGGGTCTCATTCTTATCGAGTACGCGGCTTCGATATTCTCCGGGACTTTAATAATGAACATTTCTAACGTGCCTTGTATAATATCGTTGTCATGATTGGGGATTTTCTTTTATCCTTGTCCCTCGATGCTCCTTTTGTCTGATGGTGAAGCTTTTCTTCAAACCCGCATATTTCACGTCGTAATTCTGGAACTGTATCTCTATCGCATAAGTGTTGATTTGATTTTTTCATCGTAAAAGGTAATAGTGGTTATATAAGGGTGGTTTTGAGTCAATCTGCCTTACCGACCGAGTACGACCTGGACGGTTACTACTGAATTTCGACGTATTCGTTCGGTAAAGCAGATTGACTCAGAACTCCCTTTATATATATACCGGAAAATTTCACCACAAAAGGGAACGATTTTGATAATATTTTATGAAAATTTTCGAATTTCAGAATAAAAACGAAAATAAAACGCTCTTGCGTGTGACTCGTACTAGCACAAAAAACGTTACGAAGAATGGCGAGATGACGGATACCGAAGGGGCAACTTGGTTTTTTTTTTTTTACTCTGCAATGTGACACAATCTAGTGAACAGTAGCGGTATTACCAATGTAATCTCGAAGAACGAGACTCGTAATATAATTTTGATATTGTCGTGGAATTGGTGACCAAATAACATATTATCTCTGCATTCTAATTTATGACTCGTGAATTAATCACTATATTCCTTGGTCAGAGCTCAGATGTTGCCAAATAGTATTAATTAATTGTATTAGAGTAAACTCGATGATGCGCAATTCTGCTGATAATATACAATTTGTCTCTAATTTTAAAACGATCGTCAATAATTGCACTTGTCCAAAATAGTGGATTCGTTACAGTAGAAATTACGACAGCTGAAGCAGCATTAGCTGTGCATTGTTTCCCTCTCCTGAGGTAAAAAAAAATGTGTTACCCTCCTAAAACGACTCTTTTGTAGTTTCAAATAAAAATATTTTAACACCATGCTTGCAGGGATGAGAAGGGTAAGAATTCTTGCAGGGATGACACTACGCATACGCAGAGAACTCTCGTCTTAGGTTAACTTAGAGATGTACTCCAGAATGAACCTTGAAGGTATAAGCTTTCAGACGTCAAATGGACAACAGTCTGTATCAAAACACCCAAAAAAAAAAAAAAACAATCAAATGCTCGTTCAACTCCCAGAAGTCGCGTCAATCCGAGGATGTTCGAAGCGATATAGCTGTAGAAATGAACAGCAGGTGTCCAAAAATTATCTCCCACTCACATCTCCTATCAATATATCGTTCAGTGATAAGTTTTCATTCAGTGCTGAAAACAAAAAATTCTGAATCATCCCTACTTGATAGAGTCAATTGATACCAAGACCTGCAGCTGTAATCTTTATTCAGCCTGTCATGAACCCTGTTTATCAGATTATATTAGATTTGTTCACCGCGTCAAAATTATTGAAACGGTGTCCTGCACAACATAAACTCCTATAATTCTAATTACAGTATTATAAATTTTTTTCGGGTTAGATAATTAATTGATTAACTCACAGACTAGTATTTACAAAAATATAATCTAGGATTAATCGGTTTGGTTGCAGTTTTGGTTTACAAATTGGTTTCGAGTTACTTTCGTTGAGTTGCTTGACGTGGTAGTTTAGATAGATAGCTTAATTGTCAACGAGACTATAAGTTTAAAGAGCGTTGGTTATTCTCGGAGCTGACGAACTTTAGTATAAGTTTCAGGATGATGGTAGTAGTGTGTACCACCTAAAAGATAGTGTTAGACTGAAGAAATGGTTTTCGGATATTTTGGTCGTTAGCAGTAAGAGGAGCAAAAAGGAATTTTTTCCAAGGGTAGGAGTTTGTTGATAAACTGGGATTGGTTGAGGATAGAAAGTGGGTGAATTGTTTAGTGAGTTGGGTTGGTCGAGAAAATGTGGGAGGGATGTTACCAGCAACGGTTAGTTTGTTACGATTCTTGGATTCTGGGAAGAAATGGGCAGAGGGTGGTTGTTTCGGTAACGGTTGAACATTATTAGATACAATACATAGAAACATACCAGAAATGTGCGGTTCTACGGTGCGAAACTGGAAGGACTTTCATTATTGTGTTAGCCCTTGGGTTTATGAACGTTCTAGTTATAAATTCTTATAGTATTTTCATGATTGAATTAATCTTGCGAATCTACATATTTCAATTCAAACGCATACGTCGCAACAGCATCGAAAAAGCGATCAAGTTATAGCAGCAATTCCTCAGACGAAAAAAGTGAAACCAATGACAAATAACAGTTACTGATTCATCGAGTTGTAGCGCATCATCGGCACCTGACGCCAGTTTAGAATGCGGTATAAGTGTATACATATATATACATGTATAATGAGCTATTAAAAATAGCAATGGATTGTCGGTATAAAAATGCAGGTAGAGAGGAGCTGGTATAAGATATGCACTAGTGCGCGTCATCTTGTGTAATAAATCAATACACACTTGAAAGTAAACAATGTCGATGCAGGGGCGCCGACCAGGAACTCGTCGATAATCTCGTCGTCGCATTTCACACGGATGTTAACAATGGGCCGTTTAAATCGTCACCTGATGATTCAGCATAAATAGCTGAAGTTTTGTGTTGCTTTTATCGCCGTCTCATATCTGCTACTTGTTCCTCTTCTTTTTTCATTAATCTTATTATTTATGTTTGAATTAAGTGCGTCATAATTGCTGTTATATTATATTATAAGTATGTAACGCCGCGCCATACCGATGAGTTAGGTGCAATTAATGCACTCACCAGGTTGTAACGCGGTTATATTTAATTGCCTCTTCTCGTATTCAGCCTACTACACACATAATACACCGAGAAGTAACGCGTTGATGTAACAACGCTTAGAAAAAGTCCATTAACGATGTTAAACTGATACAAGGTGGCCTGTGATTACGGCTGAAGGTCGTCGTATTCCGCGCTTCTTTTATAACTCGGATTCTTATAAGCGATACTATCATCATGGATGTACGATTTCTGCTTACGCGGTATCATGCGATCTTCGACAGGTATTACGCCATTATATTGCCATTTATCGTTTTTCGCGCCTGCTCAGCTTCTGTACACTGACAATGAGAAAAAAGTGTGGCTCTGCCATTCAGATTTCTGGTTCTTGAATCTGTAATTGAGTCTCTGGGTAGAAAAGTGTTGCCATCTAGTTTCAACTGTAGAACGTTTGTATCGCTTGACGTTCTCCGCTAACACGAAGGATGCGGTATAACTGCAGGAGCGATCCAACATACTCGTACGTGAGGTTGTTTTTTTCGGAAGACTATTTCCTGCAAAGTCGACACTGAAATACATTTCCTTCGTTTTTCAGTAATCAATTCAAGATTGCCGTTTGTTTATCAGGGTCAACATAGGAAATATTGTGATTAAATTTGGAGATATGATATTTTGTCATTGATTCGATGATAATATCGAATGGCATGTCCAAGTTGGAAACCGGTTTAGTAAATTTATTTACGAATCTTACTTGGAGTATACTTAGGACTAATGGAGTATCACTATCAGTAGCAGTAGGGAAAATTGTTAATGAAGTTTGGATGGTTGATTCTCATTCTAGAGATAATTTTGGGAAACCGTGTTGCGTCCGAAAAGTTTGTTTCGCATTCGTTGAATCCACATAATCATTGTACTTATTATCAAATTACAGTATTCCTGCTAGTAATTAAAATGTTGGTGATCATTTGCATAAGGAAGAAAATCAGAGTATTCAATTAATACATAGAAACAGGTCAAATAATTTTGAAATGATCGCACAATCAGAGTCTAAAAAAAAACGTTTATTAGAAGGTACTACTACGAGTTCAAACATAAATTTAAGAAAAACAATCATTTGCTGAAAGAGGAAGAAAGAAAGGAATCTCAACAGAGATATCGTCAAAAAGTGAAAGTAAGGCGTGTAATTATAAAACAGAATTATGAAGGTATAAAGTCCTTAGAAAAAATTATAAATATGGAATCTGATAGTGTTAAGCCTATTTCAGATATAAATTTTGAAAAATTAATTACAACGCAAAAGAAAATTATGAGAAATTCGAATATGAACTGTCAAATTAGCAATAAAAACAAGATCAACTGCAATAATAATGGTCAATATTATGCAGGTCTAATGGATTTTTTATGCATAAATGATGTTTCAGATACAAAAAAAAAAATTACATACATCACGTAATAAACCCTATAAGAAATTTAAATATGAACTATCAAATTAAAGAGAAGCTCGAGGTGAATTATAATAATAGTGATCAATATTACACAGGGCCACTGGA
Organism: Neodiprion fabricii; assembly: GCF_021155785.1. Taxonomy (NCBI): domain Eukaryota; kingdom Metazoa; phylum Arthropoda; class Insecta; order Hymenoptera; family Diprionidae; genus Neodiprion; species Neodiprion fabricii. The sequence continues at coordinate 10,898,596 of NC_060243.1, forward strand.
TTTTTTGTGCACCAAGTATGGTGCTGAACATTTAAGAGTACAAAAAGTGTCTGACCTATCACTTCAAGTCTAGTGTGCTTACGGAGAAGTAAATCTAAAAATTTCATTCAATCCTTCTATTACTTCTATTAACTATTTAGTAGTGAACATCCCAAATCCCATGATTTTTTCAAACGTATTAATTATATTATAATAAATCCTTATCTTTTACGTCTTTGAATGCTGATTCCAATTCATTGCATTGCAGTCATCCATTATTTCATCCCTGCGGAATGAGAAGTTAACATCCTAATTTACATCGTGTTGATAGAAAGATAACTGCTAAACGCGTAGCAGATGTGCATACATAAAGTACAGATTAACTGTTCGTTAAAACGAATTTAACATATTTTTATCAGATTGCTGATGATTTCAACAGTGGAAAGTAGATAATTATGTAAAAGTGAAAGAGGATCGATCAAGATTCCGTTTTGAATAATCAAAAAACGTTGCAATCAGCAAACTAGATCAAAAAAAGAAAAAAATAGCAAGCGTCTCAGTGACCTTGATTATAATTCGAATATTTTGCATTTCTGTATTTTCAGAGGTTTTAGTAATTAACGAATATATAAATCTTAAATTTGATAAATACTCAATGCACGATTATACCATAATAAAAGTAGTAAAGAGTATTGGAGTTTGGACTACTGACCTGTTTTAGTAAAAATTAATCCCCTACGAACACAGCTAATCACGTCTGTTATTGGTGCGAATTTTGACTCGGTGTGACATGCAAATTTTCAAATAACAGTTACACCGAGAATTATTATAACAGCGACATGTGTATATTGGACCGAGGGAAATACTTCAGCATCGTATATACACATACTACCTGTCCATATGTGTAACCTATCTGCAGCATACACAAATATCGGCAAATTACTCTGATGGAATTTAAAGTGCAAAACAAGGTTCAGTCGTTTAGTATAGGTACGTATATTCTCTGAGTAACAGTACGGTACACGTTACTATGCCTAGGTGTATGAATATCGGGGTAATATAACCGTTTCTCTGATATGAAATTCTGTGCGCGACGTAATCCATAATCCACTATAATTATCACCCGTAATACCGATAGGCTCGAATTTATGGTGTTCATTATACGAATTTAGCGGATAAAATAAAATATGTAAATATCGTATCGGTACAGTTACATTCGTATCTGAGTCATAATTCACCATCCAGTTAATATTTCCGTAAATTTTGAGAATTCTTCGTTCGCAAGGTGCTCCCTAACGGTTGATAAACTTTTGTAAAAAATGTTCTGCGTGACTTGCGTATATTTATTGCAAGTTGCTATACTCTATGAATATTGAAAAAGTTGCGGCTTATTTTTCAGTATCATATTTACCCGATTATGAACGTGTGAAGTTGATTCATTCAATTCTTTTTGATAAGAGCAGATTTTCGTATCCATAGATAGCTGCATGATCACACGCGGGTACACGGATCAAATTTTTTCTCACGATAAGCCGTGCCAAAGGCAGCTGGCGAAGACACTACGAGCGTTGTAATAGGATAATGTTTATACTACAAAATTGTGAATTTGCATAATTTGGTTTTTTTTTTATTTTTTTTATTTACAACTCATCATCGCCGTGAAGTGCCGCTTAATTCACAACTAATTTATCGTCAATAAGTGTCTGCGGTTTCGCATGGGTGTCTCGCAGGTGTTGTCCGCAAGACCGTGGGCCGTCTTCCTGGGTACGGCTGTTATGTATATAAATGTGCATGGTTCATGATCGTACACACTTGCTTTTGTTGGCCATTGCGTCTGCCTGTGTAACGATCCTTACTAGAATCTTCCGGCGGATTGTTGTATCTACCAGTCACGTTCTCCGTGGCTAGACAAAAAGCGTAATTACGTCATCCCCGGTCGAAGAATTGAGACCCGTAAGATCCGGTCGTTTTGACTCCAGAACTTGGGACTTGATTTACGACTGTTATGTGCCTGCACCTCACTCTTGAAACTTGGATGATGAATCACGGATTGTTGGGATTTGCAGACGCGGATAGGAATCGTCAAGGCCTTATTCGCAAGCTGAAGTGAAAACGATCCCAGTCGTATTTCGAACCGCTTTCGACAAACAGGGAAACTGACACCGCAGAGGGTAAAATCTAGATAGAGAACAAACGTGTGTAAGTGTCATATCACGGTGAGTTATGTCATATTCTCATGAGAAAACCGCCAGACGGAAAAGAGGATTACGTTTAATGGTCAGAAACCTCTGTACGTATATTATGATGTTGGTGATTCTGAGACGGCTGAGTTTTTAGACAAGTCGATTACGTTGGCAATGGAAAATCATCCCGCAGCGCCACCGCTGGCCGGACGTGAAACGGGCTCCATCTTCGTAAACGTAACATAACCCAACAATACAAAACTCAAATGGGTTGCTGCGAGTTGACTCTTCATTGTCAACGTAACTGAGTTCTCCAAAGTATTAGTTGTCTCATTATCGTCGATCACATGTGTACAGAGATTTATTTTACCATTAAACGTATTCCTTTTTTAACCCTTTCATACATACATTTTTCCTTACATGCGATTTAATGGAAATTTTACATGCGTTGGCTCTTGAGATCGCTGATTACGAATCTCGACTCGAAATTCAAAAATTCGAAATGGCGGATCCAATATGGCGGAGGTAAATTCAAAAGATTATTTGATTTTGATAAAATTTTATATCGCATGATTTTTAGGGTCACTGGTTACGAATCTGAACTCAAAATTCGAAAATTCAAAATGACGGATCCAATTTGGCGCGACAAACAAAAACAGCCCGGAGAAAACTTTGAAAAAATTCTGTAAATGCTTTTGATGTGTAATATGTTTGTGGTAAAAATTGACATTCGAATTTTCATAGTAGATTCGCAGAAAATGCTTTTGGTCTGTGGAAAAGTACGAAACTTGACCATTTCTTTACATGGGATATTTTTGCAATAAATAATTACATAAATTTTATGTATTTTTCCCACTTGGAAGTATTTCAGGAATCATGTGGAACCAAAAAACTCGGCAGTTGTTGCCAAACAGTAGTTAAGTAAAAAAAAGTTCCAAAAAAAAGGTGGGATGCCAAACGTTCCAAAATGAATTAAAAAGTTAAAAGTGGTGCTTTTCTTAATCTAGGTGCTCTCGGGTTATCTCTTTCATCGCTGTTAGTTACATCAGCGTTAAGAACTTCAGCGTTAGGAATCAAGTGGAGTTTGTATTACTAGATAGTAGATATACACCACTCGTGCAGTTACTCCTCATAATGTTTTTACGTCATAGATGCTACGAGTCAGTTCGTCAGTTCTATCCTCGTGTACCTATATTAATGAAGTAATGTCAGCGACTAATGCTAAAAACGTCTCAAAGGAACAGACTTAGAAAGTGGTCCAGATCATGGTCCCAATCTTGGGCGAGAGACCTTGAGAAATTACATCAAGAACCAAAAAAAAAAAACTTGTACGGAGATTCACCGGGGATACCATCGGTCACCGTTACAACGGCCGCCGTATTTCGAGTCAGGAAAGAAGTCTAGTCGCGGAGAACTCTCGTAGAGGAGACCCGTCTTACAAAACAAATCTTCGAGATAGTTATCGTAACTATATGTCAGGTTGACAACATACCGGACGTCAGGCTCGCACGAGGTGTGAAATAAACCATTTGCACATGGCGGAAGGCTTGCAAAAAACGTCGCCTGGTCGTGCAATTCAGCTGGGATTTGACTATTGTTTGTTTACGGAAGAACCAACTTGCCATAAAAATTTAATGGATAAAAATTAAGAGGTTTATTAAAAATAAATGGATTGAAACACAGTAACAAAGATTAATTCACAATAATATGGTTCAGAAGAAAAGTAACACGTAGTTGTTTAAAAATGTATTAATTGATAGAAGACAAAGCTGGTAATCGCCAATATGAATTCGTTTTATTCGCACACTATTTAAGAAGATTTAAAATAAATTTTCAAAGTGTGTCTTTGAGATAAAGTACTGTTGCACAAAAAGGTTTTTTAGAATTGTACTGATCAGAGGTTTTCAGAAGTCCAGTTGCACGAGAAGGTATTTTGGAACTGCTCTGGCAGAAGGATCTCTTTTAAGTGCAGTGATTCTAATTGAGCAATGTTCCCGTTAGAGTTCGTTTTGTGATTTGAAGAATCTATCGAACTCTCCGATTGGTTCTTCCCAATTTTAAGGAAGCTGGACTAACAAGGAAATTGCATAGGTATAAAAAATATTTCGGGCCTTCTTATTCGCCCTTTTTAGTAATGCATACAAAAATGTTTTGAAAAAACCAAAAATATGAGGCTTGGATCTGGTCAAGATGACGTCAAAGGCCTTATATATATGTATTAACAGAATGGGCGGAATTCAATTCCTCTATCCTAAATAAGATATAGTGAGATATGTATGGGGATGGTGCTAGGAAAGAAGGATATTCGTGTTTGTTTTGCATAATGCTTTGAAAGAAAATACTGAGGTTGATAGGGGGGCAGGCATAAAAAATTTAGACACTGAATAGGAAAAGCGTCCTCAGTTATACTCAAGTTATTCGAGCCACCTTTGGTGGATCCATTCGCGTCAAGATATCACGTGACATGCAGCAATTGCTGTTCCTCACACAGAAATCGAGAGAAATCCGCTTTAGATGCATCCACTTTAAATAATGATCAAGCAAATATACCTGCAATGAATTTTTCACATAATTATATGCGGAGTTTCTTTTAAGAGATCATAGTGCCACTGCAAATTTATTACTGCTACCCAATAATAGATATCTCTCGGTTTTAAGGGGGGCAGCGGTGAGGGGGGGGGGGGGGGTGCAGAGATTATGACCTCAATGTGTAAAAAGCGAAATTCACAAATCAAAAGTTTCGGCAAAAGTTTCGGAAGGTTAGAATGAATACGGCGCGTGATTATTTCTTTCTGGTAACAAAGGGAGTCTAGGTTTAAACGTTCGGGGGGGGGGGGGGGGAGGGTCTTTAAATCTGATAGAAGATAGCAAAAGCGGGGGGAGGAGATCAAAAAACCTCAAAATTTAATGACGTAATTTATGGACGCTCCTTTTTCAGCAGTGCAATTTGAAGCCTAGAGTGCATCATAAGCTACACGCCTCATGCTTCGTATTTTCATACACAAGTCCGGTAGCTGGTGCTACAAGCGCCACCTTTACTTATGAGGCTGGAGATCGTAGCGACATCGTGCGTAGAAACACAGTACTAAATAATTATACGTGTATCTCGAATGAAACTCTACGTATAATGACGATCAAACGTCACAGCAGGTGAGTTCGTTTGACCGTTGAATCACAAGAATCTCTAATCTTTTGAAAAACAAATGCCCATCGTATGTAGTAAAAATATTGCAAGGACTTTTGGATTTTGGTAGAAATGGAAAAAATGGAAGTTACGATTCTCTGTACGTCATTTTATTCGACAGTCTGCTGAAGTCAGATTACGAAATGAAGTAATCGACTATTGAATGTTATGGATAAAATCGTAAAGGCGAACAAGTTTTAATTTGCGTGAGGATCGCAGTAATTTATATGAATTATTATCATTGCACCGAGGGAAATCTCTAGTTGCTGTGACTGTACAGTCCTTAACTAATTTTAATTGTTATCGTTAACGGAAAATATAGTTCTGGGTATAAAATGAAAATGACTTTTGTAGCCATCGCCAGAAAATGTAGTACATGTTACTATTTTTTTTTTTTTTTGTAATGATCGCTCGTACCATATATTCTTTAAATATTTAAATAATTTGATATTGGTGCAACAATGAATTGATGTTGAAGTCTTATTGACATGGAAAGAGTGGTTAATTTGGCTGACCTTGATGAACCAGCCTAAAAACTTTCCGATCAGATGCATTTCGAACCCCAAAAATATCTAGCAATTGTATTTTTTATTATATTGATTTTGTTAAATAAATAAATCAAAAGCTACTCGACTAATGATATATAAAATTTGGTCAGTGCCGAGCTACAATAATCTACGTCAACTAAAATCTAATGCCGTTAATTTATTCTCAAGAATATTTTTATTTCTTTTTCGATGCTGTTAAACGAGTAACTGAAAATTACGTAACAGTCATATCCAAAATCTACTGAGATTTAAGTTAAGAGGGTGTCCTAGGCAAGAAATGACATAAATTCTACGAATGTTGCGATCTCGTAGAATTCGTACCATTTCTTTATTTCTGCCTCAAATGAAAATGTGTTCAAAGTGTTTTTGTTGAAAATTGTGTAAATAATGGGGCTATTAAGCTCTTTCTTTCGGTTGAGATACGTGTACTTTGATATTTAAACATATATACGTCAACGTCGAAATCAATCAGGGCACCCCTGAATAACACCGTCAACTGAGACCAAAATCATTCAAATCAATTCATTAACTTTTGAGATTTGGTGGGAGAAAAATTAATCACACCCACAAAAGCGCTTCCATCCGAAAATAGTCGAAGTTAATTCTCTAGACTTTGAAATGTCGAGATCCAGTGAAAACGCAACTTTTCAAATTCGTAGTGATCGTAATGAATTCCGATTTCAATTTTTAAATAAAAAAGGGCTGGCCTGAAAGTTAGAAATATAGTAAATGAAACAGATTTATTGCTGTAATAACTAAAGAATATAGTGTTAACATATATATTAGGGTGGTCATCATTTAGAATGTTGACGAATTTATTCCGGATCACCCCGCCAAATCAACTATAAATAATTGAAAAACAATTCACAATTTTTTTCAGATTTTTATATCAACTGTGACCCGTGCCTGTAAGAGGAAGGATTTCCCAATTTAAAATACACGTGTTTCGAACACGTTGTTAGTATATATTTTACTGTAAGAGTAATAATGTTCGAAAAAATCCATGAATGTGAGGTTCTAGTGAGCATGAGTGCTACTATCTGAGAAAAAATTCACATCATCATACCAGGTAATATAGACAATTGCATTTCTTGTAAATAAAAAGAAAAAGTCAAATTTCTAGGGTGTGCAATTCGTCGAGATTTGTTGGTATGATGATGTGAATTTTTTCTCAGATAGAGCACTAATACTCACTAAATCTTCGCAATTACAGATTGATTCGAACATCGTCACTCTTACAATAAAATATATGCTGAGAATGTATCTGAAACAAGTGTATTTTAAATGGTGATATCCATCCATTTACAGGCACGGCTTAGAATTGATATAAAAATCTGAAAGAATTAGGAAATTGTTTTTGAATTATTTACAGTTGATTTGTGGGGTGGTCTGAAAAAAAATCATCAACACCCTAAGAAAGGATCACCCTAATGTATACATATACAGTTATAGAATAGTTACTTTATTCCTATTTTTTTTTTTTTTTGTAACTTTGTACTTCCAGCAATATTAAAGCTATTATTGTAACATTACCCACTTCACCAGAATTTTCTAGTAATTATTACAAGGTGAAATTTCTTCTGAGCGTGAATACGTTCTAATGCGATTACATGCGGTATTCACATATGTCTAGTCGTGCGAGCTTTTTCGCAGGTAGGTACGTAGTATGCATCCCTCGTCGCAGTACACGCCGATTATTTGAGCCTAACTGAATGCCGCAATGATTCAAACCATTGTTGTATGCATATTCGTTAGTCTGACAGCGCGAGCCCATGCATCGCCCATTGTTGGCACTTGGCACACACGACACTCGCACAATACCTTCCTCGGCTGAATGAGATTTCTCCCACATTTTCCCCATTTATTCCTCTATTTTCGCCGCTTGCGTGATTCATCCGATTAACGCACCCCGCGTGTACCTGTAGCGTGTACATTCACGGGGCAAAAAAAAAAAAACTATTGCCATCCACTTGGGAAGGAGAAAAAACGAGGTATGCAAATATTTATGAAAAATGGTCAGAACGTTCGCGGAATACGGAATAAATAACTTTCCGCGTAATCGCTGGAGGCTGCACGTAAGCTTTGGTATGGAATACATTTCAACTTTCTCGATTACACGGTTCAAGGTGTAACATGTGTAATATGTATGCATAAGTGCATGATGATCCGACGACGAGCAGCCTTGTCCCATTAATGTGGGCACATCGCGCAGTCTGCGTTTAACAGAAATGAAAATTTGTATCTCATTTATCGCCGACTTACTCAAAACTCTCCGATGTGCATCCGCCTGTCGCATATATGCAAATACACGTCTAATCTTGAGGTACATAACACCTTGGAATACATGCACACTCGAGTAACCTCTGTAACAAGCACATAGCCACGAGTGTACGACCAAGAATGTAGTAATTATATATACATTGTCGGCGATAAATGGACAGTCATTATTTTACGCTCTCCTCTCGGACTCTTTGCTCGTGCAATTATAGTACTCACTCATCGAATTATGCTGGCAATGCCAGCTAATCCTGTCTTCCTATCCATTTTCACCTATTGTTAAATACAAACAGCGATTTGTTCGATACTTTTCTCAAAGAATATCCATCAAATGAATATAACACTTTTCAAAATCAGGTACGTGAGTAAGTTACGATAACGTTCAGTATCAACGATCTATTTTCGTACAATATTTTCATTCAGATAAAGATCTATGATTCAAAATAATTCAAACATAACTAATAAACTTGTTAGAAACTTGTTGCCAGTGGTGACTAATCTCACTGATTCAATTTTCAATTTTTTTGCATTGAAATTATCTGAAATACCCCCAAAGAATGTGTTCTACGTGTTTGTAAAACTATGCCGTGTTGCTCTCAGGCCATATGGTCAAATATACCGCACGATCGTTAAACCATTGCGATTCACAGTATTTGATTCTATAGTATCAGAGAAACTCCAAGAAATTGGCATTAATGTCTAGCAGTAAAAGAAAAGCAATGAAGATCTGCTGAAAATAAAGCTGTGTAAATAAGATTATACAGGATAATACATGATAATAATCATAAAAATAATAAAAATTCTGAAGCAATTGGCGCTAGTTAATATTCTCCCGAAAGTTGTAAAAAAGAATTCTAGAAATGGCGTATCATGTATGAAATAACGCATAACTTGTTTGCTTGAAATTCACGAGTCAAGTCAAGCAGAGAATTCCTGGAAAATATTCAGGGTGAAGCATCTGGCTGAAATGGTATGTAATTTGGGTAATTTATCGAAAGTTGCACGGGATGGCCAAGGAGGGGCTCACGAGTCGGACAATCAGCTGGGCGCAAGGATCGACAGAAAAGAGCCGGTTTTTGTGCTGTTCCAGCCCGTGCCTCATGCCTCTGTACCATCAAGATTAAAAGATTGGTCAAACCGATACGTGGGCATTATTTCGAGATCCGATTATTATTAAACGTGATTACATTGTACTCGTGTAACAGTACACCTGACTCATCATCCCCCGAGGTTAAGAACAAGGCACACACTCCGGGCACTACGCCTTTTTAATTCTACTTCACGTCAGCCCTCTCGTCCTTAACTGTACAAGATTTGGTTCTCCATTTTATTCTTTCTCCAGCTTATTTTTTTCACGTTTCATTTACCGCTGCGGACGTGAAGGCTTTGTGTAAACTTCTTTTGTGATACGAAGCATACACAGTCACCCCGGCGAGTGTTGTGATATCATCCATGTTCTTTTACTTGTGAGTAGGCAAAAAGAATTTTCCATTATTTATCCATACCATGCACCAAACTTTTCGAGCTCTAGGAAAGAATCTACATGAGACGGTTTACCATGCACGACAAATTCCGACTTGTACTTGCTATCGCGTTACTCGAAAAGGAGAAGAACTTTGCGTGACAAAAATAAATTCTAAGTGAATAACTGACCTGCCAGACATGTTCGTTGCGTGTAAAATACAGAAATGAGATAACCGATCCGCTGTAAAGCGCACTAAATATCTTGAGGTATTGATTAGGAGAATAACAAATTAATCTCCGTCGATGCGGTCATGTATATAAACACATCTATCAAACACAGATGAAATCCTGCGTACGGAGAGTCGAAAGGCATGTCTTGGAACTTGGTCGACAAGAAGATGACGAGGGGAGTCCATTAAACGGAAGTTACTGGACTAAAACGTAACTCGTGTTTCAAAGAGCGGGCAGCAGAGCCATTGATCCACCGTCGACACATTTCCAAAAGACTTGTTAATTATCATTTGCGCTTGTTGGCGGAGGTTCCCTCTCCACGCCATGTATCTCGGATCTACTCGACAGGACTTTAATCTCAAAGAATTTACATTTCATTCTGCGCATGTGTACTTTTGATACTCCTCCCACGATTCGTGCACGGTAGATATGCGGCACATACGAGGCTAATTAGCTTTTTTCTTGTTTGAATTCTTTCCATCTATCGTTTGCATGGAAGGAAATGATACGACTACGTATCATTAACTCGGTATACGATAAGAAGTGAATAAAATTTCAACTTCCACTCTAAACTATCTCCTATAGAGTGCGAATGGCTAATGTATTTACACGCTTACAGTCCGTTCATAAAATCTAAGACCAAGCCTGTCAAATTTATTTCTTGTCAATCAACCAAACTGAAGTACTGTTAGAGACTAAAAAAAGAAGAAATAACGTTTGATTCAATAGAGTACATTGCAACTTACAGTTAAATGACTAATTCAGTACTATACGGTTGGTGTCTAGGCGATTCCACGGCTATCGCTTTTCGGACCACACATCGCGTTGAATTTCGATACAAAAATACGTATCCTGATAAAGGTAACGAGATTTATCTAAATTGCACCGGCATCCGGCCACAGCCTTTATATTTCACACGGAGGCTTCTTCTTTGTTTAGAATGAATCGGTAAAAAAATACCATTAGTAACAATACGTTCGCAAAAATCTTGGCTGACGTTCACGTTGTGGTGACCAATCTTTCGTGAACTCATATTCCGTTATCGATCAAAAATGTAGACTGTGCCGATTGAAGATAAATAAAAGTTAAACTTCCGACAAAGATAGTTCACTGTAGTATTAGAACTCGTTGCGTTTCGTGAAATCTACACCCACGTACGCCTTATTTTGTCTTGCACAATTTTAATAATCATGTATGTACAATACGGCCATCATAGTCAAGTTAAGACCCAAATGTGCACGGACCAAATCATGTGCGTGCATTGGTAGATTCTGCTAATTCATTTTGAATTTTTGTTTGTTAATCAGGGTGTCCAATTGATTGGTCGTAAAATGCCAGCTATTGAAATTCACCGGCCTTTTGAGGTTATGTTGTATTAAGTGTTAAAGAAGAAAAGATTGACAGGTTTGCATTCAAGTCATCATAGCCTGGAAACGCTTTCACGTATTGGCAATGCACGCCAAGGCTCAACTAGACAAAGTTGGTCAGCCTGTCAAAACAGATGACAAACTTGGCATATGTGCAATTGGGTGCTTAGTTCCCTTAGTCAGTGGTCACAGTCTATAGATATGTATACCTATATCAGAATCCTGGTTGCCAGATAAAATTGCTGGTGTCGTTGCTAAAGAGTAAATTGTTATCAAGAACACGAAGGTTCCCAAAAACTTAAATGCGTAGATATACAGATTTCTGAACTTCATAAAACTTTTTCTTAACCAAAGTGATAAGCTCACGTGTCGCAAACTTACCAACTTTTTGTTGTAAAACATGATCACATGAAATGGTCTCTTCCCCATAAAACGCACCGTGTAACCTACCGAATATAGAAAAGTGAAATCGCCTTGATCGTGAAAGAAGATAATTGGGACGGTGAGATCAAAGCTCACCAGCGATTCGGCATTGTTGCTCATATTTCATCGACTGGCATATGACGCTATGATTGTATAAGCATATAATTGTGTTTTGATGATCTCATGACAGCGTCGGGATCTGTAGATAGCTTCAACGTCGAGGCTGGTTGTAGAGTTTTATACGCGGCAGGATATCTTCACGCGGGTTGTCATGAATCGAGAAGATTTTTATTGACGTAGTTGGATTTATAACAGGTGGTACGGCGTGTTTATCTCTTCGAGAGATCTCATATGATGTCATCCCCAACTGTGACCATATTACTACCCATGCGTATCGTCCTTGTGAAGTTCCTCGTTTATTTTAATCCAAAAACAATGCTCCGAAGATCATACATGACACCTGAAAATTGAAAATGTATCTCATTACTTACTAAATGTAATAATTAAAAATCTAATGATTCACGTGTGAGATTTTTTGTTTACGGATGGTCAATTGACTTCCACTTCACGGTACACGTATGTTTCGGGCAAAGGTGTACCTCAATTTGAAAACTACTTGCCACCATTTCCTTTTGCTTGCCATTGAACAATGAAGCCCGCGGTCAATTCTGAACAAATAAAAGTACGTTCCTTACAGTAATTCATAGATTGAGATCTCGAGAGTAGGCTGAATTTATATTTTGCGCAAGCTACTTCGTCGGTTTCTGAAATTTGAAGTAGGTTATGTGCTTAACAAGATATTAAGAACAACGTGAGGAGAGCTGGCATAATGGTATTGCTATGCGGAATTAGTTTTTTTTTTTCAAACTCAAGGTCACGATGTAGCGCCTGATGCGGAGGAGCTGGAGTGATGGATAGAGTGAAATATAGAACACAAGAAAGAAACGTATGACTTTAATAATCCCATAATGTAGTTCAGAAAACGACAAAAGAACTTTTATTATACTGAAAAAAAAACTTCAAGGCTGGTTTCGTTTTTACTTTCCGGATGTTTCGCGACTTCAAGAAGACAAAATTAGTTTGCGGATTGTAAAGAATGAAACAAAGTTTCTTAAGCTGATGGGCATACCACTGAAATTTGTAAACCTGCCAGAGCATGACAAGAAAATTTACGATTTCAGCAAGAGGTTTGATACGGTTTTGAAAACGAAGGTCAGATAGATTTACGCACCAGCTTTTTTCGCTGCCTATTTATTTCAAGAACATTAATAATAAAATGTTATGGATCGAATTCTCGATTTTAAGGTAACTTGTATGACGCAAATTCGAATTTAACACCCCGTGCAGAATTTCACACGTGAACGGAGTATTTTTCATACTGCCCACGAAAATGCGCAGTTCAAAAAAGAGATTGCATTTCTTGAAAATGAACATGCACAAATCTGCCGCAGTTTTGTTAATCGAAAAAAATAGAGTGTTGAACTAAGATGCGCCTCGCGAGTGGGATACGTGCCACAAGATAGCATGGTGATGTTTTTTCGAAGCGCTGTGGAACGGCAATGATAATAAATAATTCACAGCACGAAGCGCGTAATTAGTAGTGAGCTGCTAAAACTACACCTATACTTAATTCACGTAGCATACACCTGCGCACGATGAAAGGAGTGAATTTAACTTGGAGAAGATTCTAGCGTGTCACCGTGTCGATGGGGGGTTCAAGGTCTGTTATAAGGTCAAGATTGCCTTCCGTATAATTTTCGTGCGTTTTAACTTTCAACCGTCTCGTCACTGTCTTGATCTCTCGTAGTCGTGCTCACATAGGTATTATGGGGAACACGTGAAGCACTTGTGCACTTGATGAGCCCATGGGATAACGGTTCGGTCAAAACCGTACAGGACGAACAGACCGTTTTAATGACGAACGTTGAATAGTTGATGGTCGTTCATGAAGAAAACCTCGGTGAATTCCTGGCACGCGAGTGGCTCTAGTAACTTAACATTTTGAGCAATGCAGGTTACAGCTCTTGGCGATCTTTGATGGGATACCAGTGATTACCAGTCCGGCAGAAAAAGAATCGGGCCATTTGGAAGCTTGAGTTATTATATACTTCGTACGCCATGGAAAAGAGGATCACGAGAAGCCTTACAGAATAATATCTACATAGACGTGATAAGACTCCTCGTAAATGTCATTTTTTACATTATCATCATAGAGAATTCTTCTGATTCTTTTTCGTATTTTATATTGCCACATACTCATTGAGAGTTTCGATGTCAATAAATCTTGTGTAGATTTCATTCAAATTTATTTCTTCATTTGATTATCTTATACCGGCGATTATAACCTCTGAAAGGCACATGCCGATAAATCACCTTATTCATATGTAGTAGTTTCCTAACAACTTCAAAACCCCGGTGAATGAAGAACTAGGGAGTATTATATCCTTAGTCACTGTTTTGGCCGTAATTCTCAAATAAATCTTGGCACAGGAAAACAATCGTATAAGTGTTAGTTAGTAACGCAACTAACTAACGTTAAATATTTTTCAGTACGCAGTCACAAGAATGAATGCTGACCAGATTAAATCTTCATTGTCATAACTTAGGTCAATGCTCTATTACTATTTTTTCCAAGTTGTAACAAACCTCAATTTTACCAGAGCATCGACGTATGGATTTAAAGAATTGATAACAGATTTACGTTTAATAAGATTAATGGAGACGATCTTGTTATGAATAACGTTCATTTACTTTTAATCGTTTTAGGATTTGTAATTAGTGAAATTAATTAATTAAATAAAGTTTAAATTTTTTCTACTCACTTCAAGTTTCTGATTGTTATTATTCACTTTGATTCTTTTATCGTTGCTATTCACCTAGAATCTTTGGTTATTACTGCATTTAAGTTCTTCATTAAAATCGAATGAGTAAAATATAAATTGAAGGTCATAAATATTATGACCATTGGTGTGTAATTTTCAGAAAGGGGCAGTAATCTGTTTAGACTAGTTGACATTCGTTAATTTGGAAAAATGTGTTGTGCTAATGAATGAGCATTGTAACCTTTACTCAATAATGAGATACGCTGTATGTAGCTGTATTAGGGTCTAAAACCCTTAGTATTCAATTGTTATTTTACTCATCATATAACTATAATTTTGAGTATGCAAGCAATCATATAAATACGACGTTGATTATAATAACATAAATGTAAACTTGACTAGATATCATTTCAAAATCTGTAGAAGAAATAGAAACTAGACAGCGAAGAAGAAAATATTGAATATGCTGGGGTCTTGAGTGTGTGATTGAAAAATCTTAGGAATCATTTTTTACAATGAAAAGTTCGGGAAGTGGAATTAAATAATACCATGGATGACCACTAGATGTTCTCAAGTCAAGTGTTGCCAACTGCATTAACTCGTGGTAGTCTGAATAATTGACTGCACATGCACAAGATAATTGAACCCTATCGGTCTGCGAAATAGTATCGAGGTAATACTTTCGTCTGCATGTTATGGGAATCAAGTGGCAAATTGAGTTTATGTCGTTACGATGACTCGTGGCAGTCATCAGTCTAATTACTACTAATAATAATAATAATAATAATTACTAATAATAATTACCAATAATAAAAAATGTCAGTTCTTCCCGAACCACCGATGTCTAATATTTAAAATTTTCTTGTGCTAAAGAAATTTGCATGACCTTAACGTTACCGTAACCTGCATAAGTCGATTCTGGCAGCTCAAACCCGTAGGAAAAGATGACATAACCTCAGTAATGAATACTCTTAAAATTTCGGTATGCGATAAGGCTTATGATTGCGTCTGTAGATTGGCTCAAAAGAAAAGGAAAATTTTTTGAAAACATCGAATGTACTTACGACAGATTCCCACTAATTTTGAGATTATGGTACGTTACTGACATTTGATTCCCATGTTTTTCGTATTTGTACCTCAATTTCTGAACGTTTCCGAGCTACCCCACAAGCGCAATCGCAAACACTGCGATCTCCTAAGGTTCGAAACGAGTTAATTACTCTGGAGATAAAAGAATTCCAAAAAACGATTCGCTCACTTCATCGGCACTCCCCTTAAGGTATTTCATCTTCGCATATCCACCGGCAAGAACTTGAGACGGTACATCCGTAATTGTAGACTCGAGATTAATACTGAATAACCGAGCATCTACATCTGTATACCAGATTATGTAGCGTACTAGAAATCTCAATTATTTGTGGATTAGGGTTACGTGGAATTCTTCGCAGGCTCTTCCGCGCTTCGGACCGACCCGTCACTTAACGTTCTTAGAGATTAATTGAAAATTGCTAGACAACGTGTTGATGCCTCGTTGTGCCAACCACAAAGATCAGGTAGCGACCCGGCCTCGGAGGCGGTGGATTTCGTCCAAACCGTTAACTTTGATTCTCGAAACAAGAGTCGCCGGCCGTTATATCAATTAATGTACTCGATCATCCGAGAAATCCTACGTCTTTTGGCTTCGTCCTCTTCCACGCTCCCGAAGATTCGTTTCGGTACGTAACAGGCGTCGGCTTATCTCTCCGTAGAACTCTTGATTTTCGTCAAAATCGAACACCATTAGGTACTTGTAAGCCGGACGTTAGGTTTTATTTTCACTGTCAACCGTCTGGTTAGCTTCGAGCAACATGACGCTCGGCCGGAGATAGGTTTTTGCCACTCGACATATCGTAGTCGCAATGTCACCGGAAACACGTTGAACGACGCAACCGTAATGCGAAAATGTAGCTTTTTATCCCGATTCAGGGTATTAAAAAGTAATGAAGCTTAATGCGAGCCCAGCATTAACAGATTTCAGGAAGACAGTTTGGTTCTGTCGTTTTTCTGTTCTGATATCCTTTCGGCGTTAACTCAGCTGCGGTAAGAGGTTAGTTTCCTTTTTAACTTCCCGTTTCTCTGTTTTCACGGAAAAAACGAACTTACTATAATCACTCCGAAAATGAAAAGTTCAGTTTTCACTAGATCTCCATGTTTTGAAGTCTAGGGAATCACCTCCAAATATTTTCAGATGAACGGCTCTTTTTGTGTATGTATATACGTACGTTATGATTTTGGTCTCAAATTTCGCAGTATTTTCAAACTTAGAGGTAATTAGATTTTGACTTTATGATATCTTGAGAATGGATCAATATATTTGAATGAAAATTGGTACCGCGAGGTTTCTTGGGTTGTTAATCACGAATCTAAGGTCAGATTTGCAAAATTTAAATTTAGCTTATTCAATAAGCTGGAACAAAAACAAAAAATCTCGATCTGAACTAAGATTGTGAAACTCAAAATGGCGATCTAATGCGGTTGAAAAAAATCTAAAAATATTCCAACGTTTGTAGAAATCTGTAGGCGGAAATTTTTTGGATCCCGGATCAGATTTCCAAAATTTATAATGGTGTATCCATGACAGTGGTTCGAAACGAAAAATATCGTTATATTTTCATGTAATATGATATCCAATGGCTTTAAAATCGTTAATTACGAATTTGAATTAGTAGTTTGAAAATCGAATTGGATATTACACCTATTTTTTTTTTTACGAATGTGAAACCTGTTGTGTGAAAACGGGAAGTTCAAGGACTGGCTCATAGCCAGTCAAAAGCCGCTTGTTGGTAATAAAAATCCTGGGATCATGGAATGAAAATGCAACCGGGATTTGCTTCACGATTTTAACTTTCAAACGCAATCTTCTTCGTTTGATCGCTACATTTGCAGAAGAATTCAGGACAACCGACAAAAAATAATAATCATCCAAAAAAGAAGACAAGTTCTTTTGATTACAGAAATTATTGTAGAAGAAAGACTGTTTTTAATAGTAAAAATAACGACATTTGCGATTGCTATAATCAAGCACAAGGTCGTCTGAGTCCACGGCAAACTGCTCACGTAACGATATGGAAATTTTACAGAATCGTGAATTCCTCAGCTTGTATTCATTTCCCTAAACAGAACCAATCTTAGCAGAACTTAATTTCGAAAAATGAGTCGTTAGTAACCTGCTCTGAACGTCTGTAGCAATGCACCAGCTTCTTAAATAAGACTAATCCAAATGCCTGTATAAATTCGATTTACAAGCACTGAAACGATCGAATCGATATGTGTGAACCAGGCGTGTTGACACACATATGCCATAAAATTGACAGAAGATATTAACACCTCGATTTTTCGCGTAGAGCGAGTTCCAGGTATGCAAAATGCAAATGATGGGAATTCGATTAAATGTCCAACATGTACCGCAAAAATAGAACTCGAAACTTCGGGGCAATCTTTAAATGTATAAAGTATCAAGTCAATTAGCGAGGGGAGAAGCCAGTGACCGTTAAATCTTTTTCTAACTGCTAATTAAATCAGATTAACGCGAGGGTATTGCACTGTGGGACAAGCGTTAGTACGGACTGCATGAAGTTCGCTCAAGTCGTACCGGAAACAACGTGTACTCTCCGCGAACATTGGACCTGAATAATAGCGTCGTTCTCAGGTAGCCAGAGCCTATAAGGGAGAGGAGGCTGAAATTTATGTTTGATAACGGTGTGACTCTGAGTTGCCGCGCGGCTTGTCTCGTTTCTGCCCACGCTTACACCTGCTCTTACATCTGTGTGTTAATAAAACTAACAAATTTCAGGTCGTAAATTTACCCAAGCCACGAGGCAAGCGCACACCGATTTCGATGTCCGGTAAACCTGCACGCACGTTGTACGTCGACTGATTCACGTATCACTGGCTTTACAAATTTGCAGAATTTCTGACGTCTTCCTCTCAATTCGCACGTAAATCATCACCATCCTTGTCGTCTTTCTCTAAGGAAAGACCTACGAGTTATTTCACTCGGCTGTATTTATGCTCTACCCATGTATTAAGATGTCACTTATACGGGTACATGTGAGAAGGCTTAAGGCACTTTGTATCGAACATCCATGAATTTTGGACGATGCGATGCAATCACGTCCAGCTATAATGAGTAGTAACCAAATGGGTACAGCATAATGATTTTATTTCAAATTCATCGCAATTATCAGCGAGCAATTATCGAATTAATAAATCAGTCGAGCGTTTACTATTTTAATTGGGGCATCACTGCGTCTTTTTATCAAAGTTACGCCGTGAGTAAAACAGGAAGTAATATTAGGAAGGAAACGTATCCCTTCTTACTATATCGAATGGGAAAACTGTTACAGATTCGTGTACAAAGTTCGAAATACCGATAGCGCGACTCACAGCGCTGGTTTCGTTTGTCGCATCGAGAACATGCGAGCTATGGAGGGTAGAGGTAAGGAGAACCGTCTCTGTGTACGAAAAAATGTCCGTCGAAAGGCGTCAAATTAAGGTGGCGTTACGGTAGCAGAAGGATATATTTTAAAGAAAGTGCCTAAAGTTATTAGAGTAGGCTAGAGAAGTAAACAAGGAAAGAAAGATTTCCACTTTGCTATGGCGCACTTTTTAAAATAAACAAGAAAATTATAAAAGTAACAAATCGTAAATTAAACAAATATTTCTTAAAAAATTATTTCACATACTATTGGTCCGAAAAAAGACAGAGACTGAGGCGCGTCATTTTTGTTATTTTTCATTTTTCGCCCATTTGGACAAATTTGTACTATACAAATTTTTCCCATTATTGTCCAATTATTTTTAAAAGTTTTATGACAGTATACACTATAAAGTCACTAAAAAGTATTATCAAAAGTTCACAAAAATTAAATCACTCTATGTTAACTCACGGCAGTTTTATAGGTTATATTTACTAAATTATTTTGGATTACGTAAATAGTTGAGGTTTTGTATACTGCGATTTCATTAACTACACTAGTCACCAGAAATATTGAACTGTTCAACTCAGCACACTTCGCTCAGACTACAACTGCTAAATTCATATCGTACCCTTTTGCAGTGCTAGCGATATTCTGGTGGGTTCTTGAACTGTTACTTGCAGCTTTATCCGGACACTTTTTCAACTTATCCCCCATATAAGATTGCCCTCCTTACCTCTACCCTCCATAATGCGAGCGCAGAAGTTTGTCGGTTTATCAGTATTGCCAGCCATCATGCGCAGTGTAACAAACGATACCAGCGCTGCGAATAGCGCTATTGGTAATACAAACTTCTAACCAAAATTAGGTCCATTTTTGGAACGTGGAGATATGTGTCCTGGCTAATGTTGCTTCCTGGTGTAATAATATCGGTCTGGCCGTTTTCATGCTGTGTCAAGATACCAGATGCGAAGATGACTGCAAGAAGTGTCCTTTTCTCCCGAGTGCGTCATAACTATGTGCAGAGGATTTCGGTTACGTGGTTAGAGACGTTCTGGAATAGGATAAGGCGGGAAATACGAGACAAACATAGTTTGAGGGGGGCGTCTAGTGTAGAAGATTGGAAAAATCGATTAATTTTTTTGCATATTATTATAATTGCACCTTTTAAGAATAATTTGGCCTAAAGCCGATGTCAAATTTCAAAAAATTAAGAAAGTTATGAGTACTTGAGTGAAACAATGCACGATGATGCTCGGTGTGCGCTTCAATAGACTTATTGGGTTCAAAGATAAAATGATCGGCCTCTAAGGAAGCTGCGGATGCGGCATAAGGCCTCTTGTAGGCCCCAAGAATCACCGATTAACGGTAAGAAAAATTCCTATTTCATCTGATACAGAAATCAGCATCAAAACCGAGGTCAAAGTTTTGAACGCGTCAACTTCAAACGAGTTTCTCTCGAAACAGGATTTTTCAAAAGTGTAGACACGATATCTCTAAAAAAAACTGATCTGATCCTGTTGAAATTTTTACAGCATCTTTATTATGCCTATAATCCATACCTATCGTGCGAACTCGGATAATCAGCATTATTTTGGTAGTTTCTGTTTTACGAGCACAACAAATGGAGAAAAACATGCAAATTCGAATTTTTTTCTTTCAAACTGTGTAAAAAATTTGAGTCGAAAAATATCGAGTTCATTCTAGTTCATACCATAGCCAAAAGCTTGAAGATTAGAATACCGTTTTTTTTTTTTTTTTATTTTAGATGAGCATAATAGCCTGGTTTATGTCTCCACTTAAGCACATTTTTTTACATACCTTCCGATCAAGCAGTATACGTTAGGTTATATTCAATTTTTCGTCTCCAAAAAATTCACAACGCTTATTTAAATGTCGATAAATATAATGTGATATTTATGAGAAATTTTATTTGAATGGTTTGTCTGAAAAAAATACCCAAAGAACGTTCAAAAGAACAGCCTTCGCACTAGACGACCTCGTCAAGTCCGGGCCTTCGCTCGGTGTCGATACCTTCCTGTTCCATGGGAGTTTGTGCAGCTATAAATGCATTAATTAATCGTCGAGAGTTCGTGTGAAATTTACCCACTTTTGGTGGAGGCAATGGTTTGGTGCTAGAAATTGCTGGGATGATGACGAAATCGACTATTAAAAAGTAACTAATTGAATATTGTTCAATGTCATTTTTTTCGCACGTTACACAAAATTTCGCTCTGATACATTTTCAAACTACCCTAAGTTCGCAGATTCATGCATGTGACGTGTCTGTTTAACTTCCCACTTGTCATCGTTAAAATCGGTCTCAAGATTCGACACAGGCATCCAAAGCAAAATGCTTCAGCTGAATATTTTCATTCGTACAATTTTCTGATCGATTGGATCCATTCTGCACTGATATTTTTGAACATAAGTAGGTAATGGGAATCTTCTGTCAAAGTTAGTTGACATGAATTATGACGCGGGGAAATGTGGATTTTGGCACGCCAACCTCCTCGATTGGTTTCATACTTTTGCGTTTTATTTTCTTGCACACGTACTTTTTTATTGATTTCTCTGATCAAAATATATGTAGCTTACGCAATCGGTAAATAATAGCCAGACATTCTGAGGTTTATAAATTAGTGATCGGAGCGATAAACGGCCCGGTCCATAGGAATACTTAAGCAATCGATAAATCTGTATAAATATTGCTTAATAATTAGGTTAGCGAATCGTTTCACGGAATCATGATGCGTTAAGTGTAAAAAAATGTTGCTAACTGGTGGATTATAATCGGTGATTGCACTGAGATACATGTATTCGAAATGATTAATGCAAAAAATAGGATAGCTTAAGAGGTTCGTTATGAATTACGCTCAATTACCGATTGAAAAATGATCAGACTGATCAGATATCATGATATCTACATTTATTGGAAGAAGTATTTCACACATCTATGACCTGTTATTCAAAAGTTATCAGAACATATCGGTCCTTATGACTATTGACACTCAGTACTCTTCAATCCCCGGATACAAATAATTTCGAACGAGAATTTTTGACAGGAATTGATCCAAATATACAGAAGAATGCAGTCGTCACATTGCAACGACAAGCTGACAAATTTGATTATAATTTTTCTGAGACAAGCTGAGAAAAAGATACTAAATCTAACGCTTTGTTCTATTACCGTATCAAGTAAAAGCTTTCAATCTGGCAATGATGCAAATTCATTGCAATTTAAATACTGGTAAAGAATTGCGCTCAAACTTTAACGTATCCTAGTTTTAGTGTAACCTGTAATCTTGTAGTAACGAAAAAGCCATGTTGAAGCTTAAAGATTTTCGTGGTAAGATAGTAAATTGAAAGTATCAATAAAATACTCAACATGAGAGGTAAAAATTTATTGATGTTCCACACAAAGTGCCTTAAATCTTCTCACGTATAACCGCATAAATATTATCTGTCTTTAATTTTTATTTTTTGCGAATTGTCCACATTGTCGAGGTTTAGTGAAAATATCATAAAGCGGAAAATATTTTGGCTCGATGAGAAGCACTGCGTTTAAGTATGAAGAAGTCACCACTGCACACACATTAAAGCGACGTTTAAACACTCGATGGATCGCCATGAAAAACACGTATTTGAGTGTCGATTCGGATTTTTTATATTCCTAAATCGTGGGAAATGGTTACAACTTTTAACGCCTAAGATAGCAACGCGCCCCTCAAAAGCAGTTTCAACGAACACCGCCTATCATGCGCGAGCGTAGCTTGGTGAATGTACATATATGTGGATAAGTACAAGCAAGTATGACTACGTGATATGTTTTTTGAATTAGTGGTATGACTAAAATAAGCGGCGAACGAATGAGGAAGCGTTAATCTTGTGTGTGCAATGTTGTTAGGCGGATATTTGGGCAGGAGCCGGTCGGTAGTGCAGGGAATGGCTGCTGGGCCGTTCTCTATGTTTGCCGAAAGTGAGTTAAATTTACTTTTAGGTTATGTAACGCGGTCTTCGTGGGCATATCTACTAGGAAATGCAATTCATCACTGGAACACTTACAAGGATACCGAACCCCGAGTGCAGCGAAGCTTTTGAAATTTTCGTCCCTCCCTCACCGATTCCTTATGCAGATAAAACTATTGGTATAGTCCGTGGGCTTCACGGAAATCTATGGCTTCCGTTACAGACTCTACCGTTAAGACAAATATGTTGTAATCTTGGCCAGGTGATGCTCTCCACATGGCGCAGCCCATTGGCTACGAAATGATCGCGGTTACCATGTAGGATCTTGACTGTGGTTGATTAAATTCGTTTTCTCTTTACGGGTCCACTCGGTTCTTCATTCTTCCGTTTTACCGATAAAGAAGATTAAATGAGTAAAAAGACGAAACTTCATCCGAACCGTTGGCTGAAATAACATTTCACGAAGTGATATTTTTTAGTAGCAATTATATAGTACATCTACAAAGAGTTCCACTTTGTGATCCTACCGAAGCATGTGAATCGATATTAATACTTACAGCTTACTTAAATTTATGTACCATGTTCGGATTTCAGAAGTATTCGTGCGAATTGAAAAAATTTGTTCAAATAAGAATACACTATTTTCGTGCGTGATTAGGTGTGCAAGTATCGACGGTATGTTACAACCGTGAATTCATTAGTCTTAATCCGATGATAGATCGTTCATCAAGATGTCACAAGTTGATCAGTAATATATTCAGCGATGGAAAATTAATATTCCGATTGATTAGCATCATGCAAATATAGGTCTAGGTCTTTGTCATCTGTACCGAAGAATTGTCGATTAAAGGTCGGTAGTGTGCGTTGCTTACTGATGATGTTCCAAAGTGTAAGTGTTAGTCTCGGTGTGAGATACGATTCCTACCAGGAGTGAGGTGTCTTAAGATGCTTTATACGGCGATTGCACGACGTGTGAATATTCACGACAGTAAATTCAATAAATTGATTTGTTTTGTCATTGCAGTTAGAAGTAACCATGCAAATTGGACAATGCGTATGTATCATCTTAAGGACGTGCGAGGAATACCAAGTTCCGATGCGAGCATACGAATTTAATTGATCACCTCGACGCCTCAATCATCACGCTGCACTGTAATTATTATTGGCGCGAAACTTGGTGGTAGGATTTTCTTTCATATGAATATCAACGTGGTAATCTTGCACCGCAATTAGCGACAGTGCGAAACAAGCCTTATACGACGATACTCTGCAAAATACCCACATTGCACGCGCACATTGTAGGTTATTACAAAGCCGGACGTGTCGACGTTCGTAAATGGCCAATAATCGCCTCGTTGATTCTCACCTACTCTCGACAATCGTGAATAAATTTCACCGCAAGAGATTTTCCTGCTCAATAAGCAAGGCTCGGCGCATGGCGGGCTGGACTTGGTCATAAATCGAATCGTCCTTGATCCAAGCTAGAAATCGGACCAAGGCACCGATGCTCAACGAGCATAAGGAGACCTCGGGTATTCTCTTGTCACCAGAGACCAGATGCTGACACCCGGAGAATCACCTGTCCTTACTATGGGCTCTTTAACGGGAAAACGACCTCTGGCGTCTTCGTATTCACTCTGTGCACCGTTTAGTGGTTACCATTCCCGGAGAACTAGTCTATAACCATATTCGAAGCAGTCCGTAAATCGTTACGTACAATTAGCAAATAAGCGTCATTGGCGGTAATTTTTTTCTTATGTCATTCTTGAATCAGAGAACATTTATTTTCTCTCGGTACCTGTAATCAGAAAAAGAATCTGAACTACCATTGATCAAACTTGTCGCCATCATTTTGCAAATGGCTTATCCAGTTACATTAGCAAGTTCATACGGCAACACAGGGTCAAAAGTTGTTAATAGTCGTTTCAATATTGATAACTAAAACTATGCTTATTACGTCTAGATTTTAACAAATGTCCAAATGATAGTGGCCATAAGCATTTGCAATAAAATTCCAATTTGAACTACATTAATGACTTCTGAAGATAACGACATTGGATGTTGTTACTATACATTACACCCAGCTTCCGAAATTCTACGAGGCATCTGAAAATCTATTAAAATGTTTCAGAACTGTACGAAGAGATCTTAAATCGAAACAGTACCTAATCATTCCCACAACGGTTTCTCAGTGAGATCTGGAGATTTAGAACAGCTAAGGGTATATGAATTATATTTAAGCTTTCAAGATGAGTTGTTCAACGGTAAGCGGTAAGTCGAGACGCTAATTGTGAAGAAATCGTTGGGAAGGTGTGGAGTATCCCGCTTAGTGGGCGCCCGCACGGAGAGTTAATTGAGAAACATTCTATCTTCAGGAACGAGTGTAAAAGTCGGCGGAAATTCGCAGTTTCACGACATAGAAGCATGTGCTTGGTTATGACCAGACTGGAGAAGTATTATTAGTTGAACCCAATGACTACCATAGCGATTGATACTTTCGTCACAGCAGTAAATGAAAAACTTTAGTTTTCAAACCGCATATTGCAAACCGTTGAGTATGGATATGAAAATCGATGATGCTGTTAATGCGAAGTGAATATCTTGGGAAGCTTGATCTCGATCACATTTTTCATTCCGGTTGGCGTACATCCTCTGCCATGCACGATGATTATCAAGGCCCGTGCACCGTTAGTTAGTTAATATTTTCTTCTTTTTTTTAATACCAAGGGACATATCCGTTGGTAGTTAGATAAGATGAAAGCTGCGGTAGACCGAGGAAGACTCCGGACACTGCTAAAAATGCCTTTGGCAATTTTCATACCGGCAGGATACGTGTTTCTTTTTATTTAATTCCTCGTTATTTATCCGGGGCTCCAACTTACTCGTCATTTCCGGTTTGCTCTCGAGTTATCCGGTCGGACGGGTATTCCGCACATGTGATGGCAGATTTTCAGCAATTCACACGATTACCGGTAATCCACAACTCACTGCCTGAGATTTTATACCTCTGACTCAGCTTCCGGCTGCAAAGACTTTGCTGTTTTGTCTTCGATCTTATATCGTCCTTCATTATTTACATATACGTTTGTAAAGAGAAGGGGAATCTGTGTATGATACACGTCGATAGAACGCAGTTTCGAACACGTCTTGAAAGTATATGTGTGAACCCTCACAGTTATAAGAAATCCTGAAAAAATTCTACGCGATTGGGATTCACGAACCGGCCTACCGTGCTCAAATAATTACTGTTAATTTAGTGATTCTAATTAATTGAGATGTTACGGAGTGAAATCGGAAGCAATACCGTCTCTTTTCTGTCGTTTCTAGTGACAATTTTCACTATCATAGCTTGACGAGTGGACGAGATTAGGATTCGGCTACCGTATAGGTATTATCCAGGTATATACCCAGTGATTTAATAACAGACTAAACCCCATGTGAAAAAAAGAAAAAATTAAAGAAAAACTGGAACCAAAGGATTGAGGAATTCAAAGTGGTCTGTGATACGGGTCATTAATCAATGCATACGCTACAATGTTTCACTGTGTATTGTTATACGAAATACTGTGGTCCACCTGTGCCCAAGTACCCATGTCAGCTTAAACAATTTTTTAAACAGTGGCAGAATTCCACAATTAGTGAATTTCATGGCCATCAGAGCCTGCAATCTCGATTTAAGTTACTTTGTGGTTCTTTCGCAAGAATTCTGCACTGCAAAAAAACGATCGGTCAGATACCAAAGTGAATGCCGTTTGATCTGTGGCTGAACCAATGGTATTCTCGTTCGAAGCAATTTTTGCATTTCGTATCCTGAGAGAAGTTCGTGAAGATGTAAATCCAGGTGGACGTATTCACGGTATATTCATAGGGCGCAAAATATAAAGTTACGAAAGGTGGTGTCTTTCCCAAATGACAATTTGGAATTGTGAATACAGGACAAATAGTTTCTTATATCTAGTCATTTACTTTGATTTACAACAGCTTTGAAATATTACAAGCGGAATAAAATTTTCGAAAAACACCTATTCGTAAAAAAATTAAATTTACAATGCTTCGTCGTTTTGCCACTGCGATCAATATTGCTGTATATTGGTCTGGGAGGTGTGAGGAAAGGGTAGTCAAGTATGGTACACGTTATTTATTAATTTAGCTTTAATCGTTTACTTCTTGACCTCTACTTCCGCTTGGATACCCTGTTCACTAGCGAGCTAATCTCTAGCTTGGGACTCCAAGCTCGACTGGGGCAATCACAAAGGCAGGCGCGAGTATACAAGTTACCGCAAATATAAATTGTTGAAACTGCCGACAATTCCAAGAACACTTCGTATTGCTATAGCGTATAGTGCCATAAACACTGTAATGCTTTCAGTTCAGCACTTTCGACAATTATTTGTCTGTAAATTGGTATTTTAATAGAATTCAGTTGCTACAGCCCATATTATTCGAAAAGTATCAAGGACCTTTGTTGAAGGCTATTTTTAGGAACTTGCATCCCTTGCCGCCTGTTCGATCCAGCGCCGTTACATTTACAACCGGACAACAACTAGGAAAATTCCGAAGATGCATCGCCGAGAAATTCCTTTCACGGTAATCCGTCAATCTTTACACAGGAATAATCTCACGATACGGATAAACCTGATATAAGGCTATAATATTTTTGTATGGAGACTGAAGGTTGATAGGAATGAAGCACTGGACCCTGACTCCGAATACCGAGTCCCAACTGTGAAGTGAAGGATAAAGAAACGTGACAAGAAGATTGACATTTTGTCAGTGTAGCAAGTGGGTCGATATTCTCCATTCACGAAGAAGCCTATATCGTCAAACAACGGATTAGCAGATGGATACGATCATCTATTACGATACATTCTCTAAATACTATTGGGTCCGATCAGCGCACCGGGATGTCCTGGATCAATTCAACTGCTAAATTTGAGTACGCCTTGCATGACGACGGCGGTCACGTTGGCATTCTATTCCACAAAAAGAAACCCCGTGCCAGATCACGAACAGAACGAGTCGATCTCGTCGATCAGAAGATGCCAGAGTTTGCCATGACAAACCCACCCCGCATCAATCTTCGACTTCAAAGCATGAACAGCCTGCAGGCAACGAACCGAAGTGTTGTATGGTGAATTGTTTGACACGTCGAATTGAATAATATGTTTGCCAGGTCTAGGTGGTAATTGCTGACGTTGATTCCGACTCTCAATGTATGTATACTTGTAATTCGGCACTCCATGCATAAGCAGTGCAAACAGTGATTATCATGCCGTTTATATTGCAACCAAATAGAAATATTAAAAGGCCTTTGAATACGAAGAAGATATAGGTGTAGTTACGCTGCTCTTTACTCGGTAGAATCAACACAAATGTTTGCTTTCTTCCCTCTTATTTTTCTCCTGGATACCTTAGCAGCGTTCTTGAAAAAATACAATGTGCAAGCGTCAAAGTTCATGTAGATATAAACGTTCGCGAAACGATTTGAGAGCTCATGACACCGTCGAACCATCTCGGGTGCCATCGCTGTGCGATAGAAGGTTAGTAAGCAGTAGGCGGGTAAAAATTCGGTGTTTGTTCCGAGTTTCAAGAAGATCCAACCTTACGCATGTGTAATTATAAATCCACGTGCCAGGGTCTGTTTATTAATGATCGGGGATATAATGCAAAAGTGGTTAGGTTCCGGGCTGACTGCGCAGTCTTCTTTGCAGTTAATTTCTCATTGCTCGTAAACGGGTAGCCGCGACGAAATAATCGGTTACGCGCACCACCTTGAAACAAAACCGCATTATGTTTGGGACAGGCGTGCGTTAGCCTTTCAACTTCAAGGTCACGCAGGCTGACAATTTGTTTCGATAGATTTCCATTCGATCACCGATCTACCATTTTTCAAATTCTTTTTTCTTAGTCAATAAAACTTGACGCGACTTGTTCGTGAAAGGACAATCAGCACGTGGTTTAAATAGCTTGTACATTGAATGTGGCATTTCAAAGCTGCGGGCTATTTAAACGCATGGCAAATTGCGCGCGTGAGCACAGTTGATGGATGCATGTCTCCTTATCCCCGAATCAAATTGGACGAGAAACATAGGTACGAACAGCAAGTGAACGACATGGTAAATTGTTGAGATGATTAAAACGGACAATTATAAATCGCCTGCAATTAAAACCGTTTGTGGTTAGTGCACGAACGCGGGAATACCTGCGCTCAGACTACTGTGACGCAGTAACCTTGCAAGGATGCAAAGAAGGAGATGATCAGGTGCAGAAAGTATAGCCCAAAGAGGTTAGGATGGCAATTGAAGTTATGATAACAAATCGCAATCCTCGACAGGGTGAAATATACACCAAAGCATATAGTGGTTTCAGATAAGGACAATCAGTTACTCCACCCTAGATTGTCCATCACCGATGTCTTAGACTCGTTCGACACTTGACGAAAGCATCAACTACATTTCACTAGCTGCGATTAACACCGGATGCCGTGGTAGTCGCCAACTCCAAGATCCGGGTGACGATTTAATCTCTCACAGGCTTCATCCGCGAGCTGATCAAGCACCTGCGATCCGCGATATCGATTAGCATATCATTGAGCGTAACTCAGGTGACGAATCGAAGACACTTGCAGTCGTCGATAACTGTCAGCAGGTTGGCCACAGTATTACTGCGCCTGGAAATGGTCCCTCTTTGGAGTACGGTATAATAGGTAACCCTGAGTCTCGAGCGGATGTATGCATGTCAGGATGACAGGATAGGAATCGCGGAAGTGATTTGGGACGCTTGACTACGTACTAAGCACCTAGACTTGTCTACAAATTCAATAAGTGTTCATCGGCCAGGAGCAAAGTGAGAAAGTATGCTCAGCAGAAGACGAGGAAAGAAGAGTGGGCTGCATAGGAGCCACGGTGAAGGGGGCGTGATGTGAAGCCCGTGCCGGAGTATTTTATTGGAAACGGAATTACAGCCGCAGATCCGAAGCTGTGGATGAGTTCAGGGGTCACGGTTAGTGATGTCATGTGGTTATGATGCCAACGGAGACTTGGGAAGAGACCTTCGCATCTTTAGATGGTACCTTGGAGTAAGGATTCGGTCAGGTTATTGATTAATTGCAATAATTAACCGATTGTCGGCAGATTTTTCGTTAACGTATAAAAACCAACGACGAATATCACGCTCCAGTGTTGTTTTTGTTGTTGTTGATTTTTTCTTTAAAACCATGTATGTAGTTAATACACATTCTTCTAGCCTTAAGAAGTATCATCACAGTCTTGGTATAACGCAGTTCTACGCAGATGCTCAACGTGTTACTCACACAAACAGTTCTCGATGGAAAACATGTTGTAGAATAATATTTTTAGCATTCATTGGTTATGTCGTTGCTATTTATAGGCATTATCAACGGCCACAAGCACTTTCGATTTCACGGTTTTATTTGTTTATTTCTTGTATTCTTTTTCGTTGCTTCGAGTGAAGGTAGGTAACGGCGGTGGTACAACGAGCCAATAGCGATAACGTTCGTTATACGTGTCATTAACACATAGTAATTATTGATACCTCGTGACCTCAGACACCGAGGTAAGTGATGATCAAATGATTGAAGAGGGAAATAAAAAATTATATTCAACTCATCCGACCAGGGTACAGGATCGTAGTTGATCATCGGCGACAAAAAAGAACCCAGATTTTTTTACTGTCACAGTCTTTCTATTGTCATTTACGAAGGTCTGCACTCATAGGAGAGTCTAGGAACATGCAAAGTAATGCAGAGCACTCATGTCACATAGGACATCGTCGAGATGTGAAATTAATTATACGTAATGATCTAAGACAGTCTTGCATTTCGCAAGAATAAAGAAAACGTTAGATTGTTTAACTAGTGATAGTTACTTCTCGTAATTATCATTACACTTGTTACATGAAGTTCTTAAATAAGAAAATCTAAGTTGTAGCACATCTGATTACATTTTTTTATAAAAAGTCTAATAAGGCTTAAAAATACTCGTAGACAAATGGTTTGCCTATATACATATATCAGTAGCGCTTTGTAGTACTCGGACATTCATACCTATAATGTATACATGTATAATTAACAGCCTCGAGAAGTCCGCAGATATGCAGTACATATCACACAAATATTCCATTAATCATTTTATATTGTCGATTCAATGTCAATCTGAATCGATGAATTTTATTACCGGATTGGGGATCGTTACTACATATCATATTTGGCAATGGTGCGACACCGTTTCATCCACCCGTGAGTTATAACTCTGAACATTAATGTTAATGCCGTCTTCACTCCGAGGTTTTTTTCCTTTTCTTCCCTTTTATCTCTTTGTGCCGCTTCGCAGTTAATTAAAATAAAAGTTAAAAGAATTTGTCCACTAATCAGCATACATCCTATACGGGCAGCAGTATAATATATACCTACAAAGATCAGAGAGTGAAACACGTTCCCCGATGCCCATGAGACGACCCTGTGTTTCCAATGACAATACACCACCGATACACTGGTGGGAAACTTTTCGATTCTGCGGCCCCCATTAACCTCGTGATGTTTTGAAATGACCACTTATGGGAAGGTGTCGTTGGTTAATCGGCGTTCGATGGTCACGAGTATGCTTGCAGGGTGTCGTGCCCCGGAAGTGGTCCGCGGCAGGAGATTGTTGCACGCTGATGCAGAGGAGTCTCCAACAAACCAGGAGCTATGAGCTAGACCAGCTGTTGCAGCTAGTCACCGGCGTGGGTGACCCGTCCTTCCTTATAAGTCGAACCGTACCAGCTTATTCATTGTAAATAATCTTGCTCCAAATTAACTAGGCGACACTCGATCGCCGAGGATTCTCGTGGCTGTTGACGGTTTGATGGTTTGGCTTTACAGTGGATCTACGTACAAATTTTTCACCGTGCATGTTTCAACAAGCAATTTCACCATTACGTGTGAGATTTGCCTCGGTTGAATAGAGTGAGAGGGGGCTGTCAAGATTATCCTCCGCAAGTTTGTTCATTTCGCAGACACAATTATACTTGAAGCATTTTTCAAAGTATTATCTGTTATACATATTTATTCATACGTAACGCCGAATGAGCCATACTGTTTTGCATCAATACAATAAAAGCTGCTACAACATACAGACCAATTTCAACTGCTGAAATATATCATATATTCTGGAATAATCTGATTTATGTCTGACATATTACTGTTCAGGAATCCTCAGTGAGGCCTCAGCAAATGTGGTCGAACCTTGATCAAGATTTCGAAAGCCCTTAGATATCGTTGATTACAGCTACTTCATGTCTTTGCAAGTTGCGTATTTAAAATCTGATCAATGTTAGTGCAATGGAATTGCAGTCGTCGAATTTTCGTGATCAAATGTTGGTAAAATAATTTCTTCCGTCGAAAAATAAGGATGTCATACGGTTTTCCACATCGGATTTGCATCAGATTCAATATACGAAAATTCCAAAGATCCCTGACATCGAACTATGAATTGTAAAAAAATACATTTTAGATGTAATTGCTCAAACAATTGAGTTCCCAAGTCATCAAAAATGTCGATTCTCTGGTCTGCTGTTGAAATTTCAAGATCCTAAGATATATTAAATTACCAATCAAGGGCTATAAACATGCAGAGGTATTGCAGATTTCCATGGAAAACTTACCAGACTATATCTTAAAGTACTTATAGCACTGTATCTTAAAGACAATGTCATCTTTTTTGATCTGAAAAGCCGGACGAAAGTAGCATGTTATTCCATCTTAATGCATTTGCGGGAAATATCAGGCCATATTACGCGCAAATCCAAATTAGCACAAATTAATGTAACGTTTCAGCTCTCAGTATGTGGCATTTGGCGGGACTCGTGAATGGGATGAAAATGTGTAACTGAAAGTAGAGAGAAGCGCATGCTATTCAATTTATTCAACTCACTATCACGACGCATTGCCATGCACGAATAATATTTTCACGAAAGTTTCGCTTGTTACCGAGGTTAAGTATTACACATCATTGGCGACTACTTCAAGACTCGCAAAATTTTTCTGGTTTCCTCTCTCTTTTCCATTTTCAATAACATCTCTCTGTATTACAATTGATTATCATGTTTTATTGCTAATATAGAATAAATGTCAGACAATTATTTTTATCTCATTTTGTACCCACACGTATCTTTGGGAGTTGATTTTTTCATTATCAATCTACGTTCTCAATTTTACGCTCAATATTGCTAAAGATATATCGAGTCCCTATTTTCAAGTCAATAATATGGCCAGAGTTGAATCGGAAATAAAGTCCTTTATGTCACACAGGAATAAAGTCGACTATTCCCTTGTTACATAACGTACTGCTCATATAAAGGATATACTCCGTTAAGCTTTTTAGTTGTTGAAATTTGTGTTATATCTGCCAGAAAAACGGAATTGGAAAGAAAGCGGCGAAAATATGTCTCATTTTTGTCATCTTTTAGTCACAGTTAAAAGACATATTTTAGTCGTGGCTATAAAACATCTTTCAGTCGACGTTATAAGACAGCAAAACAACTTTGTGCTTTCTGGGTTCCCGATGTTTCTTAGGACTCAGCGAGGTACATTTGGCTGGTGGATGGGGTTGAAAACCATAAGGGAAGATTCGACATTCTGACCAGATGTGGTTCCGCGTCTGTAATTAAGTGCCGGATGATTAATCACGAAGAAAACAGAAGCTGACTCGGTTTCCGAATGAAGCTGCAGGTCTGAAGTCTCAGCATCGATGGTTTGAGCTTCGGCACTTCTGTAGGATATTCAATCCTTGGGCTGCTGAACATTTGGATGCGAATGACTTAAACGTTTTCTATAATTTTTTTTCCAATAACTTACGCTTCAAAAGAGCAACAACTCTCAGTTTCTTTGAAAGTGAGATCAGCCTTCCTATTTCCGTAATGGCTTCATCCAGCGTCAAATAATGCCAGAACCGATGATGGATTACGACATGAATTCCCCCCGGGGCAATAAACATTGACCCTCGGTGTCCTGTGAATGTTTTCGAAGGTGTAATTGATTGCCCAAATACACTCACACAATCCCAATGATTAGCCAGTGATTATTGAAATGGAAAGCTAAGAAGATATATAAATCTCTTCCCCATGGCTCTCCTCGTCGCCGCCTCCGGGAAGGTTGCCGAAGGTGCGTATCGCGCATGGATTATAAGTTCTACATAAAACTTTTACGTGAAGCAGAATTTGAACTTGGATAATCAATGAAACGGAAACCCAAGTGAAATGAATAAGAATGTAAACATTATCATATCGATTAAGTTACCGTCAGCTATTTATAGTATAAACTCTTGAAATTCTTCACCTTTTCCACGGAAGCTCCACATTATTTTAATATTCGAAATATTTACCGTAGTTATAATAAAAATATACTTGAAATTAACATACATAGGTCGGAATAATTAGTCCTTGCTAAGGTTTACCGCTTTACGTGTAGCTACAAAATAAGAGTCAATATTATCAGTTGTTAAATAAGGCACATGTGCATGGTTGCAGGCCGGACTACAGGACATGTAGCCCTTTCTGATATTTGGCCTATTTTAAGTGCTAATCTCGAAGGCTTGTAGCGTCAAAAACGTTACAAGATAAGACAATGTCAATATCGATGCTCCGAATAAGTTTTATGGGTTTATAAGTTTTATCGGTTAAGTTCCGTACCCAATTACCGTGCCTACTTCACCACGTATCTCATTAGAGGGTCTGTATACCTACATGCAGAGATACTTGCATGCCCACTTGAGATCAACTTGTGTCACTTCACCGTAGGCAACATTAAATCCTAAGTAATGGTACACATCAGATTGGTAGAATAGTTGATTTCAATTGAGGACAGTATCGCAATATTCTGTCATCTTGCAGATTGATTTACAACCAATTTGCTCGTTTCATGCATCCAACGTACAGCTACATATACAACCAGCCCACGCATTCCGTCAGACTTTGCATGTAGATACAAACGTGCAGTGGATAAGTCACCGATATAATCACACCGCGGGGCTGCTACTAAGTGAATTCGAAATTTATGTGTACTTAAAGCAGTTTGATATGCATAATGATTAAATTTTTTCGCCCAAGGTCATTCCATTAGCTCACCATACTGATGCAAACTCACAGCGTAGGGTCAAATTTGTTGTACCTACAGGATCACTTATTCCAAAATCTCGTTAGTTGTTAAATAAACCGCAATCATCATGTACGTTCTCGGTCAACAGCCCTAGGGACCATATCTCTTCTATCGCTCACATGATGAAAGATTTAATAGTTATATGTGCGAAAAAATACTCTAGAACCTTCAATGATCATTATTGAGGCTGTATTTGGTGTTCAGTAGCAACTCAGTCGATTATTACTGCCAATTTTCACAAATTGATGATTGCTAATTATTTTTACAAAAGACAGGGACAAACAGTGACCATTCATGGATAAATTTTCATTCATACACCAATAAATATTACTATTCTCTCCTTGTCATTAGTGATGATATTAAGCTTGTAGGTTGTTAACACTGGATACCGTCACCACCAACAACACTAAAAATGGTTAATAAGTAGTAGATGTAAAGGCAACCTGATTGACCGAACAAATACTCGACCATTCTATTATTACGAAAACTTGTCACTAATGGTGAGTAGAGCGTTGATATTACAAAAAATATTATCAGCAAAGTTTCCTGTAAAGAAGAGTAATCATTCTGAATATAAGTTACACTGGTGTAAGCATGAATATCGACATATGGATGTTAGTGGTTCAATTCTTTACAATGATTTCGAAAAGTACTTCTTTGTTTGAAAAAACAGTGACTGCACACCGAGACAACTCCTGATTTAATGTCTGGACTAGGTAGTTCTTATAACGAAGCAAAAAACTAAAAATAAAAATGACGAAACAATTCTTATCCCAACGCCAGAGAGTAATTCTTGAGTTACAGGTATAGCAGCAGTCGTAAATGTGTGTTCATGTCGCTGTTCACCCGGCATTTTATACCCCGTGACGTCATAAGGTAATCCAAGAATCACACCCGCTCATTATAAGTCGGGTATAAGGATGCGCTCGTGATCTCCAGATCCGTGATGCTGCCGAGCGAGGAACTGCAGTAGCCGGAGGACGCGCGTGTAGCTACTAGCCGACGAACCGACTCCAAGATGCAGGTAGGTGTTGGTATGAGTACGGTAGGTGGGCTGGAATAAGAATAATTCCTTACTCCTAGCAGCCGGGGCGAATCGCACAGTGCAGAATTCAACGACGTGGATCTGTGTGCGTGGCGTTCGTCATTCTGGTGCAACGGGATGCTGGCTCGCAGGGTCACGAGGCGTTGTAAATATCTTCTCCGCATCTTCCTTACCCTCGCGAATTACGAGCTCCTAAAGTGTTGCCGGACATGCAATCCGAGACCCGCAGAGGCCGGACGTAACTTTGAAAAATCAGTGATCCCACACTACCCTAATAACGATGTACCTGTACCTACGTAATGTATCACACGAGATAGAGAAATCCTTCTTCTACTTCTCCGCCTCGGCTGAGTGAAGCTTTAAACTCGTTTGTACATTGAGCCGCTGCGTGAGGCGAAACATGAGTTTCCCTCCATTTTGACGGCGAAATAAATTATGTCGGAGGAATCGCTTCGTTCGTTAGATTGAAATTTGATTCGTAATGTTCACTTTATTAGAATGTCCGCATTCGTTTTGAATGATTACAGAAAGTTATGTGAACTGCAAATTAGCAACATGTCCATAATCGTGCATACTGGATGGCACAGTAATCATACATTTATAGGTATCATGATTTTCAAAAAAGACTTAATCGAATTTTCTTGATGGAGTGCTAACACGAATCATGGACACCAAATGTAAAAAAATACTTCAGGCTTAACCCTTATGTGCGCACCCAACTTCTCCTACGTTGATGCCCACTCGGGGTACCCGGGTACCCACCTCCAGTTTCAATTACTTTTTGAGTTCAGATGTGAACAGAATCATTATAAATCGATTTACTTAATTGAGTAAACATAATTAAAAAGTAATTAAGCTATACTAATATTTAAAAGTAGCGTGTAGTGGCCACAAAGAGAGATCGAAGGAGGGGATCTCGAGTACTCCACAGTCAACTATTGGCTTTATTGAGTAGCAGATGTTCCAAATGTTTGTGGAAGTAATAGTTAGATAGTTAGATCCCTTTTCAAGTATACAAGGGCCCAGCAGTGGCGCATTTGCTCAGTTAGGAACATTTATTAACATTAACATTGATTTACAGATGAATATATCAAATCAAACATCAAATTTTTCTCTTATGGGTACACGGGTACCCTGGGTGCCCTCTGGGTCTAACCGTACTTCAAGTTAATTTATTTATTACAAAAATTTTTTCTTTCGAAACATAGCTATGGGAATCTCTTCGTGAAGAGTTAAAATTCCTAGATCCGGAGGGTCAGATCGAAAAAAAAAAATTTCAAAAATTACAAGCAAGAATGTGACGAGGTGGGTACCCGGGTACCCGGGTGCGCACACAAGGGTTAATAGCAATACCATTGTTCTTGAATATTTACTGCCAGTCTAATCACAAATCTTACGGCTGACCCAATATCCTATTGATTCTATGAGTAACATAGGTATTGTAGAGAGGCCCGTATAAAAATCTCTGAAAGAATTCAGGCAATATAACTATCCGTTTGAAAACCGAAGATATACTCAATTGAGTCGTCTTTTTCTAACTGGCGACATTTCCAAATCTGAAATTCATATTTTATAGTAATAACAAAAACTATAGGGCGGCTAGGTGGTCTAGTGGAGTAAGTCTCCGGTAAAGCATTGCTAGATTCCAGGTTCGATTCCTGGCTCCGTCGTTAATTTTTCAAATTCACCAGTTGTTCAAATTTACATATTCTCAACAAAATTCTCTCGTAGATTAATGATTTGCACACCCGCATCTCATTTATTAGATGGCATTGCCGTCTTACGGGCTTCTCATCGGAAGCAAAGGATTGAAAAGGGTAAACATAAACATCTACACACTACAGTCTCCTTACATCGTGCATGCAGAGAAGAAATTGTTACTCAATAACAAAAACTGTCTACTAATAAAGCAATACGACAATTATATAAATAGCAAATTAATTGTAATACAGCTACATACTGCTAGTACTGGTTTGATATGACAAGTATGTAAGTCTTCTATTTTTAGCAGATTGTATACCTGTGCAGCAGAACGCGTTGTGTGGAAGCTACACGGCTACCTAATTTTGTCGTAGCAATACTAGTATTTCTGGCGGGTCAATACTAGAGCTCATAGACTACAGTGTCATAGACCAGACCTTGTCCACCGCGTAGTTTCATTTACCAGATAGTAGAGCGGAGCAAAACGCGATTCTATCATCCCGTCCGCAGACTGTGGATGGTTGAGGTAAGGAGGACTATCTCGGTGTGAAGAAATTTTCCGTAAAGTGGAGGGAAATTAGGATGGTGTTGCTACAGCAAAAGTTTCACAAAGCGCCAATCAGATTAAACGCGATTGAATTCTGATTGCTAATCGCCAATCAGATCGTTTCCCTTATTGCTTATGAGCGTCGTTATGGCGACTTGTTTAAGCATTCTTTACTGCTTTTTGGCCGACACTTTTTCAGTTGAAAACCCATTTGGGATACTTCGTACCTCTACCCTCCATACCACAGATCCTTACCGTATACGGACGTTTTTTTGGTCCGTGATAATGATTGTCTTGTGCAGAATAGCGTGTGTAAAATTATTGTATTTTACTGTTGCCTGATATTATTATATGAAAGCTGAGAGTATCTACAGCTCATCATATCGTTACGATTATAGCTACAACATATCTCAGACGGTAGAAACTCAAAATTATCTATTGGATGGCGTATAGATGACCCGTGCAGCAGTTTTCGTCATCTTGAAGTCAGCTTTCATCCAAAATACGTCTTCGCGACTTAAGTTAACCTTAAGATGACAAAAAACTGACGCATCGGTAACCTATAAAACATCTCACAGAAAACTCTTCGGTTTTCGCTAGAATAACAGTATTCTTTAAGGGGGGGGGGGGGGGGGGGGGGGGGGGGGGGGGAGTATGGTTCTGCATTTTCGAAAAATCGAATTTTTTTTTGTCTTATCTTATTGTTAAACATTTCAAGAATATATTCCCAAAATTTTAAGTCGATCTGAGCAAAACTTTTGAAGTTATTGTCTAGTTAGTCTCCTGCCTTTTAACACTATAGCTCTGACAGCAGGTATGCAGCTTATTCACTTCTATCGTTCTGGTCCATTATGCTGTTTCGAGAAAATTTTATTTAGTAAAGACAGGTAAGTAAAGCCATAAAGACATATTTTATATCTGTATGCATACTGTACATTGTACAATATTTTAAAACGAGAGACGAGCGTCAGTTTGTCGTTGTACGTTCGATCGTACGCTTGTGATTTTTTCTTAAAACTACTTTTTCAAAGTCCGTGTTTACTGCCATTTAAATACTGCTTGACCGAATCATTTCAAACTTGGTACACATTTTCTACATATAAAATACCTCCCCCCAACGTTTAGTTAAAATTTTTTTTGTTACATTAAGGGGGTTTCCCACCCACAAAATGGCGGAATTTTTGTGGAAAATAGCAGTTTACACTTTAGATGGCCACCAAAAATTTTTAAATGAAAAAAAAATAATCAAATAACGTTGAAAGGAGGATTTGATGATACTTTGACTAAATTTTATTGGTTTTTGATATCAGATAATTTCCGACCGAGATATAGTGAACACCGCAAATTGTTTTTTTTTTCTGAGACATTCTGGGGCAATCTCTGTCGCCGGCTTGTTCTTCAATATTTCCGCATGAAAAAAATTACAGAATATTGTTAAAAGTATACTTAATAATGTACAAAAGGTTCGAATAAATTTGCTCAATCCATACTTTTCAAAAAAATTCACAAAAAAACTGTTTTTTTTTTTTACGCTGGAACCCTTACCCCCCCCCCCTTAAGTCAACGCAGCAGTATAGTATAAATATAACAACAGACTGGTGCAGCTATAACAGCAATACTTGTACAGCTATGCTAGCAATACTAGTTCACCATAGTGGTATACTCAGAGTTATAATGCCAGTATTTGTGAAACATGCACATAAGTCATGATGTAGCTAACAATTACATATTAGTACTGATATATCCTACAGCGATCTGTGCGAATCTACGATCATAATATAGAATGTTCCAAACATATCAATCTAATCTATGCCCAGGTTACAATAAAGTTCCGACAATAATTGTATGGAATCTGTAGTAACAAAGTATTGAAGTGGCCCAAGCAGCACGAAAATATTTCTGGTACACCCAGAATACTCTTCAAAGATACAATGTATTTTTTCCGTGTGACATGAATGGACAGCACAAGTTTATAAGCGATAATGATATTTCAACCAAGTCATGTAGTCATGGAAATCGGCATAAAAGAGGTTCTATGAAAAATTACATCTGAAATGTATATTTAGGGTAGAGCGTATTATTTATGTAGTACAGCGAAGGGAGATCGATTATTGTTATTGACGGATAATCGCTGTTATTTTACTCATCTAAATGATTTTAGGTTTCGTAGATGTTCAGTTTTGGAGTGGATGTGTTATAAATTAATTTACCTGATCAGGATTCTTAGTTATTGTAATACATTTCACGGAATATATAGTTTTGCATAGATTTAAAATCAAACTTTCTCCTTCGAGTGCCGCAGGTCTACTAATTGTCGGGATTTTCCGTGCGTACTTTGAACTCTTTCTTTCGGTAATCTTGATTAATTTCAATTTTATAATCTCGGCTGCATCTTTCCACCGTTGTAATCGCTTGCTTCAATTTTTTTCACTCATTCTTAGTACTATTTTGTTTATTTTTTACTTGTTATATCTAGTTAGCTAAATTAGTTAGTTAAATTTCTAATGTACCGCTTTTCTACACCTTCTCCTATTGCAATACTTGATATGATTCATTTTACGGAAGGCGTGCCAAAGCATAATAAAAATCAATTAAACAATTAATCTTCTTCCAGTTCTCCCTAAAAGTATACATCGTCACCCCATTATCTACGAGACTAACCATTTTCGGACATTTTGAATTCGAATTGACTGACTTGAATTGATTTTTCTTTTGTTTCCAGGCAGTTCTTCTTACTTTGGGTGTTGTTATCATCTTACGTAATGCGATGATTTTATTTTGCACAGAATGCCATTACTTGGATGCATGATTTCGATTTCATTCGCAATGAGTGCAGTCCAACCAAAGTTGAATCTGCTTTTTGTACCGTTTGAAGTATGATGTACCCAGAATTTTTATACACATGTTGTTTTGCAAATCGTTTGGCAGTGAATATGCTTACCTATTTCTGGATAATGAGCTGGATGAGATGGAGTAGATTGTTTTTCATTTAAATTTTTTCAACGATAGTCACTGGATGGCGGCAGGGATACCTGACTCAGACCCGTGTTAATCAGCGGAGTTTATGAGTGCAGACTAAGAAGAA
Organism: Neodiprion fabricii; assembly: GCF_021155785.1. Taxonomy (NCBI): domain Eukaryota; kingdom Metazoa; phylum Arthropoda; class Insecta; order Hymenoptera; family Diprionidae; genus Neodiprion; species Neodiprion fabricii. The sequence continues at coordinate 10,940,032 of NC_060243.1, forward strand.
CCAGACCTTGAAATTCACTGTGTGTAACGTAAATTTGTTCGAAATAACGAATGGCGAAGATTATTAACGACGTTACCTGCTGCAAAGGATACGTGTAGATTAACACGCTTGAAGCAGCGCCAGCTGTCATGTTAGATTCGGGCAAATGCGAAACTGTAGATTGAGACATTAGGCACAAGGATAATTATCAAACACAAAAAATACGTTCTTGCCGCGTTGTTAGTTCTTTGGCTCGAGTATTTCCACGCATATTTTATGATCAGAGTTAGACCTCGGGAGTAACAGAGTCGAAAAAAAGAGGAGGAAAAAGCAGGTAAGGGCAGAGAGCCGACAAGAGGCGAAGGAAGAGGCAAAATGGAGAGGAGGTAAAATATTCGTGGCATCGGTTATTAAAGGCAACATTGGCAGGGCAATTTTGAAACAAATTTAAGAACCGCTCATTGAACGCAACCCTATATTTAAGGTGTTTTCACGATACTTCCTGAACATGTAAGTAAGTACATCCTCGATCAATTTTCACTTTATGACGCACGCAATACTTATTCCTAAAACTCTGCACCCAGCATTTCTTTACATCACTGTCTTCGATATTCCTCAAGTTAAAACCCATAAAAGCGCATTCCATGCAACATGCAGTGGATCAGATTTTTACACCGCGTCGCTCTTTATTACGGAAGCGTATCCTTCTCGAACAACACAAATTGGAATCAATTCCATGAGAGGGGATGAGCACTTAAAACTACTGAACATTATACAGTACCTGCTATGAGTTTGTAACACACTGGTATATATCAAGGGAAAAAAATAATAATAAAAAGTATAGGAAAAGTGAAAAACTACTGGTTGAATATCTGGCCAATACTTTTTCAACCGAAAGTGAGTCTCGTTGCCATTGATATTCAATACTTAGTGATACGGGAAAAATCGGAAATTATTAACCACAATAAACACGATAAGAAAATTAAATTTGAATAGTAATGATGCCCGAAAAATATTAACAAATGTTTTAGAGAATTATTTTTTTTGTTGTGGGAACTGAATTCGTTGATTTTTCTGAATACACATGAAATTTGAGGGAAAGTTTTTCATCGTTTTGAAATTTCCGTTTACGAACACTTTAAATTTTGAAAAATGGAGGAAAAATGGAGAATTTTGGATAAGTTTTTGTAAAAATGTACTACGTTGCAGTTAAGAAGTTTCCGGGGCATTGAACGAGTTTCGTAAATATCGTCCTACAAATTTTCTTTAAAAATTTGTATGTGTTCAGAAATATCAACAAACTCATTTGACACGACAGAAAAAAAACATTTCCTAAAAATTTGTTAAACAATGTTTTGTTTAAACATTTTGTTGATAACTTTGGGCATTATCATTATTGAAATTTAATTTTCTTATCGTCTTTATTATGGTTCATTTATCCCGATTTTTATCTTGTCATAAATCATTCAATACTGTCGACGAGACACACTTTTAGTTGAGAATGAATAGCCAGCACATCCTTAAAATGTTCTACGACGCACCGATTTGAAGGTAACTGAATGACTTGTCAAACGATACCATATAAAGGGGTCCATTTTATAGGGAAATGATAATTTCCATCGAACTATCAGAAACTGATTTCTTACGTGTTAATCAAATGGCGAATTCAAAATTTACAGTAGCGCTCAAAAGTATTTTGACAACAATAATAATTGAGTTAATTACATGCAAGTAAAAACTATAAAAATCAACAATATTATTTCTTAAAAGAAATTCGAGGTTCTACATAATTGTTAAAAATTAACTCTCGATTGCTCGAAAATAAAGTGAAAATAAAGGAAAGTAAGAAAAACGATTGATCAAAGTAATTACGAATTTCATGTTATCGAAATACTTTTGAGCGCTACTGTAGATCCGCACCCTCTAAAAAAAATCGCACATCCTTTTCCTTTCAGGGGTTATCAGATATTAATTTGAATAAGAAAATCTAAAATTTGGTCAGTAAAGTAATATTGAAAAATGTTAAAAAAACTTTTTGACCAAACACCCTGCACTTTTCACGATTCAGGAACGTCTCTCTTCAGACGTAGAAATTCTATCCCCATTCACCGTAAAATAGTACCACATTTCTTTCGTTCAAATATACATTGTAAACTAATCTAAACAACTTTCGTTTGGCAGGGCGAGTGAATCAGCCTCTTAGTCCGAACCCAGTGACTAACCGAAACGCGACCGTCTCCCTGGAGAAACCAGATGGAATCCACGGGAGTGACGATGCAAGTGCGAAGTGCATCAGTGCCCCTCGGAAAAGCAATTTCTGAAATATTCGGGAAATCTGATTGCCATCGTGACCCCGAGAGCAATTTAGGAAGACTTTGATCCCTGTACTGCGCGGCTCTGATTGGATTCTCAGGGGCTCTCAACGGCTGGGGATTCGCGAAAGGTGCATCACGCCAGGGGCGTCGACGGCACGTCGAGTGTCCTGCGTGTCAGGCGCGGCGGCGTGAGGCAAGGATGTTAAATTCGCTCGAGCTCACTCCGTATTCAATTTGCCAAAGAACTTTTTACCCGGTATAGATACAGCTGGCGATCTGACGCAGACCGAGTCGTTGATGGCGGGGTGTTGCCGAGCCAATGATGCGCGCAGCGCTCGCTTCCAACAGGCCTCCAAGCTCACTCCGCTCTCGGCGCACGCGATCTGGACCACATCTGCCATGCATCTGCGGTGTAAACCTCCGCGGCGCAGTCTTTACTCTCGGAATTAACATGAGAAATTTTATCTTCGGGTGTGCGGGTCGGCTCGATTCCGCCGCCTGCGCGGCGCGAGGTGCCTCCACCCTGGTGCTTCCCCAGCGGTCGCATAGCTCGCTCCTCGGCTGAATAAAACGGAATTTTATACCCTTTAATTACAGTCTCAGGTACATCGGCAGCCTCACGCCGGTGTGAACCTGCGTGAGGTAAATTCTATACAAGAAGATCTGCCGCCCCGCGAGTATGCGCCGGGGCACATATAAACCTGTCCGCAGAACCCTACTGAAAATGTTCATGTGTTGAATCATAAAATGTTTTCAAAGAATTCAGCGTGTTATTTATTACATGATTTATCTGTTAAATTTGATAAAATACATAAGAAACCCCACAATAAATTAAGAAAGCACAAATCATCAGGTATATTAGATCAAGAATCATACCGTTCACTATATAGTTGATTATATGATTTTCGATGTAGTATGTCTGATCACTCGTGCCTTTGTAATTTATTATGTGATTTATAGCATATTTTATCGAATCACAAAATAAATCGTGTAATACATTACACGCTGAATTCTTTCGAAACATTATACGATTTGACACATGAACATTTTCAGTCGGAACCCTTTCTATCGGAATATTTTTATACCGACATGCGTGATTGCAAGTCCGAAAAATAAATCTGACCGAGATCCGGAAGGCTTGGACCGTTTATTCCGCAAGTTTATTTCATTCATTTGTTAGCAATATAGTCCGGACAATAGGAATGTTCTATCAATTACCAGACACAAATTAGAGCGATGTACGTGAGAGTGAATATTACACAAAGAGAGGAAACGCAGGAAATACGGATAAATAAAGCAGTTATACGTAACCATCGTTTAGTTGGAATAGAAAGAAAGAAACAAACAACAAAAAAAAAGGGAGAAAATAATAGCGCCATGAACGATGAATGTGAAAGCGGACATGATACTTACACACATTCGAGGAAAATTTAGTCATTATTAGTACTTTTGAAAATGTGATTTGAGAAATGCTGAGAAAACAACATAACGATCGTTTTAAATATCAGGTGATTGCAAACTTTTGATTGACTCATTCCATATTTCATTATGTGATTTTAAGTACGGTGATACATTAAGCTGACGAACAGAATGTATTATGAAGGAAAAAATCATTTTAACGAAACAAGAATTGGATTCTATCTTGATTGTACTTACACTAATTGAACCAGTTTCTAAGGCGATAAAAGGTACTAAGAAAAATACTATTTATACAGTATCATTTTGAAGACAGTAATAATGTGCGATAGTTTCAAAATTATCTGTAATAATTCAACTGAAAGTTACTAGACTATTTGTCTATCTCAGAGTAATTAGTAATGTATTCAATATCAGCTCTCAGTATTAGTCGAATACGGACAATTTGCTGACGAAGAACGTTTGCAGAACATCATGAATTTTCCTCGCTTATTTTCCACAAACAATTTGTTTTTTCAAATAAGAATGCCAAATCCAATTTTTTCTGCACGTTTCTGAAGTTTATCTTTCTACGTAAAAATACAATTAACCTCCAAGTTCTTTAAAAGTTCTGCGAATGAGTAATTTAATACGCGATTTTAAGTCGTTCCGAAATGTCTAAGAGCCGATTCTATGCAGATAATAATAGACTCGAAAAACATGGGCGTATTAAATACTAGGAGGCTCGTTATTTGTGGAATTTCATAGGATACGCAGTTATGTTTAAATAAGTGACAAAGTGGACGAAATACTTTTATTCCTGACTCAACCATATAGTTAACTATTTTGATATAAAAAGCGGGATGAAAGTAGCATATTTTTCTCTAAAATGCATTTGCGCAAAATATGAGATCATATTTCCCGCAAATATAAATCAATCGGGAAATATGAGCCCAATTTAAAAATCCCAATTTTCAAATAAATGTTGCGGCAGAGTTGAGTCGTAAATATAGTCCTATGTGTAACACAAGAATAAAAGTCGACTATTCCCTGGGGTGATTACTGCCCGAGCGAAGCGGGAATAATCTTCGACTTTATTCCCTTGTTACATAATGTACTATTTTGCAACAAATATATTAATTCCCGACCCGATACAAAGTCCGGAATTTGCTTCACTCCTAAATCTAAAAAATGTTGTTTTTTTCTTGCAATAACCATCATTAATTTCTGTCAAATAATAGCATACGGTGTTTGCTCGATACGTTACTAAAATCTGAGTTGTTCTAAGTAACCTTGCATTAAGTTTCCATTAAAATGAAGCAGCTTCTCGAAATACCTATACTAATGTGAATTTCATGTTATTCGATACACCATTTTTTTCATAAACCGGTGCATAAATTATATGTACTGAAATTGAATTTTAATCAGCACAAAAATTATGCATATTTAAGTACATCTTCCACATGGACCTAAATTACAAAATAGAAGTCGATCGATCATATATATAAAAAAAAAAATGAATTCTTCAAATCCAATTTCCAATCAATTTTACATTCCAGAGAGGCTATAGGAAATTATGGTCACTAGGGACCCGTTAAAAGGCAGTCTAAATTCACCGGGCCCAAATCAAACTATCCAGAATCAATTTTCACACGGTTTTTTTTTGGAACTAATTATTTTCGGCTGCGATGGTAAAGATTTTGTATCAATTATAGGTACAATGTACGGCGGGTAATTCACTTCATTGCTTTTGATTGGCATAATCGATCAATGTCAGAGAATAAAACAAACCGACGTTGCCTTTTCAATCCGTAAGATTACAGACAGCCTTTATGACGTTTCTGTCGAACATTGACGCGTGCAGAACGTGTAGACTTTTTTCGTTTCGACTGAACGGCTGCGTGCATGTACCTTGTTGGCATGTCTGTACGTTCGCAAGTCAAATCGGGGAAGCGATCGGATTGTCATTTGGAAGATGCCGTTACGGGAAGATGTTTAGTTGGACCCGTCTAAAGTTTGAAGTAAATTAATTTTTTTCTCATTCATTCAAAACAAAATCGTGCAGAGAGCTACAGGTAAAAAATTTACTTTAAATAAAAAATAATTGATTTATGATAATTATCACTAAAAAGCATTGAGCATGAAAATAATGAAGTAAAAGAATTCGTTTGCTACCAATTACCTAATTAAATTTCATATCCGTTAATTGCAGTATGTATTTTTACTCCTATCGATAATAAAAATAAAATCTTTAGAATTCAACATCGTGAACTTAAGATGTGATGCTCAGTCTAGAACTTTTCATTTTCCACGATGCTTTCATATATGACAGTTGAGTGAGACTAGAAACTTAGGATAAATTTCATTTCTCGTGTCTTTATATACGATATGATATAATTTTAAACTAGTTATGGGAATATGAATATTTCGGGTAATTATCCAATGAAGCAGGCAGTATCATTGTCTTGACAATGATTCGTCAATCAAAGTTTAAGTGATATTTTATTTATTACGGAGTAAAAGAATAAGTTCAATCATCTAATGGGCGATCACGGGTAGCCAGATAAAAATTTAGTCGCTGCAACTGGACGTTAGTTGATGTAACTGAAAATTGAGCGAAGTAAATATGTCAATCACTCAATCGACTAATGTCTAGTTGCAGTGACTGAATTTTTGTTTTCCTCCCAGTGATTGCCGATTTAGTTGATCCAACTAATTTTTTTTTGTGGGCACCATCCTTGTGTTTTCCATTTCTCTTGTTACTACCAAAAACATACTTCTAACGAAATCGTAGCCCTGATTAATAAAGCGCAAGAACCGATGAAAAATCTTTAACCCTTCCAATCACAGCGAGATGCTCAGTGTCCCACCTAAAAAATGTCTACGTTCTCGCCTTATCACAGTTTATTTACAAATCAAAATTATCTTTGTTACTTCGGATAACCCCAAAGATCCCCAAGTAACAAGTTTCGGCCAGAATCATCGAATTTTGATAGGATTTTTCGATTTTACATCCAGCATATTGGATTCGCCAACTTGAATTTAGAAATTATCAAATTCCGACTTCGGATTCGTGATCAGCGACCCCAAAAATCCCCGGGTAACAAAATTCCGGCCAAAATATCGTTTCGAAAAATGTATGACTGAAAGGGTTAGGAGTCTTCAAGAATTGCAAAGAAGAATCGAAGACGCGAAGGTTGTAAGGCGAGTCCTTTCGACACGCAATAATATTTCTCGCATCACTCATCGGTATGCGAGATCCGTGCACAGTGGGACCGGCAGCAAGTGAGGCGGTTCGTAGCGGGGTTTACTGTTTGGCTAGGCTGTATATCGCCTCTATCTACGATCTGGTCTTCCCTTCAGGGCTCTCCTCGTGGTCTCTTTTGCGGGTCTTGTTCAGTGGAAAAATGCAGGCAAAAGAGCTATGCCTCGGTGAGCTAAGAAAGAAGGAAGGAAAGAAAGAAAGAAACAACAAACGAACGAATGAACAAACTAGTGGCAGCCCACCGAGCGGCGCAGCCTGTCCGACCTTACATCAGCAGCTATTCGCTTCGGAATGTGACGGTGGATGATCGTATGTCCCCCTGGTCGTATTTATACCCGTCCTTTATAGCTACCATTCACCTTAGATCTCCTCACTTCGCCTCGGCGCGTCTCTTTTCCCTTCATTTTCTACCTTCGTTCTTTGCCTCGAACTCTGAAAACGCGTATTAAGGGAAAGGTCTGTTTGGTTTCTTAAATTCTATAATTTTCAATGAACTTACAATGCTTACAAGAATTTAATTGGTTAGTTCTCGCGTGGCTTTGACGTAGTTATCATATTCGCGTCTCGCTTCCGTTCAGATGATTTTTTACTTCTATGTACAACTTCTTTTTGACCAAATTCTGAAGCTCTGCAGTTCGATGTCTTAAACAATTGTATCAATGAAATTACTAGAAAACTCTAAGTCAATGAAGGATCTACGATAGCCTGCGAATGTTTCATGTCTCAATTTTCATCGAAAGCCGAGAAATTTCATACAAGGTAGGATAATAAGCCTGGAATCTCGGGATTACCAAGAAATGCGGATTGCCAGTGAGAAACTCTTCTTTGGCGCCAGTTGAGTTTAGATGCCGAGTTGCAGAGAGTAGGTGCGCCGACTGCACATCAAGGGAATAAGAACGGTTTTGCCAGTATTCTTACAGTTAGTGAAAAAAAGTCACATGATGAAAAACCAGGCGCCCATTATATGAATGCGAGATTCTTCTGGATGCTAGAGAGACCACGCGCGAGTACGAGTAACGTCACGAGTGGCAAAATTTTCCCTATCCAAGGGACTTGCACTAACGTTGACGAGTGGTTTGGCAGTTACTTGTAATTATTTTTCCGAACAAACAAATATTAGTACCGAAAAAATGCCTTCTCCTGGTGTAAGAAAAGCGAAGGTTAATTGTTGCGCTGTCAGTTGTAATAGTCTCAAAAATGTCGAGTAAGATGTTATTTACGATCCCTATGCAAAATGGTTGGTTAATTTCGTGCCATAGCGTAGCCACAGAAGTTCATGATTGGCTGAGTCAATCTCAACAGGAGGAAAAATATGGTCGATTTGGCGCTGTCATCAATTTCGTGCACGTTTTCTGTATGGGCCATGCTTTAGACACGATGACGGTGCCTAGCTGTTAGCTAGCCAAACCCGGAACCAGCGAAAGAATTTTAGAGCAAAAGGTTTATGGCAACGACAGCGAGAATTTTCGGTGACCCAACCTATTTTTTGTGCTACCAAACTCGTATCAATTAGTGATTATAGGGAGTCTCATTCTCACTCTCCCTGTTTTCCATTCCCGGAATACTGAGAGCACGCATGAGTTTGCTTCAACAGATGGCAGAAAAGTCGTTATTCACTGGTGTCGTGGTTTGCTAGTCTAATGCAAAGACCCTAAAAAAGTAGGCGGACAAAGTATGTTCTTGAGATTCGGGCGGTTGGCATTCGGTATAAGGAATGGTTGACAACTGTAAGATACAAAAAACAATAAAGCACCGAAAAAATTCTTTGGAGCAGCAAGCCAACTCACAAGCAGTGAGGGGTTAACATTTTCTTTTTTGAAACACGACTGCTTGATCGCAGCTAATATTTATGTCGAAACCCTGTCACCCTTTTCCAAGGGTCAAGTTTTGGGATGTCGAGTGGGCTGCAGGGTGGCTTGCAAACAGCCACGAAGGGTAGTCGTAAACATTGCGTCAGTCACTCGATACAAGGCTAAGTGTCAAATAATATTTACCTTTAAACTTTATCCTCCTCGAACGAACCATTACAGCTCTGCACTTTACGATTCATATTCCAGCGATCCTTATTCATAACAGCTCGGAGTGAAATATTGAATATATGTCGTGGATCCTTACATTCCTCCAGCTTGAGAATCTATGGATCGTTGATTTCCAAATTCGCAACATGTTCCCGGGTCTGAGGTCTAGTGAGATTTATCAAAAAATCCGTCAACGGCCTGTACGTCAAAAACTATAATGTGCGAGGAAAAATCCGGAAATAAAGCAATTATCGTGAGGAGATACGTTACGGAGTCATTTAAGTGCAGTCTCTGCACCATAACGCTGTTTCCGGGAATTCACACATACATGTTGGATCTTCGTACTGTGGTATGGGAAAAAGGACCGTAGTAAACCGATCATATTACTCCCGTATCACACATTGTTTAGTGATTTAATTTTACTAGAGAGAAGTTAGATTTAGCGGATTAACCATTCTGGCTACAAATGTTTTAAAGTAGCCCAATGGAGTTTAGAGTCACTTGAGTAATATTCGACTCATCGAGCCATTTGAAGTCCTTTAATCCTGAAATCAGATGTAATATATGCTGTATCTTAGGATAATAAATCCCACGTAAAATTTTGGACATGGAATAATTGTTCATCATCTCGGTTAAATGAGTTCATTTCACCTCACCGATGTAGTTGAAACTCGCGGTACAGCCGATCCTCATTCTGAAAGCAGACCAGATGGAACCGCGCATATTGCAGTAAGAGAAACAACTTCTTTATCATTTACAATTAGAGTGGCGTCAATTTCTGAGGGGTACCGATACGCAGAGTGTTGCCCCGCGTATATTTTCTACGCTACACTGATGCAGGTAATTAAATGAAATTGAACATGACTTTGGAACGCGCTTTTATCACTTTTGAAATCGATTATGAAGACGCTTTGTATTGGCGGGGTTCTCTTAAAAGTTGATATGTAGTTGGACGTTGGTACATGCTTGTCCTTACCAAAATATTCCATGATCTTGAGCGATTAAGGAAATATGCGCGAATTCATACAACATGATAGAGCTGGGTGATCCTCTTTATCACCTAGTGGGATAAAAGATAAATTTGATCCCTGAACAGAAACTGCTCACAGAATGGATCAGACCGATGAAAAGATAGAGCAAAAGTTGTGTTGGTCTTGACAATAACGTTGTCGAAGATTCCCAGAAGATCAAAGTCGATTTATGTCGTCGTTTTTCCCCAAGACATTAAAATGAAAAAAAAATATGGAACCGCGTGGTGAACGCGAATGTAAGTAGAATACGACGATGCGATTACGGTAGCAGTAGCAGTGGCGGAGCCGCTGCACCTTTTTTACATACTGGCTAGATTATCTTTTACGGTGGTTTAAGACAAACCCACTGCAGAGTGAAGTCAGTCGATGAGTAATCAGTCCAGAGATCGGAAGATCGTCAGACGATCGACCTTGAACCGGTCTGCGGCCTTCGTTCGGAACACGGCAAGATTTTAATCGCATGATGTTATGTATTCTTCATCGGGGGCACGGTTAGGATCAAATGCCTTCCTCGAATCGGCGGCCTAGGAAACTGTGCAGGTTCCAGTAGTTGAAGACACTGAGTGAATGACGCTGTGCAACTGCAGCATTTGTCCCATTTTCTTTCCATTCGATCTCATGTAGCGTATAAAAGGTAGGCATCCTACAAGGCCGTTATTAAAGAAAAGGAGAGGTTGTTGGCACGAGTTGGCGTTGTGCAACGGTCACGCCGGATCTTCGCGTCTTCTTTACGTTTCGTGTTTTATTTTTACTCGCATCGTTATTCTGTTGCTTCATTTTTTGTCGAGAAATCGATGGCGGCCTGTCTGTGGGCGCTAAACCACCGAGGAACTGGTATACTGTATCAAGAGTTCGCAACGTATGCACTCGATTAAATTGCGATTTAGAAGAAACTCTGGACAAGCTGAATGTAGCTATGTGCTCAACAACAAATCGAAGGACTGTAAACAAACGATCGATATTATGTAGAACAGTAATGATCATCTTATGCACTTTTACTGCAACACTTCTTAGAGCAACGTACATTAACTTGATCAGTAATTACAATTCACAGAAGATACCTGATAACGAATCAACTGAATCGCATTATTGTTCATTTTATTACAATCGTTTCTAACGCGTATCGAATTCCATTGGATCCAGCTGAACGTCAGCATACATGATTCTATCGCTTGGTTCTCGAACGTCCACCGTAGAGATTGAAACACGTAAAGGATAATCGAAGACTGGCGCCAGAAAAGATGAGATAAAGTCAACAACGTGTGAGACTTGATTGTAAATCATGACGATTGGGATCACAAAGAACAAGGACACGTGCGTTACGTACAGACTTTTATTCATTAGTCAGCAAAGGGTAATATTTATATTTTTTCGGTAAATCGATTTCATAAATGCTAATGTCAGAGATCTCGGCATCCTTCGGAATGATTTATCTGCTCGTCTCGGACCTTGCTTAGAGTTTGAAACCTGGAACTGAGTTTGAACCCAAAATTGCTGGTTTACTGTTCTAACGTTACTTTCATAATGAATGAAAGCATCAGAGAGCGAAGTAATAATCATCGGTGCAGTTGGTTCGGTGCAGGTGCAAATATGAAAAGTGACACACCCCTTGACCCCAACACCTGGGTCACATGTCTGGCAAATGTTTGAGTCCAACAGAGACCTCAATGACCTTGGCCCAGATGTGTTCCCGAACGAATGGCCTTTGCAAAAACATCTTTGAATCGCAGAAGCCATTAACGATGTATCCTTTATCCAGGACTAACGGTAAGTTATATGAGCAATGCCACACGATTTATACACGTATTCGGTTGCATGAAAGTTAGCTTCACCATAAGAATACGTGCACGGAGACAGTTTTAATATTCACTGTATTGGCTTTTCCAAAACACAAAGTATTCAAGAAAATGGCGTGAAACAGCTTAGTTTATTCGCCGTGCTAATCAGTAATTACGATTTCTTCTGAAGTACAAAAACTGCGCATATACTCCTCACTGCTATTGCGGCGTAATGTGGCACTCTGCTTTTGCAAATCATTTGCAAATAATTGGTTTATCATCATAAAGGATAAGTTTTACGTTTTTAACAGTACACCAACGATTTGCAGTACCTATAATTCAACGAAAATGCTGCTTGAAGTATTAACAAATGTACAGTGTGGCTTCTATATTTCTTATCGTATTTTATGTTCAAAATCGAAAACATCTTAATTAGCTATATTGTTTACCTACCAATAACATGTTACCTTGTTTGTAGTGCAAACGTAGTGTGATGTTGTTGGTTATTTTATGGTCATGATCAGGTTAATAAAGAGTTTTTACACTGGGAGTACATTAAATGATGTATCGAATAAATTGGATGTAAAGAAAACCAAGGCTGTGTAGATCGTGGTCATACAGAATGATATAGCGCAAGACTACCGCCAAAAAAAAAAATTCAAACACGAGGAATGTATTGCGGCTGGAAGCACGTCATGCACCTCACTAGTCAAAACATATTAGAAATATAAACACTGCTTTGATTGGTACCTACATGGACGTATTACCTGCACGCATGCGCACTCGAATAAGTAATGGGCGCGAATATTTACATGTTCTCAACAGATGTTTATAATAATGTACATTCATTATTATCCATTTTTAGAGGTACGTTACACCTTTTAAATTAATTCAGAATGTTGCATGATTTTTCTACCTAGTTGTTGTAAAAATCTAAAAGAGGCGCCTGTAATAAAAATGTCTGAGCTTTCGTCTGCAGCCATTCAATAGAAGCACTGTAATATCGATGAAACCATTAACCACGCTCACTTCACGAAAAGAATCAGTTCGGTTTTACAAGTTTCATTTAGCGGAACACGATGCTATACTTGATCAAATAATGCACATTGTTTTCCATATACACCCTGGAGTGTATAGACAATCATGTAGCTTATTTCTCCCCGCTTATCATTCTAGAACACTGCTAAAAGCCATTACTATTAGTGAAAGTATCACAGAACTAATGTAAGACTAATTGTAAGACTTTTCCAGGTTCAGGCTGTTCTCCAAGCAAATTCTTTAAGAAGCCCATTGGTGAAGGGTGCCTGGAAGTTCCGATGAACAGTTAATGAGGAAAATGTTTTAACACCGTCGCCGTTGTTGAGTTCAGAAAAAATAGTCACACTATACACAACAGGTAAAATTAGCTTTTTTTTACCCTAACACAGTATTTACACGCCACGTGTGTTTATTGACTACCATGCGCATATTCCCTGTATGGTTGTACATATCATATATAATACAATTTGCAGATCCCGAAAAAAGCTTTGGGATTGAAACGCAACTACCATGTTTCCTTTTGACCTCTGAAACTAATAAAAGTTTTCCGCTCGATTTACAGAACGTATTGACCAAGTATAATACACAACTAAATGAAAATAAAAACCACCCTAGTGAAAATCTTAAGGAAAGAGATGGAGAGACGCCGTTGAAGAAGAATGCTGCAGAGCCTATTAATTGCTTGACCAAACTCCCAGATCTCGTAAATTCTCAACTGCTTTTTGCAGCCAAGGGCGGTGAAGACGCCGAGAGTGCAATTTTTACGGCTCATGTAGTGAAACCGGCAGTCGACAATTTAGTATCGGAGGAACTGGTCGGAGGTGTTCTTTGTGGAGCCTGAAAGAAACGTGACAATTACGAGGAAGTCAGCTCGGCCCTTGGTTAACTGGGAAGTTAAATAGACCGCATGGTCGACGGTGATTAGCAGAATCATCGACGCGGAACTCACCGATCCTCCCTCTTGGCCACATCGTTCTTTCTTCTTCATCGACGGATCAGTTTCGTACCATTGGGTTTTTGCTATTACGTAATAAGATTTATCTCGCAACCGATCAAAGATGATACCCAGTCCTCGAGCCGCCGGAAGGTCGATCAATTGTATAGCCTACACATATTTCTCTCCCGCGGTTACTATAGATACTTTCGTGCAGCCTAGCCGCTTGGCTTTGCGTCATTCAATTATAAAACAATCAACTGTACATATTATATCTGCTGCCTTCACAGAGTCATCGGTATGAAATAATAAGATATGACGACATTCTGAGACTTGCGTCCTATACCCAAGTGAATAGGTACCCCATGAAAAACCCGGTACCAAACGAATCCCGTAACCTCGGGCTGAAATCACAGATTGAAAAGAGGCACACTTATTAAGAGTTATCCATATGACGTCTTAGATTGAAGCCAAACACATTGCGAATGGTTTCTCATGGTGACAGAGTTTCGGCTTCTTAATTTTACTGATCATGGGTCCAGTCAATTGATGAGTTACCATTGTGTGACATGTAACGCCACAGTAAACAACCAACAAACGTCTAAAAATGGGAAAAACTGCCAATCCGAATCTCGTAATCGGTGTGAAATACAATCTAAGAAGTATGAATAATGAAATAATAAATCCCATAAATCTGACTCTTGTTTTGATAGTGATCACCATTGATATTTCACATGGTTTGGTCATAGTTCGCGATGCTGGCATCGAATCGAATATAATAATGACGACTTCTTTTTGACCTAATCTCGAGATAATCACTCAATGCTACTTTTTTACCAGACCAAGTCAACAAAACACGATCATTCATGCAGTGCAACAGTGTGAAGAAAAAAATTAATTATAATCCGAAAAATAATATTGGTATGAAAACATTACGAATCTCAACTATATAAGTTGCGTATTGTTTCAAAGACGATTATGATTAATCGGATAATACGATATAGCCTACCTGGTCTTACTTAAAGGTCACAAATTACAATGAACTTACGGCAAAAAACTTTGTGACGATATTTCCCACCAAGTTCGGACATTAATTAGGGCTATTCAGGATTTTACGCTCAATTTTTACCCTACTTTATTTCACTGATTGCATGGCCGCAACAATGAACTCTGCAGTTCTCATACTTTTATATGTATTGTTTTCCTTGGAGTATTTACTTTGGTTCCGATATTTCGCGTTACGAGGTAAATGAAACTTTTGCTGCTAAAAATCTTAGTAGTTCCACTTCCAATGTCTGCTTGTAACAATTCAATTGCGTTGAATTGTGGATAAATCAAAAAGCGTATAATACGATGAACGAAGTGCATTTTGTCCGCAAATCCAATACGTCAGACCCGGTTAATGGATATTGAAATTGGCTATCGTTTAATATTAGTGGAGCAAGTCTAACCAATTTCAAAATAATTCGGATAGAGTAAGCAATGTCTTACATCTAACCCCTGAAAATATCCTGCCACTAAATTTAAATCTACTGCAAAGATGATGTCATAGAACAAGGAAGAAGGTTAACGGATTGAAAATGAGCCTGAATCAACTGGTACGTATAATTTTTAGCCGAAACTCAACATTCTGGAAAGGGGGTAAAAATATTTATCATTTTCACTGGTGGCCGGATCGTGCAAATTCACTTTTTGGCCATCGGGATAGATCGAGTGGAGATACTACATCGTGTAACTTACGTGCCCAATTGGCCGGACAGTAAATTTCCAATTAAAACTTTTTTGCCAAGCAGTTTATCATATCCGCCACTATTGATCACCGAATTCCATCTACTCCGTTCGTCGAGTAGCAAACAATTTCATTTCTAACGAAGCATATCTGTTTAAAAGCTCGATCGAAGAGGTTCAAGCCAGGCTCTTTTACTGTTAGACTCAAGTATCGAAACACCAACGCTATTCAGTAACTTCTGACAACGCACAGAGGTATTTTTTCGCAGAAAAAAAAAGATTCAAAAAATTT
The DNA here is from genome assembly GCF_021155785.1 of Neodiprion fabricii. Taxonomy (NCBI): domain Eukaryota; kingdom Metazoa; phylum Arthropoda; class Insecta; order Hymenoptera; family Diprionidae; genus Neodiprion; species Neodiprion fabricii. The sequence goes on from NC_060243.1 coordinate 10,955,805, forward strand.
TAACGATACTCACTCACCCGTAATTTATTTATTAAACTCCATTCCTACGTGTTGCAATATCTTTCGGAAAATACAGGAATTTTTGTTCGACTTCACTGTTTTAAGCACGCGATTGAAATTAAAAGGTTCCGGGGTAAGAACATGCGTCGAAATGTCACCGTTTGCTAAATATCAAGTCAGGCAGGAGAAGGACACGGACGGAAATGGGGTTTCTTGACCTTTTCCGTCTCGCACGTCGGCGGTAGGAGAATTTGGCCATAATAAATTCCTCTACCTCCTTGTTCTGGCTATGATATTTTCCGTTGCGTGCATCCAGATAATAGATGCCACAAATTACGAGGTGTAATGCCCGTGAATATGATGAAACAGGCCATTGACATTAAGTTTCGGCTGGGGCTGTTCTCTCACGTGTATTGCTCTTACTCTCCAGAGGTCTCGGGTTGTAGTTATGTGGAAACAGCAACAAATCATCTGTGTCCTACCCGTCTACCTTGTTTGAAATTAGTCTTGAGCAGTTAAAATTCATCGGCGTGAAGTGAATTTTATAATACGAACACAAACAACACTCAACTACCGGCGCTCGTCCAATGAGTAATAGGTACACAAAGTTATATTCAGGACTGATTTATGATCTCCTAGGTGTTGAAAAATTTTTTCAAGTATAAATGTTATGTATAAAAGTTTCTGAGACAAATAAAAAAGAAACCCGGCAAATCGACGCCACACAAGTGTCTTTGGTGTGCTATTTTGAGTTACGGTAGAAAAACTACACGCGATTTTTGAGAATAATTACCTATCCGTTCGGAAAAGTTGAAAACATATCAATTCAATGTGACAAATTGTATAATTAGCACATTGTTGAAGGGTATCATTAGCTCTGACGGCAGGTATAATTAAAAATTCTTACTCTTACCGCATAGTCTTGAGGATAGAAAAATCTCTTGGTGTTATAACGGAGACCAGCGCTGTCGTTAGTTTACCTTTCTATTTCAATTTCACAGTTCCCATAGATCAGCAGTGGTGGCATGTAAGCGGTTTATTGACATGGCGAGGGCAACCAAAGGCTTGTGTATAATATAATACCAGAACGAGATGCACAGCGTGTCTAATTACTTAACAATCTTCTCATTCTACGTAAGGAATTTTCTTTTAATTTACTTGCACTCCCCAAGGTGAGCAATTATATGTATAAAGCTACATGCATCCTCAACGCAATGGGAAAATTCGGAATCAAGCTCCGAAAAACTCGGAATAAAAATAGACAATATGTAATTGTATGCAGGTACGGGTGAGATAAATTCGTTGAGTGACGAAACAAATCAGTGGAAAACGATTGAATATAATTGAATAAATTATAATAATTCACCTGTTTGATCTTTCTGCCTGAAACGAGCCGCTTTTTACCTCACGGTCGCTGACTTTTATGAATCTCAAATTTACGAATTACCGATGATTGAGAAAACCTGAAATTTATTCTTTTGTGACGTGAAAGTAGTGTCTGAAGTATTTGTAAGGCTTGAAAAAAGATTCGGAATAAGTAGTACCGTGATTACGGCTACTGACAGCAATAATGAGCGACCTTATATGAGCGAGATAATTGCTTTTAATCGTCGTTAAGTACACGTAATGATTAGTCGTTTAAAAAACAATTCAGTATGCTCATAGTTATGCGAATGCGGATATACGATCATATTTCCAATGTTTATGTTATTCAAAGGGCTGAATCGAGGGCTTTAATTGCCGTCGAGTTGATTCTATTCACATAGATATGGCAGCCTGTCTTCATATTTACATTTGTACACAACTTAAAGCCTTTGATATCTTACTCCGCGTACCGCAAATGTAAAATAGAGCAAACAATATTCACCGATACGTATAAAATATGTATAATCAAAAGTTGTACGTTCCAAATTGGATGAAAACATATTTTTTCACGAAACTACACTCAAGTCCATAATTTCTATAATTTCAAGTTTCTTGTGTACGTAGCGCAGAGTACGCGCTGTACTCATGCAGATGTTCATTGTGAATAAGGGTGTGCGTATGTTGTAAATATACGATGCGACTCGGAGAAAAATTCTTAATCGGTTTTACGACGCATAGTACGTTTCGAGCGACTCTGCTCTCAGGCTGATTCCGGAATGATATTTCGATAAAAAATGTAATGTCGAATTATGCAATAGCTTATTCCGGTTTCGTAGGCTTTGTTGCAAGGAAGCTCCGGGATCCGTATGAAACAAATACAAATGGCATCGCCCATTGCATGAAAATTTTTCTGGTATTTGCAAAATGATTCCTGAAGAATGCAATACAGAAAATCAACGTTATTTTTCTTCTTATTTTTGAAATTTGAATTTGTACATTGTTTTTATCATTATTTTCGATCATCACATTATATACAACTTGCAAATACATGCTGATTTACTAAGAGTCTTCTTCAATTCTTACGAAGCGGTCAACTCTTGAAACCTTGAAATATTTCGTGTCCTGATTATGTAACTTGCAGTATTTGATGTGACCCAAAGATGTAACTGTTCATATAATCCGTCCAAAGTGCATATTAATAAATTTTTAAATATTTCTCGGATAGCCCCCTTGAACCCACAGCATTGGTGTGGTACTGGCTACTATGACCACATCACCAATTGGTTATTCATGAGCCAAGCTCGCAGCAACTCTCAAAAAAGCGAGAGTCGACATATCCGAGTCACGTCACAGCATTATTTATCCATGGGTGTCAAGCTCGTTGAAACTACAAAGTCGTTACAACTGGTGGACTCGCTGGTCAGGCCGTTAACTCCAGTCGTTAAGTATGAGAAAACTGTTTATCTTGTCCAACAAACTATACGAAAGTGGAGAAAAAGGGACACGAATTGATGCAATTCCAACAAATTCTCAAGTAACCCGAGGGAGCTAAGTGATGAAAAAGTTTTTCAGTTTTTTTCTATTGTAACCTGGCAAAGAGTGGAAATAGCGGCAACGATGTCATTAAATTTCTTACCCCGTGGACGCGTGTTGACATGTAAGTGGTTGTTGCAGCTGAAAATAATTCGCACAGCTTGTAAAAATCTATCATGTCCATCATAAGTATGGCAAGGCACTGTAGTAACGAGTATATGCGGATCGTCCGGAGGTCAAGGATTTCACTTCCGGTTGTTATTACACAGCCGGTTGATTATACCGCGAGATCAAGTATATACGGCACCATATAATAAGGCAAGAAGGCTAAGATCGAAACACATACCTAAATTGGATTAGAAACACTATAGCCTGAACTGGCGAGGTTTACAGCTACAATAAAAGTATGTTACGTAAGCGAATTCCGTCGCTGCACTCCAGGAGATTCTAATTACAAGTATGGGTACCTACCATCTCGCAAGGTGGATAAGTCGTCCCAGAGGCCACGTGAGACTCACAGTACCTACCAAGCAAACGAACTTACCAAGTGGAAAGTTCAGATCTCAAGATAAGCTCCGGAGGACCAACTATACAAGCGAACAAAAGTGCTTCTCAGTTTCTTCTCACACACATAGTGACAATGAACTTCCAAGCCCATGCGACGAACAGAGGCCGCTTTCCGTGCTGTTTCCTGCTCTCGCGATAATAACAGCCATCGCGCTGTATGTCAGTACTCTCAGTCAGACCTGTAGGAGAGAATACTGTCAAACCTTTGATACCGTTAGACCTAAGCAGTACCTAAACGTTTGGTTATTCAATGGTCACTACTGAAGGATCAGTATCATTCAAACGATACTCTTTGCAGTTGTAACATATTGATCAACAGCCATTTCTTATCCATGAATATTTGCAAACAGCATCACCAGATCATTGATCGATAGTGTACATTGTTATTTTGTCAAAGGTTGCTCATGACATTGAGGCCATTGTTCTACAATGAATACTCACTCCTCAATTGTTACCATTGACTGCTGACTTGATAATTCGTATACCTGCAAGAGTAACCAATTGCCAAGTGCGTTCGACTACAAATTAAAACCAAGCCTTCCGAATTCGCGTTCAAAAACACCTAAACCATGGACCACAATATGCAGATGAGACGAGCTTACCGCAAAGAGATGAGAGAAGGGTTGAAAATGGGGAGGCACCGAAGACGATCTAAAGGTCCTGCAGTAGCCATGGGCAAGTGTAATCTGATCCCCCGGACAACCGTTCGGCAAACATTGGTTGACAGTAAAATATCAGCAACAGGTAGTGCTCACTATAGTCTTGGTACTCGGGCTATCCTCAAGATAGCATCGAGACAGGTAGGAATAGAGCTTACCACAGTACCTACCTTAGGCTCACGCCGAGCTTACGCCGAGGTCTACTGTTAGCCAGATGAATGATAACAGGGCTGCGCTCAACGCGATGTGCGCTGTGATACAATAGATACTAGGTACATGTAAATACACCGGGGAGAAAATCTATTGGCCAGGAAGGAGTCCGGTTATTCCTAAATAGAACTAATATCAAATCGATAACTCTGGTCAAAAGTTGGGATTGAATAATATAAACTTGTAAAGTGACTGAATTTCAAAATAATTAAGGCACCGCACCACGGTAAGTGCAGTAAAAGTGAGTGCATTTTCGTTATTCTTTTTTGAACAAACGACGAAAAGGAATAAATTCATTGATTTGCCTGGTTAATATATACCTATTTAATAGTATATAAAAAAGTTTTCACTGCAATTTATCCCCGTGCTTGCAGTTATACCACCCCTCCCCGACCCCACCACCTCACCCTGCTCCAGGTGCATTCCGTCAACAGCGACTGAACGATACGGTTAATAACAAAAAAGATATATGTAAATATATTCAGAAACTAGACACCTTCGTCTATAGAACTAGGTACGGAAAAGTTGATATTATAAAAATTAACAAAATAGCGGACTACTGCATATTTTTCAAATTTTATGAACAATTTAATGAATGAAAAAAAAAAATTAGACAGGGTCTGTAACAAAAAAAAAAAATCCCTAACTGGTACCGTAGATACTGGTTTTTCGTACAATTTACAACTTGGACCATGCAAATTGAATGTATAGGTTATTTTATTTGCTGTCGGTCAGATTAAAAAATGTAGTTCTGAGAAAAACCCGTTCGAACGTTCAGTCATGGGTAATTCGTACATAATATCGGAATTTAGTAACCCACCAATTTTGACATTTATTATTTTTAATATATTCACGAGGCTTATATGACCATCGTTGAAAAGTATGAAGGCAATGTTAGCGGTAGTTTCCTAATAATGGATTTTAAGTGTCACAGTCGCGCGGTTGAAACTGTTCACTGATAATGCTTTATCTCCATAAATTTTACGAACTTCTTCATAACATTTGAAGAAAGCATTCTTCAAACATGCATCTATCAGAAAATGCAAAACGACGAAACATTTCGAATTTTTACCGTGGTGCAACCCTTTAAATCAATGAAACCTAGCACAATGGCCAAAAGCAATTCACTCTAGATCAACAACGAGAAATTTTGTTCTCCGAAGAATTTGGATTACGATATATAAAATTGAGTAGGATTTCGGTTAATAAATTCAGCACTTACCTCTTTTCAATTTGTATGGTTTCCGGCTTTGTGGCTCTGCGTGCTGGCTGTTAAGCGGGAACGGAATGAATTTAAAAGGCACATCTGTCTTTTCCAAAAGTACGCCGTTGCCGCAAAAAATTTTCTGTTGTAGCTGACATCCGCCAATTTTGGTCAAATATAACACCGCCCATTTATACATTTATACAACTATTTAAGTTAATGGCGTCAAAAATATAACATATATTGCATTGAATAGTTCATGGAAAACAGAACTTTTTTATGTTTAAATTTTTTTCGCCCGACTTCAATCTTCCACGATATACGAGTTTGAAAAGAAGCCATTTCCAAGTCGAGTGAATTAAGAAATCTGAAAAAATTCACTGAGAGTACTTTTAAGTAGTACTTCTATGTAACCAATTGTGGTATAGATCCGATAGGACTGAAAAAAGTGGCTGAGTTGGTGGAGAACGCTTCATGTAAGTTCAAAAATATTAATGCAAAAATATTGGAAAAATTAGGGGGATTCCCTAGGGGCAAATACGATATATTCACGAACTTTTGTGAACCTTGGAAATATCCATGGAAATTCCGTCCCAAAACTGTAGTACCGAGTGTTACACATGTGGTACCAATTTTGCGTAAGCAATTGAACTGGCAATGCGATGAAAAATACTCATTTGATTACATAACACGGGGCGGGGCTTCGAATGAGCACGAATCATCATCTGAAACAAATAAACAAATGAACACGCATTATGTGAAATAAATGAATGTACCATGATTCGTAGAGCTATTTCATGAGCCCCGATGATACCACATCGGGACCCTATCGGAGGTTTTAATCAGGCGCAGACTATGTATTCCTGTATGAAATTATTCGACTCCCGATCAACGCCCTGACAGTGTCCTCCCAGAAACCACTATTAGGGGACTCCCTACAGATCCCTCACTGAAATCACATACTCCCTGACGGGTTCCTTGACGGGGCTTTCCTACCTTCGTCAGTGATACGTGTCTCATTAACTAGCTAGATGGAAAAGTGAAAAAAAAAAAGAAAAAAGAAACCGATTGGTTGCACTGGAAGTGAAAGTACTCAGGATTTGGATTTTGCCTAAAATGTAATTGTCGCTGCACATAAGAGGATGCGATGGATCATTCTTTCACTACGGGATGGGAAATTATATTAAAAATAGATTTGGAATAGCTTGGACTCAATCCTCAAAAATTTTAGAAATACTTCCAGGGTACATATTGTGAAAAACACGAACAATATTGCGAATGAAGTAACTTACTAGCTCAGTCATGAACAGGTTACTTCTTTTGAAGTATCGCATTTCTCAATATCAGATTTGGTCTAATCACAACTCTCCAGCTTTGGAAAATTTAATTTTCAGATCTAACCACTTTGAGTAGATCCTGGGCAGGTGATAAAATTTCGGATGGTCTAAACGGGATTGAGCTGTATCTTTTGGGATCCCTGGACCAGTTTCGTTCAGCGTGCTTCTTTCTGTTATTGGTGTTTAAAATATAAATGATTTACCATACAAGCGTCTCCAGCGCGTCCACGGTTAACCTAACCTGAACTTAGCAAAGCTAGATGTACGCACACCCACCCGCCTGGGGAATGGAGCAGGGTAAGGAAACATTATAGTCATTATATACGAGTTCTTGGCACGCCCGACGCCTGAGCGGTTGTTAGTTTCTAAGCGTTGCTAAGTGATTGATGACCCAATCGCAAGTGCAACGATTCGCAATATATTACTGGAATAGTGCAGCTGTACTCGGCACGTAAATAAACAATATTCTGCGAGCAAACAGAATCAACTCAACTTCAGTAAACCACAATGGTTACCGCCTATTGCCTCAAGGTTCCTTCGATAATCTCGGTTAAGTCAGGGACATCGTTTCTTCACGGCCAAGGCCCGTTATTGATGCCAACGTAACCGAATGCCGTTTGTCTCTCGTATAGAGGAATGTCTTAATTACAGGCCATGTACATAACCCTTCTCAGGGTGAATATTATCACACTCAACCGCCCAGTCTGGTTGAACTTGAAATCCGACTGTGGTCTTTGTAACATTTTTGTCACCAGCACAACGATTGTATGAACATTCAGTAGGAAGGTCCATTACAGATCACATCCTAGACAAGCTACTATACTACCTAGTTGAGGGCCTACGACTGTAAGGATTTTGTGTTGCCGGCCTGATATGGACATACTTACGCTACAGTTAACATTTTTATAGAATTTTACTTTCGTAGCGTAGAGCAGAAATAATTCTGTCATATATCTATAAGGTTATGATTATTTAAAATAAAAGTTTGAGGGCGGTCTAAAATCATTCTCTTTAGAAAATGCAAAAAAACTTTTTTCACCTCAATTGTAAATGAATCATGTGATTTATCGGTTATTTGGATATCATAGCTGCCTGTCAATGATAAATATGGCTATGGTAGTACCATTTTTACAAGTACGTGAATCGCGCCAATAGAACTTGGCAAGTCCTAATGTGCAGCGTGTAGGTAAAAAGGCATTAAAAACGCGAAAAAGGAGTTTGCAAGGTAGAAAAGTGTGCGTTCGCAGGCCTCTCCAGGTCGTCCTGGATTTAACATAACGGCTCGACTGGTGTTGACTTCGAGTGGACAACGAATAGAACCGCATCTAACGGGCCATTCAATGCTTTTATGGGTCACCCAGAACCCTCGACGTGACCTCGGTGTGAAACTGGAAACAGATCTCAAAGAAGGTCGGTACCGATCGACCGCCCTGGCGCCTAATCCGAGCATAATGGTAACAAGGTGTATTATCGAATTGCTGACTCTGTATTAAAACCTGACCCACTGGATTCGACCTGTTGATTAAACTGTTGTGTACGGTGAAGCGAAATTGCATCTATAGCACTTAGTGGACGCTTAAGGGTACATATAAACACGGATTAGTGTAGTGAACGAAGCATTACAGTTTTCATGTGATCTGCAGAAGGTAGCTTTTACATAATGATCAGTGTTACATCCGTTCATTACAAAGCACCGCAATGGCGATAATGATAGAATATGGCTCCCACATAATGGAATTCAAGCAGGCCCTGTTGTTACTGAAATTGCATTGGCAATAATTCTCACGAATTTTGTGTGAGGCTGAATAAAGTAAAGACAGCTCACCCTTCTCGTGGAGGGCGTTTAGCTAACTTGGGAAAATGAACGTAATATCTGATTGTGAGTGAAATAGAAACTATTTGACTATCGTCTTTTGTGTGACCAAAGCATGAGACTTAGAAGTAGGCCGGGGCTGCAATGGGGCTAGGAATCTTGTTTGGAATTCCAAACGATGTGTCGCCTCGAATTCACCTTAATTAATATCATGACCATCCCCGGTGCAGTAGACTGCATTTTTGCTGGTCACTCTGCAGCCTGAACCAACCACCAGAAACTGGCCATAGCAAAAATGGAATTGGTGATCTCTGTTCCAAGAATCGACCCAACATTGCAGACCTCGCTCTACCTAGGGCCATGAATCTCCTTCCTCCCATTCCTTCCATTGCAATATTCGCCACGCGAAATATTCGGATCACCAGCTTCTTTTCTTTTACCATTTTCATTCCACCGCAGGCCAGCCCAGTAGTATTTAATGTCACACAAATAGCACAAAAAAGATGGAGACCAAGAAGAAGCATCAAGGCAATTCGGGTTCCGCTGTTTCATAGTCACTCTCCAATGGCGTGTGGGAGGTAGCCGTGTAAGACTTTACCGTACGAGAGGATGTCAGCCTCTGATGTGACATGAGAAACATACCCAACATGCGATAACGAGTTAAAGCGTGTAAGCATAACAGGTTCACGTGAACAAGCTTTCTTTATTATGCTCGTGCATTATACTTGTGAAACAATAGTGGTAAATTATCCAATTTTGGACTACATGAGTGGATTCCTGTATTTGGTCAGTAAATTTGGAGTTTCAAAGAAGAACATTTTGTTCTTCTTTTCTTCGATTACTAGGTGCACAAGGTCAACAGAACGAGAATGAGAGAAGTGATACTTCACTCGATATCAATAGAATAATACTCGATTAAACTATTAAAGACATTTGATTTCTTTCAATAAAGAGGTTTGAAAAAAAAGGATCTTGTTCATCGTGCAATCAAGGCACATTATTTTCAATTCGTAGTACTGCCGACTAGGTGAAATAAATGCATGCGTAACAAGTTTCCAAAAAACAAAGCAGGGACTAACTTTTTCTTCCCAAGGAATACTCGGGTATACATTTCATTCCAAAATAAATTGAAATAGCATCTGATACGTGTCTGCACTTTCCTACCATCAGTAATTACAGAAGTACAAGACAGGAGTTTTCAAAGGGTAAAATGGAAGCGGTATTCCCCCGATTTCGTTTGAGTGGTGAAGCAATATCTTCCCCGTATTCTCACTTTTCTCTCTCGTTTCCTTCATAATTTTTCACGTTTTTAATTCACCATAAAATAATTCCTTTCAAGGTGCGTGGAACGAAGTTAGGACGGATCCTGTAAGAGTAGACCTTATACAAAAAAGCCGTCCGCAGTTCTGTAGCTCTGGAAGATAACCTGCATAGGAGAAGAAAAAAGGATCAAGCTGGGGAAGTGAAGACGGGGAGACAGAACCAGTTTCGGAACGGCGGTACATCGGCGAGCCACCAAGGGGAACCAGATGTATGTTTCACACGCAAAGACACGTTTCTGCAAACGGTACACCGCTTCTATATATCTAAATATAGATCGTTGTGCGAATTGCCTCCGTATTAATATCGAATACACGAGTAACGTCGTAGGTCCCTACTTACTCAAGAAATGAGACTCGCGTCGCATTGGGTTGAGAGAAGTGGATTTGGTTTCAGGCTACCCGCTGTCCTCCGTTCAACCGAAACGCACAAGAACTCGGGCGGAATTTATAACCGATGGAATTGTGATTATCATTCCCGTTCATTCGTTTGGCTTTCATTTTCTTTTGTTATTTGCGGGATTCAGGGTTCCTATAAATATGAAGTCTGACATTCAAAATCGATCGGATGACAAGATGACATTCGATTCAGAGAGTCATAATTTTAAGAATCACTTCCTGTTCTTACCTCTCAAATTTTCAAGAATTGATATATCATCGTTCTAATTATACCGTATAATCTTGCTGTTGATTTCTAATCGTTCGTAATTATGGTGTCGAAATTATAGTGAACTGGAAAGAAACATTCAAGTTATTGAAACGTTGCGTATTTCTGATAGAAAATTTTTCAAAATGTTACGCTGGAAAAAAATCACGAAATCGTCGTTCAATTCGATCACAAATTTGTTCCAACAATTGATTCGGCACAACAGGATAAAAGCATCACTTAATCGGCGTGAACTTAGCGGAAATACCACACTTGCTGTTATTACGCTTCATGACCACAGATCTCTGCGCAGGTGATTCGCCAGGTTTATACCTGATAATTTTGGCTCACGATCAGTGAGTTCACCGTTAGATCGGTTTCCAAGACAAGCGCCGACGGCCGCGACGTCAAGATTCCCCGGCGTTTCAATACTTCGGAGAAATTCGCCTTCACTGAAAATATATTGAAGAGGCAATTCAGCACTCTCGGAGGCACTCAGCGACGAGAAGCCGAGAAACGTGGTCCACGAGTAGCAAACTTGTTCAAATAACAGATTCGCAAACCTCGAGAAATGCAACCGGCAATGAAAAAGACGAGATACCAAGGGAGATGTCAGTCGAATATTGTTAGATCGTTTTTCTCGCCATTTACTTGTTTAATAATATCTTTATATATTTATTGATATATTTATTTATTTATTTATCCATTTATTGATGTTTTCACCACTCAGCCTGGGGGCAGCGCTCTGGACGCTCTCTTCAAGTAACGGGTTTAAGACCTCGCGATACAATTACCTGGAGCTATATATAGATCCGCAGGGGCCAAGTACGAGTGGAAGTATCATGATTAATGGACTATGAGGCAATTACGGCATGATACTCCTTGCGCGTGGCAGTGTCGTTAAGAGAGGAGAAAATCATCAACGGAGCAACTAAATTCCTACCTTGCATCTTCTTTCCCTACCGTTAAGATTCTAGAGATATCAATTTATACTCCTTGTCGTTAAAGGAATTCACCCATCCACCCTAGGAGTTCTAGACCACGATACAAATGGACGGATTTTCAACGAGGTAAACTTGCGATTATCGATGTATAATTCATTTACTGACTTCATCTGTTTCCAAATATATGTATACAACATTACATGCAATATTAACAGCTCACGAGTGAATATCTGTTACACAGGTTTAAATTGCGACTGTATTTTTATTTTTTTTTTTTGTTCGAACACGATCTGAACATTAGTTTTTGTCGTACGAAAAATCCTCTCGAAGTATTGTTATTATCGTTATTGTTTCACCGTGGTCACTATTATCGCTTATAATAAAACGAAGTCTGTCCAGCAGTTAAACCGTAATACACGGTTATTTTGGAAAATTCTGAGAAGAAACTGTAATAAACAGACATTTTAAAACTTTTTTTCAAATTTTTACGAGTCGCATGATATGAGACACCTTTTAGATTCGAGCTGCTGAGAACCCTGCAATAATCTTATGGGAATTGGGTTTCGGTGAAATCGTCTGGATTTTTTATGTGTTGTAGATCTTAGCATTCTGAAAAAAAGTCTCCATGGGCACGACCCTTCGCTACAAATAGCTTGGGCGTTAGAAAAATGTTCATCCTATATCCAGTATCGCTTTGAGCAAGAGAAACTAAGAAAAAAATCGTTATATCTAATAAATAAGTCTATGGACTCATCCCCTCCTCCAACCTCAATGACCTTACCTGTAGACGACGTCACCTGGTGGGATCTGGTGCAAATAAACGTTTTCAGTTTTTTAATGGAAAAATGGACACTAGAGCGTATAAAAAACGTCACCGCATTTCAAATAAAACCTCCATCAATTTATTTAAAACGCGGTAACGTTTTTTATACTCTTTAGTGTCCATTTTTCTATAGGACATAGACTTAAAGTGGCCATGTTCGGTTACGTGCTTAAGTTTTATTTATTATAAATAATTATTTTTTTCTTATAAAGAACCCTAGGTAGGTCGACCCCTCCGATATTGATTTAGTTCATATACCGGGACAATCTCTTGAAACATGAAAATCAACTGCGCATGCGCGAGTTTTATCGGCTGTTCGTGCAGGCTGGCCATCCCGAGTTTCAGCTGTCAAACTGTTTCTGGCAGCGATGTAGTTGATACGAATTTTCGACCTTAGAATCTTAAATAATTGAGGTAGTGACTCGGAAGGGTTTGGGAAACATTTTTTATTGGGTCGGAAGGTTGAATCTTCAAAGAACGGTTCGAATTTAATGCTTACGCTCTTCGAAAATTCAAACGTTAACATTTTTGCACGTTGGCCCCCTGCAGCGCGGACGAAAATATCACTGCGGGAAGATTTCGCCGACCAATGAGATTGAATTATTTGGCGCATACGCAGTTGATTTTCAAGTTTCAAGAGATTATCCCAGTATGTTGTAGTGTATTAAAAATTAAGAGACACGTATACCTGTTTATCTGCTAATAAACGGTTTAGAGGGGTGAAAACGACTCCCAAAAATAAGCACCCAACGGGATGATTGCTTGATGCGCTTGATGGATTAGAACGAAATCAACGCTGAAATGTTTCTATTCATTAATAAGATGGACTAGATCAAAATCGGAGCAGTCCACGTTTCCTTGTTAGTTTTCTTACGCCAAGGAATACTAGATATAAAATGAATATTTTCTAGCTCCCAAACTATTCATAGTGGACGGTCGTGCCCGATTTACAAAAAAAAAAAAAAAAAAATGCAGAAAATTTACTGAAATCCAATTCCCATAAGATTATTGCGTGGTTCTATTATACTTCTGTTAGATTTTATTTGGATTTTTTATTTTTATTAAAAACTGACGTTCAGAACTTGTTCGAGTAAAACATAGCGTCGGGTGAATACCTTTGCCTTCGGCTCGTGCTGCAAACTTTATACTATACAGGAATTGCCAACTTTCCGCACCAGTAACAGAATATATTTTCTTAATGTTAATCAGTCAGATACCTATGAATCAGTTCATTCACGCGCTGAAAAAATTGATTTTGAATTTTTAATATAATTCAGTGCTGTAACGTTTTGGAGAATGCGGTCCAATCAATTCGGATGTTTGGAAGTCGATTTTATATTTCAGTTTTCTATCCGTCATTCATCTAAATTTCCACTCTTCTACATTTTGAAATCCTTTGACATAGATTTTCTCGTAGGTTAAAATTCGATATTACGACATTCTGTTTTCCCAGTACTCTACATTTTTACCCCGGTGCCGCTGGTTTGATCGTACATTTGATCGAAATTCATTTGCTTTAATAATGAAAATAAATATTCACCTATTATTGTGATTTCATATGTTTAATGCGCACATAAAAACTATTTATTCAAAGACCGAATTGGTCCAACTGTCATAATGAATAATGCTACACTATAAAATCAGTTTTCTAAATTGTTATTGCCTGGTCCTAAAACACTAAAAAAAAAGTGTAAAGGCTGCATATAATTGCACTCATAAAATAGTTACATTCACGTTTCTTCATAGAAGGCATTTTTCTTTTATTCACAGCTGCACTGGGGAGCTACTTTGCGTGTGCGTGCAAGATATAATATCAAAGTAAATAAATGAAATTATTCCATACTGATCCAAGTAACAACAAAGAAATAACAGAAACAGTAACTGATTGTCAATGAAAAAAAGGGAAAGAAATTAGAAAACAGATGTCTGCTGAGAATGCAAAGGAAGTGACCAAGTAATTAAAATTTCAGATAACAATATCCAAGTTTCGTTTCATAAGGCTTTCCACTCATAGAACGACTAATTTAATCAACATTAACCGGAACGAAAAACAGCCCAATGATTAAAACTACACAGCAACTAAACAACCCTAGAAGTTTCAATGGGATTCGTGACCCTGATGTCTGGTACCCTCCTTGTCAGTTTATTAAATGAATTGACCATAGAAATGGTTTAGCTCAAATATTTCTCACTTCAATCCAGCGGCTGACGCAAGTGAATGATATTTTACATAACACCATGCGTATAAATTATTCTTCTTTTTATTCAGACATCTTTCATTAATATCAGTTGCCCGATCATTTGCCTTTAGTGTGAGCGTTTACAATCGTATAAAGCTACAGTGTGGTGATTTCAGTGAGTGCTTCTAGAATTCAATGCGGCACCATTCCAACTACTCTAGGTATTTAATGGGTCGGTAAGATAGGTATAATTTGATCAATTTCAATGATATATAATAATACGATACGGTGAGTCGTGAAAAATAGTGCTATCTTTTTTCACAATTCTCTTTCGGAATCCTTTATACTTATTTTAATCGCATCAGTTGATCACGAATTTTTCGTCCAGGCAGTATCATAACGGGCTTGACAATAATCTGGATTCGAATATCTTTTGGATATGTATGAGGTATATTAGTAGACAGTTTCATAAGCACTTTCAAAAATAAATTAAACATTTAGTCGTATAAAACATCACATGAGATTATGTGCCTTAAACGCTAGTTTTCAACCTAAGCATACCGATGAAAATAGATAAAATTGCAGCCACGTGAGGGTCTTAGTCTTGAACTTTCGAGGTTTGGCTCTAGAACGACATACATTTTTTCAAAAAAATCAAAAGTGTCGCACTCTGATAAACAAACTTGTTTCCAACGCAAAAATAATATGACACCATAAAAACTATTTAAATGACTTAAATGTACGCTTTGAGAGAAGAAATCGTATCCTCACTTATTCGTTAATTTCGTTCGTTAATAATCGTATGACAACTTATTTGAATATATCTTTTCCGGTGAATTATAGCCTTACATCTGTCACCATAGCTTTGTTCGATCGTTGTCTTAAAATTTCAAACTCTCAATTTCTCAAAAAAAACTTAAAATTCGTAGAAACAACTCTTATTTCAAATGGCTACCCTCTAAAATTCATGAATGATATTAAAAAGTATAGAGTTGAAGAAATCTACAATTCGATTGATTGGAATATAGACTCGAACAATCAACCTAATGATAATGACTTTAAGAACACCAGCTCTATACCCTATATTGAAAATCTTTCTAGCCAAATTAAAAAAGTTTTGAAAATTGAAGGCATCGAAATTACGTTTAGAATTAATAATACTACTAAATATCCTCTCTTTTCTCATTTAAAATCTGTAACTCCTAATTTAGATAAAATCAATTGTGTGTACAAAATACCATGTCGAGACTGTAGCAAAAGTTATATTGGACAGACGTCACAACATTTAAAAAATAGAATTTCTGGCCATCGCTTAAATTTTAAATGCCATGATACTGAAAGATGCGCTCTAGCAGAACACTCCTTGAGTCTTGGACATCATTTTGATTTTAATAACTCCATAACCTTAGCTACAGAACCTAATTGGTATAAACGTAATATTAAGGAAATGATCCATATTTTTAAGAACAAAAGTAACTCTGTCAACAAACGCACAGATATGCAACATCTCAGCCATCTATACTCTAACATTCTCTAGTTTTAAAAATTGGCGCCCTTAGTACGTTGTTATCAGTCTCAAATCCATATTGCTTCAACATAGATCAATATCACATCTCATTACCATAGATTTTTGGATCGATATCCGCTAATCTTCACTTCCGTCCAAAATGCTGAAGTAACAACACCTAAGCAGGCACAGGTTGTCAAATTTTGTGAGTAATCCGTCTATATCTTGTTTGATCTCTTTGTAATTCAATTCTTACACAATTATTAACTTCTTTAGTCGTCAAATTTCATCCATGTAAACTATATTTTATACTATTTTCGCTAACCGCAATTTTCACACTTAACCTAAAAATTGTCACTTAAACATGTGACAATATATATCATATAACTAAGTTAAAATAACAGCAACTATTCTTACTAATTCAGTCTCTGTTCCAATTAGAATTGTTTTCTGAAACATTTTGTCATTATTATAGCCTGATGATGGTCGGCAGGGCCCGGCCGAAACGTCGCAAACGCAAACATGTTCGTTTGCCCAAGAATTAAATATTTCTATTTACCTGACCGGATTTCGATTAAACCTTCTTCATTCTTCAATATACCTCCTGGTCACTAATACTTCACAAATATAAGCCTTACAGTTTTTAAGATCGAAATTTTTGAAAACTTTATATCTAGAGATTGGATTTAATGAGCATTCTTTTGAAAAAGCATGGATGATAGTTTGAGACGGTACTGAAACATGAAAATAAATAAGCCAAACACTAGATGGTCAGGATCAACCGCAGCTCGAGTTAGCATGAAATACCCTGTATCCATAACGAAAAACGGAATCATGGGCCGAAAGCAAGTTATTGATGAATTGCACATTGTTCGACAAGAATCATGCATCACGCGACTAGTTTCCCGTCCCCAAGCTCAATTCTCCGCTGAAACCACACACTTGCGTAAAACTGGTGACAACGACTCTAGAAAATCAACGACGTTGCAGTGGATTCTGATCTCCGTTCAAGGTCATCGTGCGCTTTGTTGTTCGCTCGGTGGATCGCCGGACTTCTTCCAACCAATCATCAGTCGTTTCATCTCCCATCCTGCAGAGCGTTCCGGCAGAGCCGCGGCGATCATGCGGGAATCGGTCCGCGGTCGTCCGGAGACGCGATTGTCAGGAATAAAAGGAGGAGCTGAATGGATGGGAAAGAGGAAAAAGAAGTACCTACTGCCGACGATCAACCCTGCGCGCCGACCGGGACGATACACCAAGTTTTCTCTTCTGCATCGGTATCGGCATCGGCTCGAAAGCCGACCTTGGAGGCAGCCGTGTAACATCCGTAGAGCCTGGTCACAGACCGTGGACGAATCGCGTCAATAACAAACAAACTTTTTGTCGATTAGCGAGCGAGAGAAAACGCGCGGATGGATAAAACCGGACGATCTGATATTATACGCACACAACAGAGCCAAGGAGTCCAGGGGCCCAACCGACGCGCAAGAAGAGGATGCACGAGTACAGGCAAAATCGAGATTAGCATGCCCCATTAACTTTTGACTCGGCTCAACGCCCGTCCAAGATGGTGGACCTTGGCTGCAGCCAAGGTAACTGCTAATCTGC
Source organism: Neodiprion fabricii (assembly GCF_021155785.1). Lineage (NCBI taxonomy): Eukaryota > Metazoa > Arthropoda > Insecta > Hymenoptera > Diprionidae > Neodiprion > Neodiprion fabricii. The sequence goes on from NC_060243.1 coordinate 10,973,520, forward strand.
CTCGATTCCGGCCATTCCACGGTACGACAGGACGACCGGCGAGTCGCCGTTAATGAATTGAGACACCTTCGAGATCTCAAGGTCATTCTAGTTCTTCCGAGTGGAAACATTCCTCTTCGTTTCCACATTGTATAAATGTTGTTATAGCTTTCATTGGATCTAATCCAACGACCTGCACGCCAAGGTCGTTTACGGTCGAACATCTCGGGAGAAAAATAAATCAGGAGACATTGCGTCAGGAAAAAATGGGTTTCGGACTCGCAAATTTTTATTTGATATCTGTAATAGGTACACGAGCATGTCTAAATACTTGTTCCAGTGAGACTTACATGTGGAACAAAAAAATTATATCATTTTCTGAAACAATTGCTAGACATTTCTGAGACAAGATTTATTCAAGGCTTGAAATGATAACTTAATTTTACAAGCTAACTTCACATTTCTGATATGTGCCGAGTCTGTCAAATCTACTTTGAACGGTAGATTTAGGAGAAAATCTAACCTCATGATACAATTGAAATACCAACAGGTTGCAGTTTCTAAAATACGCATATTCTTGCATCAATCTCCTTTTTCCAACAAGAACGTTTTTTTTTTTTTGTTTCTTTTGAACAAAAGTACTAACGTACACCTTGCGCGTTATAGGCTCCATCTTGTGTGAAGTACAGTGAGTGGTAATAAATCCTGAAAATTGCAGAAAAGGGAGCGTTGATAAATGAGAAATCGCATATCAAGTTCTAGCTGCCATGACGTATCAGTGTACAAATGATCATTACATCCAGGTGCATGTAATACCCCTACATGCGTGACAGAGAGACTGAATGCAATTTGTTTTACGGTGAAATAATTTATAACGGTAGAAATTGCTGATGAATAAATTAATCAGCTTGTTAATTGGTCGTATTTTAATACAATTTATAAATATTCTCTTATCTCCGTGTGACCGTCGAGGTTTTACGATATCTTGTTACCTCAAGATCGTGTTGGGATAATGCAGGAAACGAAAGATTCATCAATGTGCCGGCTACTCATGTGATTGACACGCCAAAGTGTCCGTGTATAGTCTCATCATCCTTGGCTTTACCTCGGGAAGAAAGGTCGACATTATCCAGCGGAATTAGTGGTGTGGAATAAAAAATAACGACACGTAACTGTACAGTGGGTAAGACAATGAACTCGTAATCATATTTATGTATATGCACCTAGTAAACAATGGCTTGGTGTAGACTGGATGCAGGCAGGTATCGATACAAAGGCTCGAACATACCGGGCAGAGTGATCATCGTTTAATTATTACGTCGGATGCACGGTAGTAGGTTTACGACGTATGGAAATCCCGAGGCAATTCGACGTGCGCGTCAGTCAAAGACTTTCAGGTGCTCAGAACGACCTTCGAAATGACGAAGACGCGCGGCATTTCTTCTTTTTCTTGTTCTGCGCGCTTCTGCAGCGCCTTCTCGCCTAGCTCCGCCTGATTATTTGTTGCTTTTTTCCGGTTCTTTTTTCCACAGCCCTTTTTCTTTTTCACCTAATGACAGCACCGGCCGCCGTTACTAAGGTCTAGTCATACCTATTCCAGGCTTTGTGTAGGATCCTCTGAGACCAGAATTTTTACGGGTTGTTTTATACGCTGTTAGTCACTTTCTAAGAACTCGAACTATCATCCTCCGCGGCCTTGTTTATGGTATTAACATATACGCTCGGCTGTCTTATTGCGGTATAGATTATACCATCCAAGGGTGGGAATTACAAAGCTGGGAGGAAGTGCCCACCCTTCCAGTACGGTAGGTACTATACAATCTATAAAACATCAAAAGCCTAAAGAGAATCCAAAAAAGGCTGTGTCAAATGGTGAACTTGCATCAGCTATTATACGTGACTATACTCTACAGATCTCGCCTCGGAAATTGAAAAAAAAAAAAAAAATCGAACCAGAGCGAAATATTTCGATGAATATAAAACCGAACGAATATTGTTATAATTGTGAATGCAATGAGATTCGTATAAAACTGCAATCAAACCCATCTTCCAATATTCATTTCGAACTACATAGAAAATCATCGTAGAGGTATTCCGATAGATGAAATTTAAAACACAAGGGTGTCGGGTCGGGGTTTGAAGCTGGTGATGAGTCAATCAGTTTTCGAGGTAATTATTCCAGTCACAGACTGGGCAATTTTTTTCAGAACATTACGTTCGATAAGAGGAAATCGCAAGCAAACATCGCGTCTCGTTTCCTGCAGTCGATGAATATTACATTGTACAGTTATAAGGTCAACGAGTTTTTTTTTTTTTTTTACTTGTTGTTCATTGGGTTTATTTTTTCGTTTGGAAAGAGAGTGATACAGGTGACTAAAGGGGAATTATCGAAAAATTAGCACAATTAATGTTGACTAATGTTGACTATGGAAATAGCAACGGGATACCAGCAAGTGGTTAATAGCAGCATAAAAGCGGAAAGTGCGCACAGTTCCTGGGAGGAGACGAGCATGGCCATGATTGGGAATTTCCTAATAAACGGACATTTGACATCAGACCGCATGTGTGCGGGAACTCCATACCTGGTCGCAGCGGACGTCGAAGTAAGGGTCAAACTGCATTTCCAGCCCACGCAATACCTTGGAACGTGAGTGAGGCTCTTTGAAACGCTGAAGACCCCGACGGTATCACCTGTATATTCTACGGCATTCGACATCTAGACAGAACACGAGAAAAATGTAATCGAACGCGATCCACGGAATCCACAAGAAGGTATCCATAATGCATGCGGCAAGTCGACGAAACCAAAAGAGCAAGTTCTACGTAGCCCTTTGGCGATTCACTAGTCGTCATCTGCTAATTGCAATCATCATGCCAATATAGTTTGGACTAGTTTACTCGGAGTTTTATTTTATATTTTCCTTTAAAAGCTCACGGCTCTTTTCACGTATACTTCGACTGTACAACATCAAGGCTTGTCGGCGTAATGATACAGCTTCTATTTGGAAAGATCCTAAAAGTACGAAACGGAAATACTACAAAGTGTGTGAATATAAATAATAAGGAACATGCCAACACGGGTTGGTAACAGTCTTCGAAAAATTGATAGTCGTAACTGAGGGAAAATGAAATGTTTGTAAATAAATATTGGACTTATGAGACTGTTCAGAAGTTAAAGTGGATAGCCTGTCACACTGGCAATGCTTTTTGAATGATGAATGTCGAGAATAATCATTTATCAGCGACCAAACAATATCTAATTTGGCCATTTTATTGCTGATATCTTTCTCTACGTAAAAACTATATGGCAGCAACGTATAGACCAATTAATCTAATATTTCTTCTCCGTAATTTTCGTTTTCCGCTCTACTAGAAGAAGAAAGCATAGTTCTGAAATGTTCTAAAACCGTTTTAGAATCCTACACTCTCTGAACCACGCAGGTATTTATAGACCATGGCATCAACAGGTTTAATCGATAATAATGATATACATAGGTACTCGAAGTCAGGCAAAGGGATCCAACCGAATTGGCACTGTGTGTTGTAGCCATGTGTACTTTTGTATTAGCTAAACGAACTCCACATTGACTCTACCGGCTGAATAAAGTGAAGCGGTAAATATTGGAATTGATTGAACAGCTGACTGATGTTTTCACGAGATTCATACGTGAATATTAGAAGATGCTGCATTGACAGCTGGGAAAGATGGATTGTCACGGTGAATTAAAGTCGCAAACTGATTAGTATGTCAAATCGTCCGGGTATTCACACGTGTCCGATTTCCCGGGGAGCGGAGAAGATAAATGTGCGACCGTCCGATGACCGACTGCACAAGTCCCTGCTCTCCGTTAGTTTTAATTAAATAACTGTCTGACGGATAAACCTTTGCTGTAGGTGAATCGTGGTGTTAGGGATGTCCAGTGTCACCAGATCAATTCAAACGTCGGAGCCATTAATTTGTCGTACAGTACGGACACAAGGGGGAAGGCTGGACAAGGCGGATCAGGTCGTCATACCGGGTTTGCGAGTACCGCGAACCGCGTGTCGTTTGGCTGCGAGACGTAACTGCAAAGCCATAACCATTAGGTTCGATTGAGAATATGTCTAATCCTTAGGTATAAACGCATTGGTATTCGCCGAGTCGAATACTATTTTGTTGTACCTGATCGAGGCGGCATTCCTGAAGACAGGCACTGACCATTGCCACGGTAGTGGTAACAGTCATACCGTTACCAACTATGTACGTGTACCTATAACGTATACGCGGGATAGGATGGGCATTCAAAGGTTACTCATGTGCCCGGGCATAAGTCAATGCAGAGTAAAGAAATAAAAAGAAATACCAAGAGGGAAAAATTAAATCTCCGTTGCAGGGTCATGGTGTAGCGAATTTCCCTTACATGCGTCATTGCGGCTGTAGTTCCAGTCTTGCGCAAGCCTGTGTGCGAGATAAAAATTTTCCGTATTAACAGAGCTATAAAACCGTTACTACGTATGCGAGTAAATTATGGAGCTGTGAACGTCTGGGCTAATCGTCACGGTGTCATAAAATTTATAAAAAATTTTAAATACACCTCCTATTCCCACCCACGCCAACTCAAAACTTGTTGTTCGTCGCCCCGGGTAGTTCACGCTTGTTTCACGTACGAAGGCATCGCTGTGCGGCAACGTGCATTAAGATATATATCGTCTGTCAACCTGGCGAAAAATACACGCGTGTGGCAAAGAAAATTGAAAGATGATAGTCTTGCACAGCTATCGGTTGATCCTGTACTTGGTGAACACAATGATTAACAACACCCCGGTGGATTTTATTCGTTTACTACCCAAGTCCAAGTTGGTGAACCGGTATATAATTCTATTCTTCAGCAATAGTAATTTATTGTGTGCACGACTGCAAAACTTTAATTGAAAGTCTTTATTGAATTATTATAATATTGTGTTACAACTTTTCTTATTCTCGACGTTGCGAGGGCTGACAACATGATTCTGAATTAATTTTTGTACTCTAAAGATTCGACATTCAACGTTTGGGTTGTTTAACCCTTCTGCGCAGGCAGCCGGCTGTGAATCCTGGGGGACCGGAGGCGCTATCTCCGGGTGAGGTCCAAGAGGATCGGTGTGGGTCTGTGAAAATGCACTCTTCGAATGTCGCTAGACCCTGACTGCGTGTGTCGCGCCGCTTGCCTTTATTAGTGCAGCTCAAGCCCGTTTACGAGCACTTGAAAACGGGCGCTGAACCGTCAAAGGAGTAACGCGACACTGATTACTATTTCGCGAACCACCGCCGCCACCACCACTATTATCGTACAGCTCTTTGCCAGCAACAGTTCGCCTTACGGTAGCCAAAACGAACTTCGTCTTTTCGCCAGAACTTAACGAAGACTTTCCTAAATGGCGCCAAACATCCACGCTGATTTTTCTCATCCCACGATTCTTAGAATATCAATGAATGTGACACTATATATCAGAAAGAGGCGTGTTTACAGAAGTTTAATCATTTATTTTACAATTAAAATCAAACTTTTGAACTCATTTTTTCACTGGACATTTGAAATGTTCTAAAACAAGCCATGATTATAGATACTCAATTTTCGCGAGTGATTCAGCAAGTATACAGTGACATTTTTAGAGATCGATTGTGAAGGTAAAATGGTGCCAATTTGGTAATTAATCAGACTGAATCAACAATTATTACCCTTTGGACATGACATGCTTCAATTAAATGTAAATTGTGAGAAAATTTCATTTTAAAGGTATTTGACACTTGTTGCCAGCACCGCAGTAAGTTTGGTGTTTGCGCTTTTCATTCGCAACTCGTGTTGTGAGCAACGCTGAGTTAGGAATGACGCAAAATGGAGTACTCCAGAAAGTAAAATTTAATCAAGCTTCGTACTAATATTAGCGATCGAAATTGCGTTCCTAGTATTGAAAATGCTAATATGTTCTACGCCCTCTGTGTGATCGTTCATAGAATTGGACTATGGAGGAATTTATTGGTTTTGCAGGAGTTTGCTGACTATGTACCAAGCGCTTATTAGTTGAGGTTGTCGAGTAGTTCAGATACAAGCTGATGGGTATGTTCCGCCTGCTGGCGCAACACAACACCAACAAAACGACGTCGTTACTAGTTTTACAGTATTCGCGTCGTAAACTGAACTAGGAACTTATGTTCCAAATGCAATTTCCACCTGTTTAGTAACTGCGTATTACCGCAATAACCTTCTGTAAAGTGATCAGCATCCCTCTTGAGAACAAACATCTCTGTATCCAAACACTAGGACGGCAGAAATTACGGCGTAGTTCACTGATTGCAGTGGAACAATCCATTATTCGTAGGTACACACAAAAAATACCGTAACCCACATCTAAGTGAACTGATGCATTTAGTAGAGATATTTTTAAGTCACTGAAAATTGTCGCCGACTCATACAAAATGTTTAATATAATTCAATATAATTTGGCTATATAAATTTACTTGGCCTCTCAACGTGTAATACTCAGGCTAATTGAATAGACATTTATGAAACAATTTCTGAAGCTGAAGCAATGCGTGTCACGCCCTACGGCGTTTCTGTTACTTTGTATCGAAGTGACGCGGAGTTTTGGCAACTGGGTGGCTTTGATTCCCAATGTAAAGGTATTTTGAGATGAATATAGGGATATTCTGTATGCAATGAAGTATTCACGGTGAATTTTTTACGTATCATCAGACTTTGAATTGATTCCGCGTGCCGGGAAGCCTGGAAGCCAGTAAAATCACGTAGGTACATCCATAACTCTACACACTGCAGTTATTACGACTTATGCCATTGTAAAATCAAAGGCTATAACTCCCTGGACTACCGATGCTTGCATTTCTATGCATACAAAAAATAGCTACTTCCGATTATTCCTAATTATTTTCATCATCCCCAAAACGTGAATTTATAGAATTTAACCTTGATTAGTAATTAACTAAAAATAACGTAGGTGGTACAAGATACTGAATGCAATTTCTAATTATTGAATACCTCTTCAAGACAAGACGGACAATTATTTAACGTTACTGTATGCATAGGTATTTAAAATAAAAGAATTTTGTCATTAAATTAAAGATTCCAGTTCCTTCTAATAAATTACTAACTTTGAATGAAATGACATTTAACTGTTTTATAAAGTAATTTTGAACCAAATATTTCCAATTGCTTCAAAAAAAGTCCAATAGGTTCACAAACCAAAAATAGTTTGGATTGATTTGTACAGATTTTAATTAGCCGAAGTAGTACATTTTCTGGTTACACTGTGAAAAAATTGTTTTAGATTTGACGCCATTTTATCATTGTGAGTAGTCCCAAGCTGTCTACTCCGTTTGTGGTGTTAATAAACAGTGTCAAAAGCCTAATGTTGAACTGGTGTTTGCTATTAACACCGAAATAACAGCAAGCTTTTGACACTTTGAAACCATTTTAATATCGCGTGTGATCCTAAGAAGCTCACTCCGTTTGTGGTGTTAATAAGCAATGTCAAAGGCTTGGTGTTTAACCGTTGTTTGCTATTAATACCGAATTAACACCAAGCTTTTGACACTGCTCATTAACACCCATAAATGGAGTTGACTTCTTGGGTCTACGCGTGGTGTTACAATGGTTCGCTTAACACCGAATCCATTCATCCTAAGTGATCTACATTGGCACTGAACTGAATTGCTGTGATCAGAATAGGAACACCTCTGAGGTATCAAATTAACACTTGGCTGCATATCTAGTGTCACCAATTGGTTCACTTATGTACAACAGGGTGCACATGCGACGTGGGAACACCGAAATTAGTGGCTTTATTTGAAATTAAAAAATTCACCTTGATGTGATTTTAAAAGATTTTTTCATTTAATTTTCAATTGTTCAACACATTTTTGTCGCAGCGTGTTACAGTTAGAAACTTGCTGACGAGGAACCCAAGTAGATGGCTTTTAATGTTCCATAGATGACCACAGATAGTCGGTTCGATTTTGAATAAATGAAATGAGGCGCTTTGTCACGGTTATAATATCCTTGGGCCCTATCTGTTGCAGGAGAAATTAGTGTCAGTCGACGCCTGGTGGCTACCCGTGGTACTTGTTGTAACTTGAATTTAGTGTTAAAGAAATGAAAGAACACAAGCATGGAGTGAGCCTGTAACACTGAATTATGTCAGTCAAAAGTAATTAATCCTATCCACTCTGTGCTGATGCGAAAGGAAACGTGTCGCGGTGAACAGACAGTGTAATAGAATAGTTTGTACTAAAATTTACACCAAAACCAACCATTTATCACTGACGGGTGTTAATTTGTGGTCTATGCTCATAACGGTGTTAGTAATTATTAATGAACACCGTTCTCTCCTATACCGCATCCAGAGTGTCGTTTTTGGTTTTCCTCGGTGTTAATTTGACACCCAAAAATTTGACTACGAATACCATTGTACTTTACACCACCAATTTTTCACAGTGTATAACTTATAAAAATTAGAAAATGGTTATGACTGCTTCACGACGTGTTTCTCAGTTTCTTTCGCAGTAATTCCATTGATTGTATGATATTGTGTTATGTTAAACATTTAGGGTACGTATATGTACAGAAAGATTAATCAATTCAAAGAAAATCAATTTGTTTAAATGCAATAAATTTTCATATTTCTATACAGTTGAACAAAATGTTGCATATTTTGAAATAAAATCTTGTTTGGCCTTCTTCATTCAATATAAATGAATTGGTTCATTGTTACCTCAAAACGCTCATCAACTATACGCATCGTTCAAAGTATTAGTTTGGCGGGACGATCTACTTCATTCAGTCTAAAAAATGTTTCTAAGCTCGAAAAATACTCTAACAAAATATTTTTCGAAGGAAACTGCTTGTTTATTTTTTATTTTATTTTTTTGCATTTTGCCACATCAAATAAAACTTTGTTCACTTCCAATACATTTCTACTTAGAATTGAGCAAAGAGATTAGAAAAACAAAACGTTGGTTTAAGACAAATAACTTTTTCTTCAAATGTAAGCATCAAACCTACCCGTTTGTATCAGCAGACTTTATCTATTATCGATGAAAAATCCTCTTCTTCGTTGATAAAATTTTCAAATGCCGTAATTGAGTTGCATTGTTAGGTCGACGTCGAGATCATAATATTCACACGAAAGTATGCATAGATCTTCAGGTAATCACTAGATGGAGGCAAATTGTGTTTGCAGAGTTGGAACGAGCACGAGGACAGGAAAGAGGGCCACATGAAGGGATCCGGACTGATGCCACGCAGGACTTTCGGTACATGACTGTTAACGGAAACTTGGATGATTGCGTAACCCGGGCAAGTCTCTACGCGTGGTAACCAAAAGAACGTTGCAGCTTCCCAAAAAAACTACATAGGCGATCTTCGTTTCTCTGCGTTAGAAATTATTACGACCGACATTCGTGTGCCTCTTAGACTATATGATAGGAAAGAGAAAATATTTGTTGACGTGAAAACTGGGGAATTCATCGTTCCTGACCGGTTTAAGGTTCTATGCGAAAAATTTCTACCCGAAGATTGGCGTCGAATTCAGTTTTCCCTCAAACTTGAATTTGTTGCGTCCTTGGAGGCACGCTACTTATCCTCGTGTATGCGTATCTACATCAGAACGCTGTTATTTCTTCACTAGAATTCACTGCCACGCGCTGTAAGTGTACTTTATTGGCTAAGCGAGTGATTTCACCATATGGTAATACATCATAACGACGTTATTACTGCGTGAGTAAGCGATTTCAATTCCCTAAACGAGTGTCTCCTGAAAAACAATTCACTCGCAAGCCGCAAGGTGGATACTATGGACTTTCATCGAAGGTATGAATGAAGAAGTTATTCCGTATATTCGCGTTTGTAAGACAAATACAGAAACTTGATACAGATAGATGAAAGATCAAATTATTTTCATTATTTAATATTTCATTAATACTGTTAAAAGTTACCCTCTTACCTTGTATATTTCGAAGCTGTGACATGTATCCCTCGGAAGTTGCATGAAATTCACAATATCGCATGAGGCTCGCTCAGATATAGGAGTATAGATATAATTTTGGAGGTGGACTTAATCCCACTATAAATTGCGTTCAGTAGAAACGAAGTTTTGACGTATTCAAGTGGTGAAACCTGATGAGCACTTGGGCTCATGACTGACTTTTCGCACGTGGTATGCTGTGTGTATTAACTTGGTAAAGTATCGTTTTCAGTCAGCTTCTGTATGCTGAATCGATGCATTTCGAGTTTTCAATTCATGCAATCGATGCTTTGCTGTTTAGAACCCTTTCGTTTCCTACTTATGAATTTCGTGGAATTATGCAGATTCCAATAAACTTGCAGATAAGCTATCGGAATACTTGGTTAGCCATTATTACTGCGAAACAGACTTGTTTCGGCCTGAAAAGAGAGTACGTTTCAATACATGTACATATATCCAAGCTTCTAACGATTTATGTAAATTCTCTCCAGTCCTATCGGAGACCTAATATTTCAATACTGCACTGAAAGAAAGAGGTGATTAAAAATGTCCTGAGTCCTCATTTGAGGTCAGGCAAAGTCATTAAAAATGTCACCCTGCAGCCATAAAAAAGGAGGTCAACCCACAAATCAACATTAAGACTTTACATAAACCTGAATGCACCATATTTTCCTCTCAATGTAAAAAAGTTACGATACTAATCATAATTTGTAACAAACACCTGGATTCACTTCCTTCACATCTTTGTATTTTAAAATTTTTGATATAATTTGAAAGCCTATTCAAATAAAAATCGAACAGTGCCATATCTTGTGTTTTTTTTTTTCAAAGTGCAATGGACTTGAGACCTTGAGCTACGAATGGAATTGGTTCTTACTTAAGAAATCAATTTAATCTGATAGGTTTCTGTATATTCCCTTACACATAGCTCGCGCTTTTTCTTCTCAATCCACCTATGATTTTTTTCACATCATCTGAATATTTTGCAACGGAGAAATTGACCTAAGACTTTTTTATGACCAGTTGCGAATTTTACAAATTATCTTCGAACAATCATGAACAGAAGCCGCAATACATTTTTGGTGCCACCAGTATTTAACTAGGTTTTTGATTAGTTTCGATATCGCTGCCATTTAATGCTACATAAGAATTTGTGAGTGTACATAAATATAGAAATTGGCATTAACAGATGATGGTTCATGTAAATCGAGCCCATGTCCAGCATCAACGGCGAAACACCGCATTTCACCATTCCATAAACTTGTATGAATTTCGATTACCCACAAAAGTTTGAAATCTCAGAAAACTTGCGATCAGCTATTCGGGTCAACCATATGTCACCACGTTAATTAGGATCGCTATAAAAAACAAAAGTGAAAAATAATCATTTGGTGAGATCGAAGCTTAAGGTCTTCATTCTTTCCAGCAATTTCGCTATGGAACGACGAGGCGTGCCATGAAGGCTGGATGGTTGTAACATTAGGAACACATAAAAAAATGAACAATCCGAGATGTTCTCTCGGCAGTACTGCAGGGTATACCCATGCCAGGAACGAAGATGCAAGAGTTTGTGATTTGTTGTACGGAATTGAATGGAGGAGCGCTGAATGGAGCCTTATAAAATTCTCGTAGCGGATACGTTTTGCGTCCCAGCGACACGTGAAACGAAGAATTTTCAACCCGGACCCTGCGGTGTGCCCAAGGGGAACATGATTCCTGAAACGTCAATAGACGGATCGATCGATCGATCGTTCGATCGATTGATTCAATTACCGGAGCATCGGTTCGTAACGGGACTCGGTTTTAGTTCCAAAAGAGTACCAAACTCGTCCAAACTCTCGGCTCCATCCCACCGAACGGAACTACAACTAAACTCGAGCTAGATGGGTTGGGTACATACAACTGTGGGATTCTTGCTTAACTCTTTTGCCCAGTATAGAAAAGGTCACTGCTCCTTCTCCATTAACTCAGTGGGAGCTAAAACTTAGGTAAACGCTCTTTGAGAATTCGGTAATACAGTAGTCCGCGCTATCTAGACGAAACGCTCTCGCGGCTATTGTATGCAGACCAACAGTGGCGGACGTACCCAACTTATTACGCAAGTTTTAAGTACTTTAATCTGAAATTAGCTCTCCTCCATCGTGGTCCAAGAATCGTAGAAGGTATGTTTGAACGCGCGTTTCCGCGTAACATATCGTGTTCAGTAACCAATCAATGAACAATAGAAACATTTTTCCTGGTCTATTGAAATGTACCTCATTGATCAAAACATGAAAAGTAATGATAGGATAGTCGTGGGATTCCTTAATGTTTAAGCTCTCGAAAGACATAACGTTTTGTACATACATATCCGTGCTGAAAACGCAGAGATACTCGTTCCTGAACATAATTTTTATTTGAAAGACCCCAGAATGAACGCCTTCCATACTATGTGAAGTATCGAACAAAGTGCACGTGTCAAGTATCATTCAATTAGAGAAGTGGAAAATATTAATTATAGCTCTAGAATGCGATCAAATATTTGTATCAGTTATTCTTATCAGCATTATTCATCCATTAGTGTATTCACCGTCCGATCGATCTAGAATTTCCCAGATAAGTATATACGCTTCCAGAATTTTTCTCTACAAGCAAGCACCAAACCAGTGTCAACTTCAGTCGTTCACTTTTCATTTTTAAACTGTACCGTATGAATTGGAGTAAAAACTTTTCCAAACTCATTCTACTTCTACGACTTCCATTCAACAAACAAAATGTGTGCACCACATACTTGGCGAAGTACGTAGAATGGCTTTAATACCTGCACTTCCGGCTAGAACTGACGTTAGAGGCCGAAAGAGCACCTACCGAAATAGTATATTATACAACTAGTGCGCAAAATACGTGATTCTCGAGATCACCGGTGCGCACGTGTTGCGTGTACTATTTTTCCAAACAAGGTGTACAGAGTTCGCTCTCAAGGGTAACACAATCCATGACGTTATAATAAACAATGAAGAAATGGAGTGAGGTCGGACGAAAAAGAAGGAGGGGGTAAAGTCCATTCACCAAAAAGAACTCAAACCAAACGTTCTCATACTTATGATAGTCTTGATTGATTTTTACTTTCAAAGAATTTTTCTAATACAAAAACAGTGAAGAAATATAATCTTATGTCTATTTCAATTTATCTCTATTCTTCTTATACAGTGATATTCGAAACAAAAATGCAAAATTCGATTCTTTACGACTTATGTGAAAAAATCACTGGCGATGCACTTATTCTTTCACGTTGGCTGTATCACCCATCACTTTTTCACATAATTCGTGCAAAATCGGAACTTGCATTTTGTTTCGGATCGAAGATAGATAGCCGGAAGTGAGTAGGCACACATGAATACCACTGTACATAGGTACTGAGGAATAAAAATTTTCGTTTGAGGTTTGTTTTGATTTTTATATTCGATGTGAATCGTTTATATTTATTTTTTTTAAACACGTTGATGGTTTCAGTGGAATTATTAAATTGAAATGGAACATTGTGGTGTAAATTCACAGTATTTGATAGATGTATAGATTGATGAATATTTCCGTTTGAAAAACAGTAGCGCAGCACAGCTATCTGTGACTCATATGTTGAAATTCTCCATAGCAACAGATAATAATATACGAATGACGCTATTGTACAGCTATAAGCGTCGAAATTATAGAATACGAATAACGCTATTTTACAGTTATAAAGATTCACAAGAATCAAGCTATCCTTTGGCTCTTTCCGATGATAACGATGACTCGCGCGGCGACATCACACGTAGAATCTACTTTGCGCACGCTTTTTCACCGTGTGGGTGCATGGAATTTTGCACACTCGAACCCGTGCGCGAAATCAAACTTTGCGCACGCTATTTGGAAACATAAATTTTACGGAGCAACAAAAAAGTGAGAAATATAACGAAACAGACCATTTACCCAATTGCATATCGGAGGCATGAGGTGCGAAATTACCGAACTATGATTAGTGGAAAAATTGGTTCAATTAAATAACCGCCTATTCGAGTAATTCTGGTGGTATACTATTTACGGTACATTTCCATCGGTGGTCAGCGTTCTAGACGTCGAAGATGAACGTTATGATTCCCAATTTAACGAGGGCGTTGTTGAGGAGCAATTTTATCAACGGACATTCTTTCAGGCACATAATAAATTACTGTAAATACTCACCTTGTACACGCAGCTCTTTCACGCGCTGCAAACAAGAGCTCTACATTCGGTGGGCTGCGTGATCTCTCGTGCATAAATAAGGCGCTTCTATATTTTCGTCTGGCTATTGCCTGGATAAATAATACGGTTTCGATATGGGTACGTCTGATATTCTCATACCCACATTTGGCCTTCTATTAAGACAACGGTGAAGGGAATTACATTACAAATACGTGTCTGTCGCTGGCCCCCCTCGAGTGATTCTCACAGGCTAACGGATTCATCCAAGCCCTTCGCACTGCGCGTATATGAGTTCTTGTTGAACGGAATTCAAAAAGATTTGAGTTTATACATGCATCGTACATGCGTACGTTTGTGTGCGCGTGCGCGCGCGCGTGTGTGTATAAATATAAAAAAGGAAAGGAAAAAGGATAGCCCTCGTTAAATCCGTTGGCAACCTTTTTCAATCGAGTTACAGTTATACATACTTAAATGATACGCGTCGGTTGTGAAATAGACGTGCATTAACTCGTGTTCTTAGAAATAATCTTCTACGGCGTGAATATGTCTACGTTCGGCCAATAAAAATCTTTCCACTTTCAATTTAAGACAATTTCTAATCGAGAGAGTTGTTTTCACGATGAGAAATCCAGGAAATGTTCGATTTCCACGATATTTAACCACCTTGTAGATGTTCAAAGCAGCGTGGAAGTCATTTCTCCTTCACCATGGTAACCAGAAAAAATGAAAAAAGCTTTACGGAGGTATTTCAGTTTTTCACACCAGCAGCAGCGGCGTACGAGATTAACGAAGCTTTTATTGTTAAAATTCATGATTATCAACGACGGTTGAATTCCTCAGAGGTACCGAGTGAGTATTTAACAAAAGCCGACGTCAATCAACCCCCCTCTTAATTTACTAGTGTACAGATATTTTAATTAAGAGAGAGAAGACCTCGCTGCAGTTACGAAAGCAGCCTTCGAGGATGGGTGAAACCTGCCTCCCAATTCACGCGTGTCGTTTCTT